>NC_135327.1:113776837-114411645 GCF_023851605.1 Tamandua tetradactyla
TATGGTGTTCGATTAAGCTATGACCCATCAATTTTAATGATTTTCTCAAAGAACCAACTGTTGGTTTTATTGATTCTTTCTACTGTTCTTTTTTCCTGGCATTCATTTAACTCTGTTTTAATTCATTTCTCTTCCATTTGCTTTGGTGTTAGTGTGCTGTTCTTTCTCTAGTTCCTCAAGATGAGCAGTTAAGTCCTCAATTTTTTCTCTTTCTTCTTTTTTAATGTTGACATTTAGGGCAATAAATTTCCCTCTCAAAACTAACTTTGCCACATACCATAAGTTATGTGTTGTATTCTCATTTTCATTAATCTCTAGACAGCTACAATTTCTCTAGCAATTTCTTCTTTGTCCCACTGGTTGTATAGGAGGGTGTTATTTAATCTCCATATGTTTGTGAAAAGTTATCATTGTTTGATGGTTATTGTTTTCCAGCTTCATTCCATTGTGATCAGAGAAAGTGCTTTGAATAATTTCAAGATTTTTAAATTCATAAAGACTTGCTTCATGCCTCAGCATGTGATCTATACTGGAAAATGTTCCATGAGCACTAGAGAAAAATATATATCCTGTTGTTTTGGGATGCAATGACCTATATGTCTCTGCTAGGTCTAATTCACTTATCAAATTATTTAAGTTCTCTATTTCCTTGTTGCTCCTCTGTCTTGTTGTTCTATCTATAGATAAGAGTGTATTGAAGTCTCCTACTATTATTGTTGAAACATCTATCACTCCCTTTGGTTTTGCCAATGTTTATCTCATGTACTTTCAAATTCCTTGGTTGGTATTATAAACATTTCCATTGTTATTTCCTCTTGGTGAATTGTCCCTTTTATTAATATAAAGTGTCCTTCTTTGTCTCTTATGATGTCTTTACATTTAAAGTCTGTTTTGTCTGATACTGGTATAGCTACTCTTGCTTTATTTTGTTTACAGCTTGCATGGAACATCTTTTTCTATCTTTTCACTTTCAATCTTTTTGTATTCTTGGTTTCTCTTAGACTCATCTTATGAGTCTCTTTCGAGCAGTATATATATGGATTATATTTTTTAATCCAGTCTACCAATCTGTATCATTTAACTGGTAAATTTAGTCCATTAACATTCAAAGTTATTACTGTAGAGGCATTTCCTGCATCCATCACCTTATCCTTTGGATTTTATTTGTCAGATCTATATGTTCTTCTCCCTCTTTCTCATTTTATCCTTTAAGTTGCCCTTACTGGTATCCTTCAATTCTATGCCCTCCTCCAGACCTCCCTCTCCTGTTTTTTTCCCCAGCCAACAGAACTTCCTTTTGTCTCCCTTGTAGGGCCAGTCTCTTGTTGGCAAATTCTGTCAGCATTTGTTTGTCTGTGAAAATTTTAATTTCTCCCTCTGTTTTGAAAGACAATTTGGCTGGGTACAGAATTCTTGGCTAGAAGTCTTTCTTCTTTCAGGGTCTTAAATATATCATACCACTGCCTTCTCAACTCCATAGTGTCATTGAGTAGTCCAAACTCAGTCTTATGTGGTTTTCCGTGTACGTAGTAAATAATTTTTCTCTTGCCACTCTCAGGATTTTCTGTTTCTCTTCAACATTTGACATACTGATTAGTATGTGTTTTGGAGTATGCCATTTAGATATATTCTATATGTGGTTTGTTGTTCTTCTTTGATTTGCATATTTATATCTTTTATAAGGGTTGGGAAATTTCCCCCATTATATCCTCCACTAATCTTCTGAGCCCTTTGTTCTTCTCTTTTCCTTCTGTGACACTGATGATTTTTATATTTGTGTGCTTTGTTTTGTCCATCATATATCCCTGAGATCCAATTCAAAATTTTCCATCTTTTTACCATTTGCACTTTTTAAATTTTTTTTATTTTTATTTTTTATTTTATTAATCAAAAAAAGAAAAGAAATTAACACAACATTTAGAAATCATTCCATTCTACACATGCACTCAGTAATTCTTAGTTTCATCACATAGATGTATGATCATCATTTCTTAGTACATTTGCATCGATTTAGGAAAAGAACTAGCAAAACAGCAGAAAAAGATATAGAATGTTAATATAGAGAAGAGAATTAAAATAATAATACTAATAAAAAATATATATATATAAAAAGGAAAAAGAAAAAAACAAAAACAAAAGATACAAACACACAAACAAACAAACAAAAAACCATATTTCAGGTGCAGCTTCATTCAGTGTTCCAACCTAGTTACATTACACTTAGGTATTATTGTGCTGTCCATTTTTGAGTTTTTGTATCTAGTCCTGTTGCACAGTCTGTATCCCTTCAGCTCCAATTACCCATTATCTTACCCTGTTTCTAACTCCTGCTGGTCTCTGTTACCAATGATATATTCCAAGATGATTCTCGAATGTCGGTTCACATCAGTGGGACCATACAGTATTTGTCCTTTAGTTCCCGGCTAGACTCACTCAGCATAATGTTCTCTAGGTCCATCCATGTTATTACATGCTTCATAAGTTTAGTCTGTCTTAAAGCTGCATAATATTCCATCGTAGGTATACGCCACAGTTTGTTTAGCCACTCGTCTGTTGATGGACATTTTGGCTGTTTCCATCTCTTTGCAATTGTAGATAATGCTGCTATAAACACTGGTGTGCAAATGTCCGTTTGTGTCTTTGCCCTTAAGTTCTTTGAGTAGATATCTAGCAGTGGTATTGCTGGGTCGTAATCCATTCTGCCATTCTATGTCTTTTGATTGAGAAATTCAGTCCATTAACTTTTAGTGTTACTACTGTTTGGATAATATTTTCCTCTACCATTTTGGCTTTTGTATTATATATATCATATCTGATTTTCCTTCTTTCTACACTTTACTCCATACCTCTCTCTTCTGTCTTTTCGTATCTGACTCTAGTGCTTCCTTTAGTATTTCTTGCAGAGCTGGTCTCTTGGTCACAAATTCTCTCAGTGACTTTTTGTCTATAAATGTTTTAATTTCTCCTTCATTTTTGAAGGACAATTTTGCTGGATATAGGAGTCTTGGTTGGCAGTTTTTCTCTTTTAGTAATTTAAATATATCATCCCACTGTCTTCTAGCTTCCATGGTTTCTGCTGAGAAATCTACACATAGTCTTATTGGGTTTCCCTTGTATGTGACAGATTGTTTTTCTCTTGCTGCTTTCAAGATCCTCTCTTTCTCTTTGACCTCTGACATTCTAACTAGTAAATGTCTTGGAGAACGCCTATTTGGGTCTATTCTCTTTGGGGTGCGCTGCACTTCTTGGATCTGTAAATTTAGGTCTTTCATAAGAGTTGGGAAATTTTCAGTGATAATTTCTTCCATTAGTTTTTCTCCTCCTTTTCCCTTCTCTTCTCCTTCTGGGACACCCACAACATGTATATTTGTGCGCTTCATATTGTCATTCAGTTCCCTGATCCCCTGCTCAAGTTTTTCCATTCTTTCCCCTATAGTTTCTGTTTCTTTTTGGGATTCAGATGTTCCATCCTCCAGTTCACTAATTGTAGCTTCTGTCTCTTTAGATCTACCATTGTAGGTATCCATTGTTTTTTCCATTTTTTCTTCTTTGTCCTTCACTCCCATAAGTTCTGTGATTTGTTTTTTCAGATTTTCTATTTCTTCTTTTTGTTCAGCCCATGTCTTCTTCATGTCCTCCCTCAATTTATTGATTTGGTTTTTGAAGAGTTTTTCCATTTCTGTTCGTATATTCAGCATTAGTTGTCTCAGCTCCTGTATCTCATTTGAACTATTGGTTTGTTCCTTTGACTGGGCCATATCTTCAATTTTCCGAGTGTCATCCATTATTTTCTGCTGGTGTCTGGGCATTTGATCAGATTTCCCTGGGTGTGGGACCCAGCTGGTTGAAAGGTTTTTCTGTGAAATCTCTGGGCTCTGTTTTTCTTTTCCTGCCCAGTAGGTGGCGCTCGTGGCGCTCGTCTGTCTGCGGGGCCCACCAGTAAAAGATGCTGTGGCTCCTTTAACTCGCCAATCTGAATCTCGCAGTCGGCCGGGAAAAGCGCACGTGGAGGCGGGGGTCGCTGGCTGCTGCGGCTTGGGGGAGTGCCGGTCCAAATTGCCCAGCTGGCCTGAGACGCCAAGCGTGACGGGAGGGCCCCGCTATCCAACGTTCCCAGCCAGACCGGGAGCCACGTGTGTGGAGGGGACCCCAGTCGCCAGCCGCCCCGGCCGGGAAAACGCGCGCCCCTCGGGTATCTCACCGCAGTGCAGCGGATTCTCCCTGCCGTTCAGCCGTTCCAGAATGGGGTACGCTGTCTTTTTGGTCTCTGTCATGACTCCAGGAGCTGTTTCGTATTGTTTCTGTTTCTTTAGTTGCTTTTCTGGAGGAGGAACTAAGATCCGCGCGTCTTACTAAGCCGCCATCTTCTCCGGAAGTCCTGCCCTCAACTTCTTTGGCTCACCATTTGCACTTTTGTGTGTTCAAAATCAGTTGTCATGTCCTCTGGTTCACTTATTCTTTCTTTAGCCTCTTGAAATCTGCTGTTGTGTGTCTCTAGTACATTTTTTATTTGGTCTACAGCATCTTTAATCTCTGTGATATCTGCTATTTTTCTATTTATTCCTTCAAATTCTTCTTTATTCTCTTTTTTAAATAGTAAAATGATATAGAGAGGTTTATTCAATTCAGTAATTTTTTGGATCTTCACATTGCAAGCTAGACTGATCTAGAGGAAAATGTCTTTACATGGATAGCAAAATATCTTCTAGCCACTAACTTACCTGCAATCACTTGCTAGGAAAAAAATCTATAGCCACATAAGTCATGCAGGCATTTTAAAATCGTAAGTATATTAATCTTTTTTCAAACTGAGCAAGACAATGCAAATTTACTTTTTCTTATATTTCAAAACTACTATTGTTTCTCATTTTCTACCTTTTCCCTTGGAGTAAACTAAGAATTCATTTAAAAGAATTTTAAAGTCAGAATTATAACGAGACTCAAAATTTTTCTTCAAAATAAAAAGAGTAGATAAGTAAATAGGCATTTAGATGTCAATATTTAAACAGGCCGCCAATACAGCTTTAAGATAATTTCATTTTAACAGTGTTCAAATGGAAAAGAGCTTCCTAAGAGGCACTCATTTTAACAAATTATAGCTTAAATTATTATTGTATCAATTATACCCAGTAGACAGAGTTAATTTTTTTTTCTTTTACGAACCCTTGAGTACAGTGGCTTATAAATGTCATATAATGGACTAGTAACATCCTCCATATTGCTCAATCATGTTTATTTAAAGTTTTCTTAACATTAGATACTTTTTGTTGGGTATAAAAATCTTAGTAAACAACCATTTCATTTGTTTTCCTATCCTAGTCACATAAGCCATTATAATAGATGATACAGATTTCAGTTGTAATTTATAAAATATGCAAGGTCTGCTGCAGTCCAAAGAACAAGAGAAAATGTGTACCCACAAATAAACTATCAAGGTAAATGTAAATACAGTAAAATACATGTGATTCTAATTTTCATTTATATAATCTCAGACAAGTTTAAATAACTTTATAAATACCTTAGGCAAAAAAGCAATTTTTAACCCTATCAAAACTATTTAAAATATTTAAATGCAGAAATCTTAAATTTTCTTCAATCAGGGCAGAAATCCTCCCAAAAATTATGATCACAGGTACAAATAGAATGAATGGAACGTTTAAGTTTAGGACAACCAAAAAAAGTCCCATGTAACTTTTTTTTTATTTGTATGCTGTATGGCAGGGTCACATTTCATTCTTCTTCCATGTGAGTATCCCATTATTGCAGCACAATTTGTTGAATTTTTGTTTGTTTGTTTTTTTCTTTCTTTTGTTTGCTTGTTTCTTTGTTTTTAGGAAGTGCATGGGCTGGGAATTGCTCATGTAACTTTTAAAAATAGGATTTGCTCAAACATACTGTAAATAGAATTGGTGATAACATAGGAAACAAAAATATGCTTGCAAGTGAAATTTCTAAAAGCTCATGAGAACACTACCATTCCATACTGTAGATGCAAAAGGAAAAACAGTTATAATGGGGTTAAGAGTACTCTGATCATTTTTGTTCATTTGGTCCTGCAAGATGTTTGACTATTTTCACTTCCCATATCACAAAGTTAGTCCACAGGAGGGGCTGGTGGATCTTGTCCATTATGAGGACTCATAAGCTTTCCAAGTAGGTTGGATCCTCTTAGATTAGGAGGTCTCAGTAAGAACAAGATCAGTGCAATAACCATCCAGGCCATCAAGATCGTAGTAATACTGATGCCATTATCGCCAGAAGGTCCTGGTAATTCCTGAAGGCATTCTGTGTCTGTGCGATAGGACTGGGACTGCTTCAAAAGATTGATTAGCTTTCTCATCGCATGTTCATGAGAGCAAATGCATTCACAGGGATCAAATCCACCTTCTGCCATGAATACTGAGCTTGATTTAACTTGACTGTTTAAATCTGCCCAGACAACAACTGTTTGGAGGCCGAAGACTGGGGCCAAGACTCAGCAGAAAAACAGCTTGGCGCCTCCGGAACACTGCTGTCATTTTGGATGCCACTGCTGCTGCTACTTCTCCATGTTGCCACTGATTTCCTCCCCCTCCTCTGTTTTGGTTCCATTGACCACGTCACTCTTAGCCATGAGATCCGGATCTGCCCGCTCCCATGGGCAGCAGTGCAAACTTGTTATGTTCTTCTAATGTCTTCTTGATCTCCTTTATATCATTAGTCAAACAACTGATTTTATTTAGTAGACATATGAACATCTTTGATTAGTTTTTCCAACATCTCTGTCTCCTCCAGTGATTTAATTTGATAATTAGGTTGGGCTCTCCCTGTCTGAATCTTCATATGGTTAGTGACCTTCTGTTGTCTTCAGAGCATGTAAATATCTTTGCAGAGTTATTTAAGAAGTTGATTTCTTTCAGTAGTCTAAAGCTTTGTATTTGCAGCATGGGTGTCAAGTAGGATGTGGGGCATGGGGCTACAATAGTGTGGTGATGGGTTGCAGTGCAGGTATAGGCATGGATTGGGGATGCTATGCTGATGCCTGTGAGCATGGGGTGTGGGGTGTGGGTTGTGGAAGTGTGATGTGAGGACCATGGGGGTGCGGTGCAGCTTGGGCAGGCCTTGGAGTGCAGAAGCATGGTTCTGTGTGGTGAATTTTACATAGATAGGGCATGGTGGGAGGTGGATAGGGGAAAGTGTAGATGCATGGGGGCTGGTGCACAGGAAGGATGTGTGTGGATATGTGGCATGTGGGGCAGTGGGTATCAGGGTATGAGATACAGGGCACAAGGAAGACAGGGAGCAGGTGCATCCTTGCACAAGGGGAGGGGTCCAAGGGGT
The DNA here is from genome assembly GCF_023851605.1 of Tamandua tetradactyla. Classification (NCBI taxonomy): domain Eukaryota; kingdom Metazoa; phylum Chordata; class Mammalia; order Pilosa; family Myrmecophagidae; genus Tamandua; species Tamandua tetradactyla. The sequence continues at coordinate 113,784,158 of NC_135327.1, forward strand.
CACGATGCGGATGAATGCATGTGGAGGGGTGGGGTGCCCATCGCAGGGGTTGCAGTTTGAAAATTGCTGGAATACAACATACCAGAAATGAAACAGCTTTTAAAAAGGGGAATTTATTAAGTTGCAAGTTTACAGTTCTAAGGCCATGCAAATATCCAAATTAAAGCAAGGCGATAGAAATGCCCAGTATAAGGCATCTAGGGAAAGATACTGTACCAGTTTGAAAGGATTCATGTACCCTAGAAAAGCCATGTTTTAATCGTAATCAATCTTGTGGGAGCAACGGTTTCTTCTAATCCTTATTCAGCACTATAGGTTGGAAACCTAATTAGGTTATCTCGAAGGAGATGTGACTCAACCAATTGTGGGCATTAAACTTGATTAGATAGAGATGCGTCCCCACCCATTCCACATGGGTCTTGATTAGTTTACTGGAATCTTATAAAAGAGGAGACATTTTGGAGACAGTTCCCTTTTTGAGAATGAGTAGAGAGCCGCAGAACTATGATAGAAGGATGAGAGAACCCCAGAGTCCACCAGCCAATGACCTTTGGAGATAAAGAAGGAAATGCCTTCTGGGTAGCTTCATGAAGCAAGAGGCCTAGAGAGAAAGCTCGCAGATGTCACCATGTTTGCCATGTGCCCTTCCAGCTGAGACAGAAACGCTGAACATCATCAGTTTTCTTGAATCAAGGTATCTTTCGCTGGATGCCTTAGATTGGACATTTCTATAGACTTGTTTTAATTTGGACAATTAAAACAACAACATGACTTTTCTGGGGTTGTGGTAGTTAGGTTCAGGTGTCAACTTGGCTGGGTGAAGGTGCCTGGTTATATTGCTGTGGACATGAGCCAATGGCATGTGAACCTCATCTGTTGCTGATTACATCTGCAGTCGGCTAGGAGGCATGCCTGCTGCAATGAATGATGTTTGATTCAATTGGCTGGTGCTTAAATGAGAAAGCTCAATGTAGCACAGCCAAAGTAGCTCAGCATACCTCATCTCAGCACTTGCAGCTCAGCCCAGGCCTTTGGAGATGCAGAAAGGAATCACCCTGGGGGAAGTTGTTGGAACCCAGAGGCCTGGAGAGAAGGCCAGCAGAGATCACCCTGTGCCTTCCCACATAAGAAAGAACCTCAGTTGAAAGTTAGCTGCTTTTCCTCTGAAGAACTAACTATACATTAACTAAATAAATCCCCTTTTATTGAAAGCTATCTGTCTCTGGTGTGTTGCATAACAGCAGCTAGCAAACTAGAACAGGGGTACACCACAGATTCAAGACAGTACATGAGGTATTGGTAAGGGAGGGTGTTCTGGGGTAGGTGGGGCCCTGGCACTGGTGTGTAGGTGTGTGGGTGGGACAGTGGTGACCACATGAGCAATGCAGGGGCAATGTAGGGGCTGTGTGGCACATATGTACACTTAAGTACCTGCCAGGTGTGGGAACAGGACGCTTGTGCCAGGGGTATATACATGCACAGGGTGGGGGTGCAGAGGACGAGAGTTTGGTGTACAGATACATGGGTGTCCGTCAGGCAGGATATGGCTGTGCATGCACATGGGTTTGGGGAGCGGGGCCCTGGTGTGCAAGTATGCAGAACTCAGGTTGGGTTTGTGCCTGTGTGCACTGGGGGTGGGTGGGGCTGGGATCTGCAGGTGAGCTCTTGGCCAAATATGGGAGGCAGGGCATGGGTGCACACATACATGGGGTCAGGGGGCTGGGACGCATGGGTCGAAGGGGCGGGGTATGGATGCAAGGGTGCCAGGGTGGGCAGGATGTGGGTGTGCACGTGGCCTCTCCCTCTAAGCCAACTCCGCAGGTGAACTTACTGACCTCCCCCAGTACAAGGATCATGACTCCCAAGGCTGTAAATCTCCATGGTAACATGGGACCTGCCTCCCAGGAATGAACTGGGACCCAGCATGATAAGAATGAGAAAGCTTTCTTGAATAAAAGGGGGAAGAGAGAAATGAGGCAGTGCCTGAGAGATTTCAAACAGAGTTGGGATGTTATTCTGGAGGTTATTCTTATGCATTATATAGATATCCCATTTTATTTTATGGTGTATTGGAGTGTGTTCTAGTTTGCTAGCTGCCATAATGCAGTATACCAGAAACAGAGTGGGTTCTAAAAAGGGGAATTTAATAAATTGCTAGTTTATAGTTCTAAGGTTGTGAAAATGTCCCAACTAAAGCCAAGGCTATAGAAATGTCCAATCTAAGCATCAAGGGAAAGATACCTTGGTTCAAGAAGGTTGATGATGTTCAGAGTTTCTCTCTCAACTGTAATGGCACATGGTAAACATGGCAGTGTCTGCTAGCTTTCTCTCCAGGTTTCTTGTTTCATGAAATACCCCATGTAGGCATTTTCCTCCTTCATCTCCAGAGGTCTTGGGCTGCATAGGCTCTGTCTCTCAGAATCCAAATCCTTTTCCAAATTACTTCCTCTTTTAAAGGATTCCAATAAAGTAATCAAGACCTGAATGGGTGGGGTCATCTCTCTCTCCCTCTATTCAAAACTTCATGCCCACAATTGGGTGAGTCACATCTCTGCGGAGATAACCTAATCAAATTTCCAACCTACATTATTGAATAGGAATTAGGAGAAATGGTTGCTCCCACAAGATTGGACTAGGATTAAAGTGTGGCTTTTCTGAGGTACATAAATCCTTTCAAACCAGCACAGAATGTATAGAGGAAAGTACCTGAAACTGTTGAACTATGTTCCAGTAGCTTTGATTCTTGAAGAAGACTGTATTACTATATAGCTTTTACAATGTAACAGTGATTGTGAAAACCTTGTGTCTGATGCTCCTTTTATCCAGGGAGTGTACATATGAGCAAAAAAAAAAAAAAAAAACCCAGACAAAAAATCCAAATAATAATAGAAAGATAAAAGTAAAGTTTGGTAGATTGAAATACTGTGGATCAATGAGAGGGAGGGGTAAGAGGTATGGGATGTATGAGTCCTTTTTATTTCTTTTTCTGGAGTGATGCAAATGTTCTAAAATGATCATGGTGAAGAATACACAACTATGTGATGATATTGTGAGCCATTGGTTGCATAATATGGTTGAGCTGCATGTGTGTGGATACTTCTCAATAAAAATATTTTTTAAAAAGCAAAAAAAATGGGTAGGCAAAAAAAAAAAAAAAAAAAAAAAAGAACCACTGCTGGTACCAAGGTCAAAATTAATCAAGGTTCTCCAGGGAAATAGAACTTAAAGGATATATATATATATATTTGTAAATATTGTGAGATTTATTACAGGACTTGGCTCACACAACTGTGAGGATTGGCAAGTCTAAATTCCATAGGGCGAGTTACAGGTTTGGAATTCTGATGGTTTCAATACATTTTTCCAGAAGAAAACTGCTAGCTGAAGAAGAGTTAGAAATTCCTCTTTCTTATTATTGAAATCATGAGTTCTGCCTTTAAGGCCTTCAACTGATTGGATGAGACTTCTCTCATGGCTGAATGTAATCTCCTTTCTTGATTTCACATGCAATCAGCCATAGATGCAATCAACTGACTAATGATTTAAATCCATGAAATATCCTCCCAGTAATGATCAGGTCAGTGTTTGCTGGATGAAACTACTGGACACCATAACCTAGCCAAGCTGACATGTAAAGTTAACCATCATACAATCCACACATCCAAGATATAATGATAGACAGGGACAAAATAGCCATAATAAACCCTCTCATTCAGAAAGAGGAAGAAGAGAAGCATTAAACAGTCACTGGTCCATTAAAATTTGGAAATATCTTCAAGCCTATACTATAAGGGTCCCCTACTCTAGAGGTAGGGAATATTACTTGATTAGATCAATGCTTCTTTCTGGAATTGGCCTCCTGGACCACTGTTCTTTGTGGCTCTCATTCTTCCTTTTTCATTATTCTTCTTTATCTCATGTAAACTAGAAACTGAAGAATATGATTTTATTGTGGTTGTGGAATGATTTGCTACATGGTATGATATGGAAACACAGGCTCAGGTACAATAAAGACTTTCAGTAAATAACTGATTTATTACTTATGTAGCAGAAAGTGTCCAAAGAGCAGGTGAAGAGATACCATCATGGCCAGTACTCTGGTAATTCATGTCAGAGATGAGAGACACTTAAGCTACCTGAGTTTGGGTTTTTATATACCCCAGAGTGAGATGGCCCTGTCAATGAGAAAAAAGCATTCATCAAGCAATCCCTATGCCCCAGATTATAGCTGGGCTGGTGGAGATCAAATGTATCCTCAGGCTGGTTGCAGTCTCTTGTGAAATGAAAACATACCCAATACCTGCACACAAACAAACAAAATGGAAACATATTGAACACTTGCATGTAATCAAGCAAATGGGAAAAAAATGGAGAGCAACAGTTATTCTAAGTCTCAGACAGTCAAAAACATTTTTAGCATAGGCTAATGGTTTTTTTTGAGAGTAAAATGCTCTTGTAAACTTAGTAGGCTTTTAGTCTGATTCCAGCTATTTCTGTGCCAATGACACACCCACAGTTCTTTCCTAGAAATACTTCAATTTGCAATGTTATATCTTTTCTTTTTCATCTGCTTCTGCTTTCTCTTCATCTCTCTATTACTCTCACTCTCATCTCTCTCTCAGTATTTCAGTTTATTTGGTGTACCTTGGATCTTTCAGATTTTAGTGGCAGAAGCACCCTTTTAGTTTCTTTTTGCAAATAGGTTTTGTTCTACTGAAAGCATTTACTGGGTGCCACTTTATTACAAACCTCATGTTTCATCTCTGCCAGAAGGCTGAATTTTAATCAGTCTTTGTTTTTCAATGATACTGTTTTATCTTATATTTTATCTTGTACAATTTAAGCTTGATGAAAGTTACCTCAGTCCTACAAATCCCTGAATTTTTACATGTTCACTAAATTTGATATTCCAGCCAATTGTTTTCATGAGCTTCTCATTTTCTTGTAATACCATATTATGTAGGCAACATCAATGAAAACATGCAATTAAATTTATTTTTCCAGGGTTTTTTAACTTTCAACTGCAAGTTCATTAGGTATATACTTTCCCATCCCAGTTATTCTAGGTAGCGGGTCTATCAAATATTTTACCATGGCATGGTATTGGAAAACCTTATTTCCAGGCTTTTGTAACATTTTCTCACTTATCTGTTGCCTGGTCTCAATGCCACATTTGTTAGATTTTCTTGTTATGACACCACCTAACTTGTAAGTACCCATTTTTATATTTGTCAGTACAGGACAGATTGTAATGCAGAATCAACCCCCATTTCTCAGTGGCTTAATAAAATGTATTTTTCTTTTAGGCTACCTGCTTAGCATGGGTTGGGTGGGAAGTTATTCATTGTAGTCATTCTGGGGTCAAGGCTAGTGGAGTTTGTGTCTTAACACTTTCTCTCAAAATCATAGGGTGGAAACTCATTCCAGTTTGTCTGAGTCTTTTCTAGGTTTAGTACTGAAAGTTTCACATCCCAGTACTTCCATTTGTTCAGTTAAACCAATACCAAGTATCACCCCAATTTTTATACTAGAAGTCTGGTGTCCTGGGAGCCCCTCTCAGTACTGGGAAAATTGGAACGGTTGGTCACTGTGTTAGTCAACGTTCCATAGAGAAACAGAACCAACAGGAGATATCTATAAATATGAGATTTATAAAGGTTCTCATGTAACTGTGGGAATGGAAGAGTCCAAAATCCATACAGCAGGTTGTGAAGCTGGTGGTTCCAATAAAGGTTCTGGATGTACTCCACAAGAGAGACTCACTGGCTGAAGAAACAGTGAAAGATTCTCTCTTCTCCCTTAAAAGCCTTCAGCTAATTGGATTATCTCAATTTGGGGGTCATGCTTAGTTAATTACAGACATAATCAGCCACAGATGCAATCAACTGATTTGCTGACTTAATACACCAGACTTCTGGTTTATAGACCAGCCACCAAAATATCCTTGCAGCAATGGTCAGGCCAGTGCTTGCCCGACCAGACAACTGGGCATAATCACTTGGCTAAGTTAGCACCAGAACCTAACCATCACAGTTCACTACTTGCCAGTTTGGCAACTATACATATCACCTTGAAACATGCTTAATTTCCAAACAGAATACAATCACAGACATATGTTTCACTCAACAATACTCACCTGTCCTGTGTACAACTGGAAACACACATCTCTCCAGAATATGGTAGATGTCCTTAGGTAACATTCACTCTTAAACTTTATTTCATATGGCTTAAATACTATAACATGAACAATACAATTTATGTCATATGAGAAGAGGAAAACAAGATATTTGCTTATGTACAAATACAAACATACTCATAACAAAACAGGGAGGAAATGTTCATACAATCACAGTCCTCGTTTCTGTAACTGGTCATGTGGCCATAGTTCATATTTATCACTACCTTCTTCTACTACTCATTCCATGTTCTGTTTACCCTTGGCAAGGACTTCAGCTGGCCCTGATTCTTTGCCAGGTGGGGTGACCCAGACTTTCATTCTTGAAGTTTCTGGGCCATTGGTAGTCCTGCCTGGACAGTGTCCCACTGACTTTAATCACAGGGCATGGTAATACTAAGAGATGCCCTAGAGGATCTCCTATATTCCAGGAAAACTCTTCGTTATCTCATTGTGGAGTTGCAGTCCTATTTCCCCTTGATAGTCAGGATCAATCACCCCAGATAGAGCTGTAATTCCTTTTCATGCCTGCTGATTCACTGGCATGGGAAGCCCAAAGTGACCAGGTGGCAGTCTTAACTTCCAGTTCAATGGTATCATTGTTGTGTCTTTTGGTAGGAGCACTCCTTTTGGGAACTAAGACTTGTAGACCAGCAGAGCTTAAAGTTTCAGGCATAAAAAGCAAAACTTTTCTTAGTGGATCATTTCTACCTCTTGATTCTTGGATCCATGAATCCTGGCTATGGGAGAAACTGCACCAAAGAGTGGATGCTGATTCAGAAAATACACAGCCTCCTGGATAACATTGCTCCAGCCCTGCAAGGTATTGCCAAGTAGGTGGCACTGTAATTTGGTCTTCAAAAGGCCATTCCACCATTCTATTAGCCCAGTTGCATCTAGATGATAGGGAACATGGTAAGACCAGAGAATTCCATGATCATGTGCCCATTCCCGCACTTCATTTGCTGTGAAGTGGGTTCCTTGATCAGAAGCAATGCTTCATGGAATACCATGATGGTGGATAAGGTACTTCATAAGTCCATGGGTGGTAGTTTTTCCAGAAGCATTGTTTGCAAAGAATGCAAACCCATACCTGGAGTGTGTGTCTATTCCAGTTATGACAAATCACTGCCCCTTCCATGATGGGAGCTGTCCAAAGCAATTAAGCTGCCACCAGGTAACCGGCTGATCACTTGGGTGAATGGAGCCATATTGGGGGCTGAGTGTGGGTCTCTACTATTGGCAGATTGGGCACTCAGCAGTGGCTGTAGCCAGGTCAGCCTTAGTGAGTGGAAGTCCATGTTGCTGAGCCCATGCATAGCCTCCATCCCTAACACCATGCCCACTTTGTTCAGGAGCCTTTTGGGCAATGGGAGGAGTGGCTGAGGAAAGGGGATGACTTTTATCCACAGGATGGCTCCTCTTATCCACTTGATTATTAAAACCTTCCTCTACTGAAGTCACCCTTTGGTGAGCATTCACATGGGACACAAATAGTTTTAAGTTCTTTGCTCAGTCAGAAAGGTCTATCCACACACCTCTTCCTTAGATCTCTTTGCAACCAATTTCCTAATCATGCTTTTTTCAAGTCCCTGACCATTAGCAACCATTAGCCAAACCATTGGCCACAGCCCATGAGTCAGTATACAAATGCATCTCTGGCCTGTTCTCCTTCCAATCACAATTAACATCCAGGTGCAGTGCTCAAAGTTCTACCCACTGGGAGGATTTCTCCTCACCACTGTCCTTTAAGGACATCCCAGAATGGGGTTGTAGTGCTGCAGCTGTCCACTTCTTGTTGGTTCCTGGATATCCTGCAGAACCATCTGTAAACCAGGACTGAGTTTCTCTTTCTCAGTTAACTATGTGTATAATGAATGGTGGTGGGTTCTGTAACTGACTGCAGGTTTTCAAGGTATACAGACAGTAGAACACACCATTCTCTCCACTCATCACTGTATGACAGAACAGGAGGCGTCAAAGCTTATCATAAATTCTTGTGGATATCACTTGGCCTTCTGAGAAACCCCAAGAGGAGACTTTTTCCTGCCAGATGTAACCAGGATGACAATTTGGTAGATCCAGGCCCACTGTGTCTCCAATATTTAGGGACCTCTGTTTGGGTTTTATAAGCAGGGAAGTAAAATCAGAAGAAAGACAATGGTTTCGAAGAATATTCCAGCCAGGGACCATGAGAGAAATGAGAAGGTGTTACTTTTATGAGGTGAAATCAGGGCCAATTCAAAAATCATTTCTTGTCCATGTAATGGGTCTTCACAATTCAGCACCACAGGATTTTGAAATTGCTGTGGCCCAATGTCATCTTCTACAGTGTATACCCCATTCTTCCATTTTCTGAATGAAACTGTTTATTTTGGTAATTGCCTATTGGGTTTGTGGGATGGAAAACTTGCCTTTTTAGTTCTTATGTCTCTGGATCAAAAGGATCCACATCAGGGCTTTATATCAACCCCAATGCAGAGACTACAATGGCTTATTACCCAGAGATCCTGAACTCTGAGCTTGATGATTGACTTTTTTTTTTTGCATTAAAAAAAAATTATTAATTAAAAAAATATATTACAAGAAAGAAACACATTCTTAATATATGCTCATTCCGTTCTACATATACAACCAGCAGTTCACAACATCGTCACATAGTTGCACATTCACCATCATGATCACCCCCTAGAACATCTGCACTAATCCAGAAAAAGAAATAAAAAGACAACAGAAAAACGAAACGAAAATGGAAAAAAAAATTATACACACCAACCCCCCCACCCCTCCCCCCACCGATCACCAGCATTTCAAAGAAACCCATTTGTTCCCCCTATTATCCATCCCCACTCCATATGTTCTACTCGTCTGCTGAGAAGGCAGACAAAAGGAGCATCAGACACAGGGTTCCACAACCACACAGTCACACTGTGAAAGCTACACCATTATACAATCATCATCAAGAAACATGGCTACTGGAACACAGCTCTACATCTTCAGGCAGTTCCTCCAGCCTCTCCATTACATCTTGGATAACAAGGTGATTTCTACCTAATGCATAAGAATAACCTCCAGGATAACCTCTGAACTCTGTTTGGAATCTCCCAGCCACCGAGACCCTCTCTCACCCCACTCTTCCCCTCCTTGGTCAAGAAGGCTCTCTCAATCTCTTGATGCCAGGCCTCAGCTCACTCTAGAGTTTTTCTCAGTCCCTTGATGCTGAGTCTCAGCTTACTCCAGGATCCCTGTCCCACACTTCCAGGGGGGTCCACACCCCTGGGAGTCATGCCCCATGCAGACAGGAGGAGGGTGGCAGGTTTGTTTGTTGTGTTGGCTGGAGAGAGAGGCTACATCTGAGCAACAAAAGAGGTTCCCCTGGGGGTGACCCCTAGGCCTAATTTAAAGCAGACTTGACCTATCCTTTGTGGGGTCAAGCTTCACATGAACAACCCCCAAGACTGGGGGCTCAGCCCACAGCCTTGGTTGTCCACACTGTCCATGAGAATATCAAGAATCCAACTTGGGGAGGCTAAATCCTCCCCTGTTCCCACCGTTTCTCGAAGGGGACCCCAAAAATACTTTTCCACTTACTGATCAAATCACTCTGGGATTCATCGGGGCATCACTCTGGACAAGCCAACAAAATCTCATGTCCTACACAAGATTCATGCACCCATGTCATTCAACCAACTATTGACATAAGTTATATTAGGAGATACACCAGACAAAATATAAATTTTGCACCAAATAAACATTTTTTGCTTTAGCCTCACACATAAGTTGAAATTTTAAAATATTAATTACCATCCATTTTTAGCAACCCCGCAGCAACGACACTCCTCCATTCTTCCTCGTGCAAAAACACCCTTCAAATTTGTACATTTAATCACTATCACACACTCCAGGCACCCCTAGATTATACCATCTTAATTTTTATCGTCTGTCTTTGTGATTTCATTTGTGCCCCCAGCCCTCCTCCCTCTATCATTCTCATATTCAGCTTCATTCTGTGTTTTAACGTAACTGTATTACAGTTAGGTAGTATTGTGCTGTCCATTTCTGAGTTTTTATATTCAGTCCTGTTGCACACAATCTATCCCTTCAGCTCCAATTACCCAATATCTTACCTATTTCTATCTCTTGGTGGTCTCTGTTACCAATGAAATATTCCAAGTTTATTCACTAATGTCAGTTCATATCAGTGAGACCATACAGTCTTTGTTTTTTTATTTTTGGCTTATCTCCCTCAGCATAATGTCCTTAAGGTCCATCCATGTTGTTACATACTTCATAACTTTATTCTGTCTTACAGCTGCATAATATTTCATCATATGTATGTGCGACGGTTTGTTTAGCCACCCATCTGCTGGTGGGCATTTTGGCGGTTTCCATCTCTTGGTAATTGTAAATAATGCTGCTATAAACATTGGTGTGCAAATGTCCATTTGTGTCCTTGCCCTCATGTTCTTTGAGTAGAGACAGCTTTATAGATGGGTCCTGTTTTTTAATCTATTCTGCCAGTCTGTGTCTTTTGATTGGGGAGTTTAATCCATTACCATTTAGTGTTATTACTGTATGGGTAGTACTTTCTTCTACCATTTGGCCTTTTGGATTTTATATGTCATATATAATTTTCCTTCTTTTTACCTTTACTCATAGTCTTCCTTTCTTTTTTTTTTTCCTTTTTTTTATTAATTAAAAAAAATTAACTAACACAACATTTAGAAATCATTCCATTATACATATGTAATCAGTAATTCTTAATGTCATCACATTAGATGTATGATCATCATTTCTTAGCACATTTGGATCGGTTTAGAAAAAGAAATAGAAAGACAACAGAAAAAGAAATAAAACGATAATAGAAAGAAAAAAATAAAAAAACATAGAAAAAGAAAAAAAACTATACCTCAGATGCAGCTTCATTCAGTGGTTTAACATAATTACATTACAATTAGGTAGTATTGTGCTGTCCATTTCTGAGTTTTTGTATCCAGTCTTGTTGCACAGTCTGTATCCCTTCAGCTCCAATTACCCATTATCTTACTCTATTTCTATCTCCTGATGGTCTCTGTTACCAATGACATATTCCAAGTTTATTCTCTAATGTCGGTTCACATCAGTGGAACAATACAGTATTTGTCCTTTAGTTTTTGGCTAGTCTCACTCAGCATAATGTTCTCTAGGTCCATCCATGTTATCACATGCTTCATAAGCTTATACTGTCTTAAAGCAGCATAATATTCCATCGTATGTATATACCACAGTTTGTTTAGCCACTCGTCTGTTGATGGACATTTTGGCTGTTTCCATCTCCTTGCAATTGTAAATAATGCTGCTATAAACATTGGTGTGCAAATGTCTGTTTGTGTCTTTGCCCTTAAGTCCTCTGAGTAGATACCTAGCAACAGTATTGCTGGGTCATATGGCAATTCTATATTCAGCTTTTTGAGGAACCACTAAACTGCCTTCCACAGTGGTTGCACGATTTGACATTCCCACCAACAGTGGATAAGTGTGCCTCTTTCACCGCATCCTCTCCAGCACTTGTCATTTTCTGTTTTGTTGATAATGGCCATTCTGTGTGAGATGATATCTCATTGTGGTTTTGATTTGCATTTCTCTAATGGCCAGGGACATTGAGCATCTCTTCATGTGCCTTTTGGCCATTTGTATTTCCTCTTCTGAGAGGTATCTGTCCAAGTCTTTTTCACATTTTGTAATTGGGTTGGCTGTCTTTTTGTTGTTGAGTTGAACAATCTCTTTATAAACTCTGGATACTAGACCTTTATCTGATATGTCATTTCCAAATATTGTCTCCCATTGTGTAGGCTGTCTTTCTACTTTCTTGATGAAGTTCTTTGATGCATAAAAGTGTTTAATTTTGAGGAGCTCCCATTTCTTTCTTTCTTCAGTGCTCTTGCTTTAGGTTTAAGGTCCATAAAACTGCCTCCAATTGTAAGATTCATAAGATATCTCCCTACAGTTTCCTCTAACTGTTTTATGGTCTTAGACCTAATGTTTAGATCTTTGATCCACTTTGAGTTAACTTTTGTATAGGGTGTGAGATACGGGTCCTCTTTCATTCTTTTGCATATGGATATCCAGTTCTCTAGGCACCATTTATTGAAGAGAGTGTTCTGTCCCAGGTGAGTTGGCTTGACTGCCTTATCAAAGATCAAATGTCCATAGACGAGAGGGTCTATATCTGAGCACAGTATTCGATTCCATTGTTCGATATATCTATCTTTATGCCAATACCAGGCTGTTTTGACCACTGTGGCTTCATAATATGCCTTAAAGTCAGGCAGCGTGAGACCTCCAGCTTGGTTTTTTTTCCTCAAGATACTTTTAACAATTCGGGGCACCCTGCCCTTCCAGATAAATTTGCTTATTGGTTTTTCTATTTCTGAAAAATAAGTTGTTGGGATTTTTTTTAATTAATTAAAAAAATTAACTAACACAACATTTAGAAATCAGTCCATTCTACATATGCAATCAGTAATTCTTAATATCATCATATAGATGTATGATCATCATTTCTTAGTACATTTGCATCGATTTAGAAAAAGAAATAGCAAGACAACAGAAAAAGAAATAAAATGATAATATAGAGAAAAAATGAAATAAAAAATACAAAAAATATATATAAAAACACAGAACAAAGAAATAAACAAAAAAAACTATAGCTCAGATGCAGCGTCATTCAGTGTTTTAACATAATTACATTGCAATTAGGTAGTATTGTGCTGTCCATTTTTGAGTTTTTGTATCTAGTCCTGTTGCACAGTCTGTATCCCTTCAGCTCCAATTACACGTTATCTTATCCTATTTCTAAGTCCTGATGGTCTCAGTTACCAATGACATATTCCAAGTTTATTCTCTAATGTTGGTTCACATCAGTGGAACCATACAGTATTTGTCCTTTAGGTTTTGGCTAGTCTCACTCAGCATAATGTTCTCTAGGTCCATCCATGTTATCACATGCTTCATAAGCTTATACTGTCTTAAAGCAGCATAATATTCAATCATATGTATATACCACAGTTTGTTTAGCCACTCGTCTGTTGATGGACATTTTGGCTGTTTCCATCTCCTTGCAATTGTAAATACTGCTGCTATAAACATTGGTGTGCAAATGTCCGTTTGTGTCTTTGCCCTTAAGTCCTCTGAGTAGATATCTAGCAACAGTATTGCTGGGTCAAATGGCAATTCTATATTCAGCTTTTTGAGGAACCGCCAAACTGCCTTCCACAGTGGTTGCACCATTTGACATTCCCACCAACAATGGATAAGTGTGCCTCTTTCTCCACATCCTCTCCAGCACTTGCCATTTTCTGTTTTGTTGATAATGGCCATTCTGGTGGGTGTGAGATGATATCTCATTGTGGTTTTGATTTGCATTTCTCTAATGGCCAGGGACATTGAGCATCTCTTCATGTGCCTTTGGGCCATTTGTATTTCCTCTTCTGAGAGGTGTCTGTTCAAGTCTTTTTCCCATTTTGTAATTGGGTTGGCTGTCTTTTTGTTGTTGAGTTGAACAATCTCTTTATAAATTCTGGATACTAGACCTTTATCTGATATGTCATTTCCAAATATTGTCTCCCATTGTGTAGGCTGTCTTTCTACTTTCTTGATGAAGTTCTTTGATGCATAAAAGTGTTTTAATTTTGAGGAGCTCCCATTTCTTTCTTTCTTTCTTCAGTGCTCTTGCTTTATGTTTAAGGTCCATAAAATTGCCTCCAATTGTAAGTTTCATAAGATATCTCCCTACATTTTCCTCTAACTGTTTTATGGTCTTAGACCTAATGTTTAGATCTTTGACCCATTTTGAAGTAACTTTTGTATAGGGTGTGAGATACGGGTCCTCTTTCATTTTTTTGCATATGGATATCCAGTTCTCTAGGCACCATTTATTGAAGAGACTGTTCTGTCCCAGGTGAATTGGCTTGACTGCCTTATCAAAGATCAAATGTCCATAGATGAGAGGGTCTATATCTGAGCATTCTATTCGATTACATTGGTCGATATATCTATCTTTATGCCAATACCATGCTGTTTTGACCACTGTGGCTGCATAATATGCCTTAAAGTCCGGCAGCGTGAGACCTCCAGCTTTGTTTTTTTTCCTCAAGATACTTTTAGCAATTCGGGGCACCCTGCCCTTCCAGATAAATTTGCTTATTGGTTTTTCTATTTCCGAAAAATAAGTTGTTGGGATTTTGATTGGTATTGCTTTGAATCTGTAAATCAATTTAGGTAGGATTGACGTCTTAACTATATTTTGTCTTCCAATCCATGAACACGGTATGCCCTTCCATCTATTTAGGTCTTCTGTGATATCTTTTAACAGTTTTTTGCAGTTTTCTTTGTATAGGTCTTTTGTCTCTTTAGTTAAATTTATTCCTAAGTATTTCATTCTTTTAGTTGCAGTTGTAAATGGAATTAGTTTCTTGATTTCCCCCTCAGCTTGTTCATTGCTAGTTATAGAAACACTACCGATTTTTGAATGTTGATCTTGTAACCTGCTACTTTGCTGTACTCATTTATTAGCTCTAGTAGTTTTGCTGTGAATTTTTCAGGGTTTTCAACATATAGTATCATATCATCTACAAACAGTGATAGTTTTACTTCTTCCTTTCCAATTTTGATGCCTTGTATTTCTTTTTCTTGTCTAATTGCTCTGGCTAGAACCTCCAACATGACGTTGAATAACAGTGGTGATAATGGACATCCTTGTCTTGTTCCTGATCTTAGGGGAAAAGTTTTCAATTTTTCCCCATTGAGGATGATATTAGTTGTGGGTTTTTCATATATTCCCTCTGTCATTTCAAGGAGGTTTCCTATCCTTTGAAGTGTTTTCAACAGGAAAGGATGTTGAATCTTGTCAAATGCCTTCTCTGCATCAATTGAGATGATCATGTGATTTTTCTGCATTGATTTGTTGATATGGTGTATTACATTAATTGATTTTCTTATGTTGAACCATCCTTGCATACCTGCGATGAATCTTACTTGGTCATGATGTATAATTCTTTTAATGTGTTGCTGGATTCGATTTGCTAGAATTTTGTTGAGGATTTTTGCATCTATATTCATTAGAGAGATTGGTCTGTAGTTTTCTTTTTTTGCAATATCTTCGCCTGGTTTTGGTATGAGGGTGATGTTGGCTTCATAGAATGAATTAGGTAGCTTTCCCTCCACTTCAATTTTTTTGAAGAGTTTGAGCAGGGTTGGTACTAATTCTTTCTGAAATGTTTAGTAGAATTCACATGTGAAGCCATCTGGTCCTGGACTTTTCTTTTTGGGAAGCTTTTGAATGACTGATTCAATTTATTTACTTGTGATTGGTTTGTTGAGGTCATCTATTTCTTCTTGAGTCAAAGGTGGTTGTTCATGCCTTTCTAGGAACTTGTCCTTTTCATCTACATTGTTGTATTTATTAGCATAAAGTTGTTCATTGTATCCTGTTATTACCTCCTTTATTTCTGTGAGGTCAGTGGTTATGTCTCCTCTTCCATTTCTGATCTTATTTATTTGCATCCTCTTTCTTCTTCTTTTTGTCAGTCTTGCTAAGGACTCATCAATCTTGTTGATTTTCTCATAGAACCAACTTCTGGTCTTATTGATTTTCTCTATTTTTTTCATGTTCTCAATTTCATTTATTTCTGCTCTAATCTTTGTTATTTCTTTCCTTTTGCTTGCTTTGGGGTTAGTGTGCTCTTCTTTCTCCAGTTCTTCCAAGTGGATAGTTAATTCCCGAATTATTGCCCTTACTTCTTTTTTGATATAGGCATTTAGGGCAATAAATTTCCCTCTTAGCACTGCCTTTGCTGCGTCCCATAGGTTTTGATATGTTGTGTTTTCATTTTCATTCGCCTTGAGATATTTACTAATTTCTTTTGTAATTTCTTCCTTGACCCACTCGTTGTTTAAGAGTGTGTTATTGAGCCTCCACGTATTTGTGAATTTTCTGGCACTCTGCCTATTATTGATTTCCAACTGCATTCCTTTATGATCTGAGAAAGTGTTGTGTATGATTTCAATCTTTTTAAATTTGTTGAGACTTGCTTTGTGACCCAGCATATGGTCTATCTTTGAGAATGATCCATGAGCACTTGAGAAAAAGGTGTATCCTTCTGTTGTGGGGTATAATGTCCTATAAATATCTGTTAAGTCTAGCTCTTTCATTGTAATACTCAAATTCTCTGTTTCTTTATTGATCTTCTGTCTAGATGTTCTGTCCATTGATGAGAGTGGGGAATTGAAGTCTCCAACTATTATGGTAGATGTGTCTATTTCCCTTTTCAGTATTTGCAGTGTATTCCTCACGTATTTTGGGGCATTCTGATTCGGTGCATAACTATTTATGATTGTTATGTCTTCTTGCTGAATTGTTCCTTTTATTAGTAGATAGTATCCTTCTTTGTCTCTTTTAACTGTTTTACATTTGAGGTCTAATTTGTTGGATATTAGTATAGCTACTCCTGCTCTTTTCTGGTTGTTATTTGCATGAAATATCTTTTCCCAACCTTTCACTTTCAACCTATGTTTATCTTTGGGTCTAAGATGTGTTTCCTATAGACAGCATATAGAAGGATCCTGTTTTTTAATCCATTCTGCCAGTCTATGTCTTTTGATTGGGGAATTCAGTCCATTAACATTTAGTGTTATTACTCTGTGGGTAATACTTTCCTCTGCCATTTTGCCTTTTGTATTATATATATCATATCTAATTTTCCTTCTTTCTACACTCTTCTCCACACCTCTCTCTTCTGTCTTTTCGTATCTGACTCTAGTGCTCCCTTTAGTATTTCTTGCAGAGCTGGTCTCTTGGTCACAAATTCTCTCAGTGACTTTTTGTCTGAAAATGTTTTAATTTCTCCCTCATTATTGAAGGACAATTTTGCTGGATATAGAAGTCTTGGTTGGCAGTTTTTCTCTTTTAGTAATTTAAATATATCCTCCCAGTGTCTTCTTGCTTCCATGGTTTCTGTTGAGAAATCTACACATAGTCTTATTGGGTTTCCCTTGTATGTGATGGATTGTTTTTGTCTTGCTGCTTTCAAGATCCTCTCTTTCTCTTTGACCTCTGACATTCTAACTAGTAAGTGTCTTGGAGAACGCCTATTTGGATCTATTCTCTTTGGGGTGTGCTGCACTTCTTGAATCTGTAATTTTAGGTCTTTCATAAGAGTTCAGAAATGTTCAGTGATGATTTCTTCCATTAGTTTTTCTCCTCCTTTTCCCTTCTCTTCTCTTTCTGGGACACCCACAACATGTATATTTGTGCGCTTCATATTATCATTCAATTCCCTGAACCCCTGCTCAAATTTTTCCATTCTTTTCCCTATATAGTTTCTGTTTCTTTTTGGAATTCAGATGTTCCATCCTCCAGTTCACTAATTCTAACCCTGTCTCTTGAAATCTAGCATTGTAGGTTTCCATTGTTGTTTTCATCTCTTCTATTGTATCTTTCATTTCCATAGGTTCTATGATTTGTTTTTTCAGACTTTCCATTGCTTCTTTTTGTTCATCCCTTGACTTCTTCATGTCCTCCCTCAATTTATTGATTTGGTTTTTGAAGAGGTTTTCCATTTCTGTTCGTATTTTCAGAATTAGTTGTCTCAGCTCCTTTACCTCATTTGAACTATTGGTTTGTTCCTTTGACTGGGCCATATCTTCAATTTTCCTGGTGTGATTTGTTATTTTTTGCTGGCGTCTGGACATTTAATCAGATTTCCCTGAGTGTGAGACCCAGCAGGTTGAAAGATTTTCCTGTGAAGTCTCTGGGTTCTATTTTTTTCATCCTGCCCAGTAGGTGGCGCTTGTCTGTCTGTGGGTCACACCAGCAAAAGATGATGTGGCTCCTTTATTAATGCCACTATTGGTGTTTGGTTGGACCCAGTCCCTGTCACTGTCGGAAACTCCCTCCTCTCCCTCCGGGCAGCCGCCTGTGGGGGAGGGGCGCTGGTGCCGGCCGTCGCGGCCCGGGGAACTTGCCGATCTGAGACGTGCAGCCTGACTGGGAAGCTGCCTGTGTGGGAGGGGCACTGGTCGCTGGCCACCGTGGCCTGGGGAACTTGCCGATCCGAGCCCTGCCGCTGACCGGAAAGCCACGCGCGCGGGAGGGGCGCCGGTCGCTGGCCGCCGCAGCTTGGGGAGCCTGCTGATCTGAGACTCGTTGCCGGTCCAGGAAGCCACCCGCCAAAAAGGGGCGCTGGCCGCCACAGCTTGGGAAAATTGCCTCTCCGAGACTCTCAGCCGGTCCGGCAAGGAGGGAGGGAGGGGCCCGTCCGCCAGCCGCTGCAGCCCGGGGAAGCGCGTGCCCCTCGGGGAGCTCACCGCAGCGGAGTCTCGCAGATGGTCCAGCCAGTCCAGATTGGGGTACGCTGTGTGTCTCGTCCCTGCCGTGGCCCCGGGGGCTGTTCTGCACTCTTTCTGGTCACCAAGTAGTTGCTCTCGAGGAGGAACTAAGACGCGTGTACCTTACTAAGCTGCCATCTTGGCCCCCTCCCTTGATGATTCACTTTTGAATTGTCTCCCTTGGGAAGGCTGTGAGTTTATTTTATCTGTGGAATGAAAGTGAACAGGGTATTTGCTGAGATGTGGGAAAGATTTTGGTAGTCATTTGTTTTAGTTTGCTAGCTGCTGGAATGCAACACACCAGGATAGATTGGCTCTTAATAAAAGGGGATTTATTTTGTTAGTTCTTCAGAGGATAGGCAGCTAACTTTCAACTGAGGTTCTTTCTTACGTGGGAAGGCTCAGGGCAATCTCTGCTGACCTTCTCTCCAGGCATCCGGCTTCCAACGACTTTCCCCGGGGTGACTCCTTTCTGCATCTCCAAAGGCCTGGGCTGAGCTGCGAATGCTGAGATGAGGTATGCCGAGCTGCTTGGGCTGTGCTACTTTGCGCTCTCTCATTTAAGCACCAGCCAATTCAGTCAAACATCATTCAATGCAACAGGCCTGCCTCCTACACGACTGAAGATGTAATTAGCAACAGATGAGGTTCATGTACTATTGACTCATGTCCACAGCAACAAAACTAGGTGCCTTCACCTGGCCAAGTTGACAACTGACTCTAACTACCACGTGTCCACCCCTTGTCAACTTGGCAACTACAAACATCACCTTAAACAGGTGCAAAAAATTCTCTCTGGCTGTGGACCTGTGAATCTCAAAATAAGTTGTCTGGTGCCAATATGCAAAGGAGGGGCAGTCACAAGATCCATAGGGAAAAATTGGAGGGAAAACCTGCAGGGCAAACACCACTGGATTTCAAAGTCTGAAAGTCATTTGTCCTTTGGCTTTAGAAAGTGACAGCCGCCTCCTTTCCAAGGGCGTATGCAGTGGCCTCTCTCTTTCCAAATCAACCTTGGGGAACATTGATGAGACCACCTTTTTCTCGGCTCCACTGTCTCCAGGCATCAAGGCCACCCCTAGGCTCTCTGCTACTTCTGGGGCACACGCTCAACCCCTCCATGTGGTGGCAGCTAGGATCTCCCCAGACCCCCATGGAGTGTGCTGTACCTTCTCCAAGGCCAGAGGCTGCACGACTCTTCCACTGCAATGGGGTGGGAAACTCACCCTCACCCTTAAGGGTAAACTCACCCTCTCCATGTATATGGGTGGGTCCACTCTCCTGGCTGAGTTTTCTTGGCTTCAGACCCAAGCTTCCATGGTTCTCACTCTGCAAACTCCAATTTGTCCCTTTGTGTCCCCCTTGCCCAGATTGGCAGTAGTTCTGTTTATACCAATAGTCTCTTCAAGCACTCCAGGACTTCTTCATCATTCTCTTCACAGTTCCTCCAAAATCTTCCCCTTAGCCATCCAAAAAACTGTTCCAACATATCTGGTATTTGCAAACAACAGCAGCACCCCACTCTTGGTACCAAAATCTGTTCTAGTTTTCTAGCTGCCGGAATGCAATATACCAGAAACAGAATGGCTTTTAAAAAGGGGACTTTAATAAGTTGCTAGTTTATAGTTCTAAGGCTGAGAAAATGCCCCAATTAAAGCAAGTCTATAGAAATGTCCAATCTAAGGCATCCAGGGAAAGATATCTTAGTTCAAGAAGGCCGATGAAGTTCAGGATTTCTCTCTCAAGTGGAAGGGCAAATGGTGAACACAGTCAGAGTTTCTCTCTCATCTGGAAAGGTACACGGTGAACACAGTGTCATCTGCTAGCTTTTTCTCTTGGCTTCTTGTTTCATGAAGCTCCCTGGGAGACCTTCTCCTTCTTCATCTCCAAAGGTCGCCGGCTCCGGGACTCTGCTTTGTGGTGCTGCAGCATTCTCTGCTCTCTCTGTATGTCCCTCTCCAAAATGTTTCCTCTTTTATAGGACTCCAATAAACCAATCAAAACCCACCCAAATGGGTGGAGACATGTCGTCACCTAATCCAGTTTAACAACTACTCTTGGCTAAATCACATCATCCAAGGAGATGATCTGATTACAGTTTCAAACATAAAGTATTGAATAGGGATTAGTCTACCTTTACAAAATGGGATTTTGATTAAAACATGGCTTTTCTAGGGGGCATACTTCCTTTCAAACCAGCATATCATTATTGCTGTTCACCAAACTTTTCCCTCTTTCCTCCTCTTTTGGATATAAGATAGAAGTGCATTTTTCTATATCTTTGAAATTAAGATGGTACCATGTGTCTCACTTTGGCCATGGAAGGTGAGCAGTAATGTGTCGTTTCTTCATAAAAAGGTTTAAGAGCCAGCATGTGATTTGCCACTTTCCTTTCTTCTTTGCTTGGAACATAGAGAGGTGGAGCCTTTTTCTGCTTGAGTTCTTGTGTGACAACATTCCAAGCTGATCCCCACAGTTGACCTGTGATGGACTATAGTCAAACTTCTATTGCTGTTGCAGGACACCCTATCTTGACCAATATAATAGTCTTTGGCTTGGCAGCTCATGGAAACTTTTTGAAAATCTGAATATATTAGGCAAGTTGATTTCATCTTTGATGTAAGCCTAATTGCCCTTCTAAATAAGTTGAGACTCTAATAGATGATTAAAGTGTAGTTTCTCCCTGCTGAAATAACATTGCGTTAAACCTGTAGGCTGTAGCTACTGAGGTATTCACTGACTGCCCTTATATCATCTCAGTATAGGCTTTCCTGCCATTAGCTATGTTTGGCATAAGTTAGGAGACCTGAAACTCAAAAGTAGGTCTTAGAATTAGAAATATTCACCACCTAAATTTAGATGTAAGTTAATTAGAAGCAACTGGATCTAGCTTTACAAAATCAGATTCTGTATGAGACTTGGGATAAGTTATCACCATATTAACTCTAAAAGAGCAGCCATGAAACAATTGCTTTTTTTTCTCTTATTTTAACATTTCATGGAAATTAAATACATCCTTTACAGATTACATATATAATTTATGTTATTAATTTTATTGAGTGAATGTTTATATCTGATAATTTATTTAGAATAAATTCCCTCCACTATACTTAATATGAAAATTTTTACATCCCTTTCTAGCTCAGTGAGCTAGTTAGAGACTGGACCCCATGGTGGTCTGCTGCAAAAGTGGGGTTTGGGCCCTGTTAGCCACCATACAGAGAGAGCAATTTAACTATTTCTCATGATTTATCACCCATTCCTCCTGCTCTCTTTTTTCCTGGATACCGTGTAGTGTTCTTATGACCTCCAGAATTTCAAAATAATTGTTTCAGACAATTCCTGCCCATTTAATCATTGTACTGGTAGAAGGACTAAGTCCTGGAGCTCCCTACTCCACCATCTTTTGGTTTTAATTTGCTGAGGCTACCAGAATGCAACACACCAGAGATGGATCGGTTTTTCTTTTCTTTTTTAACTGCATATTTTATTGAGATATATCCATATACATATAATCAATCCAAAGAATACAATCTGTGTCTCACAGTGTTATCACCTAGATGTGCAGTCATCATCACATACAATTTTAGACCATTTTCACTGCTCCATAAAGAAAAGTAACAGATAGACATAGGAAAATAAAACCCAAAACACCCTATTAACCTGTAGTATTGGTGTGTACACTTGTTACTGTTGATGAAAGACTATTAAGATATTACTGTCAACTATAGGCTGTAGCTTGTAATAGCACTTTTTCCCCACATACCAATCTATTGTTAACTCTTTATACAACTGTTGTATATTTGTATTAGTTCATGAAAGAATTTATTTATATTTGTAGTGTTATTCTTTTTTTAAAAAATTTTTATTAATAAAATGAATCAATATACAACATGATCATTCTTAACATATGAACATTCCATACTTGGTGTAAAATCAATGGCTCACAGTATCATCCCATAGTCGTATATTCATCACCATGATCATTTCTCAGAATTTACATCACTCCAGAAAAAGAAATGAAAAGAAAAAAGAACTCATATATACCACACCTCTTACCCCTCACTTTCATTGGCCACTAGTATTTCCCTCTAGCCAGTTTATTTCAACATTTGTTCCCCCATTATTTATTTATTTTTAATCCATACTTTCTACTCATCTGTCCATACCATAGATAAAAGGAGCATCAGAACAACAGACGCACATAGTCACTTGTGAAAGCTATATCATTATACAATCATCTTAAAGAAACATGGTTACGGGAACACAGCTCTACAGTTTCAGGAACTTTTCTCTAGCCTCTCTAATACACCTTAAACTAAAAGGGGTTATCTATATATTGCATAAGAATAACCTCCAGAATAACTTCTCGACTCTATCTGTAATCTCTCAGCCAGTGACTATTTTGTCTCATTTCTCTCTTCACCCTTTCAGTCAAGAAGGTTTTCTCAATCCCTTGATGCTGAGTCCCAGCTCATTCTAGGATTTCTGTCCCACTTTGCCAGGGAGGTTTATTCCCCTGGGAGTCATGTCCCATATAGAGAAGGGGAAGGCAGTGAGTTTGCTTGGCGTGTTGGCTGAGAGATAGGCCTCATCTGAGCAGCAAAAGAGGTTCTCTTGGGGTGACTCTTAGGCGTAATTTTAAGTAGGCTTAGCCTATCCTTTGCAGGGATATGTTTCGTATGAAAAAATCCCAAGATTGAGGGTTTGGCCTATTGATTTTGTTGTCCTCACTGCCTGCGAGAATATCAGGCCATCTGATAGATTGGCTTTTTCTTTTTTTTTCTTTTAACTTTTTTTATTAATTAAAAAAATTAACAAACAAAACATTAAGATATCATTCCATTCTACATATACAATCAGTAATTCTTAATATCATCACACAGTTGCATATTCATCATTTCTTAGAACATTTGCATCGATTTAGAAAAAGAAATAAAAAGACAACAGAAAAAGAAATAAAATGATAACAGAGGAAAAAAAAGATTATACATACCATACCCCTTACCCCTCGCTTTCATTTACCACTAGCATTTCAAACTAAATTTATTTTAACATTTGTTCCCCCTATTATTTATTTTTATTCCATATGTTCTACTCTTCTGTTGATATAGTAGCTAAAAGGAGCATCAGACACAAGGTTTTCACATTCATAGAGTCTCATTGTGAAAGCTATATCATTGTTCAATCATCATCAAGAAACATGGCTACTGGAACACAGCTCTACATTTTTAGGCAGTTCTCTCCAGCCTCTCTGCTACATCTTGAACAACAAGGTGATATCTACTTAATGCATAAGAATAACCTCCAGGATAACCTCTCGACTCTGTTTGGACTCTCTCAGCCATTGACACTTAGTCTCATTTCACTCTTCCCCCTTTGGTCAAGAAGGTTCTGTCAATCCCTTGATGTTAATTCTGAGCTCATTCTAGGGTTTTTCTCAGTCCCTTGATGCTGAGGTTCTCTTGGGGCTGACTCTTAGGCCTAAATTTTAAGTAGACTTGACCTATCCTTTGTGGCGTTAAGTTTCATATGAACAACCCCCAAGACTGGGGGCTCAGCCTATAGCTTTGGTTGTCCACACTGCTTGTGAGAATATCAAGAATTCAACTTGGGGAAGTTGAATTTCTCCCCACTTTCACCATTACCTGAAGGGGGCTTGCAAATACTTTTCCAGTCACTGATCAAATCACTCTGGGATTCATCAGGGCATCACTCTGGACAAACCAACAAAATCTCATGTCCTACCTGAGATTCCAAGTACTTATGACATTCAATCAAACTATCTACATGAGTTATATTAGGAAATGCTCTAGTCAAAATATAAATTTTGTAACAAATAAACATTTTTTGCTTTAGTTTCACACATAAGGTGACATTTTAAAGTATTAATTATCATCTATTTTCAGCATCCTGCAATATTGACATTCCTTTGTTCTTCCTCATGCAAAAACATTTTTAAAATTTGTACATTGTACATTTCACTATTATTATACACTCTAGGCATTCCTAGATTATACCATCTTGATCTTTACCATCTATCTTTCTTTCTGATTTCATTTATGTCCCCAGCCCTCCTCCCTTTATCATTCTCACATGCAGCTTCATTCAGTGTTTTAACATAATTACATTACAGTTAGGTAGTATTGTGCTGTCCATTTCTGAGTTTTTATATTCAGTCCTGTTGCACAATCTGTATCCCTTCAGCTCCAATTACCCAATATCTTACCCTATTTCTATCTCCTGATGGTCTCTGTTACCAAGGAAATATTCCAAGTTTATTCACTAATGTCAGTTCATATCAGTGAGACCATACAGTATTTGTCCTTTTGTTTCTGGCTAATCACACTCAGCATAATGTCCTTAAGGTCCATTCATGTTGTTACATACTTCATAACTTTATTCTTTCTTACAGCTGTATAATATTCCATCATATGTAAATGTCACAGTTTGTTTAGTCAACTATCTGTTGATGGACATTTTGGCGGTTTCCATCTCTTGGTAATTGTTAATAATGCTGCTATAAACATTGGTGTGTAAATGTCCATTTGTGTCCTTGGCCTCGTGTCCTTTGAGTAGAGACAGCATATAGATGGGTCCTGTTTTTTAATCCATTCTGCCAGACTATGTCTTTTGATTGGAGAGTTTAATCCATTAATATTCAGTGTTATTACTGCATGGGTAGTACTTTCTTCCTCTATTTTGCCTTCCGGATTTTATATGCCATATCTAATTTTCCTTCTTTTTACCTTTACTCATAGTCTTCCTTTCTACACTTTTCTCCACATCTCTCTCTTCTGTCTTCGTATCTGTCTCTAGTGTTCCCTTTAGTATTTCTTGCAGAGCTGGTCTCTTGGTCACAAATTCTCTCAGTGATTTTTTGTCTGAAAATGTTTTAATTTCTCCCTCATTTTTGAAGGACAGTTTTCTGGATATAGAATTCTTGGTTGGAAGTTTTTCTCTTTTAATAATTTAAATATATTATCCCACTGTCTTCTGGCCTCCATGGTTTCTGCTGAGAGATCTGCGCATAGTCTTATTGGGCTTCCCTTTTGTGTGATGAATTGCTTTTCTCTTGCTGCTTTCAAGATCCTCTCTTTCTCTTTGACCTTTGATATTATGATCAGTAAATGTCTTGGAGTATGTCTGTTTGGATCTATTTTCTTTGGGGTACACTGCAGTTCTTGGATCTGTAATTTTAAGTCTTTCATAAGAGTTGGGAAATTTTCAGTTATAATTTCCTCCATTAGTATTTCTCCTCCTTTTCCCTTCTCTTCTCCTTCTGGGATACCCACAACAATATTCATGTGCTTCATATTGTCTTTCAATTCCCTGAGTCCCTGTGAATATTTTTCCATTTTTTTCCCTATATTTTCTTTTTCTTGCCGGATTTCAGATGTTCCGTCCTCCAGTTCAGAAATCCTATGTTCTGTCTCTCGAAATCTACCATTGTAGGTTTCCATTGTTTTTTTTATCTCTTCTACTGTCTTTCATTCCCCTAAGTTCTGTGATTTGTTTTTTCAGACTTTCAGTTTCTTCTTTTTGTTCTTTCTGTGCCTTCTTTATATCCTCCCTCAATTCATTGATTTGGTTTTTGATGAGGTTTTCCATGTCTGTTTGTACATTCTGAATTAATTGTTTCAGCTCCCGTATGTCATTTGAATTGTTGGTTTGTTCCTTTGACTGGGCCATATCTTCAATTTTCCTAGTGTGATTTGTTATTTTTTGCTGGTGTCTAGACATTTAATTACCTTAATTAGTTTATTCTGGAGATTGCTTTCACTTCTTTTATCTAGGGTTTTCTTGCTGGATGAATTTGTTGTCTATCTGTTCTTTGACATTCTGTTCAACTTTATCTGGACCTTTAGCTTAAGTTTTGTTTCACAGAGGAGAATTTTTCAGTTCTTGTTTTCTTGTTTCTTGCCATGCTTGTGTGGTGCCTTACCCCCATACACACTTAGGAGGGTCTACTTAGATATTATAGACCCCAGTCAGATTTTCCCAGACCAAACTGGCCTCCTGTCAGGAGGAAAGAGTTACCTGCATCGGTTTTCCTTGAGGGTGAGACCCAGCAGGTTGAAAGACTTTCCTGTGAAGTCTCTGGACTCTGTTTTTCTTATCCTGCCCTAAGTGTGGTGCTTGTCTGACTGCAGGTCCCACCAGCATAAGATGATGTGGTACCTTTAACTTTGGCAGACTTTCCCTGTGGGGGGTGTGGTGGAGACAGAGGAGAGGTTGTAGGCTGGTTTTAATGGCTTCAAATTACCAAGCCCTGGTGTCTGAATTCCTTGATGGAGGGATTCCACCTGGGTGGGGCTTCACCCCTCCCCTGGGGAAGGTGCAGGCTTCAGACAAGCCCCCAAAAGTGCTCACTTCTGCCTATGCTTGGGGCATTTGCAGCCTGAAAAGTCCTGCCACTGTATCCAGAGGCAGTCAAGCCTTTGCAGATACACAGCCACAAAAACCTCTGTTTCCTTCTTTTTTCCCCCCCCTTTTTCTGTCATTCCTGCCCCCTTGGCACTGGGACAAAAATGAGCAACCTCCACTTCGATCAGGCTCACCTAAGCTGGGGGTCTATTTTTAGTAGTCAGAATTTGTTAATTAGTTCCACAATTGGCATTTGATTGTGCCCAGTCCCTGCTGCTGGTAAAGTCCTTTCCTTTCCCTCTGGGAAGTGGCCTGTGGGGGAGGGGCGCTGGCCACGGCAGCTTTGGGAACTCATGGTTCTGGGGGGTGCTCACAGTGGGTCCAGCTGGTCCAGACTGGGGTATGCTGTGTGTCTGGTCACTGACGTGGCCCCAGGAGCTGTTCTGTACTGTTTCTGGTTATTTAGTAGTTGTTCTGTAGGATGAACTAAAACACGCAGGTTGTTAAGCCGCCATCTTGACCCGGAAGTTGTGATGATGGATTGGCTTTTAATAAGGGGATTTATTTAGTTAAACATTTATAATTCTTCAGAAAAAAGATATCTAGCTTTCATCTAACATTCTCTGTTTCATGGGAAGACACACGAAAATGTCTGCTGGCCTTCTCTCCTGGCTTCTAGGTTCCAACATCCTTTCCCAGGACGATTCCTTTCTGCATCTCCAAACGTCTGGACTGAGCTTGAGTGCTGAGATGAAGTATGCTGAGCTCCTTGGGCTGTGCTGTGTTGAGCTCCCTTCTGACCTCTCTCTTTTAGGCTCTAGCTAATTAAGTTAAACCTCATTCATCATAGAAGTCACTCCCCTTAGCCGACTGCAAATGAAATCAGCCATAGATGAATTTTACATACTGATGATCTAAGTCCACAGAAACAAACAAGAGGGCATCATCGCTCGACCAAGTTGACAACTGAACCTAAGTATCACAGTCCCCTAGACATTTTCCCTGATGGCCTTTAGTTTATTCTCTGTATTTTCCTTCATCTCCTTGAGCATACTGAAGATTATATTTAAAAATTCTTTGTTATGTCCAGTCTGGTCTTCTTCATGATGTTTTCTGAATTTTTATCTTCTTCCTTTGGACAGGCATCATTTCCTGTTACTTTGTTTGTCTTGTAATCATTATTGCACACTGTACATTTTAATATTTTACAAATGTTAACTTTTGGATTTATTCCTCAAGATGTCTGTCTCTTGAGTTTGTATGCAGCTAGTGATATGAGAGAGAGATATTCTTGAGTGTCAGGAGATAACAAAAAATAACAAAACCAAACAAGCCAATGAAAAAACTACCTCATACATTCTTTGTAAACTGGTTTTGCATTGGCTGGTGCTCTCCTGCAGAGCACCCTTCTATTAAGAAGGTCAGCTCAAGTTTAATAGCTTGAGGAAGCGTACTGTCTTTAAGATTCCTCTGTCGGTTTTGTCCAAGGTGTGTTGGAACAATGTCTGCCCTCAGAGCTGCAACTCCAGTGATCTACAGTAGCTCATCAAAAGCAGTGATCAGTGATCAGACTGCATACCTTCAGATCTTGGGGAGGTAAGTCTTTATATCCCAATGTGGTGCCAGCAAGATGCACCAGGACTTCACTGCTGACTGCTGCTAGTCTAGGGGATGGGTGACAGTAGCCAGCTGAATAGAAAGTGAAATTTACTGGTTTATATAGTAATTTACCAGTCTTTTCCTCTTCTGTGGATGCTGCACAGTGTTCTACTTGACTCCAGAGTTTCAAAATAGTTGATTCATATACTTCTTGCCTGTTTAATAGCTGTTTTGGTAGAGGGACTGATTCCTGCAGATTCTTACTCTGCCCTCTTCCCACAATCCAACATATTCTTTTTATCGTCACAATTAGTATATAATGCAGGCACTATGATTATTATACCAGTTTTGTAATAAACAGACTTAAGAAGGTTAAATAGCTTGCTCAAGAGTATACTGCTAATAATTAGTGAAGCTGGGATGAATCCCTAACTTTCTGAGTATAGATCTGATCTCATGCTGGATATTCCTACTCCCTCCCCTAATATTCTCATCTTTATTTAACTAAATTGTGGAGAACTGTATGACTCTAATAAAGAAAAGGCAAAAAAAAATAATAACATACTTCACATTAATTCTGCCCTTTCAAATGGAAATTTATTTATTTTTAACCCCTGAGAATATTTTGAAACCTCTGTAGCTGATATAATAGGATATCTCCACTGAAACTTAGCCTAAGAATTTTGAAAACTTTGATGAGATTGGTGGAAGATAGAAATTTGTTAATTCAAACCTGGAAGTGTTCTTTGTTTTTTAAATTTCATTTTTATTTTTTCCTGGCTTGAAAAAAATAAGTATCTTGATTTCATTTAGAAGCAGACTGTTTCACCATTTGTTTTATTTTTAAAACCTACTGTGGGCCATTTTTTTATGCAAAACTACAACAAAATTGGAGGAGTTTGGGAATCCATTATTCTAAGGGACTAAACTGTCCTTTCTGATGAACCATTATTTGGGAGTAGGCAGATTTGCATTTCTGCAGAAAGCATTTCCTTTGGAGATGAAGCTCTTCACCATATACGTCTTTAAGAGAGGATTGTGCCAGCTAACTGATTTGATGATTTTGTGTACTTGTTTTAGCAGCAGCTCATAGGCAATCAACTCCCGAGGACAGGAAGAATTAATTCATTGGAGAAATATTTATTGAGCATCATCTATGGACCAGACATTGTTTGGGGTGCTAGAATATAGTAGCAGTAGAATTAACACATAAATCCATTTAGTTTATATCTTAGTAGGAAGAGGTAGATAACTATAAGCAAAGTATAGTACGTATCAGATGTTGGTAAGTGTGCTGGAGAAAAATAAAGCAGACAAGGGGCTAGAGACTGCTGGGATGGGGTTTCAATTTTATTTATTATTTAGAAATAACTTCAAACATACAGAATAATTGCAACAACATTTCAAGAAACTTGTTTACATAAGCCATTTGAAGGTAAGTTGCTATCACTCCTAAATACTTCAAAAAATGTCCTATAAGGAAGGACTTTCCCCTATAACCCTTATGTCCTACATAACCATAATACAACTATCAAATTCAGGAAATTAACACTGATACAGAGTTTCATCAGTTATCCTCAAGATATCTTTTATGTCCTTTATAAGAAACAGATCCTTTGTATAGTCGTGTTGTACTTAATTGTCATTTCTCTTTAGCAACCTTCAACCAAAATAGTTTTGCAGCGTTTTCTTGACTTTCACCCTTGACACTTTAAAGGATTACAGGCCAATTATTTTGTAGAATGTCTCTGTGTATGCGTTTGTCTGATGCTCCCTATTGATTAGAGGAAGGTTATACAATTTCAGGCAAAAATGCCACAGAAGTACTGTTGTGTTTTTCTCATTGCATCCTATCAAGTGATAAGTGATTTCAATTTTCTCATGATTTATAGTATCAGTTTTTAGTACTTCATTAAGAAGTACTAAATGGTCAAGCATCTCTCCTTTATAATGGACTAAAGTTACTATTGTAGTTAAAAATAATTTTTATTGGATGGTACTTTGAGAGTAAGCAGATATCCCATTTCACAATGACTTTTATTCACTATTTTAGCATCTGTTGATATTTTTTGGGTGGTTAATTATTACTATGATGGTCCATCATTCCCACTGCATTCATAATCCACATGTTACTACACAGAACAGCTCTTCTTTTCATTTATTTAATATTTTAAAAATTTATATGAGTGAATTTGTGGTTTTTATTTCATTAAATAAGTTTTACTTTTTTTAGCACTATTATTTAACTTTTTGCTCAAAATTTCTCAGATTTGGTCAGTAGGGGCCCTTTCAAATTTGTGCCCATGTCATTTTGATAAAGCCCCATCTTTGGGCACTTTTTTCTTTCTGTCACAATAAGATGCTTCAGGCTTAGCTTGTAATTTCTTTATCCCAGCCCTAGAATTAGCCTTTTCTCAAGGATTCCTGGTTCATTAAGTGGAGAATTGTATTTAATTTCATTGCTTTTAATTTAATTGTGTTTGGACACCAATATCTGAGTTCTAGGTATGCTTGTTACTGTTTGGGTATTGATGCTTCCTGACCTTTCAGGTAGACAGAAGGGGGATATATGTGGGAATATACACACACTATATATATATATACACATACACACACACACACACACATATAACACATATTTATACATACATTCATTTCTATATACCAAAACCATGAGTTAAACATATACTCCAACTCCAGTACCACACTGTCCTGCCCCACTTTGCCAGGGAGATTTACACCCCTGGGAGTCATGTCCCACATGTGGGGGAGGACAGTGACTTCACCTGCCAAGTCGGTTTAGAGAGAGAGACCACATCTGAGCAACAAAAGAGATTCTCTGGGGGTGACTCTTAGGCATAATTATAAGTAGGTTTAGCATCTCCTTTGCAGGAATAAGTTTTGTAGGGGTGAACCCCAAGTTTGAGGGCTCAGCCTATTGATTTTATTGTCCCCAAAGCTTGTAAGAATATCAAGAATTTCCCAGATCAGGAATTTTAATATTTCCTCCTTTTTCCCAGCCCCCTAGTAACTCACTTTTGAAACCATCCTCAGTAGAACTATTGAAAAATTTAGTGGACTTAATTTGTCCAATGGGGATTGTTTCCCAAACACTAGGTAGGAGGCTACAAGACATGTGATTAACCTTCTGATTCATCTTGCCATTGTAATATTTTATCCAACCAAATCCTGTAAATCCTATGTCATTGGCAATGATGACACCACCATCGTTACTATGATGACCTTCGTGCATCACAACAGCTATTTTTCGAGATCTTACTCTCTCAGTTTTATAGTCAAACATGAATGATTCACAGTTTAGCACCCACAGCTGCAGTTTTATGATTCTAGAGCATAACACACACTTGGATAGTGCAAACGCCAAACCAAACCAAAAAAAAATTACTATTAATATTTCAGGTAATTTCTTTTCTGTTTCTATCCCTGCTGGGATCTTACTGTAACTTTTTCTTTTTTTAAAGTTTAGCTATTTTCACTTAGTATTATAGTATAAGCATTTCCCCACAATTTTGAACATTTTTAAAAAGCATCATTCTTAATAGTAACAAAATATACCACTATAAGTACATACCACCATTTTTTCTCAGTAACCTCTGATTGTTGGGCATTTAGGTTGTTTTTGTCACTTTATTCTTTTGAAGTGTTCCTATGCCAGGATTTCAAGGGAGCAAGTTAGGACCTTAAAGAATTGGATTCTTTAGAGGAAATATTGATGGGTATTGGAGCTATGCAAATAAACTGAGGTATAAACGAACATGTCATCTGCATAATTCCATAATGTATAATCCCACTATGGCCCTAACATTTTTTAAAAACAAATTTTATTGAACACACTCCATGTCTACTAAACATATACTCTCTCTTACCCTCCCCTCCCTTTGTAATCTCCAATCTACTTTCTTTCTCTGTAGATTTGCTATTGCTAGATATTTCTAGACATCATACAGTATTTTTCCTTATGCATCTTGCTTATTTTACTGAGTATAATTTTTCAAGTTTCCTCAACATTGCAGCATTTCTCAGAATTTCATTATTTTTTTATGGTCAAATAATATTCCATTGTGTACATACCACATTTTGTTTTTCTCTTTTTTTTTAGTGACAGACCATTTGGGCTGTTCCACCCTTTGGTTATTGTGAATAATGCTGCTACAAATATTGGTGTTCAAGACCCTGTTTTCACTGTCATTGGATGTGCCAGTTTGAAAATATATTGTGTTCTAGAAAAGCCATGTTTTAATCCTGATCCAATCTTGTGGGAACAGCTGTCAGTTTTAATTCTGATTCAATATTGTACTTTGAAAACTTCTGACTAGAATACCTCCACAGAGATGTGACATGACCAATTGTGGGTGCAACCTTTTAATTAGATGGAGATGTGACTCCACCCATTCCAGGTGGGTCTTAATTAGTTTACTGGAATCCTTTAAAAGAGGAAACATTTTGGAGCAAGTAGAAAGGACAGAAACAACAGAAATGACAAAGCCAACAGAAGCTTCAGAGGCTAGCTGACACAAATGAGACATGGATGTTTGAAGATTAAGAGAGTTGATCTAAAGGTCTTTGATTAGTAATTCTAGAAATCGAGCTTCCCTTGAAATAGTTTCCTTTGTATTCTTTTTTTTTTTTTTTCCGCTCTCTCTCCTGTGACTGGGCTATAATTTTCTTTCTTTGTATGTTTTGTAATTTTTTTTTGAGAACTGAACCTTCCGAGTATTATGTTGTGGGAAGTCTGGAAACCTATTTTTCCCACTCTTCAATTTATCACACCAAGAAGAAAAAAAAAAAAAGGGGAAAAAATATAAGAAAAGTGAAGGTTTAGGAGGTGAAAGGGTGAGAAAGAAGGATGGTAGATGGTAGATCAGGAAATTTAAAGAGGGCAGGTTTATTTCTGCGCTCCCGGCCAAGCTTACCAAATCCAAGATGGAGGGAAGAGAGTCAGCGCCTGGGTGATGGCATCAGCAGTTTTTAAGCAAGGGGGTCAGGTGCCATCTGGAAGGGGTGGTTCTCCAGAAGTCAGGTGTCCGGAAGGGGTGGTCCATCAGTTCCGGAAGTCAGGTGTCCGGAAGGGGCGGTTCCAGAAGCCATGTTGGAAGGGGCGACACAGCTTCCGCAGCTCAAGTTGCAGTGCCTTTCCCTGTTCCCCTGACCTAACAAAAAGAAAGAAAGGGAGCGAAAAAGAAAAATAAATACTGACAGACGAAACACGCAAAGCTGGAGCTGAGGCCAGTGCACCGGTTGGTCAAAGCTCTGTCCAACAAAAAAACACCAGCAAGAGAAAGAAAGAAACTCAACTTATAAAGAGCACTGACTGGCCCTGCACATCCTGGCAGGTTCTGGTGTAAGCCCAGAAGTCACTGGTGCCCGGGGAGCCAAAAAGGTGTACTGGCTCTTTCGTACCGGGTCATGCTTCTGGGAGGCTGGAATCAAGCCAGCAATAGCGCTGGGCCACTAGGCCAAAACCAACGACGTTTTACCCCCAATTATGGAGGGCAGTGTTTCCTCTGCAGGCTCTGGCTTCAGGCAGCGGCTTCGGGAAATCTGGGCGGATTCCCCAGCTGTGTGGTTTCCACAGCGCTGGTGGGGCTAAGGACGGGGGAGTGGCAGCCGTGCTGTTATGTGCCATTGTTACAGAAGATGAACTCTCAGCTGCCTCGCACTTCGTTTGGCTTTCCCTTAATTGTTCTAAATGTTCACTCTGGCTCCAAGATTACCACCTCATCATTTCCAATCCCTTTCTCCAGCTCATTCATTTTTCTGGTGAAGGGGGTGATCTGTAAAACTTCCTACTTCGCCATTTTTGCATCTGGCCCTAACTTGAAAACTAGGTTCTGACGGGCGTGGGGGGAAACACAGAACAGTGCCATCAATTATATGTCAATCTTTTTTTTTTTTTTTAATTTTTTTAGTTTGTACTTATCTGATGCTAAAACAATCCATCGAGTAGTTAAATTCAGAAAAAAAAATGACTTTATTGTTTAAAGTTCTGTCACACTATAATGGCTGCTAGAGGGCAGCAGAAGCCAGGAACTGGCAAGAAAAGCAGTAGCATGAATAGACTGAAGTGGCTTTGTTCAGGTCTGGGGAGCCATCTGTTCAGGGATAGGACAGAAGTTTGGGTTCAAGGAGTCTGCGAGAAAGGTTCTATTCAGTAACGTAAGAGCTCAACAAAATAGAGGAATAGCGACAGTGCTAATAGGGTTAGGTGCTCTTAAAACTTTTTGAAACTCGGTAGGATTGAAACGAATAAATCAAGACTAGGAAAATGTCCGCGACTTCTCGCTCAGCGTCAAGCCCCCGGCCGGCGGGTGAGACAATGAGGAGAGACAGAGAGACGCAGACAAATCCGCGCTGGTGAGAAACACAGATCCAAGACACGTAGCAGTTGTGAGCACAGACCTTTACTGGAGTTAAGCTTGCATTCTCTGTTACAGGTTCCGCGCGGGCGAAATTTCCCGCGGGGGAACAACCTCTATGCGGCCGTCAGGCACGGCTCCCTGTGGGTCGTCTCCACCCACCCTGTCCGGGTAACCTCTTATATACTGTGCCCAAACCCAATAGGTTAGTGCCACGTATACAGAGGTGATTGGAAGATAGGGTTGGTGGGCGCGTACGTCATACGCGGAAACAGGATGCGGGCGCCATCTTGACTCACTCGATGGGCGGGGGGAACTCTAGAGCAGGCTGCAGCGCGACCACTAGGCCCAACCCGGGAGGCGGCTCTCCACATCTCCCCCTTTTTTATTATTTTTGGTCCGTAGACCCTTTCTTAGACCCAGTGTCTCCATTGATGAGTGAGCTCCCGTGAGCTTGATTAGCCCACTACTTGATTTGGTGCTTTGGGGAGTCTGGACTAGGCTCCAGCCATCTTGCGGCTGAACCTCTGGCACCGACCAGAATGCTCACCTCATATAGAGACCGGAGAGCCCGTGAGCTGGAAACCACGTGACTCTCCCTGCAGTGCTTCGCCTCGCAACTGGGCTAAGCGGGGCTCAGGAGAGCGGCAACCAGAGTCGAGAGTGTCACTAGATGTCTCTGTGCAATGGCCGGAGTCTAGTCTGGCCAGGACCGTGACTCTGCCTTAGAGATCATCCTTTAGACAAAAATTATGACTTCTGGTGCCGCCTTTTACACCCGGGACACGGCCATGGGCTTTGCAGCAGATCCTGTTTTCGAGCGCCCCGCCTTGAGTGGCCGTGACGGGCCACGCAGTGGGGGGGAGGACAGGGCTACGGTGCGGGTGTCGCCAGGGGCATCAGGGGCAAGTGACATAGCCAACATAGTGGTGACGCGTAGCTGTTGCTGCGTCTGGAACAAGCGTTCTAACAAACATTTAACAATGAGCAGAGTTACTAAGAGTCCCACTGCTAAAAGAATCCAAGTGGTCAACCTGGGCCAAGAGAACCAAGAGGTGACTCGGTTCCACAGACTTTGTACAGTCTCGCCCAGTTTGGAAAGGTCGAAGGCAACGGGGGTTATTAAAACTGGTCCCCCTTCTAAACAATCGAAGGGTGACCGGCGCTTTCGTTGCTATCTCGTCAGTCGCCGCCGTCATCAGCAGAGTTGGAGGCCTGATCTGATGGTTCAGGTTGAAGGCTTGTTGGTTTTTTAGGCAACAGCTCCGTGGCCTCCTCGGGCGATGTCACGGTTCTCACCAGTCTTTCCGGAACCCACACTGGTTGACGTCCTGGCTCCTGGGGAAAAACACAAACAGAGCCTCTGGCCCAGCTGAGCACTGGGTCAGGGCCTTGCCATTGTCCTGACAGGACATCCTTCCAACGGACTAGACCTCTATATGGAGGACTCGGAGTGGTGTGCTGAAGGGCAGGTGTCATGCCTTGTGAATTTTCATTAAAAAAATTGTACGTAAACAAGGCTATAGACAGTTGAGCCTTTGGGGACAGGCCGTGACCTATTCCCCCTTTCTGTTTCTTTAGTAAGTCTTTGATGTCTAAGATGAAAATAGGCCAATGCTCTGGCAGAGCTGAAAGAAGGGGCAACCCCATCTGAACAGGTCCTAAGGACTCCATGCAATTATTAACGGCTCTTAAATCATGTAACAATCTCCATCTGCCTGATTTTTTCTTTATGACAAATACAGGTGTGTTCCAAGGCGATGTGGAGGGAATGATATGGCTCTCTTTTAGCTGTATAGACACTAGAGTATGCAATGCTGACAGCTTTTCTTTTGGTAAGGGCCACTGAGGCACCCACACCGGGGTACTGGTCTTCCACTTTAGTTTTATAGGTGTGGGTGGGAGTCTTTCCTCAGTGGCCCCTAGGAAAAACCCAGGCCTCGTCTGTCAGAATTGGAGACAGCTTGTATAGGCCTTGCGCGCCCGTTCTATGTCATTACCAAGTTTTAACCAAGAAGGCAGACTAAGGCTCCCGGAGTGGGCGAACCAAAGGGCAAAGGTAACAACATCGTCAAGGAACTGCAGGAGGGAACTCTTCTTAACTGAGATGCCCCGCTGCTTCAAAAGGGTTTTTAAAGGAGCTAGCAGAGGCGAACTTTCTGACTGCCCCATGATTGCAGTCGGCACTGTCTTTTAATCACTCGGGGAGCTCTCCCGAGTCACCGGGGCTACCTGAAAACCCGCGGCCCTTAACTCTCACGTAATAGGAAGCACTCACCTTCCCACGGTGATCAGGCGTGGAAAGTCCGCCGCGAACTCAGGATGCGCGTCCTCACCAGCTCGGGGAAAGGCAGCAGAAGGGTTCCCCGTACGGGCCACCACTTGTCCGCGACTTCTCGCTCAGCGTCAAGCCCCCGGCCGGCGGGTGAGACAATGAGGAGAGACAGAGAGACGCAGACAAATCCGCGCTGGTGAGAAACACAGATCCAAGACACGTAGCAGTTGTGAGCACAGACCTTTACTGGAGTTAAGCTTGCATTCTCTGTTACAGGTTCCGCGCGGGCGAAATTTCCCGCGGGGGAACAACCTCTATGCGGCCGTCAGGCACGGCTCCCTGTGGGTCGTCTCCACCCACCCTGTCCGGGTAACCTCTTATATACTGTGCCCAAACCCAATAGGTTAGTGCCACGTATACAGAGGTGATTGGAAGATAGGGTTGGTGGGCGCGTACGTCATACGCGGAAACAGGATGCGGGCGCCATCTTGACTCACTCGATGGGCGGGGGGAACTCTAGAGCAGGCTGCAGCGCGACCACTAGGCCCAACCCGGGAGGCGGCTCTCCACAGGAAAAGCAATGAATTTAAGCCAAAAGCCATGGGTTACCAAATTGCGCATTTGAAGAAGAGAAAAGCATTAAAGCTATGGCATTTGAAGTGCACATATTAGGAAAGGAGGGTATTGTGCAAGAACTGAGGATGTCAGAGGGCTGTGACATCGACTCTCAAATCATCTGAGCAGACTCTCGATTTGAAGAGGCGGTATTCAAGGGCAGCAGGTAAGCACATGTGTGGAGTATAAGGAGCTGGGAAGTTTGGAAAGCTGTAAGAAGAAGTAAAAATTTTAGTAAAACAATTTCTAACTTCAGGTAGATAGAACGCTAGTCAAGGGGTCTTTATAGCTGGGTTCTAGATCTAGTTCCCAACTAGTTATGTGACAGTGAGCAAATCCCTTAAACCTTTCTTGAGCTTCTTGTTTCTGATGGATGAATTAGGGGGTTGGACTAGATGAATTCTAAGATACTTAAGATATTTGAAATTCTGGACTGGATTGATTGGTGATTCAAAACCATCACCTAGCAATACTGTGTAGACAGAGTGCCATAATAGTCCAGCATCAGTTCTTCCTTTGTTTCTACAAATTGTCCTATTGTGACTAGTCTGAGGGTGTTTTAATTCTACCCTTTCTTGTGCTTTTATGAAGAATTACTCAGAAACATATACTTTCTGATCACTTTTGCATGTATTCACCAATGACATCATCCTGAGTTGATGAATTTAAGCTAAATTAAGAAAAATCCTGGTATTTAGTTCTGAGTTGCTGTGAGCAAATACATTAATTCTGTTACAGTTTTGAAAAAACTTAAAACATCTCCAGGACCCCTGTGGAACCTCGGGAACTATCTTTTCCCTAGCTCCCTCAATTTACAGATGAGTAGTATAAGCGCTTGCTTAAAGTTACACTGATACAAGTCTAGCACCCCTGTACAATATTGGGTATTTCTTCTTCTTTAGGAATTAATCATTACAGCTTGTGAAAGTTAATGAAGTGAAATTTATACTTCTTACAAAAGGTGAATCTAGAAATTTAAGTGAGTCAGGTTTAAAATGTTTTCTTGTTTTCTCAGATGACACTATGACACTTAAACTGAACAAATCTAAGTTTAGGATGCCTTTTGGGTATCAGAATTAAGGAATCAAATTCTGGAAAATAAGTTTC
This sequence comes from Tamandua tetradactyla, assembly GCF_023851605.1. Taxonomy (NCBI): domain Eukaryota; kingdom Metazoa; phylum Chordata; class Mammalia; order Pilosa; family Myrmecophagidae; genus Tamandua; species Tamandua tetradactyla. The sequence goes on from NC_135327.1 coordinate 113,823,039, forward strand.
TTTTTTTTTCTTGGAAGGGCAGGCACCAAGAATCGAATCTGGATTTCTGAGCCACCATGACCCATCCTAGAAAATAAATGTTAATGTTAAGTTCCTTACTGTTTTTTTTTAAAATCCTTCAAGAATAAGAGTTGAGAGAATATTTTGTTTTAGCACCATTTTGATGTGACTGTCATTTCATTGCTTGAACTTTATTAGACACTAACTTACTTTCAAAATAGAAACTGTTGATGTCTGATTCCTTAGAAACTAAATAGCAATATTATACAATATGTGTGTTTGCTGATAACCCGCAGCATCCCCCTCTCCTTCCATAAACATGTTATATATGAAAAACATGCTTTTCTAGAAGTGGGAGACTGCTTTGAGTACTTTTCAGGTACCAAAGTATAAGTGATCTACTTCTATTTATAGAACTAGCCCTGACTCTTCTTCTCTCCTTACATATACATAGCCCAAGCTATGTCTCACCATTCTCTGCCATGACACCCGGAATTTCTCAATCTCAACCAACTTCTACTGAAAAATTAAAACATGCAGATATGCCACTTTAGAGGGTTAATGCAGTGATTTATTACAGATATAACCAGGTCAACACGAGCTATTTTCTTAACTAGGTAAACTAGTAGAAATAGGAATGGGAAATAGGAAAGATCAAACTTGAAAGAAGGTTGAGAGGAAGGATAATGGAACTAAGAATGCCCATGTGGCAGGAGATGACAGCCGCAGTTACTCCGAAGGCAGCAGAAGCCTGGAATTAGATACAAAGAATATAAGGCAGGTGGAGGAGTGATGGAATAATACAGAAAGCAGTTTGGTCTTGTTCATAATTTGGTTCAGGCTAGTTCTATATGTAGAATTTGTATTCCAAGAAAAAAACCAAGTGTTAAACAATATTATTTGGAAGTGCGAAATTTTTGTACCTGCTTCCAACACAATCCAGCAGTCGGACTTCACTGTTCATTGGTAGGCATTGCTTTTTATATTGCAGTCATTATTAGAGTAAAATGAAATTTTAATTTAATTAATTAATTAATTTCTAACTTTTTTATTGTATAGTATAATATATATACAAAGCAAAGAAATTAAAAATTTTAATTTAATTAATTAATTAATTTCTAACTTTTTTATTGTATAGTATAATATATATACAAAGCAAAGAAATTAAAAAGCGGTAGTTTTCAAAGCACTCTTCAACAAGTAGTTACAACACAGATCCCATGGCTACCATATGATCCTCTCATATCTTTCCTTCTAGCTGCTCCAGAATATAGGAGGCTAGAGGGCTTAAATATTTTTTGTCATCACAATCAACTTCTTTTCCTTCTTTTTTTTTGTGAAAAATAACATATATACAAAAAAGCTATATATTTCAAAGAACAGCACCACAATTAGTTGTAGAAGATATTTCAGAGTTTGACATGGGTTACAATTCCAAAATTTTAGGTTTTTATTTCTAGCTGTTCTAAAGTACTAGAGACTGAAAGAGATATCAGTTTAATGATTCAGCATTCATATTCATTTATTAAATCCTATCTTCTCTGTATAATTTCATTATCACCTTTGATCTTTCCATACTTCTCTTTAGGGGTGTTTGGGCTAAGGCAATTCTAAATTTTTCATATTGGAAGGGTCTGTCACTAATATGGGGTAGGGAGATGGAACTATCTGATGTTCTGGAGAGGCTGGGCTAGGTTTCAGGACTTACCTGGACCAGGGACCCATCTGGAGGTTGTAGGTTTCTGAAAAGTTAATCTAGTGCATGGAATACTTGTAGAATCTTATATATTGCCCTAGGTGTTCTTTAGAATTGGTTGGAATGGTCCTGGTTGGGGGTTGGCAGGTTATGATAGGTTGCAATGTCTAACTGAAGCTTGCATAAGAGCAACATCCAGAGTAGCCTTTCAACTCTATTCATACTCTCTCTGCTCCTGATACTTTATTAATTACATTCTTTCTCCCTTTTGGTCAAGATGAAATTGTTGATCCCACAGTGCCAGGTCTGGATTTATCCCTGGGAGTCCTCTTCCATGTCACCAGGGAGACTTTCACTCCTGGATGTCATGTCTCATGTAGGGGGGAGGGCAATGATTTTACTTGCAGGGGTGGGCTTAGAGAGAGTGAGGCCACATCTGAGCAACAAAAGAGGTCCTCCAGAAGTAACTCTTAGGCATTCCTATAGGTCGTCTAAGCTTCTCCACTACCTACATAAACTTCACAAGAGTAAGCCTCATGATCGAGGGCATGGTCTATTGATTTGGGTGTCCTTAGTTTGACACAGTATCAGGGTATTCCTGATGGTAAGGTTTAATAGTTCCATATTCTTTTCTCCATCCCTCAGGGGACTTTGCCAATAAGTTTTGATTATCTACTTAATATACTCTAGGATGTATCTAGGTATTACAATAATCTATACAGGATTAAAGGACCTTTTTATTATTCTGGGCCCCCTGAGTTTCGGTTGTTCAGATGAGCTTTACAGATAGATTGAATTAGATTATGCACTACAGACCAAATAAAAATTTCTTCCATTGGTTTCAAAGTTTATGTGTAGTTCTAAAATATAGACACTGTCTTCCTTACCCCCGTGTTCTGAATTACTTTAACCCCAACCTGATCAGCTTCATTCTTATCTCTAAATATCAGGTTATATAGATAAAACAGTCTCTCAAAATCCAGAAATAACAATTGCCACTTCAGACTTAATGTGTCTGCTCTAAAAGCTTACAATCTATGTCCCTGTTTTCTTATAAGTATTTTCTAAAGGTGACCATATCATGGTTGTTCTTTTGTTCCTGGCTTATTTTGCCTCACCAAATGTCCCACATGTTCCTTCACATCATTCCATGCCTCATGACTTTGTTCCTTTTTATAGCAGCACAAGCTTCATTCATAAATATACACCACTGTTCGCTAATCTACTTCTCAGTGCATCCTTCAGCCACTTGCATTCATCAGGCATCAGGTATAGTGCCCAAAATCCACAGTCCATCAACATTCTCAATTTGAGACAATTTCATTGTTCCCAAGAGAAAGAAAAGCGATAAACACACCCTTGCCAAATAGGAAATCTAAACCTCCTCTTAACTCTTGTCCCTCACCCCATTATTTACCTCTGCCGTTGCTGTAGTAGTGCTGATGTTTTCCTTTTAAACATAACTCATAGCATGCAATATCAGTTTTCCCCTTCTTCCCTAGTCTTAAACACTGTACAAAAATCCTATCTTTGAAATAACTCTTGCGAAAACTAATTCATATTTCTAGTGTTAATCAGTGTGACAGGTAGGTGTATACAAGATTGAAAGGGATTGTAATTTTATATTTTTTAAAGGACAAATTAAACAAATAATTTAGATGTGAAAAAGACTCAGTGATTTGTATATATATATATATATATATATATACATATTTTTTTTTTAAACATGGGTAGGCACCGGGAATCAAACCCGGGTCTCCAGGATGGCAGGCAAGAATTCTGCCACTGAGCCACTGTCACACCGCCCTAGAGAATGTGATCTTTTAAAACAGAAATAATTTTTCTAAAATCGCTTAGAATTCCTTAGGAAACAGAATATTATGGGCTTTTACAGAATTACATATAGCTCATGCTCACATGAGCAAGTTTCCTGCCCCTTCTAAGATGCTCAATACACAAAGCAGGGCTTCCTGAGGAACTGAAAGTAAATTTATATTAAAAATAATTTATTTTCCCTATTTAATAATAATAGCACTTTTAAAGTCTTGTCATAAGCCAGGCATTTATATGCATCAATTCTTATCTCTACAACTGCCTGGTAAAACAGACTAGAACAGAGGTGAGAAACAGTGATTCAGGATCAATGTCTGTCTTGACTTCAATTCCACACTTGCCACTTCCTGGCTGAATAACCTCAGTTTCTGCATCTGTAAGACCAGGTTAGAGTGTACCTTTCTCACAGGGTTGTGTGGGTGAGAAAGGGATAAGCAGGGCCTGACACCCAGGAGCTGGTCTGACTCGATCATCTAGGAGCCGGCATCTAGGGCGTGGTGTTTGCTTATAACACAAAAGCAATTTCATGGAACATCAACAAGATAAGGCCACTCTCTGATTGTGATGAATCAAGACAAATACAAGACCATTCTGTAATTATGTTTGAACACAGACAAAATCAAGAACATTGTCCAAAATGCAAAAATAACCAAGCATCCCACTCTCCTGGCTAAAGTGAATGACTATAACTTGTTTACTAATGACATATCTTGTGTTACTCGATTCTTCCTGCCTCCAAATAAGAATTAATAAGACACCTAAAAAGTAGATTATCCTTACTTTCTGACAGCACCAAATCCACAGTAAAGTTCCACTTCCTTAGATCCTCCCCTAAGTCATCTGACAGAAGTCTGAATCCTGGTCCTTTCTAAACTTTACTTGGCAAGATACTTCATGGTACCCTGTGGTGTGCGGTCTCCCTCACCTAGTCAATAAACCCAACTTTGTTTGACTGTAGATGTGTTCCTGGTGGTTTTTGGCTGGAGAGTATTGACATGAGAAATGAATGCATTAATAACATATAAGGAACCTAGACTAGAGCCTGATATTTGGCAAGTGCACAATGAATGTTATCTATATAGTGTTTTATAATTTTGTAGGTGGCAATGTGGAAACTTAGGGAGGGCCCATAGCTGGAAGATGGTAGTGCCGAAATTCCACTTCAGTTTGCTATGCTCCAGAGCCCATATTTTCACAATATCAAACTGCTATGCTTTGATTCATCAGTGTTGCTATTCCATCTCTACTCTCAGGAGGTGCCTTTACTGGCCCCTGGGATTCTGATTTTGTCTTGATCTATGTTTAAATAAAACTTCATTTCCTTTAAACAGCATTAAAAATCAGCCATCAATCCTTTTAATTTATATAGAGGCTTGTTAGGTGAAAGACCTTCAGATTTTCTTTCCTTTATAACAGCTTTTGATCATGGTAGAATTCTCTTTAATCCTTTGAAGTCTCATTGACTGAAAATCCTGTGGTAAAGAATGTCGACTTAGGTCTTTTGCAAGGTAAGGTAACTGGAAGACAAATGCAATAGTTCCAACCTGCCTCTAGGGTGGAGAGGTCTGAAGGTGAGAGGTTTAGGCCTCGTGTCAAATCCATTCAGCTAAGTGCTAAAGCCATAAGGACATTTTAGGGACCCAAAAGGCAAGGCAACATTGCCATCCCAAGTATGTTTGCCCTCTAGAGCCGAAGGTAAAAGGGAGATTAGTATAAAATCAGGCCGTGGTTGTGTGTGCCTTTTATAGCCACTCATTTTCTCGTTTATGAATGATGGAAATTTGTCTGTGTTCTGCAGTGAGGCCTCTTGGTCAGTTTGTTCTAGGCAAGAACTTTTTTTTTTTCTCGCAGTAAAGTAACTTATCAATTCTTGTCTAGGCAAGAACTTTTAACCCACTTCTCAAAATGTGTTTCTGAGAGCACTGGTATTCTAGGCAATATTAATGTGTGTTCTGTGAAAAACAGTTTGAGGATCAAGTCTTAAAATTGTTACAAATATATCTACTTATAAATTCATGATGGCATTTTAACAGCATATAACAAGCTCTGGAAAATGCTGTAAAATATCTGTTTAATTTTGTTAACCAGGCTTTTTCCAAATTCATGATTTTTTTCTTTGGACATATAATAATAATAATAATAGCTATTTTAATTATCATATAATTATTACTATAGCTAAAACATATAGAGTGCTACCATGCGCTAGACATTGTTCTAAGCATCTTGCATATATTAACCCATATAATTGTCTTAATTTTATTATTGCCAAGGAAACTAAAGCATAAAGAGGTTAATTAATTTACTCAGGTGACATAGCTAGTAAATCAAACAACAGAATTCAAGCTCAGAATGTTCCTTTGGCATTAATGAAACAAAAGTATTTCTTGGGAGACTAAAAGGGACATGCTCTTTTGCACTTTTCTCTTGGTTACTTTTGTTCTTTTCGTTACTTTTTGAAGGTAAGAAAAAAGAACTAGATTTATTGAAGTATTCTGCCAGCACTTTAATGAGAAGCTCGTAAGAACAAATAGTATCTAAAGCACAAGAGATATAGCATAAAGATGGACAAGATACCAGCTCTTATGGAGCTTACATTCTAGGGGGGACAAACAGACAATAACAAATAAACACATAAATAAACACAAAAACAATCAGGGAAATGCTATGATGAAAGTAAAACAGTGGTGTGATAGGGTGTGGATTCAGAGTAGCCTAAATATTCTTGAAAATTAAATGCAACACCCTATCAAATAACTTAATGTGATGCTAACTACAGCAAGCCAATCAGTTTAATCATGCCCTTTTAATATTAGTCTTATTGATTCATTGATAAGGTGTGTTTTCCCATTGGATGATTTGACTTTTATAATCTTAGAGCAGTGTTTCTCAAAATGGGATCAATAAATACTAGCTCCTGAGTATTCTATTAGTTATGTATGTGTATGTGTGTGAAAATCTTTTTGTATTAAAAAATGTTAAACATATTTCTTTACTGCACCAGTTACCCACAGCCTTTAATATATCAATGTTTTTATTATTATTTTGAAAGAGAAATATTTTATACTCCATCCCCGAACTTATTTGAACAGGGAACATTTTCCTGTGGGAGCCTCTTATGGAAGTGGTATTCTGTTGAACCCACCTTGGAATGCATTGCATAGAGATATGTTTTTTTTTTTTCCTACCACATTTATTTTGCTACTGTATTGTGATGATTAAGTCACTTAAAAAGACATTTTGGTCTTTTGAAGTGATTTAGAATAATTCTTTGTTAATTTTTTATTGTTGTTATTATAATTCTGGGAAGCTAAGTTTAGGAGCTAAGAGAAATGATATTTAATAGAAAAGTACTGTTCTTTAATATTCTGAAGTCTTGTTGACATTTGGCTTAGTGGATAGAAGATCAGACTGGAAACCAGCTAATATGATTTTCCCTTGGGTCTTTGCATTTTTATTGTGAGTCTTTCTTGATAAACCTAGGACCTAATGAGCACTGTGTTATGGTGCTCTCTCTACATATCAGTAGGTAAAAGAAACTGTACACCTTTCTGCCTCTGTCATCTTACTTGAAAGGAACAAAAAGTGAAGTATAATTTTTCCTGTTAAAATGGTTTACCTGGATGTACAGAGAAAAGTAAGTCTCCCTTCTATCCATGTCTTCCAGTTCCCTGAAGCAAATTGTCTCCAATTTCTTTGTATTCTTCTAGGGATATTATATATATATATATATATCACATATATGCATACTTTACACAAATGCATATATGTAACTTTCCTTTTTGAGCTTAAATGTAACAAATGTAATACACATACTGTTCTGTCCCCCCCCCCCCCCATCGTTGTTCACTTTGTAATTCATTTTGGGGATGTTAAATGTAACAAATGTAGTACACACACACTGTTCTGTCCCCCTGTTAGTCACTTTGTAATTCATTTTGGGAATGTTTCCATGTTAGTACATAGAGATCTATATCATTAACAAAAGCAAAACTGAAACAAAAATGCAACAGAGTATTCCACTATATAGATGTTTATTGCATGAAACAGGGACAAGGCTTCAAGTCTCCTGGAATGTTATACAGAAACAGAACAATCCAGGCAGAGACTCTGAAGTTTCAGAAAGTAGGTTTTTTATTGTCTATGGCCATAGGGCTCAGCCTAGTAGCCTCTGAAAGTCTGAGCCCCATATAAAAGGTTAACATCAGTTTTTATGGACAGGATGACATGTTAAAGACAAGGTAAATGACTGGCTGGTTTAAGTTGAGAAGGGTGCAAAACTGGGTTACAGAAACATATGAGCTGTTAAGGGAGGTTCCCTATCCAGGAATTTGTCTTATCTTGCCTACTTGCAGTTTCACCCATTCCTGGAGGCTAGGGTAGGGGGTCTGGGGATTTTCCACAGAGGAGGTAGCCAAACCAAGAAGAAGTTGGGGGGAAAGGGGGAAGGCCTGCCTGCTGCAAAGCCTGCTTGCTACATGATAAATTTACTTAACTGTATTTTGTTGTCTGGATTATAATAATTTATTTAATTAGTTTCTATTTCATAAACATTTACATGATGTTTAAATCATTGTCTAAAGCCAAATATTACCTTGAGAATTAATCCTGTAATGGGCGAGATTTGCCTTGATATTATTATTTTTTATAACTTTATCATTTTATAAATTGATTTTTTACAATTTTAAAATATTTTTTACTTGTGATTTGGTTTGGTATAAAAAAAGTTTCCAGAAGTCTGGAATTTTAAAATTTGTGCCAAAAACAGCAGGCTTAAAACAATCTAAATTTCATTAATTAAAATGCTTTCTATTCTTGCAGATACTCTTAGTATTCATATTCATTGCACCCTAATATTAACTATTTATTTCCACTCTGAAATTATGTTTGAAAAGATTTTAAGTTCTTCATTTTTGAATGTTATGCCTGAGACCTTTAGCATGGATTATTGTTTTGAGGCACATTAACACTGCGTATTAACTTTGGTTGAATTTATTCTATACAAACAAGTCACGAATAATATTAATGAGCTTAGATTGAATCAGATACAATGAGGGTGGAAGAGTGATGGTTGATGCAAACAAAGCGGTGATTAGTATTATTCTTGTTGCATGATGGATTATATCCTGTCATGTATTAAAACAATGGATTTCCTACAGGATATCAGCGATTTTTTTTAGCAAACAAGATGATGGGAAAAATATAGTTCCTTATCATTTAGCAAAAAGTGAGTGTTATAATAATAATTTTGAGAATTCTTTTTAAGTCTCAAAGAACATCTGAGGTGCCAGCACTGATGTGAATGTGCACCCCTTGTCCTGAGTAATGGAGGCATGTATTTTATTGTTCCTTTACTCTGTAATACTGTTCTGTGCTGATGTCTAAGCTGTTTTTGATCTTGGGTACTTTAGCTTAAAGTGGTCCAGGAACTCTTTTACCCTTGGGAGTGTTAGTAGAATCCTAATGATTCTATTTGATCTGCCATGTTAAACATAAATGAAATAAATCAGGGGAAATACACACAGTGAGGATATCAAAGAATTATTTCTACTTCTGGGCATAAGGCAGCTGCTAAGCAACTGTGTCAGGCTTCATGGTCATCTGTCAGGAAGGACATAATGTCAATGCTCACTCAAGACGTATTAGATTTCTTGGATTCAGGAAAAAGCTTCTTGGATGAATGTATAGTGGCTATAGGATATGAGGCATCTGATATTTGCAGATGTGTTTAGGGAAGCAATGAAATCAGCAAAAAAAAAAAAATTATATTTACTCCAAAACAGGCTGGAAGGACAAAAGCAAATTAAATTTTGTGTGAATTAGTCTCATTTTCAAGAGTCTACTTCCAGAACACTTAGTAGGACATGCTGAGAAGCTTCCAACAGCAGGACAGCCCTTTGGAATTTTGAGCTATAAAGAAAATAATAAAATGACTTACAATTTTTTTCACATATATCTTCAATATCACATTTTAGAATATGACATCTGTAACTTAGAATAACTTTTTCAAAGAAGAGAAGCATGTGATGGGCTTTGGGTTGAGGCTATAATGAAATTATCTAATGCACAAAGTGTGAAGGAGATTATGGTTTTTGCTTTGCAGAACTATATATTCAATATCTAAAAGCAACTGAGGATCTTTCTTCTTTATGTTTTTCTGGATAAATATTTTTCATCTGATAGTAGATTTCTTGGCTGATCAAAATATTTCATCTTACTTTATTACACAGTGTTATGCAAACTGCAAGTTCTTTGTAGTTACCAGGTATGATCTGTGGGTGGCCTTAGACAAAGTTATTTGACCCTTCTGAGTCTTAAGTTTTTCAAATGTAAAGCAGAGCTGTAAATAGGCATCTCATGAAACTGTTGTGAGAATTGAGTGAGATAATACATATATAAATGAAATACCTAGTACATAGTATGTGCACATTGTATGATAGTTATTACTATTCTGTGGCATAGAATTTCTGGGTTTAATTTTGGGAGTCTGGTAAAGATCTGTTAATGGTGAATAGTTTTACAATGAAGAATTAAGTTGGTGGGGAAGAGCACTGTGATAAGGAGGCCAAGGCTCCAGAACCAATCCTTAAGTCATTTTAGCACATCATTTGGGATTAGTTGAGCCTGGCTGTTTTCTCTGCGGCACTGTAACATTTGCTGATTTATTCAGAACTGTTTTTGGTGCCTATCGTGTTCTCGGTACCATGCTAGGTATTTGGAATATTTTGCTGGATAAATTAGAAGTAATCTCTGCCTCTGAAGCAGTTGAGGAAACAGAGAGTAAAGTGAGAAGTGCCTTGAGAGGGTGTAGACTATAGAATATTGTTGGATGGGGTGGTGAGTGGGTTGAGATTACTTAAGGAGTATGGTGAGGAAAGGTCTCAGAGAAGATGCCATTTGGGTTGAAACCATTCAGAACAAATGGACCCCCTGGACCTCAGAGTTCAATGGGGTAGTTCCCTCATGGCTCATATGCCTATCAATGACCTTTCTTTGTCTCCAAGACTCTGGAGTCAAATGATATAGTGTGATCTTTCATTTCCTTTTCCTTTATGAAGGCATTCAGTTTTATCTTTCTTTTCTGAGACAGGTGTTTCATTTTACTGATGGATGTTATGTCATCCTATAGCGAGCTAGTGCTGCTTTCATTTTATGAGGATTGTTTTCTTCTACACATTTTCATTTCAACCATGTCTTCTTATATAAATGATGAGCTGTTTAAAAACAAACTGAAGTAATCTATTGGTACACATCAGGGATGAACTGCAAACCAAGAATTAGAGTGGGTTAGTCCCATTTTATAGGTTTATTTTTCTATATTTTGATTACCACATTCTTATAAACAACTGAGCACTGCCTAAAAGGATTTGGAAGGTCCTTTATTTGGTACTAACTACCCCATTTTCATAGAATTTTAATACTTTCAAGTTATTATGAGACAAGACTCTGGTTTAACAGCCATAATAAAAACATTCTTGCATTAGCAGAAGCAGTGTTTTCAATTTAGTTAACTTTCAAAATACCCAGGAGTTGTAACAGTAGGAGTATATTAATCTACATAATTTAAAAGTTAATAGACTAGCAATTGTGTTTATACATTTATATGATTACAACCTAAAGTGTACAATTTCTCTTTTAATATAAATCAGTCTTGACATGTCTATTTGGATGTTGGGAGTTTTAAAAATATGTAATTAGCACCTAACAACTGCCAGAAAGGTATTATAAGAAAAGAAGGCAAGCAACAAGGAACATAAAAGAGAATTCCACATTATAACAACATCTGTAACCCATGTTTTATCTACATAATGGTTAAATGCGTTATAAGTGAGCCTCTTCTAAAAATTACTTAGAAAGGATACAAATTTGAATTAATTGTGTATATAAGTGAGCTGGTTAGAATTCATGTTGCCTAAGGAACTTTTATTGCTCACCTTTAATTAAAAAACAACAGAAAACTAAGCTTTTTTGTAAAGATTAGAAATAAGCGTGCTCATAAATATAAAGGAAGGAATTTAGTTATATTCAAGAATGAGAAAACATTTTCAGACTATACATTTCTCTAAATCATTTTTCATATGTGTATATATATATATATATATGCATGCATTGGAACAAAGACATCAGTGAACAGATATGGAAAAGTATTTAATTTAATTGATAGAATGATGCTTTAAAGAGTTTTTTTTAAAACACTTAAGGGAATTTTTGTGGCTCAATTGGCATTTTGGCTATGGTTATTAAGACTTGGACTTAGAGCAGTAATTTAATTACATTTGATTAAAGGGCTGTGTTTATCTTTGACTAATAGAATCACGAAATACTGATGTGTTCAACTTGACCTGCTTAGTGATCCAAATCAATTACTCCAGCTATATTTCCTTGCAGTCATCTCATTATACCTAACTGAGGCTCCCCCATTTTGAGTATAGATAGATCCAGCTTTACTTAAGTGATTCACAATACTTCTACTTAATGTATTCACTAATGAAAAAATTATCCTGCCCACTTTCAAACAGTATTTAGACAGGACAGAGCTGTCCCCATTGTGGCTCTACCCCATTCTTGGGCAAAGGCAGATAAGTTCTATTTAAACAAAATGCGTCAGGTGAATGCATGAGAGAAAATTCGAACTGGCTAACCTCTCTTTTCATCATAATTCTTCCGTGCCAAAACTTTGGAGAACGGGTTTTTAGAGTCATGCTCCCAGTCCAAAGCAGAGGAAACAAAGAAGATTTTCTTTCCCTTTCCATTCTCCTCAGTTTGAAACTAATTAAAAATATTAGGAGACTAAATGATATATGTACGCTATTCCCCATCTTGAAGTCAAAGGAGCAATTAATAGGTCAAACTTAAGGACCAACTGTTTTCATTTGCTAAAGCTGCCAGAATGCAATATACCAGAAATGGAATGGCTTTAAAAAGGGAATTTATTAAGTTATGAGTTTACAGTTCTAAGGCCATAACAAATGTCCAAACTAAGGCATCCATAGAAAGATACCTTGATTCAAAAAATGCAGATGGGTCCGGAATACCTCTGTCAGCTGGGAAGGTACATGGCTCGCATCTGCTGGGGTCTTTGGCTTCTTATTTCAAACAGCTTTCCCAGGGGCATTTTCTTCAGTCACGTCCAAAGGTCTCTGGCTGTCTGTGCTCTGAAGCTTTTTCCAAAACTGTTCCCTCTTAAAGGACTCTCGTAAGCAAACTCACCTTAGATGGGTGGAGACACATCTCCATGGAAACTACCTAATCAAAAGGTCCCACCCATAATTGGGTAGGTCACATCTCCATGGAAACAATTTAATCAAAGTATCTTACCCAGCAGTACTGAATCAGGGTTAAAGAACATGGCAGTTCTGGGGTACACAACAGTTTCAAACCAGCACACCAACTATATTATTAAGTATTTGCTTCTTCATGTGCATTTCTATGTCTCCTCTCTCAACTTAAAGAGGTATGATATTTGTATGTACTTTGTGTATCATTTTCAACCCTTCCTCTCTCTTTTAATATGCATCTTCCCCCCTCATGGCAGTTTTCATTAGCTACAGTCTGGATACCTTAAGTTGAACAGCACTTGAGAAGGCTCCTGGATAAATGAGCAATTAATAATTTTTCACAACAGTTTCTCCTATGAAGGGAACCACCAGGGGGAGGGGGAGTGGTAGGAGATTTTGCTTTCCTGCAGTTACTACTTAGATTCTTGGAAGTTTGATTAATAACTGCATTGAAAAAAAATTTCCTTTAGCTATTTTAGATATTTTAAATAGTCTGTCAGAATGAGGGGGGAGGGACAATGAAAGTGTATTTGATTTAAAATATTTAAGGTGGGGCGGGCCGCGGTGGCTCAGCGGGCAAAGTGCTTGCCTGCTATGCCGGAGGACCTCGGTTCGATTCCCGGCCCCAGCCCATGTAACAAAAAACGGAAAAACAAAATACAATAAAACAAGAAAATGTTTAAAGATGTTTCCCTTTCTTCCTTCCTTCCTTCCTTCTATCCTTCCTTCCTTCTCTCTGTCTTTCCTTAAAAAAAAAAAAAAAAAAAAAAAAAAAAAATATTTAAGGTGATGTATTACTAACATTTTTGCTGTGTATTTTTCTGGAGAATTTTTAATGAATATAAGCAAATAAAATATAAGTTTTATTTCTCTCATTCAAAAGGATCATACTATACATATACATATTCTGCACATTGTGCTTCAGAAATGATATCCTTATATTTTAATGTCAGATTAATTCTGATTGCTAGCACTGTACTAATTCCCTATGATTCAAAACCCCCCAAAAAAGAAGACTGTTTTTTTAATCTATAAATATCTAATTATGAACATGTAATTTAAAGTACTTAATGCTTTGTTGGGCATATTAACAGCTATAAACCTTCATTCTTCTACCCAATAAACTTATGAGCTATGTCTATGAACAAAGTATGTATGATTTTTTAAACTGACATGGCGATACATGTAACTGTCAAATATATGTAGAAGATATTAATGTATAGTGGGACTCATTCTTGACATTTGACACAAAAAACATTTTTTCATTGAAATATCACTGTTATTTTTGTAATAAAGAAATTAGGCTATTCAGGAAATTGCGAAGTAAAAATTAATAAAAATGATCCCCAGTCTTAGTATTCCAAAACAACCATCATTATAAGTGAACATTATTCTATTATATTTCTGTGCATATATCCAAATAGAAGGCTAGAAAGGGAGCTTTGAAATATTTTCCATGAAACAGGATCATACTGTATGTGATATTTTAAAGACAAAATGTATTAAATTTAGTTTTCTTTGAATTTAGCAGTGGCATATGAAAATAAGGTGAAATGGAAGGAACTACTGAAACTCAAAAATGATTTTTCATCACAAGAATTATTATTTCCTAAAAGATCCTTTTAAGATGAAATAAAGAGTATGGAAAATATTGCAAGTTTGGAGCCTTTTGCAAACTCTATCTTTGTGTATTGATAGGGCAGTAGTTCTCATGTTTTGTTTTGCTTCTCTTCCTTAATCTCCTATTAGTAACATTATTTTCATACCGTTTTCACAATGTAAATAATCTACACAATTGTCTGTTCTTTGTACTGTACATAAATGGAATCAGTAGTCATCACCTGCCCTTTTTACATTGTTTTATTATTATTCAGTTCTTTACTTTCATTCATCGTATGAGTAGGTTTTAATTTGATTCATCCCTTAAAGTAGTTTATGAAGAAAGGCTGGTGGGTTTTGTAGTCCCTGAATTCCTTTATGTTTTAAAGTAACTGCAGGTTGTCTTTATATTTAGTCAATATCATGGCTGAGTATTGGCCGTTATATTTCCTCCTATGCTTGACATTGAATATTATGTGTAAAAATCTAAGGTCAGCCAGATATATATATTAATCTTCATAGGTGATTTTTTTTTTTTTTGCCTAGCCATCTGCCTGAAGAACTCTTTCTTTAATCCTTGAAGTTTAATAACTAGGCTATGTCTTCTTTTTTTTATTAATTAAAAAAGATTAACTAACAAAACATTTAGAAATCATTCCATTCTACATATACAATCAGTAATTCTTAACATCATCACATGGCTATGTCTTCTTATAGCCTTATAGTGATGTCACATTCTGTATCAAATTTTTCTAAAAACTAATAGGCTTTTTGACCTGAAGATTAATTATTTTTTTTACCATGGAAACTTATTTATAAGTTTTCTCATTTAGGGGCATCTGTTACCTCTTCTGTCCACATTTTCGGCTTTTCTCTATGGCTTTAATGTATTTGCATTTAAAAACCTTTTATCAACATGATTTTCCCAATCTTTTTCTCTATGTTGGTAATTTGAGCAATTGTTTTATATATATATATATATATATATTCTGTCTCTTACAGTTTCCTATTTATTTATTATCTTTATTATGTTGCTTTGATCCTTAACTTATTTCATTAATTTGAAATCTTTTTCTCTCACCTCTTTCTGTTAATCATCCTATCTTTGAGCTTTTATTTTATTGAACTGATGGTTATTAAATTGATCTATAAATTATTGGAAATTCATATGAGGCTGGTTTCTTTTTTTCATGAAGTCTTTCTTTCCCTTTTCTACCTCCTCCTTCTCTCCCTTCTTTCCTTCCTTGTGCAGTACATGCATGGGTGTGTGTGTAGGTACATGCTGTTTTTTTTTCCCTTCAGCTTGCTGTTTGTGCAGCTCTGTCCAAAACTTCTACTTATATGGTGACTCACTTTTGATTCTCTGAGAGACTTGTTTTTTTTTCTCACCAAATTGCAACTGATGGCTGGGCATTTCTTATTCTATCCACAAAAGACAATGAGATGGGAAGATGGGAAGAGAGTTCATCTGAATTCTGTGCCCTATTTGTAAGATACTTGGGCTCTTTTCTTGCCTCTGAGGTTTTGTTTAATATCCCATACCAGGGTTCCCTGAAACCAATTGGAATATATGTCCTATTCTTATTGAGGGAACAGGGAAATTATTCTTGAGCATTGGCACTTCCATATTCTTTATTACATGTGTAACTCTGGAACTTGTGCTTCTATTAGAGGAACACAGCTTCTCATCTTCATTGTTCATTTCCCCAGCTTTAATGTTTTTTTTCCTGTTCTGTTTCCCTTTCTCCCCAGTGGAACATCACTCAGTTCATTTTTTCTCAGATTTAGGAGTATCAGCGAGAGGACACAGATTTCATGACTCATTATTTGGCTTTTGAAGAATGGGGTGTATGTATTGAGAATGGATGCCTCCCTTTTAAATACCTCTCCACTCTGGTCCAGAATCTTATCTTTTCCCCTCTCTTTCTTCACTGTCACTTTTTGAGCTTCATGGCATTGCATTGCTTAGTTGCTGCTGCTGACACCCACCCTCCCCGCCCAGTAATTTGTTATTTTTATTTCACTGAATTGGATGTTATGAGAGGAAATTTCTGGGCAAGGGTTTTATTCCTCCATCTTAGCTCAGAAGCCCCCAAAGCTTTTTATTAACCAGGATAAAACTTTTATTCATTGTTCAGAAATTTGCAAATAGAAGATTAGGTAGGACACATTATCATGTGAACAAGTACTTAATTATATTGAAGATGCAAATGTTTTTTGAACTTATAGTTTTGTAAACAAGATGATCTTGTTATTATAGAGGATTTGTGATAACTGCAATGTAAAGGAGCCTCAGAGGAAAAATTAGGAAAACTGCATATGCAGACTATTTATTGCCCAAGTTAGGAGAATGAATAAAATCCAATGAATACCAAAGACTGTTCAAAATTACAACACAGTACATTCTATAATACAGTCCTATTCTCTTCTTTTAAATGTATAGATTCTTTTTCATTTCTTGTAAGTGAATTGAAGAAATGTTGTCTCAGACTGACATACTTATGTTTTTAAATCTCTAGCAATCAAAAACACACTTGGTAGAGAACTAATTTCACACCTCAGGCATTAAAGCCCAGAGTTTGTATTCATTGTTTATTTCACATAATATAAAAGAGCATGAAGCATGTTCTATAATACAGTGGGTGAACAGGGATTTTAGAAAATAGGGAATCATTTTACATTTACACTTGGTAGATAACATTTTACATATTAGAAGTTGACCTGATATATTAAACATGATGCTTTTCAATAATCACCTGAAATTTTGTCATTAGCATGCATTAAAAAATAAAACATTTCTATTATTATGGTTTGATTATATCTTTTGGAATATACTTAGTATTTTATGAGTTATCATGATATCAATATTGGTACCATATAAACTGGTCTTTCTTTTAAATATAAAATATATGAAAGTAGAGATCACCATAAAATCTAGATTAAGAAAATAATAGTATGTAAACCAGCAGAATAGTTGGAGCAGTGAAAATGAGTCATTAGTAATATGAGATTCCTTTCTTACTACATACCTTTGAATCATCAGTAAGTATATTAATAACTGCTAATTTAACTACTGGAGCCAAATAGTTTTATATTGGTATAATTTCCCTAATTTAGGTGGTGGTTAAATATTCTCAGGTTATGGTTGATTGGAATTCTAGGATAGAGTTCATTGGAACTGATCATCTCCAAGGGCTGCCATTTCTGGTGAACAGTTGTGCTTAGATAGAGAGACTCAAGTAGCTGAAGTTAGCTCAGCTTTGAGTCCTTTGGATTCTAGTCAAATTTTTTAATCCTTGACTTTAAATCTTCCAAATAGCAAGTTGTTATGAGGAAATTAAATATAGCCAGAAGAGAGAGAATGAATACTAAGTAGTCAAAGGATAGACTAGGCGGTCCATTGTTTGCTTTCAGTTTCATTCCTGCCCTTCCATGCCTTGCTTTGTAAACACAAAAGGCTGAAACCCTGCACACTACATTTTCCGGCCTCTCTTGCCAACTAGCTCCCAGTTACATTTGGCTAATGGGAGACTCCAGTAGGAGTCTGAAGGTAGGAAGAGAGTGGTAACTTTTGCTTCTGGTGGCATTTCCAACATTAGAATTTATTTCTAAGGTTCAGTGTTCTTCAGCAATTCCAGAGAGGGCACTTATGGTGTCAGTGTATCAGCTGTGAAGTCAGTGGGTGGCTACTCCCCCAGTGGCTTTTGGTGGTACTGGCAGAGATGTGAGCAGTTTTAGTGGCAGCAGCAGTCTTCAGGTGTGCTAGCATCTGTTGCCTCAGGGTTCTGGTGATCCTCCCCTCCTCTCTTTTGTTATTCTAGGCCAAGGAGTGGAATAAGCAGCTTCTTGTGGTTCTTATTCTTTGGTTTACTTCACCTTACTAAATCTTTTTTGGTCCTTCAATCATTTTTATAATGACTCCTTGTAGTAAATCCTCTGTGTTTGAACTATTTAGCATGTCTTCTGTTTTCCTCATTCTGTATTACCAGTATCTTTCTGACGTTAATTCAAGTTGTTCTAAACTGGGACATTGTTAGCCTGGGGTAGGCAGTTTTATTCCATCTGTGACAGACAGAACCCTCCATGTTTTTTAGAAAACATCTTTTGCTTTTGGCATCCCCCAGAATTCAGGATGTTATTATATTTTCCCTGCCCCAGCTATGGAATCTACCACTTCTTCAAGATGTCCTGACATTTCTTATTGGAGAATCATGCTTGGAAACCCAGATCTGGGTGCTGGGCGTGCTCATTGTTACCGGAGTATAATTGCCTCTAGGTGGAGTTGCCAGATAAATTGTAGGAACCCCATTTAAATTTGAATTTCAGCTAAACAATCAATACTTTTTCATATTTAAACATTTTCATATTTAAACATTCTAAGTATTAGTATTTGAACATTCTAAGTTTGAAGTGCCTTTGAGACATCACAGTATAAAAGCTGTTTGGCACTGAGGTATACTATGGTTATGGCTCTTATATGGTATTGTCATTAATATTTCTTTTAAGAATGTGAACTCCTTGAGGATAAGGACTATATTGTATCATTACATGTTCCAGATGCTGACTCCAATTAAGCAGAAAAGTTTATTGAAAAAATGTTGGGTCTCTCCTAGATTTAATGGAAGGCCAGACAAAGCATGTGTTTCTAAGTGTGTGTTTCTAGGAGCAAAGCCCAGAATCCCACATCTGCATTGATCTGATGAAGAAACCGTGGCAGATACTGTGCGCTACACCTGTACTGCTGCCTCTTTGGTGCCAACACTATAACCGCTACCAAATGCCCCTTTTGTTCCTTGATCTTGCAGCTGCTGTTACTGATACTTTCTCCGCACGTATGATGTGACCTGGCCATCATGAGTCAGAACCAGGTAGGGTTACATCTGTTTGCCAGAGCCGAGTTCACAAGATTGTTCTCTACCTGCAAGAATGACTGGGAATGTGTATGTCTAGTAGTTTTAGTCCTGTGAGGAAAGAAGTGTTTGCCCCTCCACCAAGATAATCTCTCCCAAACATAGAAAGGGTTTCAGATTCTGGATGGCTAATATAAATGGAAGATTTCCACTTAGATGTATCTTATTTATCTTTGTATAGTTAGCACATCAAATATTAGAAGCACATAAGAAACATTAAAAATTGATTTTGATTTTCTTTACAATGAATTTGAGTAATTCAGATAAAAATTCCATCTATACTTTGGCCATTTAGATAGTTTCTCTGTTAACAGATTATATATCATTTAGATTTATTTTTGTAAATTAGCCTCACTGTGAAATTCTTTCTATACTTATGATTATACTTTGTTATTCAGAAAAATGCATATTCTTTCCCAAAGCAACAATAGCAACAATAGTCTTACCTTTCTTATTTGGGGTGTGTAGGGCACATTTCAGTGCTCAAAATGTTTTAGACATTTTATTTAAGAAAAACATTTCTTTTTACATTTCTCCTTTCCTACCTGTGTGTTGTAGCACTAAACAAATAAATAATTTTTGACATTTGCTATTGTTCCATGACGTGTTTTTGTCCTAGAACTTATTTCACATTCCATCAGTCCCATTCAGATTGATGGAATGAGATAATTTAGCTCTCCTCTTATATTCTTCCTTTTTGATGTTTGAGCCTTTTATGTCTTACTTTTCCCTTCAAAAATTTGAAAAAATATTTGAAAAATTTTGCATTGACTTAATAAATTATAATAAATGCACAATAAAGATTCTTGTTGAATCTTGTTTAGTGGTTGTGATGATTAATGAGGAAATGATTTTTTAATAAATTAAGAAGAGAAATCTTAATAGGCCATTTCTCCCCCGAAATGCAAATTGGACATCTCTACTTACTGATTTCCATTTCACCTCTTATGTTTTTGTGTGAAAGAAGCCTTTTGTTTTTTCCCCCTTTAATGTTGCAGTTTTCTCTGACAGTAGTGTCTTGATATTTTTCTTCCTACAACACTAAGAATTGTTAGTAGAAGCATGTTGTGTTTATAATGCTAATCACCTATTCATTTAATCCAGACTCATGTGGTGATTTGTGCTGTGTTGGTTATGCTGGAACTATATGTACTAGAAGGTGCCTCCCTCTGTGGTTTTGGATTAGCCTTGGCCCAAAAAAGAATTTGCATGAAATTTGGAAGGCAGAAATGAGGCAATAGCTGTTACTCTCAGATGTTGGCATGGCTAGGTGTAGTGACAGACGCAGAGGTGCCAGCAGGTTCCAGCGTGTCCTCACTCTACATCCAGATTTTCTTGCTGACTGCTGACCCTGTTGATCCACAGCAGCCCCAGGCCCGCCCCAGACTACTGGAAGTGGACTCACAGGAGCAACAGTTACACAGAAGCTTATGTCCCATAGCCCTCCCCATGAACCTCCCCCTCATAGCCCCATTTCAGTGGCTGGCTTGATGTAATTGGCATCTTAGATTGACTGGCTGGTTTTTCTATTTCAGATCCTTCTGGGTTTCTCCTTGCCGAGACTTTCCATAGTTATGTAAGGGTTAACTCCCATGATGCATCCCTTAATCCATAACTCATGGTAGGGCTAATTCCTGATTGAACCTTGACTGATTCAATTCTCAGACTGAAGTTTGTTCTGTTGCCTTTACCTTTGCTGCTTGCTCTTTGTCACAAATTACTGTGAATTGTTTTCATATTTAAGTCTTGTCTTTTGACCTAAATATATTTAATTTCCATTATTGGCAGGAAGTCTAAATTAACCATTCAAGAATTATTAAGTAGTTTCATGCTGGTGTATTTAAGAGTAACCAAAATTATAATCATTCCTTAACCACTATTTTCAAAGCTGATCATGCCAAAGACTGCCTGAGATCATGTGGGGATGCAGTACCGGAGAAGGTAGTAATCACATTATCTCATTCAGATTATATAAAATATAATATAATTTATTATATTAAAAATGTCTGTATGGTATTCTTCTTACTTGAGGTCTAACTAGGTCAGTTTACTTGAGTCCTTAACAAATGTAAGCAATGTGTCTGAATATGGGTTATAAGTAATCTGCTTCATACTTTTTTACATTGTGGGTGGCAGATATGAAGTATGGATTTGTTTCACTTTTACTCTTAATGGAGGAAGAAGTGTGTATATTGTGTACTTGAGAGTCAAATTAAAGTTTATCTGAAATAAGTAAATGGGAAGCTTAAGCTAATAGGTAAAAAACAAATGTTGACATTGTGTATTTAATAAGTTAAATATTTTCATTTAGTTGTTAGAACAAACCTATGCTAGGTTTAAAAGTCTTATCAAAAGAATTTTAGAGATTAGAAAACTGAGGTATAGAGAGGATAAGTAATTTACATAAGATCACACAAGGGATAACTAGCAAAACTGAGTTCTGGACCAAGGCCTTTGGAGTCAATCACTCGTATTTGTAACCACTACACTACATCATGGTGTGGAGAGAAGAGGGTGGTCTTTGAAATAGCAAAGACCTGGAGTAAATATCAGCCCCATAGCTAACTAACTGTACTTGAGTAGGGCTCTTAAACTCACTTGCCCATGATTTATTAATTTGAAAAAGGGAAAGAATAATGAAATCTCACAGGATAGTTGGGAGAGTATTAATAAATTGTAAAGCACATTATAACTGGCAGTTATTAATTTATTCTCTACACATATTGGAACTTTCTATATACTATTCTTAGTTATGGAAGCGTTGCTAAAAAAAGACTTGTTTTGTCACTGTGGAGTTGAATGCATTATCTCATCATTTCTAGATGGAGGAAGTATTATTTGATTTAGAAATAAAAAATTTCAAGTAAATGAAAATAAGAGAAATCTATATGAACAGTAATGTAAAATAATTATATTTATATGAGTGAACAATTGGAAACTTTCTAACCACCTGATGATGGACAAATGTTAAATCAACTTTGGTATATATCCTTTTTTAAAAAATGCTTTTATTCAGAAATATTCACATATGGACAGTCCAACCATATTATACAATGGCTCACAAATAGCATCATGTAGTTGTGTATTCTTCATCATGATCACCTTTAGAACATTTGCATCATTCCAGGAAAAGGAAGAAAAATAAAAAAAAAAGAACTCATACTTCCTAATATTCCTTGCCCCTCCCTCTCATTGACCCACAGTATTTCAATCTATTCAATTTTTACCCTTTATTGCCCCCTATTATTTATTTATTTATTTATTTATTTATTTATTTATACTCATCTGCCCATACCCTGGATAAAAGGAGCATCAAACACAAGGTTTTCACAATCACTCACTCACATTGTAAAAGCTACATAGTTATAAAGTCCTCTTCAAGAATCAAGGCTACTGGAACACAGTTCAACAGTTGCAGATATTTCCCTCTAGCCACTCCAATACACTATAGACTAAAAAGGGATACCTGTATAATGTGTAAGAATAACCTCTTGACTCTGTTTGAAATCTCTCAACTGCTGAGACTTTATTTTGTCTCATTTCTCTCTTCCCCCTTTTGATCAAAAAGACTTTCTCATTCCCATGTTGCCAGGTCCCTGCTCATTCTGGGAGTCCTGTCCCACTTTGCCTGGGAGATTTACATCCCTGGGAATCATGTCCCATGCAAGGGGAGAGGGCAGTGAGTTCTACCTGCCAAGTTGGCAACTTTGGTACATATTCTTAATGAAATGTTATGTCTCCATTAAAATGTCTGTGAAGAGTTTATAATAACATGGAAAATATTTAAAAGGTTGGTGAAAACACAGGATACAGAATACTGTATATATCAAATTAAAAACTCACAGAGAAGTGTTCAAAATAATAATAATGATGGGTTAACAGGTAATTTTTTTTGTGTGTTCTATTTTCCTGTTTTCTAAATTTTTGGTTGCCTTTGAAAAGTTGTGAACTGATGTTGAGAATGGCATGCTATTACTTATTCTTGATTGTGAATCCCACAACAAAATAATGGCAGATGCTAATAAATTGCATTTTATTTCACTGGTAAAGCTAAAGTGGTACCTGAGCAGAGTTCTTTTTTTAAATGGTCAGCATCCATTTTTTGCTCTTCTTCTTCTTCTCCCCTTCCATCCCCACCCCCCCACACCATTATTGCTGGGTGCAAAGGTGCTGGTACTAGGAAAGCATTTCATTTTCTGCAGAGGAGTGCATGCAGTATTTATATATTATATATCATTACTTTGAAATCAGTTTATGATAAAGGGAGCCAGAATTCTTCCACAGGGCCACTTTTTTTTTTGTTTAAAGAGGCATTCTTTTATTGGAGTCTAGTAATGGCATAGTACTTTAGCAAATAGCTATAAAACATGAAAACGTCCCTCTTTCTTGTCTTAATTCATCAGGAAGCTTTCAGAGATTCTTCTTGTCTAAAATATTCATAGGCAGCAAAATGTCCTGAATGCCCTACAGAATTTGTGCAGAACCAGGCAGATGATTGATAGTGAAGTTCTGTTCTGAGTCACTCACAGTATGTAATTCTATTTGTCTTGCCAAATACTGGAGAGCAGGCAACTCATAAAAGGTAAAGGTAACAGACACCATATTTTCTTACATTTAAAAAAGAACTTAGTGTCTCCACTTCACTGAACTCCATTGAATACAACAAATTTTTATTTTAAAAAATCAGAGACAAGTGAACTATTTGTAGAGTAGTATAAAATTTTATTAAGCTGCTGCCATTTATTATATTGCTCATTTCTCTTTGGCATATATTGCCTATATGGGCATTTAAAAAAAATGGTATCCAGATGTTATTTAATTAAAGAAAACCCAGTCGGTTTGGCCAGTACAAGCAAAGTATACAGTAAACAGTACATCCCTTAATGAATAAAAGGTAACTTCCATCTTCCAATGTTTTTGACATTAATATTTTTAAGATATCATCCAGTTTTCCATTAATATTAAAACTGAAATTCTATTCTGCTTAATCTCATGAAGTCAGCTAATGCGAAAAATGAGCAACAGCTGACATTGCAACTGCTGACTAGATTTAGGATTTTAGAGCCTTAGTTTCTAAGGGCATGGCTCTGTCATCTGTGCTTGTCCAAAAGCCCCTGAGTTTTGGCTGAGTCAGGACCTTGGAATCCAGCCTTGTTCTTTGTTTGCATGCTTTAGTATACAAACTAGAATTGTTCTGTGTCAGGCACTATGCTGTTCTATGTCTCCAATGCATTGCAGTATACAGGTAAGGTAGAATGAATTAAGTAAGTAGTTTTATTTTATTTTCCTACAATGAAAGGATACCAGAGAATAGAGAATTATAGCCTCATTGTGAAGACATTCTTGACATATAAGGTAGTTGTTAACAGAACTTCATAGTTATGAGTTACTATTTGGGCCAAGAATTGATTAAAGTTAAGCTTAATTTGGTAGACTATAATCAGTTAAACAGCATGGGTCATATATTTATGCTGTTCAATTTTCAATCACATGTATCACTTTGTGCATAGTAGGCAAACAATAAATATTGAATTAAGCAAAAACCTAGAAGAGTCTTAGATTGCAGGCAGTAATCAATTGGGCAGAAATTGCCAACTGTTCGTTCTTCATAGTAGGTCGCTTTTTTTCCCCAGTCATGTTTTGGGTTTTATTTTTTTCAACTTTTTTAAAATTATGAAATATAACATATATACAAAAGAGTAATAAATTTCTAAGTACATTTCAACAAGTAGTTACAGAACAGATTTTAATGTTTGGTATGTGTTGCACTTCCATGATAGTAGGTCACTTTTTTTTTTAAAGTAGGTCATTTTTGAATCTCTTTTGACCTGTCTATTTTACATTTCTCGAGTTTTTCTCTAAAATATTTTTCATGTTTTAGCATATTCTTTAAGTTCTTTATTCCTGGCATAAAAATATAGTTATTTTTGAGACATGTGATACATTTACCAATTAGGCATAGGAAAAACTGCCGATACAGGTAACTGAAGATGCATATGTACACATGTCTAACATACCCTGAGAACATATTCTTCTTGATTGTAGTTTTTTTTTGGCATGGACAGGCACCGGGAATCAAACGTGGGTCTCTGGCATGGCAGGTGAGAGTTCTGCCACTGAGCCACTGTTGCACCACCCTTGTTGATTATAGTTTATTGAGAACTTTTGCACTCTTCCCATTGAGATGGTGAAAAGTTGCTTTTCAGGTGGCATCAAAACTGAGTATTAGTTTAGCTAAAAATTAAAGTCCTAAGGAGGAGCAAGAATGATTTCAGCAATGTAAAAAATTTCCACCTTTATTTCTGTTTTTAAATTATTTAAAAGTTGTGATTTTTATAAAATTCATGAATTTTAGACAGCATTAAGCCAGTCCCGACATTTTTTGCAGCCTTTTCAATCAGATTTATGATTGCAATTGATGGCATAGGTATTATGGAAATATTTAATCTTGTTTTGGTGTGTTTGTGTGCAGATTTTCCATTCACACTGACTTAAAATTCTTTAGTCCCATGATTTTCTGGACACCTAAAAGAACTTTCACATTTCTGAAAAGAAAGAGAACAGGAAATTTGGGGAGCTCATACACTTACTCAAAAATGTTTATTTGGTTTCTACTCTGTCAGGTGCTCTGCTGGGCATAAGAAACAACAGCACATAGGAGAGATATGGTCCCTACCTGGGCTTACATTTTAGTGGAGAAAGCAGAAAATAACTGCACATTTTTATAACTACTCTAACAGAAATAGTGAACTCTAAGATGGTAAAGGGCAGAGAAGGGTGACATTGTGTATGTGGGCACTACATTTAAATGGTCAGAGAGAGTGTTTTTGGGGCACTGGCATTCTGCTAAATTCTAGTGGATGAGACAGAGCCAACCATCCATGCAAAGGGCAGATGCAGAATATTCTCATCTCAGGAACAGTAAATGCAAAGGCCCTGAGGCAGAACAGAGGTTATTTAAAAAACAAAACAAAACAAATAAGATTAGCATGGTTAAAATGCTGTGAGCAAGAAAAAGAATAGTATGAGGTAAGGTTGAACAGCTAGGTATTAGCTGTTGGATCTGAATAGATTCAGATCTATTCACTACCTGAATCACCAGATAAAAAAGGGCTTTGGGGTTATATTAAAGAGTTTGAATATTTTTTTAGGGTCATATAAAGTCATTGAAGAGTTTTAAGCATGGGAGGAATATGATTGGTTTAACTTTTTAAGACTACACTCTTAAAAATTTAACTTTTTGAGAATACACTGTTATGTAGAGAATATATTTCAGGAGTTTTGGGGGGATAAGAATGGAAAGAAGAAGACAAATTAGGAGGCAACTACAGTAATTCAGGAAAAAGATGATGGGAGCTGAGAATAAAGTGATGGAAGTGGGGATGGAGAATACTGGACTGAGTAAGCGTCTTTTTGCAAGTAGAGTTGACAGGCTTGATGGCAGATTTAGGTGAGTGAGGAGAATTACTGTATAAAAAATGCAATAAAATCATGCAGTATTGAAATATGCACTGACTTGTCTAGGTCTAATTGAATGTGTGAAAAAAGATTGCAAAGAGTTCAGCTCTAAATGTTTGACCTTCTACTCCTAAGTAGACATGACCTTATTTGGTGAGCTCTATTTGATGAGATAAATTAAAGGAAGGCAGTAAAATTAGTAGTTATGAGAGCAGGTTTAGTCACCAGATCACTTGGGTAAAATCCCAGTTTCATCTTATGCTAGCTATATGACCTTGAGAAAATTACTTCTCTATTCCTCGATTTCCTCGTTTGGAAAATGGGGTAGAAATTGTACTATCTAGAAAGTTGTGAAAAATGAATGAGGTAATTTTACACAGTGCCATGTAATGCATAATAAGTACTCAATTTCAGCTAATATTTTTAAAATAACATGGGTAGTTCAAAGCACTAATCTAGATAGTTGAGAAACAAGAAAAAGTCAACTGAGGTGATTTGCCTTAATTTTCTCCTCTGCTACTAGATGTCAAAACTTTTAGGCTACTCACATCTTCTGTAGAAATAATTATCTGTATTAACGTTGCTGTAAAATTGAAAATATATCAAAATATTTTTATTTTCAACTTTTACCAATGACATTTTTATTTTTCTTAAGCTTTGTATAAAATGTTTGGCAGATCACCAGTCTTCCCTAGTAATACACATGGATTACCTATCATAAAATTGCTTTAGGGTAATACTTGGTTTCTCTCTGGTCATTTTATTAACTAGTATTTCCCTGGAGAATCTGATTCCCTAAGCATGGTATAAGCTGACAACACTGACTTAGAGGTGGGAAGATCACTGCTGCTCTTATTATTGATGTTGCAACATGGGAGATTCTGGCAAAGAGTGAGTTGTTTTTGTCTACCTCTATGGTTGCCCCTCTGAGTTTACTTTGAAGCAGGAGCTATATCAATGGGAGGCATCCTCATTAGTGTTGTAGCCATCATCAGTTAAAACTTGCCCTTGGCAGGCATAGCCCCCTTTTCCTCCGGCTTACTTATAGTGCAAGTGCTTGTTTTTAAAGAATAACTGGATTTGGATCTCTTTCTGTGGTTGACAGAGGGACAAATAGTAATATTTGCAAAAGCAACTAGCATCTATTGAGGACTTACCTGCTTTTTATTAACATTATATACTCATTTTTATGACTTCAAAAAGTAGGCAAGAAAGTAGGAAAGTAGCATGTCTCTTCCCTATTTCACTTACTTGTCCAGCTTCTTATTTCCTCTTATTCTTCACCTTAGAGTGCAGAGAGGGTCCTAAGCATGCAGCCGGGGAAGTATGTTTGGGTTTTGGACTGAGAAAGGGAGTGCGAACAAGAGGGGTTTTGTGGACAGAAAGCTCTACAGGTACATGTGGAGTAGCCTATGAGTAGTCTCGGTGTGTGTTTGTATAATGGAACCAAGCAATTTTGACTTTAGTTTTTCAATTTGGACTTCGCTTGGAAGCTGGCTGAAGGCTGGGCAGCGAAGCAGACCAAGACTCTGTGTAGTTTGAGCATAGACTATGCTGTCAAGAATCCAGGTGTAACATTTCTCTTCTAATTTGAGGATTTTTTGGCCAGGGGTATATTTACTCAAGAAAATGATATGCTGAAAAGAGTGCACGAACCATTAGTTCAGTGGTGAAGGTTCAAGTGAGAATCTAGTTGTAGCTTTAGATAGGTATGATACATATATATAGATACAGATAGATAAATTGAAATCTTCCATGGGTATGAAAACACCAGATACTTGGAGTTTGGCTAACCACTGGGACTTCCTTTACTGAGGTTGTTTGGAATGCTATTTGAGCATTTGCTTTACTGAACAGTTGTGTCAGCTGGAGGTCTTTGTCAAGGTGGAGAGCAGAAACAGAGCCAGCAGGATTTGTTGGGAATCTGAGAAAGTTTTTTCTCTGTGACTGTGATATAAATACTGTTGATCTTCCCATGAAACTTCAGTTACAATCTCCATTTTAAGATCAAATTTTGTTTTATTTATCTGTATTTTGTATCAAGACAGGCTCAAGGAATGCACAGGTTGTGAAGCTGTCCCAACATACGTAGTTCAGATAACAAAGAAAAATGGGGTTTGTGAAGTCCTTCCTTTCCAATGAATACTACAAAGAGAAGAGGCTCAGAAGACCTTCGTCAAATGACTCATGCCTTTGCCAATACCTGGTATATGATAGAAATTCAAACAATATTTGTTGAATGAAAAAAGGAGGTTGGAGAGTAGACTTACTGAGAGGCCTAAGTCATAAAAATCTCAGTGTTTTGGAATAAAAATATGCACATTTCTTTATTCTGAGGGAGTGAAGGGAAGCACTTGAAGGTGTGTGTGTGTGTATGTGTTAAGGATTAAAAATATGTGAATATGTGCAGGAATTCCATATACTCAAGAAACTTTTTTTTCTGAAGTTGAAGACTTAAAACAGGAAGCCAGTTTGTTGATAGGATTTGAATCTCTAATCGACTGCTTCCATTCGATTCCTTAAGATTATGCTATTTCTTCATATTGGAGTTTCCTACTTTACTGTGAATATATTGGGAGGTTATAGAGTGGGGGTTCTTTAGCTAATAAGGGGCAAGATAAAAATCCTCATAGATTTTATCTTGATTATGGGCAGATAGCTTACCCTTGAAGACCATGAAATGAATTGTGGTTTTCCAGAATTGTTTCTTTTCTTTATAAAGAAAGTTCAGTTTCTTCCAGGGTATCTTTGTCACAAGTGAAAACAAAGAATAAAACAGAGGCTGTCGTGGTTTGGAGCTATATGTGCCCAGAAGAACATATTCTTAAACTTAATCCATTTCTGTGGGTGTGAACCCATTGTAAGTAGGATGTTTTGATGTTGCTTCGTTAAGGTGTGGCCCACCTCATTCAGAATGGGTCTTAATTCTATTACTGAAGTCCTTTATAGGGGAGTGACATTCAAACTGAGAAACAGGAAGCCACAGAGGGAGCAAAATTTGACCTCATGGAACCCAGAAGATAAGTGAGAGGCCAGAAGAGCTGCCATGTGCCTTGCCATGTGACAAGCCAAGGAGCAAGGATCACCAGCAGCTAGCCCCAGAATGCCACAGTCTTTAAGGAGAAAGCATTGCCTTGATTTGGACTTTCTCTTAGTCACAAAACTGTAAGCAAATAAATTCCCATGATTTAAGATGAACCATTGCATATTGTTTGCTTATGCAGCGTAGGAAACTAAAAGAGAGGCTATTATTTTTCTTTTGTAATTTTAAAATTCTTACTCTTCTTTGCTGAATTGATGGAATAAATAGATTGGAACTTAATTGATTTATTGATTTAACCCAGATCAATGAGGCTTGCTGGAAGACTAAAGTTGATGAAGAAGGTGACCAAATAAAAGAATTTTGAAGAGCCAAATCTGCATCATTCACTTTAACATGGACTTATCTTTGTTTGGAATAATCAATTTGACAATGAAGTGCATACTTTTAAAGGGCAAAGTCTTTTATTTTCCTAGATATTGCCACTTTAATTCTATTTTCTTTTTATATTCCAAATAGGATGGATTGTTGTTTGAAGATTTTGATTTTCCAAAAGTTAGAAATATTGGGACAGAGTTAAAATATAAGTGAAATCTAACAAAGTGTTAGGGACAATAGTTTTTGAAATTTTTACTTTTTATTTCCGTATCACTGTTCTTTAAAGAAAGCTATATGATGAAGAAAGAAGAAAAAATATAATGGAGACTGAAGTAAGGATAATTGTGTGCATATTCTGATCATCAATGCTATTCTTTAAGGGAGAAACACAGTAGTCTGAAACAACTTTGATTTGAAACCAGTAGTGTGCAAAGAAAGGTTTTACATTTGATTACTCTTTAATAGGGTAATTCACTGGTTTGAAATTGTGGTAAACAGAAGTGAATCTTTATTCATCTTTTGTGGGTGTCTTCTAGGCTGGGTATAGCATCTGACAGTATTCTATTCTGATAACTTCTCTTTGAGGCTTTTCTTCTTCCAAAGATGGTCTGTTATAATTTGGTATGATTTATAATACGAATTTAGAGATAAATTTCACCTTCTTCTCAGAGAGAATTATCTTTTATTTTGTTGGATATAGCAGAAGGAAACTTGCCATATTTATCTTTTGAGGTGATTCCATTTACAAATCTGTCTACTAGTGATTTGTAGCTGAAAAGAAACAAATCAAAGGAACACATTTATAAAAGAATTCTCACTTTTCAAAAGAAGAAATCCCACACTCTGATAGTATATAATTCCCTCTAGGATCATGACGCAAAATCACTTGTGTGGACATTAATGGATATTGTTTGTCTTGGTAATTCTGTCTATGCAGTATAGACATGCATTTCTTTTCTTTTTTTTTTTTGTGAAAGTGTGGAAGTTATGCATATAGGGACTTGAAACAATCCTGATAGGTCTAGAATACAGTAGCTGTACAAACAACCTTAAGGACTACTTACATTAGTTGTCCCACAAAATAACCATCTGGCAATATGTTGCATGGTGATGGATTAGCAAAGAGATCTCAGAAGAGAACTGATGCCTGAGACTTGATCTCCAGTCTGCTGAAAGATTGAAAACTCATTAAAGTAAAATGGATAATAAGGCATGATAAAATAAATAATATTTGACCAGGGCTGCATGGACAGATGCATGAGAGGAATGGGAGAATTGAAAGAAGAAACTGCAGTTATAGTTTATAGTTTTAAATAAACAGATGCCTCTTAATTTCTTTGACTGTTGTTCAGACTGCCGCTGGTTATGGGTTCCTGGGACAGGCCAGGGCCTACAGTAGGAAATTAACTGGTAAAATCACACTTTTATCAAAATGAATTTCTCTTTCTGTATCTCTCATGATAATTTGCCTGTAAGTCTCTTTTATCTCATAATACTATAGCAACTTCAACCTTCTTATGCTTACTGTTTGCGTGTATATCTTTTCCAATCTATTACTTTCACTCTAGTATCTTTATATTTAAGATGTGTCTCTTGGAGAAGATATATCGTTGGATCTTATGTTTTTATTCATCCTGACAGTATCTGCCTCTAACCAGTGTTTAGTTCATTAACAATATTTTTTATTTTAACTTTTTTATTGTTTGGTATAACATATTTACAAAGCAAAGAAATAAAAAAACAATACTTTCCAAAGCACTTTTCAACAAGAAGTTACAGGACAGATCTCAGAGTTAGTCATGGGCTATTATATGATCCTCTCAGATTTTTTTCCTTCTATCTGCTCCAAAATATAGGAGACTAGAAGGCTTAAATATATTTTTATCATCACAATTGACTTTTTTCCTTCTTTTTTTGTTAAAAATAACATATATATAAAAAAGCAATAAATTTCAAAGTATAGCACCACAAGTAGTTGTAGAACATATTTTCAGAGTTTGACATGGGCATATAATTCCACAATCTTAGGTTTTACTTCTAGCTCCTCTAAGATATTGGATACTAAAACAGATATTAATTTAATGATTCAGCATTCATATTCATTTGTTCTTCACTGTATAACTCCAAAATCACCTTTGATCTTTCTATCCCTTTCTTTAGGGGTGTTTGGGCTATGGCCATTCCAAATTTTTCATATTGGAAGGGTCTGTCACTAATATGAGGTAGGGAGATGAAACTATCTGATGTTCTGGAGAGGATGAACCCTCTAGGTTTCAGGATTTACCTGGACCAGGGACCCATCTGGAAGTTGTAGATTTCTAAAAAGTTACTCTAGTGCGTGGAACCCTTGTGGAATCTTATATATTGCCCTAGGTGTTCTTTAGGATTGGCTGGAATGGTCCTGGATGGGGTTTGGCAGGTTATGATAGGTAGAAAGGTCTAACAGAAGCTTGGTAAGAGCAACCTCTAGAGTAGTGTCTCAGCTCTATTTGAACTCTCTCTGCCACTGATACTTTAATAGGTATATTTCTTTTCTTCCTTTTGGTCAGGATGGAATTGTTGATCCAATGGTACCAGGGCTGGATTCATCCCTGGGAGTCATCTCCCATGTTGCCAGGGAGACTTTCACCCTTGGATGTCATGTCCCATGTAGCAGGGAGGGCAATGATTTCACTTGCAGAGTTGGGCTTAGAGAGAGTGAGGCCACATCTGAGGAACAACAGAGGTTCTCCAGAAGTAACTCTTAGGAATGCCTATAGGTAGTCTAAGCTTCTCTGCTACCTACATAAGCTTCACAAGAGTAAGCCTCAGGATCGAGGGCATGGTCTATTGATTTGGGTGTCCCTAAAGTTTAACACAGTATCAGGGGATTCCTTGATGGTAAAGTTTAATAGCTCTGTATTCTTTCTCCCATCCCTCAAGGGACTTTGCCAATATTTTTTTATTATCTGCTTAATATACTCTAGGATGTATCCAGGCATTACAATAACCTATACAGGATTAAAGGTCCTCTTTCTTATTCTGGGCTCCCCATGTTTCAGTTGTTCAAATGAGTTATACAGATAGTTTGAGTTAAATTATGTACTACAGAAAAATTCAGTTCCAGGCCAAATAAACCTTTCTTCCTTTGATCTCAAAGAGTGTGTGTGGTTCTAAAATGCAGACACTGTCTTCCTTACCCCTGTGTTCTGAATTACTTTAACCCCATCCTGACTGGCTTTGTTCTTATCTCTAAATATCAGGTTATGTATATGAAACAGCCTCTCAACATCCAGAAATAACAATCACCACTTTGGACTTAATGTGTCTGCTTTAAGGGCTTATAATCTAGGTCCCTGTTTTCCTATGAGTGTTTTCTAAAAAAGTGACCATTTCATTGTTGTTCTTTTGTTCCTGGCTTATTTTGCCTCACCAAGTGTCCCACATGTTCCTTCACGTCATTGCATGTCTCATGACTTTTTTCCTTTTTGTAGCAGCAGAAGCTTCGTTCATAAGTATACACCATTGTTTGCCCATCTACTTCTCAGTGCATCCTGAATGCATTAGGGTTCATGCTTGATGCCCAAAGTCCACAGTCCATCAACATTCTCAATTTTAGATAATTTCATTGTTCCCCACAGAAAGAAAACCAATAAATGCACTCTTGCCAAATAGGAAATCTAAACCTCCTCTTAACTCTTGTCCCTCCCTCTATTATTTACCTCTGCTGTTGCTATGGTCATGCTGATGTTTTCCTTTTGAACATAGCTCAGAGCATGCAATATTAGTTTCCTCCCTGTACCCTGGACTTAAACACTCTTTGTACACGAATCATATCTTTGAAGTAATTCTTGTAGGAACTAATTCATATTTCTAGTATTACATGTGGGACGTATGAGTCTATACAACCCCTTTCAATCTTGTTCATCCTCAATATGGTAATATTACTTATAGATCCAGTAGAAAACCACCTTCACTTCTATCTGTTCCATTACATTGGAGTTCAACCTCATTAGCTAACTGTTCACCCATCTGTAGCTTCTGTGCATCTCTATATGTCCCTTATATTCTGTATTATAAACTTCTGATTTTACCTTTACCATGGTCATAAAAGTGGAATCACATAGTATCTATCCTTTTGTGTCTGGCTTATTTCACTCACCATTATGTCCTCAAGGCTCATCCATCTTGTCATGTGCTTCAGGATGTCACTTCATCTTACTGCTGCATAATATTCCATCATAAGTGTATACTACATTTTGTTGATCCACTCGTCTGTTGATGGGCTTTTGGTTTGTTTCCATATTTTGGCAATTGTGAATAATGCTGCTATGAACATTGGTTTGCAAATATCTGTTATTTTTGTCGTTGCTTTCAGCTCTTCTGGGTATATACCGACTAGTGCTATTGCTGGGTCATAGGGCAACTCAATATTTAATTTCCCAATTTCTCTACATCCTCTCCAACATTTATAGTTTCCTGTTTGTTTAATAGCTGCCATTCTTATAGATATGAGGTGGTATCTCATTATAGTCTTGATCCACATTTCCCTTATAGCCAATGAAAATGAGCATCTCTTCATGTTCTTTTGAGCCATCTGTAATTGCTCTTCAGAAAAATGCCTATTCATATCTTTAGCCCATTTTATAATTGGGTTGTTTGTTCTTTTGTTGTTGAGTTGTATGATTTCTTTGTATGTACAGGAAATCAAACCTTTGTCCGGTATATGATTTCCAAATATTTTCTCCCATCGAGTTGGCTGCCTTGTCACCTTTTTGACAAAGTCTTTTAAGGTACAGAAGCATTTGCGTTTGAGGAGTTCCCATTTATTTATTTTTTCTTTCATTGTTTGTGCTTTGGATATAAAGTTAGGAAGCTACCTTCTATTACTAGGTCTTGAAGATGTTTCCCTACATTTTCTTCTAGAAGTTTTACGTTACTAATTCTTATATTTAGGTGTTTGATCCATTTTGAATTAAATTTTATGTAGGGTGTATGATGGGGGTCCTCTTTCATTCTTTTTTTTTTTTTTTTTTTTTTTTTTAAAGGAAAGACAGAGAGAAGGAAGGAAGGAAGGAAGGAAGAAAGGGAAACATCTTTAAACATTTTCTTGTTTTTTATTGTATTCTGTTTCTCCGTTTTTGTTACATGGGCTGGGGCCGGGAATCGAACCGAGGTCCTCCGGCATAGCAGGCAAGCACTTTGCCCGCTGAGCCACCGCGGCCCGCCCCTCTTTCATTCTTTTGCTTATTGATATCCAGTTCTTCCATGCCCAATTATTGAAAGGCTATTTTGTCCCAGTTCAGAGGGCCCCCAAAATCAGTTGACCTTAGATTTGGTGGTCTATTTCTGCACTCTTGATTTGATTCCACTGGTCAGTGCTTCTATCTTTGCGCCGGTATCATGCTGTTTTGACCGCTGTGGCTTTATAATAGGTTTTAAAGTCAGGTAGTGTTGATTCTCCCACTTCATTCTTCTTTATTAGGATGCTTTTAGCTATTTGGGGTCTCTTTCCCTTCCTAATGAATTTGGTAGTTAGCTTTCCTAAATCTTTACAATAGATTGTTAGAATTTTGACTGGTACTGTGTTGAATCTGTAGATCAACTTGGGGAGAATTGACATCTTAACGATATTTAGTCTTCCTATCCATGAGTAGGAAATGTCTTTCCACCTATATAGATCTCCTTTGATTTCTTTTAGCAATGTTATGTAGTTTACTTTGTACAAGTCCCTTACATCACTAATTAAGTTCATTCCTTAGTATTTGATTCTTTTAGTTGCTATTTTGAATGGATTTTTTTCCTTAACTGACTCCTCAGCTAGTTCATTGCTTGTGTGTAGAAATGTTACTAATTTTTGCACATTAATTTTATATCCCGACATCTTGCTGAATTTGTTTATTAGCTCAAGTAATTTTGCTGTAGATTTCTCAGAATCTCCCAAGTATAGTATCATATAGTCTGCAAATAATGAGAGCTTTATTTCATCCTTTCCGATTTGGATGCCTTTTATTTCTTTGTCCTACCTGAAGGCTCTAACTAGAACTTCTTGCACAATGTTGAATAATAGTGGTGACAGTGGGCATCCTTGTCTTGTACCTGATCTTAGAGAAAAGGCTTTCAGTCACTCTCCATTGAGTACTATGCTGGCTATCGATTTTTCACATATTCCCTTTATCATATTGAAGTAGTTACCTTTGACTCCTATCTTTTGGAATGCTTTTATCAGAAAAGAATGTTGAGTTTTGTCAAATGCTTTTTCAGCATCAATCAAGATGATCATCTGATTTTTCCCTTTTGATTTGTTAATATGTGGTATTATATTAATTGATTTTCTTGTGTTGAACCATCCTTGTATTCCTGGTATAAACCCCACTTGGTCATGGTGTATAATTCTTTTAATGTGCTGTTCGATTTGATTTGCTAATATTTTGTTGAGAATTTTTGCATCTGAGTTCATTAGGGAGTTTGGCCTGCAGTTTTCCTTTCTTACAGCATCTTTACCCGGTTTTGGTATTAAAATGATATTAGCTTCATAAAATGAGTTAGATAGAGTTCCTTTTTCCTCATTTTTTGGAAAAATTTAAGCAGGATTGGTGTTAGTTCTTTCTGGAATGTATGATAAAATTCCCCTGTAAAGCCATCTGGCCCTGGGCTTTTCTTTGTAGGAAGATTTTCGATGACTAATTAAATATCTTTACTTGTGATTGGTTTGTTCAGATCTTCTGTTTCTTCCTGGGTCAGTGTAGTTTGTGTGTCACTAGGAATTTGTCCATTATATTTAAGTTGTCTAGTTTGTTGGGGTATAGTTGTTCATAGTATCCTCTTATGATTTCTTTTATTTCTTCAGAGTCTGTGGTAATGTACCCCTTCTCATTTATCATTTTGTTTATTTGCATCCTCTCTCTTTTTTTCTATGTTGGTCTTTGCTAGTGGCCCATCAATTTTATTGATTTTCTCAAAGAACCAACATTTGGTTTTATTGATTCTTTCTATTGTTCTTTTGTTCTCCCATTCATTTATCTCTGCTTTAATCTTTGTTATTTCTCTTCTCCTGTTTGCTTTGGGGTTAGTTTGTTGTTCTTTCTCAAGTTCCTCCAGGTGTGCTGTTAAGTCCTCGATTTTTGCTCTTTCTTGTTTTTTAATATAGGTGTTTAGGGCAATAAATTTCCCTCTCAGCACAGTCTTTACCACATACCATAAGTTCTGATAAGTTGTATTCTCATTTTCATTCATCTCCAGATAGCTACTGATTTCTCTAGCAATTTCTTCTTTGACTCACTGGTTGCTTAAGAGTGTGTTATTTAATCTTCATTTATTTGTTTTCTCATTCTTTGGTGGTTATTGTGATCCAGCTTCATCCCATTGTCATCAGAGAAAGTGCTTTGAATAATTTCAATATTTTTAACTTTATAAACACCTGTTTTATGCCCCAGCATATGATCTATCCTGGAGAATGGTCTGTGAGCACTAGAGAAGAATGTATATCCTTGTGCTTTGGGGGTGCAATAACCTATATATGTCTGTTAGGTCTATTTCATTTATCAAGTTATTTAACTTCTCTATTTCCTTGTTGATCTTCTGTCTGGTTGTTCTATCTATAGAGGAGAATGGTATATTGAAATCTGCTACTATTATTGTTGAAACATCTATTGCTCTCTTCAGTTTTGCCAATGTCTGTCTTATATACTTTGGAGTTCCTTGTTTGGGAGCATAAACATTCATGATTATCATATCTTCTTGGTGAATTGACTCTTTTTTTTTATTTGACTTTTTAAAATTTATTTTATTTTATTTTTTTAAAACAAGACAAAGCAAATGCAAACATTCCTATTTTGATCATTCCGTTCTACACATATAATCAGTAGTGAATTGATTCTTTAATTAGTATATAGTGTCCTTCTTTGTCTCTTATTTTGTCTTTACATTTAAAGTCTATTTTGCCTGACTTAGTATATCTATTCCTGCTTTCTTTTGGTTACAACTTGTGTGGAACATCTTTTTCCATCTTTCCACTTTCAATCTATTTGTATCCTTGTATCTAAGATGAGTCTTTTGTAAGCAGCATATACCTGGATTATGTTTCTTAATCCATTCTGCCAATCTGTATCTTTTAATAGGTAAATTTAGTCTGTTAACATTCAAAGTTATTACTGAAAAGGCATTTCTTGATTCCACTATCTTATTTTTTTATTTTATTTGTCAGACCTATATATTCTTTTCCCTCTTTCTTTTTGTATTCTTTAAATTACCCTTAGTGGTTCTCTTCAATTCTGTGCCCTTCTCCAGATCTCCCGCTCCTGTCTTTTTTTTCAGCTGGCAGAACTCCTTTTAGTATTTCTTGTAGGGCTGGTCTCTTGTTGACAGATTCTTTCAGGACTTCTTTGTCTGTGAAAATTTTAATCTCTCCCTCAATTTTGATGGACAATTTGGCTGGGTACAGAATTCTTGGCTGGAAGTCTTTCTCTTTCAGGATCTTGAATATATCATACCACTGCCTTCTTGCCTCCGGGGTGCTAGCTGATTAGTCTGAACTCAGTATTATTTTGTTTCCCTTGTATGTAGTAAATTGTTTTTCTCTTGCCGCTTTCAGGATTTTCTGCTTCTCTTCAACATTTGACAGACTGATTAGTATGTCCCTCAGGTAAGGTCTATTTGATTTATTCTGTTTGGAGTTCTTTGGGCTTCTTTGACTGGTATATTTATGTCCTTTATAAGGGTTGGGAAATTTTCTGCCAGTATATCCTCAACTTCTCTTCCTAGACCTACACCTCTCTTCTCCTTCTGGGACACCAGTGATTCTTATATTTGTGTACTTTGTTTTGCCTGTCATTTTCCTGAGATCCAAACCAAATTTTCCCATGTTTTTTTGCCTTTTGCTGTTTTGGGTCTTCAAAGTCAGTTATCTTGCCATCTATATCACTTATTCTTTCTTCTCTTCAAATCTAGTGTTGTGTGCCTCTAGTATGGTTTTTTATTTGGTCAGCAGAGTCCTTAATTTCTGTGATATCTGCTATTTTTTTTTTGTATTTATTCTTTCAAATTCCTCTTTATGCTCTTCTACTATCTTCTTGATCCCATTTATGTGATTTGCTATCCCACTTATTTCATTAAGTAGAGTTGTATGAACATCTTTGATTACTTGTTCCAATGTCTGTGTCTCCTCTGGTGTTTTAATTTGGTTAATAGGTAGGGCTATATCTGTCTGCATTGTGATATGCTTAGTGATCTTCTGTTGTTTTTGTTATAAATCTTGATCGATTTACTTTGGGATTTGATTTCTTTCAGTAGCCTAAGGCTTCGTGTTTGTGGAATGGATGTGCAGCAGGGAACAGGGTACTGGACTGGGCACTGCTGCATGGTGATTCATTTCAGGGCAGGTATCAGTGCAGTTTGGGGATGATACACTGGTGTTTGTGAATGTGGGTGCCCAGTGACAAGGGAAGATGTAGCTGTGCTGTCTGAGGGGTGTAACCCTGGTGTTGCTGGTCTAGGGCCTAGTGTCCTTTGTGTGCAAGTGTAGAGCTGGGGCAGCAGGTCGATGTTATTCCTTCATTTGTTGGGGGTACATGTGACCTGGCTGCACAGGTCAACACTTTCATAGAGCTGGGAAGTATGACTGAGGGCTGTATGCATGTGCGGTTCTAGGACTGCCACAAACTGACATTCCCAGAGCTGAAGGATGTGACTGGGGCCTCATGTACATGCACTGGTCAAGGACTGCTGTAAACTGATGTGCAGAGCTCAAGGGGAGGCTGTGTGACATTATGGGCTGGGGGCAGGGGTAGTCTGGGTATGGAGGCTAGGGCCGGTAGCCTTTATGCACTGGAAACAGCCTGCAGCTAACAGGGAGGGGGAGGTTGT
Organism: Tamandua tetradactyla; assembly: GCF_023851605.1. Taxonomy (NCBI): domain Eukaryota; kingdom Metazoa; phylum Chordata; class Mammalia; order Pilosa; family Myrmecophagidae; genus Tamandua; species Tamandua tetradactyla. Next base: position 113,863,071 of record NC_135327.1, read on the forward strand.
GCTCTGATGGAGTGCAGGAAAGGTGTGTTGAGCTGCACTTGGGCTAGGGGTGTGGGTTGTGTATGTGTGCTGGGGGCTGGTGGGATGGGTGCTTGGAGTGCAGGGAATGGGAGCAGGTGACAGGGTTTGGGTGCGTGGGATGTGCGGTGAGTCACGGGTCATGGGGCTGTGCTGGTGAGGGTAGCGCATTCAAGAAACTGTGGCCTGGCTTACTACCTAGTCCCCAGCTCCCAACCTTGCACTCTTGTGGGCTCACGACTTCGAGCCAGGTCCCAGCTTTCTGCCTCTCAGTTCCTTGGCCTCTGCAACCAAGTTTGCCCTATTTGATGCAGAGGGCTCTCCCAGGTCAGTTGCACACTTGAATTGCCATCTCAGTTGCCCTCCTATCCCATTCTAATTTTTCCATGGAGCAGGGCTGAACTCGACCTACTCTATTTGGCCATCTTCCTGGGGGTCCTAGTTCATTAACATTTACCTTTTTTTTTTTTATTGGATTGGATTTAGACCTATCTTTTTATTATCTGTTTTTTTCTCTTTCTTTTTTCAGAGTTTGCTCTAAGAATTAACATATATGTCCTTATGGTTTCAGTTTACTTGAAGTTAATGTAGCACAACTTCATAGAAAATAATAGAAATCATACAAAAGTTTAGGTCCATTTATCAGCCTCCTCCTATTCTTTATGCGATTGTTTTCATATATATTACATCTACATACATTTAAACCCACAAGGCAGTGTTGTGATTTTGGCTTAAACAGTTGTATGTTTTTAAAATAAAGAGAATAGTCTTTTCCATTATCATTTACAATGCTCTTCACTCCTTCCAAAAGATTTGAGTTTTCATTTATTATCAATTTCCTTCAGCCTCAACAACTGCAGCTAGCATGTTTTGCAGAACAGTTCTATTGATGATGGATCCTATTAATTTTCTTTTATCTGAAAATGGCTTTATTATGCCTTTAATTTTGAAAGATATTTTCACTGCATATAGAATGCTGGGTTAAAAATTTTTTCTTTCCATATATTGTGCCATTGTCTTCTGACTTCCAGAACTTCTAATGAGAAATCAGAGGTAATTCCAGTTAGTTCCAGTCATTATTCCCCTGTATGTAATTTGTTGTCTTCCTCTACCTACTTTTAAGATCTTCTCTGTATGTTTGATTTTCAGTAGCTAGACTATGATGTGCCTGGTATGATAAAAAATATATTCTGTAGGGGTTCACTGAGAGGCCTGGATCTATAAACATGTTTTTTTTTTTTTAACCAAATTTGGAAAATTTGACCATTATTTCTTTAAATTTTTTTTCCCACCCCATTGTTTCTCTTCTTTCCTTCTGGGACATGTATTGCAACTTTTGACATTGCCTCACAGGTTTCTGAGGTTCTGTTTATTTATTTTTCATCAGTATACAGAGCTGATAATTATTATTCTTTCTTCAAGTTCACTGGCTCTTTCAGTCATTTTATTTATTATGTTGTTACTCTCATCCAGTGATTTTTATTTTTGGTGGGGTGCATGGGCTGGGAACATCAATGATTGTTTAAAATTTAGATATTGCATTTTTTAGTTGTAGAGTTTATGTTTGATTGTCCTTTATAGATTTTGTTTTTCTCCTGGTTTACTACCTTTTCATTTATTTTGATCAAATCTTGCTTTTCCTCATTCAATCTGTTTATAACAGCTGATTTAAAATTCTTGTTTTGTTCATTCCAATATCTGGATCATCTCAGATTTGGCATATTACTTCTATTTTTTTCTGAAACAGGGTCACATATTCCTGATTCTTTGTTTATTAATTTGTTTTTTATCTTTAACATTTTGAATACTATGTTGTCCATTCTTTTATATCCCTTCAGAGATTGCTGCTTTTTTTCTTCTTTTTTTTAGCTAACTGCCTTACTTTGACTCAATTTTCAGTCTCTATTTCTTGGGTGGCAGCCCAATTTCATTTGGGTTCTTTTATCTTTTTTTACAGTCTGTCCCACACATCTGTATAGGATTAATAATAGAGGTTTGGTCAGAATTCATATTCAGAATCTGAGACTTCCCCTCTCTGCGCCTTCATTTTCCAAGATTCCGCTCTCCACCCCCCCCAACCCAGCCTCACTTTCCAGTGTCTATGATTGCTCCCAAATCAGTCCTCTGGTTCTTCACACCAGAAAGGCTGTGGCTTTCTACCCGAGCTTTTCCTGCTGTGCAGTCAACTGTTACTGCCCTCAAGATAAAAGCTAAAATATGTGAAATTCACCTTGTGCCATTCTGGCTCAAGTTTTGAGTCTCTACTTGTTTTTGTTCATTCATTTTGTGTCTTTAGGTAGGGTCTTTTTTTTTTTTGTAATTTTTCAGAGTTTTTGGTTGTTATCTGTGGGAGGATCAGTCAAGTAGACACTTTCTCTGCTATACTGTAAGCCAAACTCTTGGGAAATTAAGACAAAAAGTTTTTGCTACACACTTTATGACTGGTTGGAGAAAGGCTGTCTGTTGTTAGAAAACTTGAATTCTATCCTTTGGTTGTATTCGGTTTAACCTGAAATTATTGGCTAGTGTTCATGTCCAAAGGACAATATTTGGGCTAATTATCAGGGAGATGATGCGGCAAAATCAGCCTTATTCCATAAATTGCAATTTGACTTTAGTTCATTTTCTTTCTTGTCCAGTTTCCGCCAACAAAAAATTAACTTTAAAAATTGTGCCGTAGACACTGCAGGGGATCCAAATCTAATAAGACACTATCTTCTTCTTCTTCTTTTTTTTTAATAAGACATTATCTTTACCTTTACAGAGACTAGAATCTCCTTAAGAGACACAGAGGTGAATAGCTAAGATCAAATGCTTTAACAAAGGAAAAAAAATCTATAAAAGCAATTTTCTTAGGGAAGAAAACTTATGAAGAAGTTTATAGAAGATATGGAATTTGAATTGAGCCTTCGAAGATGAATGTAATTTTTGAAAGACAAAGAGCAAAAGTTGCTTTAAGTCAGAACATAGTCATATGAGCAGTGTGGTGGTTCTACGAAGACAAGTAGTCCATTGTGGCTAGAATCAAAAGAGAGTAAAGAGAAAATTCTGCAATGCATATTACTGAAGTGGAAGTAATTTTGGAAGTCAAATCTCACCTCTAGAATGAATAGAATTTGGATAGAATTAGACTGTACGTAGGAGGACTTCACTGTCAAAATCTGCCAGAGAGACAAAACCTCATCAAGCCATACATCCTGGTTTATATCAGTCACCACAAGAAGCCCGAGGCTCACTTGGATTATTACTTGAATACTCATTCTCAGGCTTTGTGTAGGTCTTAAAGTGGATTCCACAATTCCCACCTCTCCCCATCTTTAAAAAAAAATTAATTAATTTTTTATGGTGAAAAATAACATATATACAAAAAAGCAATAAACTTCAAAGCACATTGCAGCAATTAGTTATAGAACAGATTTCAGAACTTGGCACAGCACACAATTCCACTATTTTAGGTTTTTACTTCCTGCTGCTCCAAGACACTGAAGACTAAAATGAAATTCAGTACAATGATTCAGCAATCATACTCATCTTCTAAACCTTATCCTCTCTGTACAACTCCACCCTCTCCCTTTATCCCCCTCCCAATCCCCAGGGGCACCTGGGTTATGCCCATTTCAACTTTTTCATGTTGGAAAGGGCCATCATTAGTATGGGACAGAGGGATGGAACCAGTTGATGCTCTGCAGAGGCTGGTCCTCTGGAGCCCCAGGACTCCATCTGGCCCAAGAACTGATCTGGAGGCTGCAGACCTCTGGAAATCATAGTGCATGGAACCTTTGTAGACCCTCAGATAGAGTCCCAGATGTTCCCCAGGATTGGCAGGAATGGTCTTGGTTGGGGTCCAACAAACCATGACGTGTAGCAATGTCCAGCGGAAGCCTGCACAAGAGTAGCCTTCAGAGCAGCCTCCAGAGCAACTTCCTGGCTCTACTTGATCTGTCTCAGTCACCAACATTTTACTTGTTGCATTCTTTCCCCCTTTCTGTCAGGATGGCACCACCAATCCCACGATGCCAGGGCCAGGCCAATCCCTGGGAGCCATATCCAATACTGCCAGGGAGACCCTCGCCCCGTGGACGCTACGTCCCATACAGTGTATATGGCAATGACTCTCCCCATCTTTTAAAACACATATCTTTTGCCCTTTAAAGGCTATCTATTATAAGCAAAAATATCCCAGTTTTAAAGCTCAGCATTTTCTCTGAATTACTACCCTTTCATCTTTTTTCCTTCATAACCAAAGTGAAATACTAAAGACAACATTTTGTTTCCAATCTTTTAGGTGGGTGGTTGTTTTCTCTCTGATACTCTTTGAACCACTGAACTGGGAAATGCCATAGATGTACTTATTCCTCGTTGTTGCTTTCAATTTTTTCTTCCTTCCTTTGCCTAAAGAGCCACAGTTAAAAAACTCAGACTATCATATTTTACCACCCACTCATACCTTTTGGACAATCATCTGGAGACCCCAAGTTTCATCTCTTAATTCTTTGAAAATTTCGGTATTTAGATTGGTGTCATTCTCTCCAGACCACCCCATCCACAATTTTTGTTGGGTTCAATATCCCAAGCAGATGATCCCTTTAATGCACAAGTCGTCTTTACTTTTCCTTCTCCAATGATTTTGTCTTCCTTCCCACTTCAGCTTCTCATCCCCTTTGTCATATAAATTACTACATTCCTTCTTAAAATTTAATTTCAGGAATTCTGTCTCATATATCTCCAATATACTCCGTCTAGTATTTATCTTCTCAAGTTCTTTGCATATTGGGACTGTAATCCTTAGACTATCACTTTGTAACTGTCTTTCATGTGGTGGACATGAGAATGAACCAGCAGACATACTACTGGGAGTGGATTAACTGAGCATCCAAGTGGCTGTGTTTTGAAATCCATTGCTGTCTCTGTGCCAATGCCAACAATTGAGCGTGGAGGGATTCTAAGGCAGACCCATACCCGGGAGACCTAGGACTTCTTTGTCTGCTGACTTTGGTTCAAGGGCTTCCTAATGGCTTGCCTAACCTTTTTTTTGACTGCATGACAATCTACTCTCTAGACTCTCTAGCCATGTGCTAGATCCCATTCCCTCTGGCTTACTCAAGGATACCACTTTAGCAATTGTCTTCACTCTCTCCTGCACCATCATCACCACCCTCTTCACATTTGGATCATACCCATGAACATAAAAACATCCCATTTTAAGATTAACAACAAAATCCGAAAAATCTTGCAATCATACTTAACTCTTCTCCTTGTCTCAAACACTAATTCCAACTCATTTGCAAATCTTGTTGGTTCTACTTTGAAAATCAATTAAGATTCTGAATATTTTTATCACTACCACTGCTGCCTCCTAGCCCAAGCCACTGACCTCTATCACTTATATTATTGAAATAGCCTCCTAATAAGTCTTCCTGCTTTCTTTCTGCTATATCAGTTAGGATGTGGGTAACAGAACATCCAAATAGTGTGGTGGGACCAAAAAAGCAGAAACAGGTTTGGAAGGAAAAGGATGAATTCATTTTAACCCCTTTTGTTCTCTGTTTGATGTGCTCCTAAGAGAGCATGGAGCTGTCATGATTTCTAAAGTATTCAGATGTATATATGTATATATATATGGATCATTCACACTGATCCAACAGGTGACTACAAAATCATAGAGGCTAGGGTAAGGGAAAAGTCTAGAGCTTAAGACCCAATTTTTTGGACTAATTCTATAGTGGGGATACCCATGGTTAGAAACTTTTGCATCGTATTGAAGTACTCTCTGAAAAGGCTGGCCTTACTATCGTAGCTATTATGAAATTAGACACTGACTACTTTTTGTTTGACATTGTATCCCTACTTTAAAAGCACATGTTCTTTTATTCTTTTCCTAGATTTTCTTAATTTTTGAAGGGACCAAATTCCAAGTACTCTTGAATGAAATTATTTTGGAGCTTGGCTGAGCCTTGTATGACCTAAAGTTTCTATCACAAAATCACCATACATTTGGCACAACTATTTAGGAACGGCTTTTATGCAAAAGGCCCAAATTAGCATAGGAGCTAATGAAGAATGTAGTGTATCTTCTTTTTGTACCCAAGAAGTAATTTATCTGTGTAGATGTGTTGGCAAATGATACTCACTTCCAGGCCTACCTTCAAAATTAAAGCCAAAAGCTTTCTTTTGGGAATAAAAAGTGTAGCATAAAGTAATTTTCTTCAGAAAGTTTTCCTGCCTTTGAATATAAATGGGCCTCTTACACATTATATTGTTTCACTGATAATGTTGTCTGGCATAAAATATAGTGAAATATGATGCCTCATACATACTAGAAATTTGTTTTTTGATGTTAAGCTGTTGGATTTCTAAGTTTTGGAAACAAATTTAGAAATAAAAGGTTGGTAATAATTTTTGGCCATTTCTGGATTTCCTTTACCTTTTTCAGTAGAGCAGTACATTGAGGTGGTATGAGCATCAAACAGATATGGCTCCGAATACTGTTCTGCCATTTAATATCTGTGTGTCTGCCTTCATTTGTTTACCTGTGAAATAAAGGCAATCATGCCTACATTAAAGGTTTGTGAAGATTAAATGAAGTGATCTATATGAAGTATGGAGTATTATGTTCATAGCATATGTCATGGGTTCAATTGTCTCCCAAAAAGATATATTCTAGTCCAAACCCACAGTACCCATCACTGTCACCTTATTTGGAATTTTTGGAAAATGTCACAAAATCATGATGGCATCATGCTGGTTTAGAGTGGGGCCTAACTACAATGACTGGTATCCAGAAGAGGATAATAGAGTGATGCAACTACAAGCCAAAGAACACTGAGGATTGCTAGGATCCATCAGAAGCTGGGAAGAGGCAAGGAAGAGCCTTCAGAGGAAATGTGGGCCTGCTGACACTTAATTTCAGTCTCATAGCTTCCATAACTGGGAATCAATAAATTTGTGTTGTTTTGAGCAACCCAGTAATAATTGCCAAAAATTACTACCAAACCTTTTATTTCTAGATTTGTTTCCAAAACTTAGAAATCCAACAGCTTAACATCAAAAAACAAATCTATTACAGAAGCCCCTAGGAAACTAATACAGTATAATATTTTATGGTAACTACTTTTGCTGTTACAATTATCAGTAGCAATTTCCTTCCATAATAAACTACAGTTTAATATTATTTTCAACGTTAAAAAGAAAAAGAAATTCTTCAAGAAATAATTTATTTTTATTCTAAAATAGCATTTCTCTCTCTTTTGTGTTGTCCTGTCATGGTGCATCTGATGAATGACGTCCACATAGGTGACATTTTCCCATGGACAAATGCAATTTCCATGGGTTACAAGTAACTTCTGACTAAGCAGACTCTTTTGCCACCTTTTCTCTATTACTCAACAAAGTATATTGAAGTACAGTGGGATTTATTCATGTAATTTTTTCATGAGACCCTACTATGTCAGAGACACTTTCCTGTTGAGGAGCAAAGTGATAGGTCTTACCTATGTGGAGCATACAATCTGGAGCATAAAGTTGTTATGTGAATACAACTTGAATTTGATCTAATTTTAAAAATTAATCATTTTCCAAACCTTGAAGTTTTGATGTGTAATGAATTATTTTTGGCATCCGTTCTAGTTTGCTAGCTGCTGGAATGCAACATACCAGAGATGGATTGGCTTTTAATAAAAGGGGATTTATTTTGTTAGTTCTTCAGAGGAAAGGCAGCTAACTTTCAACTGAGGCTCTTTCTTACATAGGAAGGTACAGGGTGGTCTCTGCTGGCCTTCTCTCCAGGCCTCTGGATTCCAACAACTTTCCCTGGGGTGATTCCTTTCTGCATCTCCAAAAGCCTGGGCTGAGCTGTGAGTGCTGAGATGAGGTATGCTGAGCTGCTTGGGCTGTACTACGTTGAGCTCTCTCATTTAAGCACCTGCCAGTTACATCAAACATCATTCATTACATTACCCTTGTGGAATCTTGTATATTGCCCTGGGTGTTCATTAGGATTGGCTGGAATGGTTTTGGTTAGGGTTTGGCAGGTTATGATAGGTAGCAATGTCTATCTGAAGCTTGTGTAAGAACAACCTCCAGAGAGGCCTCTTGACTTTCTCTGCCGTGGATACTTCATTAATTGTACTTCTTTTCCCCCTTCTGGTCAGGATGTAATTGTTGATCCCATGGTGCTAGGTCTCTATTCATCCCTGGGAGTCATCTCCCACGTCACCAGGGAGACTTTCACCCCTGGATGTCATGTCCCATGTAGGGAGGAGGGCAATGATTTCACTTTCAGAATTGGGCTTAGAGAGAGTGAGGCCACGTCTGAGCAACAAAAGAGGTCCTCCAGAAGTAACTCTTAGGCATGCCTATAGGTAGGCTAAGCCTCTCTGCTACCTACATAAGCTTCACAAGAGTAATCTTCAAGATCAAGGGCATGGCCTGTTGATTTGGGTGTCCCTAAAGTTTGACACAGTATCAGGGGATTTCCTGATGGTAGAGTTTAATAGTTCCATATTTTTCCCCCATCCCTCAAGGTACTTTGCCAATACTTTTTGATTATCTGCTTAATATGCTCTAGGATGTATATAGGCATTACATTTGCTATACAGGAGTAAAGGACCTCTTTCTTATTCTGGGCTCCCTGAGTTTCAGTTGTTCAAATGATCTCTCCAGACAGGTTGAGTTAGATTATGCGCTACAGAAAATTTTACTTTCAGACCAAATGATCCCTTGTTCCTTTGGTCTCAAAGAATAGGTGTGGTTCTGAAATACAGACATTGTCTTCCTTACTGCTGTGTTCTGAATTACTTTAATGCTAGCCTGATTGGCTTTGTTCTTATCTTTAAATATCAGGTTTAATATATAAAACAGTCTCTCAAAATCCAGAAATAATAATTACTGCTCCAGAAATAATGATTAGCGCTCTGGTCTAAATGTGTCTGCTTCAACAACTTACAACTAGGCCCCTGTTTTCTTGTAAGCATTTTCTAAATGAGACCATACCATTGTTGTTCTTTTGTTTCTGGCTTATTTTGCCTCACCATATGTTCCACATGTTCATTCACGTCGTTGCTTGCCTCACGAATTTGTTGCTTGCCTCATGATTTCATTTCTTTTTGTAGCAGCACAACCTTCGTTCATAAGTATATGCCATCGTTCGCCAATCTACTTCTCAGTCAGTACATCCTGCAGCCACCTGCGTTCATCAGGGGTCATGTATAGTGCCCAAACTTCACAGTCTATCAACACTTTGAACTGTAGATAATTTCATTGTTCCCAAGAGAAAGAAAACCAATAAACACACCCTCGCCAAATAGGAACTCTAAACCTCCTTTTAACTCTTGTCCCTCCCCCATAATTTATCTCTGCTATTGCTGTAGTAGTGCTGATGTTTTTGTTTTAAACATAGCCCATAGCATGCAATATCAGTTTCTCCCCTGTACCATGGACTTACACAGTCTTTGTACATGAATCATAACTTTGAAATAGTTTAGCAAGAACTAATTTTTATTTCTAGTGTTGATCAGTGGGACACATAGGTCTATACTACTCCTTTCAGTCTTGTTCATCTTCAATATGGTAATATTACTTATAGACCTACTAGACAGCGGCCTTCACTTCTATCCATTTCCTTACATTGGAGTTCAACCTCATTAGTTAACCATTCCACCCATCTCTAGCTTCCATGTGTCTCTAGAACTCCTATATTCTGTATTATAAGCCTCTGATTTTACCTTTACCATGGTCTTAAAAGTGGAATCATATAGTATCTATCCTTTTGTGTCTGGCTTACTTCACTCACCATTATGTCATGTGCTTCAGGACGTCTTTTCCTCTTACTTCTGCATAATATACCATTGTATGTACATACCACATTTTGTTGATCCACTTGTCTGTTGATGGGAATTTGGTTTGTTTCCATCTTTTGGCGATTGAAATAATGTTGCTATGAACATCGGTGTGCAAATGTCTGTTTTTGTCATTGCTTTCAGCTCTTCTGAATATATACCAAGTAGTGCTATTGCTGGGTCATAGGGCAACTCAATATTTAGTTTCCCTACAGTCTTCCATAGTGGCTACACCATTATACATTCCTGCCAGCAGTGCATAAGGGCCCCAATTTCTCCACATCCTCTCCAGCATTTATAGTTTCTTATTTGTTTAATAGCAGCAGCAATATGGGTGTGTGGTAGTATCTCACTGTAGTCTTGATCAGCATTTCCCTTATAATCAATGAAAATGAGCATCTCTTCATGTGCTTTTGAGCCATGTGTATTTGCTCTTCAGAAAAATGCCTATTCCTATCTTTAGCCCATTTTATAATTGGGTTATTTGTTCTTTTGTTTTTGGGTTGTATGATGTCTTTGTGTATGCAGGCTATCAAACCTTTGTCTGTACGTGATTTCCAAATATTTTCTCTCATTGAGTTGGCTGCCTCTTCACCTTTTTGAGAAAGTCTTTTGAGGTGCAGAAGCATTTGATGTTGTAGGACTGGTTTTAAACCCTAGCTTCACCTTTTTCTGGATATGTGTGTCTTTGAGCAACTTATTATTTATACTACTTCTGTTTTATTATATTTATATTTAAAATGGATATCGTACAATAAGGAGAAACTAATTATTGACATAATGCTTAGATGAATTTCAAAAACATCATACTGAGTTAAAGGAGCCAGTCTCAAAAGGCTACATACTGTATGATTCCATTTATATGACATTTTTAAAGTTGTCTTCAATGTAGTAGCATATATACATCTCAAAATTTCTCATTTTAAGCACTTTCAAGTGTACAATTAGTGGTATTAATTCGACTTGCAGTATTATGCTTCCATCACCACCATTCATTACCAAAACTATTCTGTCACCTCAAACAGAAATTCTGTACCAATTAATCATTAACTCCCCATTCCTGATTCCTACCCCAGCTTCTGGTAACCTGTATTTTAGTTTGTCTCTATAAACTTTTCTTATTCTAGGTATTTCACATAAGCAAGACCATATAATATTTTTCTTTTTGTGTCTGGCTTATTTCACTCAACATGGTGTTTTCAAGGTTCATCCATGTTACAGTCTGTATCAGAATTGCATTTCTTTTTCAGCTGAATTATAGAACATTTTTGAAAAACCAAAATTGTAGTGACAAAGAACAGATGTTATTGAAGATGATTAGGTATGTATGTATGTGTGACTATAAAGAGGTAGTACAAGGGAAATTTTTAGGGTGATAGAACTATTCTGTATCCAAATTGTGTTGGTTGATTACATAAATCTACACATGTAAAATCCATAGAACTGTACATCAAAAGAAAAAAGTCAATTTTATTGTTTGATAATTTAGAAAGTATAATTAAAATATATCATTTAAATTTAAAAAGAGGCATAATGATACCAGGCTCATGGAGTAGTTGGTGAGATTAAATGAGATCATGTGATCGTATGTATGTGTTCTAGTTTGCTAGCTGCCGGAATGCAACACACCAGAGACGGATTGTCTTTTAATAAAAGGGGATTTATTTTGTTGGTTCTTCAGAGGAAAGGCAGCTAACTTTCCACTGAGGTTCTTTCTTACATGGAGGGCACAGGATGGTCTCTGCTGGTCTTCTCTCCAGGCCCCTGGGTTCCAACAACTTTCCTCGGGGTGACTTCTTTCCACATCTCCAAAGGCCTTAGGCTGAGCTGCAAGTGCTGAGATGAGGAATGCTGAGCTGCTAGCTGTGCTACATTGCGTTCTCTCATTTAAGCACCAGCCAATTAAGTCAAAGGTCACTCATTGCAGCAGACACGCCTCCTAGCTGACTGCAGATGTAATTAGCAACAGATGAGGTTCACGTACCATTGGCTTGTGTCTGTGGCAACATAACTAGGTATGCTCACCTGGCCAAGTTGACAACTGAATCCAACTAACACAGTATGTAAAATACCTAACACAACAAAAATCTGTGCTGAAAACATGTAATTGTCGCTCTATTTTTGCTTTTTAGGTAAGTCACTTAAACCCCCTTAAACACTATCTTTTAAAAATGAAAAGATAAAAAATTTGAAAACTCTATTTCTGACATATAGCACACAGTTTTTTTTGTGTGTGAAAGTTGGAAAATTCATAAAAGCATTGTTTTAGATTTTTTGGATAGGTTTAATATACAGTAGTAATTTTCTGAGCAAATGAACTATGCCTTCTAAGAAATCGCAGGTGGTTTTTATAAGAATTAAATGAAGTAATGTATGTAAAGCATAGAGTATACAATAAGCATTCAATAACTGAAAATCAGTTGACATTAGAAGCTTATTGCAATACTAGCCACATCTACATCACTGACAAATGTATTTGTCCTATGAACTATAAAGCATTATCTAAATGTATCTTATTTTTCTTTAAATTATGTAATACATACCCAGTGCACCATGCAGATTTCTGACAGTTTCATCTTTAAAATTCTATTTTTCTTAACTTCTGTTTTTATTAGTAAGAAAAATTTCAGAATGCATTAGATTAAAAGAGTTGTATGTCCTTTTGAAATAAACAATAGTCAGTAATGGTGCTAAAATAACATAAATAATTTTCTAAACAGAAGAGAAATCTTTTGAGGGAGATATTTGCCTCTCTTGATGATAAATATTTCATTTAAAATGGTTTGGAAAACTCTTAATCAGATTTTTAGTTCATGATGCTGTGACATATATCTCTTTTGGCCTTTCCTTGAATTTCTTTTCTACTTTTCCATGAAATGAATTGTCTCAATTGTAAGGGTGAGTAATCCATCCTCTTCTTGAACTATAGTGATATGTCTGTTTTAGAGTCAGGTTTTAAAAATATTTCTGTAGGCTAACACCCTAGTGGGAAAAATGTAAACAAAAGCAAGGCTCTTAAAAAAAAAAGTAGTCTGTATGTCTTCACTACAACAGAAAAAAACTCTGTTTTCAAGAGAATACTAGAGAGTTTTTTGTGAGAGTTGGCAAATGCATCAAGGTATTTTTTATAGATACTGTTTTTGATAGGTTTGATATACAGCACAGTTTTCTGAGCCAATGGAATATTGTCTTCTTACAAATCTCATCAGACCAGCAGTGCTGCTGCTATGGGCTGGCTTATCAGCTTCAACCAGAGCCTGGTGCACTTGCCTGCGCCTTCATAGCCTGAGAGGAAAATAAATTGTACCCAAGCAGTTAATAAGAAAGAATTATTGTGAGTGAGATGCATGACATTATGAGTGAGCATCATTTTTACAGACTAAATGTTGATTTGCTGAAGGAAAAGCACCTTTCTATACATGAAATAGAAATTTTATTTTAAAATGGTCATTTTAAGTGTGTTTGCTAGTTTTCTAGTTTAAGAAATGAATATTATCAGTTTTGGATGTGTTTTGAGGAGTGCTGAAGAGGTAATTCCTATTTTCGGTGGTTGGGTAATGGATATTTTTATCTATTCCAGCTATTTAATAGAACATCTGTTTTTGTTTTTTTGAAGCAGATATACAGAGCTATAGGTAATAGAATGCATGTATTAAAGCACCGAACATTCCACACGTAATCTCTAATAGCATGACTGAATTGCTTATCAGGAGGCCATGGTCCTCATTGCCCACTCCTTGCAATTGTTTGGGTCAGCATTTCTAATGCCAAAGGATTTGTGCTTGAAGAGCATATTTAGTTGAAATTGATTATTAATTTAAAATATGATCTTCACTAAAAAAGGAGAGGAAGTCTTATCCTTTTATTCTAATTAATCAGATCCCAGAAGTCTGTGGGAACCCATCAATACTGGATCACAGTCAGAGAGATGAAATAAATTGTGTAAGGCCACAGAGCTAGTATGTGAGGGAACTGGAAGTCAGGCTGACAACTGTCAGATTCCCCTCAGAATGTGTGTTTTGAATTAATTTTGCTTTTTCTATATCAGAAATTCAAGAAACCAGATATCTGCTAAGGTAGCATTGTTTGCTATAGCAAATCAATCCCAAGTTTTTAGTATCTTAACCCAATAACAATGTATTTTTGCTCAGGTAAAAGTCTGGTGGTACGTTCCTTGTCTGATCAACTTTCTTCCACTTGGTGATTCAGGGAGATGGACCCCTTTTATTGGTGGCTCTACCATCCCTTAGGATCTGGAAGTGTTTAGCATTCATTTGGCAGTTGGGGGGGGGGAGACCCTGGGAAAAGAACAGCCCATGTTTAAAACCCCTGGTTTAGAGGAGACACACATGATACTCTATTGGTGAGAACTTGTCAGCATATCAGAATATAAGGGAGGCTGGGTGTAATAGGCACAATTTCAGAATGGTTTCCCAAAAATGTCTTGCCCTAAACCATGATGAGATATTCCTGCAGTGATAATGGAATCTTATATGGCACAATTGACCTTAAGGAAGATATATCTGGGTGGGTCTGATCTAACACTAAGACTTAAAAGTAGAGGCCCTTCTTTGGTTGTTGACAGAGAGAGCCTAAGCAGAGGGGAATTCACTGCCATTACTGGCTTGTGTATGGAGGGTTCACATGAAAAGGAATGATGGCAGCCTCTAGAAGCTGAGAGAACCCCCAGCCAACAGACAGTTAAATGCAACTTCATTCCTACATCTGTAAGCAAATGGATTCTGCCAACAACCTGAAGGAATCCTTCACCAGAGCCTCCCAGTCTGACCAAAGACCCTGCCAAAGTCCCCAAGCAGAGAACTCACTTGAGCCATGCCAGATTTCTGATCTACAGAACTGCAAACTTATAAACTGATATTGCTTTAAGACACTAAACTGTAGTAATTTGTTATGCAGCCATAGAAAACATATAGTTTGAACTTTCCACCCTGACAGGGCACCTCCCTCCTTGTAACCACCCCATAATATATAAAAGGTACACAAATATTTGATGGGCATCACTCATCTCTGGGTATGGAGAATATAATAATGACAACAAAGCTTTCACAAAATTTAAAAATATGTGAAACTTCTGAGACAAAAAAGCTTGGAAAAATTAACAGCAAATAGGAGTAAAATGTAAACAGTAGGTTTCTTCCAATTAAACAGTGGGGTTGTCACAAAGTCAGGGCCTAGCTCTATTAGCTAAACCCAAAGTTGTCTAGGGATTGATGATATTACTGTACCCAAAGGGAGATTCATTGTCCAGAAGAAAGTGTTCCAAGTATTTTCCAAAATATTCTATGCAGGACCAGAAGAAACAACCAATCTCATCGCATAGTGGCATTAAAGAGCTTTTTATAGTAAGTGAAACCACTTAGCAGCTGAATTAATAGCTCTGCTACAACCACAGAATCTTTTTAGCTCTGCTACAACTAGAGAATCTTTTTCTTCTGTCAAAAATATTTTAGCATGTATTTGCTATTGGTGAAAGTATAAACTGCTACAAATTTTCTGGGGGACAGTTTGGAAATATGTTCGAAAAAAACTATAAAATGAGCACTTAATTAATCAATTGCTCCTTTAGGATGTATGTTCATGAGATTATTTAAGGTGTGCTCAAAGGTTTTCATCGGAGGGTTATTTATAACTGAAAAGTACTGGGAGAACTTAAATATATTCTACATTTGAAAAAGATTGGTTGGATGAATTCTTATTCTTTTGTAGGATGAAATATTTTGCAAACATTTAAAAGACTTATCTTAAGAGAATATTTATTGACATGAATTCTACAAAGAATGTTTCATTATTTTTTTGCATGGGCAGACATGGGAATTGAACCTGGGTCTCCATCATGACAGGCAAGAATTCTGCCACTGAGCCACTGTCACACTGCCCTAAAAAGTATATTTCTAAGATAACAAGACCAAAAACTATAGATATAGTCTTATTTATATATAAAAACTATAGATAAAATAAATTATTTATATATATAGATTATATTTAAATCTATTAGACATAGATTTTCTACATTGAATATTTATTAATTATATCTATATATAAATCTATATAAAAATCTATATATAAATCTATTACTTATAGATTTTCTACATTGAGCATGTATTAATTTTTTTTTGGCTTTTAAAAATGGATATTTATTGACTTGTAAGTTTACAGTTCTAAGACAATGAAAATGTCCAGATTAAAGCAAGCCTATAGAAATGTCCAATCTAAGACATCCAGGGAAAGAAAGACACCTTGGTTCAAGAAGGCCGATGATGTTCAGGGTTTCTCTCTCAACTGGAAAAGGACATGGTGATCACGGTGACCTCTATTAGCTTTCTTTCCAGGCTTCTTGTTTCATGAAGCTCCCCTGGGCATGTTTTCCTTCTTCATCTCCAAAGGTCTCTGGCTGTGTGGGCTCTAGTGGTTCTTATCTGAACATGTTGTAATTTTGTCATTAGAAAAATAGTTTTTTCAAATGTAAATAGCATTGACAGTGGCATTTTATCCATGTATCTAACCAGCTTCTATTGATTGTGTTCTAGTCTGGTTAGGTGCTGGAGAAAACAATCATGGATAAAATAGGCCTACCCTGTCTCCTAGAATCTTAAATTGAGTGGGGGTAATTTTACTGGTTTCATTTAAGGAAAATGTGGAGCCAAATATCCATATGCTTATTCATTTCAGCCTAGCACCCTTTCTAGATATACACAAATGAAGGAAAACACTCCCAATCATTTCCTGCTTTGATGAGCAATTCATTGTAGTAAGTTAGTCTTTGTGAATAATTGTATTTGAACTCATACAGGTTTTAGCTTACCTGAATTTTCTTGTTGCAAAATATGTACCCAGTGGGATTTTCTTTACTTTTAATATAAAATATTTTTTTCTTGTATGTCCCAGTCTGTATGTTTACAAATTTACAAACACTTTAACTTTTGTTCAGTCATGATTTCCCTGGGCTTCTCAGCCAAGCATTTGCATCAGAGAAAAATGCTGCTCCCAAGACGGTGAGCCCTGGCTGTTGACAAGAAGGCTACCATCATGTCTTAGGGACTTGGCTAATAGGTTAGAGTTGAATCCCTTTCCTTGCTGGACTTAAGATGTGAATTGATTCTTTTATGTTGCACAGAGTGACATATTTAGATTTCTAATTGACCCAAATAAGGTAAGAGGAATTTTCAACAAAGTCCTTCTATGTTTTACTCAAGATAATAAGTAATAATTGAATATTTCTTATACTGGTATTTCAGACCTCTGTAAGGAAATTTTCTTTGGTTTTAACAGATGATAAGGCGAGATCTGACCCTTCACTGCTCCCACAGTTGTCTTAGCAGGTTTGATAAAGAGAAGTTTGTTCCAAATCAGGTTCTATGGACATCACCTAGTCACTGGCTCCCTCAGTTATTACTAACAGAACTGACAGTGATAATGTAAATTGCAATTTTCTTATTTGGAAAACCTACAGACAGTGTACAATGTGGTGTGAGTTGTCTATATCAGGACACTGCTGAGCATCTGTAAGGCCCATTTTCTTACAGATAAAGGAAGGCTTATCCTGGGGAAAGTGACCCAGACTCTACCTGCGAGTGCAGAACTTCTCAAGTGTTTCCTGGCATGTCTAGCAAAACCTCAGCATTATGTGGAAACATATTTGAAGAGGTTTCTTTCTTTTATTTTTATTTCATAATAAAAATATGAGAGGGAAATTTTGTATTAATTAAAAAAAACTATGCAGAGGGAAAAAGTAAAGGGGTACATGCCTGGCTGAATGCCTCTTAAGGCAATAATCATCAAACTTTAGTAGGAATAAGATCTAATTGGGGTGTTTCTTTAAAGGGAAGATTCCTGCACCTCATCCTCCAGAGAATCTGATTTGGTTGATCTAAAGTTGGGTCTGGAAATCACATTTTAACAAAAATCCTAGATAATTATGCAGTTATACTTGGAGAAAATTTGCCCTAAGGCAATGGTTTTCTAATGCACACACACACATGTGTGCAAAAACACACATGTGCAAACACACACATGTGTCGGTAGGGTACAAAGGATTCATGGGGAGAACTTTTCAAGGTAGGAATTTTAGAGATTGACATCTAGAGCATCTGGATTGAAGCCCAGGAAATCTATACTTTTGAGATTCTTACTAGGCAAATCTGAGGCTCTTTGTATTTCAGAAGCACTGTTGCTAGGTTCAAAGCATCCTCTTCTGGGAAACCTGGTGTTTGTGGTTCCAAATTCCAAAACTTAAAAAGGCCTGACTATTAGGTGGGCCACGGCAGCTTAGCAGGCAGACTTCTCGCCTGTCATGCTGGCGACCTGGGTTTGATGCCCAGTGCTTGCCTGTGCAAAAAAAAAAAAAAAAAAATCCTGGCTACTAAAAAACAGGATGAGAAAAATGCCACCTGAACATTTTTCTCTCTTTCTATCCAATCCCAGAGCAGCATGGCTTGTCTTAATTTGTATAGATAATAAGGAATATGGTTTTGTTTTGTGAAAACATGATTTTTTTTCTTCTTCTGAGCCTTCCTAAAAGCATTAAAGCTCGCCATGTAATGAAATATGCTTTTATTTGGAGACAGAAAATGAAAGAAAGAAACAAACAATAATTAAATCCCCTAAATAATGTGAGCTTTGTGGTTAAATCTCCATGCAACTCCTTGAAAATTTAATAAGGGAATAAAGGCTGTTTTCCATTTGTGGAATACAGGGCCACAGTTCTCTTTTCAGTGTAATTGTCCCTGGCTAAAGAGCGCCTCACAATTTAGGATGCTGAGTATCTAGCTTGAGAGAATTTTATGTGTCTATTTTTTAACTCAACTCACTCATGTACAACCATATTATCTCACATCAAAGTAGGATATAAAACCAAGAGACTAGGTGAGGGGAAAAAAGTCAGGGATGAATGTCACATTATATGATCCAATTATGCACAGTCCCTGACTTACAAATGCCTCACTTATGAGTGTCCTTGCATTTACAAAGGGGTTCCTGAGAGAGGGTCAGCAGAATGACCCCTTTCTCTCACCCCCTTCCCTTTTGCTTCCTTCATGGATTGAGCACTTTCGGGGTGTGGTAAAGAGATCTGTACCTACTGGGCTCTCACTGCTGCTGCTATCCCTGTTTTTATACTCTATAATTCCTACTATTCTCGTTGGAAATAGTAATAAGTAGGAAAGGAAAGCAGAAATTTTAAAGGAAAGAGGGTGAACTTCATTATAACTTTATTTCTTACTGTTCCTGTCCTCTTCCTAAGCCATTTTAGTGCTTTTTTTAAAATTGAAGTAATTTATGCATCCTTGCCAATTGCCTGCTTCTCACACATATGTCCCTTCTCAAAGTCTTGTCTGTCAGGCCATGGGAGCTGTTTCACTTGTGGTTTGGTGTTGGACATGTCCCACTGCTGGACAGAAGATACTAGGAGAGTGAGGAAATATAGTTTTTTCTTCCATTGGGAGAAATGTGCTATTAACAGTCACATTAAATCTTGATGTTTGTTTTTCCAGAGAAGCAATGATTTGATGATGGTTACCGTCCATTATATTTTAGATGCTGCTAATACATATTTTGGTTTTATTAAGATATTTAGAGATAGATTTGAAGCTTAACCACAATGTATATACTGCCTGATGAACAATACTTGCTTAGAGGATTGGTAAATGAATTAACTGAAAGTAAAAAATGAATTTAAAGTTCCTATCACTTTACTCATAGAAGGCAATTAATGTTTATTTCTCTTCCCTGTGATTTTTTTTCCTATGAGAAAGTGTTCTACCAATTCCAAATGACCTGCTAACAAATAGCCTTTTGATGTAGACATGTCTGTTCAGTCTGGCTGCACCCCAGTGCCTGCTGAGTGAGCATGGTCCATATAGAATTGGGACTGAGTGCCAGTCTTCAGACAACCATTCTCCAGGCTGATCAGGGGTTATGATACACTGCAATACAAATGGATTTTATTGAACCAGTTGGCTGAGCCGATCAGTTTTTTCCAATGAAAATTTGAACTAAGAAACCATTATTGATCAGTGGAGGTTGTTGGAACTGAGGGGCATCATAGGAAGCTCAGGCCACCAGCCATCTTGGGTGGTACACAAGGTGAGTAAGCACATAAGAGAGAAGAGGATGGTGCATACACAGCCCCAGAGGGTAGCGCAGGAACCCCAGGGCCTCTGAGGGATGGGTTGAAAGTTTTGGTTCAAGACTTTCCAATTGCTACCACTTGCTTGCCTGAGACCTGACTACATTTTGTTCCTATTCTGGATCAAGAGCTCTTGATTTCTTCCTGTTCTGTCTCCCTTCCCCTTCAGCCTCATTTTTCGCAGGTAGAAGAGCTTTGAATCAAGCAGCACCTGTCCTGCATTCTATTAAGCGCTCACATTCTGCTACTTTTCCTGTAGTCTTCTGCTATAACTTGGATACATGTGGGGTCAGAGTGCAGTGTGATAATCCCTATTAACTGTGTAGTTGACAAACTGTACAATGTTAAAGCTTGACTTTAAGAGAAAGAATTATATCTTCTTTGAAACATTTTAAATTCTTAATTGTCACTATTCATTTAAGAAGCAGTGGTCTTTCAGCATTCACATTTATTTCATGACTCTAGGCAAATTCTGCTTGTTTACCCTTTATACAACTTTTAAGCTATTAAACTCTGCTGTAGAAGATCTTTTACATAGATTATGAAATTAGAAAAACAAGGGCCAAGTTTGGAAAATGAAGGAAGACCCTTAAGACTAGGTGGAATGAACAGAAATATTTCTAAGTGCTAATGACTTGAAAGGCTCACTTTGCTATATCTTTCCATTTCTTTTTAGATTTGTTTTATCTTGAATGAACTGCTGGATCTTTAAGTGTTAAATTGATTTTGAAGCAACAGCTTCTCCTGGAGAACCCATTACTCTGGTGCTTTGAAGTTAGGCAGGAAACTAAGCTCAAGCTGACCCCTTTCTAGTTGTGTCAGGTAGGTCAACTCATTTAAGAGTAACAAGCTTTTATATTTCCTCATAAGTAAAATGAACAATTATCTTCTTAATTGGATTAATAAAAATTACAAAACTAATACAAACTTGTTATAACCTGTCAGGAAATATGGAGGTGTAGGAAGTTATTATTTTTCCCTCCCCCTTGTTGATCCTACCATCCTGTTATAATTAATGTTTTGTGTTTCTCTGTACTCCTGCAAGTATATGCTAATAGAGCACCTAGGATGTGTCCTACCACATGTTGAACTAAAAAATTTGTTGTTGAAATAATAAGATAAAAACCACACACACACATATACGGGTTTTCCCATTTTTACAAAAATAATTTCATAGTATTCATATTATTCTGCAATATGTTTCTATTAATGTGATTGCTGATTGTTTCATTTTTGTCACTAAAAACAGTGTTGTAATTAATTTCCTTATACATGTGCCATTACGTACTGATGCTTTAAATTTTTAGAAGATACACCCCCAAATAGAATGTCTGCGTCTAAAGGTAGACACTTTAAAATTTTGAATAGATGCCATCAGATTACTCTCCAGAAAAGTTGTAGTAAGTCATACATTAACCATCCAGATATGAAATTTCTATTTCTTAAAATTGTAATATCAATATCCATGTTATAAGAATGTTAATATAATACAATTAATTGCCCACTCTCCCTTCCTATATCACTCCTGTCCTCTTGATACTGTGCCTGGTAGTTAGTTGCACCATAAAGCTTTATTCCCCTTTTTGTTCTCCATTCTTTCCTTTTTTGTTTTTAATTATTTAATTTGAAGGTGACATAAAAGTTTGAAAGTAAATAGAGGTGTTAACATGATTTTAAAAAGACATAATGTTTTTTTAAGTGAGGAGGCATTAAGGAAGGAGATGGTCAATATATATCAATAAGTATATGGTCTGATAAAATATAGAATCGTTGTCATCTAGGCAGAATACTCAGATGGTGAAAAACTTTTTATAGCTTCTCACTAAGAGTAAACAAATAATCCAAGAAGACATCTGTTTTTTTTGGGGGGGGGTGGGGTGGGGGGTGCATGTTTCTGGAGTTGAACCCAGGTCTCCTGCATGGAAGGTGAGCATTCTACCACTGAACCACCTGTGCACCCACATTTGTCTTTTTAACAGAGTGAAAACAAAATTCTTGTTTTGCATGAAGGTACATCTGATAAGAAAACCATTTAAAAACTTATAAAAGTATAAAATCTGGTGCATAGGTGGTTCAGTGGTAGAATGCTCACCTTTCATGCTGGAGACCTGGTTCAATTCCCGGACAATGCACCCCTCCCTCCCCCGAAAAAAAGAAAGATCTTAACTTCCCCTTAACTGCAACAAATAAAATTCACTTCCAACAAGACTTCTGTAACTTTCTCTATCCATCAATTTTGTCCTACACATTCCTGTTTCTCATTCTGCAATAGTTATTTTATTTAAAGGAAAAAAAGTACTTCCTTTTCCTTAACAAAAACTCTTCCTGCATACTTTACATATTTAAATTACCAAAAAAGATCTTGAAATCAATTCTACAAAACACAGTTCTTTTTTTTTCTGTTTTTCTTTCTTTCTTTTTTGTAAAAACTGACATATATACAAAAAAGCAATTAATTTCAAAGCACATCACAACAATTTGTTGTAGTCCAGATTTCAGAGTTTGGCATGGGCTACAATTCCACAACTTTAAGTTTTTGTTCTAGCTGCTCTAAGATGCTGGAGACCAAAAACAAAACAAAACAAAACAAAACCTATCAATATAATGATTCAGCAACCATACTCGTTTGTCAAACCCCATCTTTTCTGTATAATTCCACCATCATCCTGGATCTTTCTCCCACTCCTTAGGGGTATCCTGGCCACACCCACTCTAAACTTTTTCATGTTGGAAGGGGCTTTTGATAATATGGGATAGGGGGATGGAACTAGTTGACGTTCTGGAGAAGCTGGCCTCTTTGTATTTCAGGACTTAATCTGGTCCAAGGACCCATCTGGAGGTTGTGGGTTTTTGGAAAGTTACCGTAA
The DNA here is from genome assembly GCF_023851605.1 of Tamandua tetradactyla. Classification (NCBI taxonomy): domain Eukaryota; kingdom Metazoa; phylum Chordata; class Mammalia; order Pilosa; family Myrmecophagidae; genus Tamandua; species Tamandua tetradactyla. The sequence goes on from NC_135327.1 coordinate 113,885,936, forward strand.
TGCATGGAACCTTTACATAATCTTATATATTGCCCTAGATGTTCTTTAGGATTGACTAGAATGGTTTTGATTGGAGTTTGGCAAATTATGGTAGGTAGCAATGTCTGAAGCTTGCGTTAAAAGTGACCTCCAGAGTAGCCGCGCGACTCTATTTGAACTCTCTCAGCCACTGATACCTTATTTGTTACACTTCTTTTCCCCCTTTTGGTCGGAATGGCATCCCATGGTGCCAGGACCAGGCTCATTCTTGGAAGTCATCTTCCATGCTGCTGGGGAGACTTTCATCCCTGGATGTCATGTCCCACATAGCGGGGAGGGCAATGGTTTTACTTGCAGAGTTGAGCTTAGAGAGAGCAAGGCCACATCTGAGCCACAAAAAAGGTCCTCTAGAAGTAACTCTAAGGCATACCTATTAGTAGGCTAAGGTTCTCTGCTATATATTAAGCTTCACAAGAACTAGCCTCAAGATGAAAAGCTTGACTTATTGATTTGGATGTCCCTAATGTTTGACACAGTATTTGGGGTCTCCCCAGTGGTGAAGTTTAATAGTTTCTTATTTTTTCTCCCATCCCTCAAGTAACTTTGCCAATATTTTTTTATTATCGGTTTAGTATATTCTGGAATATATCCAGGCATTACATTAAACTATACAGGATTAAAGGCCCTTATTCTTATTCTGGGCTCCCTGTGTTTGGATTGTTTAAATCATCTATCCAGACAGGTTGAATTAGATTATGTGTTACACAAAATTTAGGTTCTCAACAAATTAAACCTTTCTTCCTTTGGTCTCAAAGAATAGAAGAGGTTCTAAAATATAGACAATGCCTTCCTTACTCCTGTATTCTGAATTACCTTAATCCCATTCTGATCAGTTTTGTTCTTTTCTTTAAATCCCAGGTTATACATATATAAAATAGCCTCTCAAAATCCAGAAATAACAGTTACCACTCCAGACTAAATGGGACTGCTATAAGAGATTACAATCTATGCCCCTGTTTTCTTATAAGTGTTTTCTAAATGAGACATACAATAAGTACTCTTTTGTTTCTGTCTTATTTTGCCTCACCACATGTCCCACATGTTCATTCACAATGTTGTATGCCCCACAACTGCGTTCCTTTTTCTAACAGCATAACAGTTGATCATAAATATATACTATTATTTGCCAATTTACTTCTTAGTCAGTTCATCCTTCAGCCACCTCCATTCATTGAGCATCACGTATAATGTCCAAAGTCAACAGTCCATCAACACTCAATTTTAGATAATATCATTGTTTCCAAAAGATAACCAATAAACACACCCTCTCTAAATTGAAAGTCTAAACCTCCCTTTAGCCCTTGTCCATCCCCCCCATTATTTACCCCTGGTGTTGATGTGATACTGTTTTCCTATTAAACATAGTCCATAGCGTGCAATAGCAGTTTTCTTTCTATACCCCAAACTTATACACTCTTTGTAAAAGATTCATAACTTTACAGTAGCTCATGCCAGAATTTATTTTTATTTGTAGTGTTAATCTGTGGGACACATGGGTTTATACAACCCCTTTCAATCATGTTCACCTTCAATATGGTCATATTGCTTCACTAGGTCCTCTCGTGAACTGCCTTCAGTTCTATCTGTTCCTTTACATTTGAGTTCAACCTCATCAGCTAACCATTCACCCATCTCTAGCTTCCATGTGTCTCTAGGTCCCCTTTAGTCTGTGTTATAAGCCTCTGATTTCACCTTTACAGTGATCATAAAAGTGGAATCATACAGTATCTATCCTATTGTGTCTGGCTTATTTCGCTCAGCATTATGTTCTCAACGTTCATCCATCTTATCATGTGCTTCAGGACATCATTTCATCTTACAGCTACATAATATTCCATTGTATGTATATACCATATTTTTAAATTCACTCCTCTGTTAGGCATTTGGATTGTTTCCATCTTTTTGTGATTGTAAATAAAGCTGCTATGAACATTGGTGTGCAAATGTCTGTTTGTGTCATTGCTTTCAGCTCTTCTGAGTATATAGTGAGTAGTGCTATTACTGGGTCATAGGGCAAGTCTATATTTTGTTTCCTAAGGAACAGCCAAACTGTCTTCCATAGCAGCTGAATCATTATACATTCCCACCAGCAGTGCTTAAGTGTCCCAATTCCTTCACATCTTCTCCAACATTTGTAGTTTCCTGTTTGTTAGCAGTCATTCTTATAGATGTGAGTTGGCATCTCATTGTAGTCTTGATCTACATTTCCCTTATAGCTAATGAGAATGAGCATCTCTTCATGTGCTTTTTAGCCATCTATATTTGTTCTTCAGAAAAACGCCTGTTCATATCTTTTATCCATTTTATAATTGTATTGTTTGTACTTTTGTTGTTGATTTGTATGATTTCTTTATATATACAGGACATCAAACCTTTGTCTGATATGTGATTTTCAAATATTTTCTTCCATTGAGTGGGTTGCCTCTTCACCTTTTTTTTTCTCTTTTTTTTTATTAATTAAAGAAAAAAAAAGAAATTAACCCAACATTTAGAAATCATTCCATTTTACATATGCAATCAGTAATTCTTAACATCATCACATAGATGCATGATCATCATTTGATTTTGAGGAGTTCTCATTTATCTACTTTTTCTTTTGTTGCTTGTGCTTTGGGTGTAAAGTTTAGGAAGCTACCTCCTATTACTAGGTCTTGAAGATGTTTGCCTACATTTTCTTGTAGGAGATTTATGGTACTGGTTCTTATATTTACATGTTTGATTCACGTTGAGTTAATTTTTGTATAGGGTATAAGGTAAGGGTCCTTGTTTATTCTTTTGGCTACTGATATCCAGTTTTTCCATGCCCATTTATTGAAAAGACTATTTTGACCCAGTTAAGTGTATTTCAGGGCCATGTTGATCAGTTGAGCATAGATTTGGTGGTCTTTCTGCACTTTCAATTTGATTACATTTGTCAATATTTCTATCTTTGTACCAGTAGCATGCTGTTTTGACTACTATGGCTTTATAATAAGTTTTAAATTCAAGAAGTAGCTATCCTCCCACTTCATTCTTCATTTTTTTAGGATGCTTTTAGCTATTTAGGGTCCTTTTCCCTTTCAGACAAATTTGGTAACTAGCTTTTCCAAATCTTCAAAGTAGGTTGTTGGAATTTTGATTGGTACTGCATTGAATCTGTAGATTAATTTAGGTAGAATTGACATCTTAACTATATTTACCCTTCCTATCCATGTGCAGGGAATGTCGTTCCATCTATTTAGGTCTTTAAATTATTTTAGCTGTGTTACATAGTTTCTGTATACAAGTCCTTTACATCTCTAGTTAAGTTCATTCCTAGATACTTGATTCTTTTAGTTGCTATTTTGAACAGAATTTACTCCTGTTTCCTAATTGACTCCTCAGTTAGGAAGTTGCTTGTGTATAGAAACATTAGTGATTTTTGCACATTAATTAAAATTTTTTTCCTTTGCACATTTATTTTATATGCTGCCACCTTGATGAATTTGTTTATTAGCTTAAGTAACTTTGTTTTAGATTTCTCAGGATTTTCCAAGTATAGTATAGTGTCATTTGTGATAATGAAAGTTTTACTTCTTCTCTCCAATTTGGATGCCTTTTAGTTCTTTTTCTTCCTGAGTGAACTAGCTAGAACTTCTAGTACACTGTTGAATAATAGTGGTGACAGACAGCATCCTTTTCTCATTCTTGATCTTAGTGGGAAATCTCTTTTAGTCTCTCTCCATTGAGTATGATGCTGGCTATTGATTTGTCATATATGCCTGTTTTCATATTGAAGAAGTTACCTTTAATTTCTACCTTTTGAAGTCTTTTTATCAGAAAAGGATGTTGAATTTTGTTGAATGCTTTTCATCATCAATCGAGATGATCACGTGATTTTCCCTTTCAGTTTGTTAAAGTGCCATATTACATTAATTGATTTTCTTGTGTTGAACCATCTTTGCATTGCTGGTATAAACCCCACTTAGGTGTGCTGTATAGTTCTTTTAATGTGTTGTTGGATTTGATTTGCTAGAATTTTGTTGAGAATTTTTGCGTCTGTGTTCATTAGGGAGATTGGCTTGTAGTTTTCCTTTCTTATAGCATCTTTACCCAGTTTTGGTATTAAAGTGATGTTAGCTTCACAAAATGAGTTAAGTAGTGTACCTTTTCCCTCAATTTTTGGAAAAGTTTGAGCAGAATTGATGTCACTTCTTTTTGGAATGGTTGATAAAATTCCCCTGTGAAGCCATCTGGCCCTAAGCTTGTCTTTGTAGGAAGTGTTTTGATGACTAATTGAACCTCTTTACTTGCGATTGGTTTGTTGAGATCTTCTGTTTCCTCCTGACTCAGTGTAGCTTGTTTGTATCTTTCCAGAAATTGTCCATTTCATCTAAGTTTTCTAGTTTGTTGGCATATAGTTGTTCACAGCATCCTCATGATTTTTTTTTAAAGTTTCTTCAGTGTCTGTGGCAATGAAGAATAAACTCATTTCTGAATTTGTTTACTTGCATCCTCTTTTTTTTTGTCAAACTTGCTAGTGGCCCATCGATTTTATTGATTTTCTCAAAGAACCAACTATTAATTTTATGATTCTTTCTATTGTTCTTCTGTTCTCCCATTCATTTAACTCTGGTTTGATCTTTGTATATCTCTACTTCTGTTCGCTTTGGGGTTAGTTTGCTGTTCTTTCTCAAGGTCCTTTAGGTGAGCAGTTAAGTTCTTGATTTTTGCTCTTCTTTTTTAATATAGGCATCTAGGACAATAACTTTCTTTTTCAGCACAGACTTGGCGCATCCCATAAGTTCTGATATGTTGTATTCTCATTTTCATTTGTTTCTAGATAGCTACTGATTTCTCTGACATTTTCTTCTGTGACCCACTGATTATTTAAGAGTGTGTTCCTTAATCTCTGTATATTTTTTCCATACTTTCTTGTTGTTGAATGTGTCTTATGAAAACATTAATATTTTTCAAATTACCTGTTCTGCTGACTGTCATTCAGGAGTTCAGAATGTGTGAGAAATAGGGTCTGAGTCTTAGGACTATTTTTAAAATTAGGGGAAAAGCATTTTGTTGGCCGGACAGAAAACCTTAAGGCTAAGTGATTGTCCAGTCAGTTTTCCCAGTATAGTCTGTGCACATCTGTTGCAATATTCTTTCTGAATAGGGCCCCCTTTCACTTTCAAAAATATCCTGGTTTATTAACGAAAGTCTATGTTTTACATTAGGGTTCCTGTTAGTGTTGTACACTAACAGTCCTGTGTTTTTAAAAAAAATAGTACAATTACAATAATATTCTTTCATCAAGTATAACAAATGTACCACATTAATGCAAGGTCTTAAACACAGGAGGGGCTGTATGGAAACTGTATTTTCTGTATGATTTTTCTGTAAACCTGCAACTTCTGTAATTAACAAACAACAAAGAAAAAAAATACCCTGGTTTGAGTGATAAGTTATAGGGTTATCCTATATAAACTTAAAAAAAAAAGTCCACTTAAGTCAGCAGGTAAAGGAGCAGACCAAAACTTAAAGATGAAATTTTGGGAAAAAAAACCACTTAAATATTGGATCAAAGAGGAGCTAAGGCACCCAAAGTAAGCAGCAGTATCTGAAAAGCCTACAATATTAAGGAAAAGGAAAATGGAAATAATCAGTTAAACTTTTTTTTTTTTGCCCGGATGAATGAAAAGAAAAGCTTCCCATTGAGTATGTCTGAGAGATTATCCCAGTTAATGTTAGGATGAAGATTTATATAGTGTACACACCATTGCTTTGCCTTGGGAATCAGAAATGTGGAGTGTTTATTAAGTAGGGTTTCTGTTTTTCTTGAACAGGTATTTTTCTCTTATGACTTGGTTCCACTATATGATCACATTTCTTTGCATAATTTGTATTTGATATATGTATGAGTCCCCATTTTGAACAGACCATATGGAAAGCTCCACGAGTACCCTGGGAAAAAGGAGTATGCGGTGATTAACCATGGGTTCTGCTATTTATGCAGCAGATGAACAGAGCCGTGAAATAAAAGGCAACACACAATTGTTTCATTGCCCTTATTTTGTCCTTTATTTGGTGATGCTCTACTAAGGATAAGAAAGTATAACAAAGTAAGGAAAAGTCCCAGACAAGCAAAGAAGAGAAATGGTAAAGAGTTTTTCATAATAAAATTGAAGAAGTTAGACTATTCATTGTATCAACTTTGATATCCTGAAGAGTAAACCTGTTAAAATGAAATTGAAAATAAGTTTGTGGGTTTCTCAGGAGCCCCAAAGAACCTATAGCATGTATCAAACAATGCTAGTGGCTGTTAATGATTTTGAATTTAAATTCAATTGAACAAGTATTTGTTTAATAACTATTTTAAGTATTTGTTTAACAGGGATACATATTGGAGGCACTATTGTGAGGAATTCAAAAGAATGCCGATGCTTAACTTTATAAAATTTACAGTCTGGGGAAAACAAGTCTGAAATGATCTTCTAAATGGATTGCAATATTATAGAATTCAATATATGTAAATGTGTAGGTGAGATAATGAGTTGACCTTATAAAATATTTTACATATGCATCTGTTTGAAAATTTAATATTTGAGATTGTGAGAAGAGGGCTGAGTAGGGAGCTCCAGGAGTCAGTCCCTCCACTAGAACAGCTATTAAATAGAAGTAACTACCTGAATCAACTATTTGGAAACTCTGGAGTCCAGTAGAGCACTGTATAGCATCAAGGGAAGAGAAGGAGGAAGAGGCTGGTAAACTATCTAAATACCAGTAAATTGCTCTTCCCATGTGAGAGTTATCGTTGTCCATCCCCACATTTGCAGCAGGCAACTGTCATAGCTTTTGCTAGTGCCAAAAGGGACATAAAAATCCAGTTGCCTAAGATCAGGGTTGGGAGGGAAGGAGGACATGGGCTGATTGCTGATCTCTGCATTGCATAAGCTACTTTGGGTCCTTAGGGGCCAGTTCTGAGGGGGGCTCTTTTTCCAACCTGCCCTGGTCAAAGGCAGCAGAGAAGACTTGAAGATGGTATGCTTCTGGTTGTTGTCATTAGGATCTCTCTTACTTGTCCTGGCTGCCTGCCCACAAATCATCCCCTCTTTCTTCTCCTGCCAGTCTCACCTGCTCTCTCCAGCAGGCTTGGCTTGAGCCTCCGTGCTGAGGAACAGAATCCTGCTTCTCCCAGGCAGCTCCCTTGGTCTCACCCTTCTCTCTTTTTGCCTCCTATCCCTGTTCCTCTCCTGCATTCTCCCTGGGGCAGCTCACTCTATTCTCTCCTATCCTATAGCCCTCCTACTCTCTCTCTTCCCTCCTCCACTCCCACCTCCACATCCTCTCCTGACTTCCCAGTCATTCTCTCATCACACGTCATCACTCAGTGAAAATTGCTGTCTGACATGTTTGTCAAAAAAGCTAGTGGCCATTTCTCAGCCTTGACATCTTCAACTTCCCAGCTCACATACACCCCCATGTATACCTTCCTTGTGGAAGCTCTTCCCCTCCTGCACTGCTTCTCTTACACTACCCCCATCCCACCTTATCCTCCTCTCTCAAATCTCACTCCCTTGGGACCTTTTTTCCCTCCCACCACAATCCTGCTCCCACTTGCCCCTCTGACATCCATTCCCTACATCACAGACTAACTACAGAAAACCATTTTTTAAATTGGGTTATTTGAACTAAGTAACTTTAGTTCAAATAACCCAATTAAATTTAGTTACTTAGTTCAAATAACCCAATTGAAAAATAGGCAAGGGCTCTGAAGAGACATTTCTCCAAAGAAGATACACAAAAGGCCAATACACACATTCAAAGATGATCAGCATCATTAGTCATCAGGGAAATGCAAATCATCCACAGTGATAGAACCATTCCAGTGGGCATGGGAAAAAATGCTTCTTCAGAGGTATGGAGGAGAGTTGAAGGACTGCATTTTCCTGGACAGCTGCTGAGGCAAGAAAGTGCAATTTTGGCAAGGAGCCATGGAAGAAGCTCCTGTTGCCCTCCCTGATCCCTTCTTCATGCCCCCCCAAGTGTAGTTTGCAGATGGCTGGCATTCCCTCTGTGGTCCCTAGCCTTGTTCTGAATGGGAAGGACTGATTGGGAAACACCTCTCTGGCATGCCTACCCCCCTCCCAAAATTTGCCTTCCTGGCAAAAGTAGCTTGAGACAACAGAAGTTGTGTAATTGAGGTGGGAAGTCTGGGGCAAAGGCTTACCTACTTTAAATCTTGCAGTGAAACACCTGGGAGAGGAAGTCTGTTTTCTGGAAAGTAGAAGGGGCATTCAAACTCCTGTAAACAGGGAACCTCCTAATGCCTATAACAGGCAGAAGCCTAGGACAGGACACCAGCCCAGAAAAGACAGGGAGGATCCTGTGCTTCGCGTTTGCTTTGTGCTACATTCCTGACAAGTGGGCTGAACTTGGAAGGAGAACACCAGTCAGTGCAAAGCCAATTTGCAAAATCAGTGAAAGGAGATTTTTGTTTAGATCTGCTTGGTTTTGTTAGCTCTTGAAACTCAAGAAAATCTCTGTCATGTCATTAGCTGGATGCAAACTCAAGAAAGGGACATCTCAGAGAATAGATCCCAGGGTTAACATTTTAAACATACAGCATGCAACTAAAAAATACAAGACAAACAAAGAAATAGAAAATGATAGCCCATGCAAAGGAAGAGGATAAAAATCCAGAAAACATCAGTGGAGAAGATAAGACAATGGTCATATTAAACAAAGATTTTTAAAAATGATCTCCAAAAGCTTGAGAAGATGAAGAAAAATACCTAAAAGAACTAGAGGATGTCAGGAAAACAATGAATGAGCAATATGAGAATCTCAGTAAAGAGATAGAAATTTTAAAAAAGAACCAAACAGGGAAGTGGGGCAAGATGATGGTGTAGGGGAGTGTGGAGTCTAGTTAGTCCTCGAGAGCAGCAAGTAACTAGCCAGGAGCTGTCTGAAACAACTGTTTGAGGGGCCTCGATGACTGTACACACATTGTACACTTGTCTGAAACAGGAAAGGCTGAGATCACACCACAGAAATGTGAGTAAAGCCCCCCAAAGCCAGAGGCTGGCATCCCACCCGTACTGGCACAGCAGGCTCAGTTGGAAACACTTGCCTGTGGGAAAAAGAACAGGCCTCTTCTGGAACAAGGGATGGCAGTCTAGCCAAGCTTCAGTTGTGGTTGTAATTAACAAATTTGGTCTGCTGAATACAAGCTCCAAGCACAGATAAACCAAGCACAAGCAGAGAAGAAATCCTGAGTTTTCTCTTGGCAGAAAGAAGGTGGGACTGATGAGAATAAAAAACAAAAATGAAAACAAAATCTGAGACTTTTATAGTCAGCCCAGCTCAGAATACTGGAAAAGGGCTGTACCCCAAGGCACATAGAACCAGGTACCAAATCCAGCTATTGATAGGCAGACCTTGAGGGCTAGAGACCAGCTCTGAAAAGGGATTTTTTTTTTAGTATTCTAAGTAGCTCATCACAGAAAACCTCAGGCATTTTCAGTTGTCAGCCCTGAACCAGGCAAGGGCAGAGTTAAGATCAGTCTGTTACTGGACAAAGGTGGTAAATTCTTTTGCCAGATGTACTCAAAGGACCAATTCCCAAGACACTGGGGTTTCAAAGAGAGAAAAAGTTTATTACTAGGCATGTAGCAAGAGATCAGATGATCTATTGGCCAAAAATCTGTCTCCCCAAATTGCAGTAATTCTGATAGTTTTATAGAATTAAAAGGTGGGCAGTTTAAGCTTAAGCTACTGCGCATGTCAGGCAGACTGATTTTGGTTAGATCCAGTCTCAGTTATCAAAACAACTGTGGCCTTGGAGTGAGTTAGTTCCAACCCAATACCCTTCCTTAATAATCACTAAAGACAGAGGCTGTCTTTAGTGATTACAAGACTCTTAAGTTGAAAAACTGGATAAATGCTGTCCTGGTTTGCTAGCTGCTGGAATGCAACACACCAGAGACAGATTGGCTTTTAATAAAAGGGGATTTATTTTGTTAGTTCTTCAGAGGAAAGGCAGCTAACTTTCATCTGAGGTTCTTTCTTACGTGGGAAGGCCCAGGGTAATCTCTGCTGGCCTTCCCTCCAGGCCTCTGGGTTCCAACAACTTTCCCTGGGGTGATTCCTTTCTGCATCTCCAAAGGCCTGGGCTGAGCTGCGAGTGCTGAGATGAGGTATGCTGAGCTGCTTGGGCTGTGTTACTTTGCGCTCTCTCATTTAAGCACCAGCCAATTAAGTCAAACATCATTCATTGCAGCAGGCACACCTCCTAGCCAACTGCCGATGTAATCAGCAACAGATGAGGTTCACATACTATTGGCTTATGTCTGCAGCAACAAAAGTAGGTGCCTTCACCTGGCCAAGTTGACAACTGAATCTAACTACCACAAATGGGTGCAAATGAAGGTTAGACACAAGGATTTTATATTCTCAGGGGTGGAAGATAGAGGCTTATGCAATCATTACAGAGATCAAGGAGCTGGATTACAATTTAGAGATTTCAGGTATTTCCCTCTGTCTACTAGAAAAAAAAAGGAATATTTGTATAACAATTCTTTCCCTCTCATTTGATAATTATCTGTCAATCTTGAGGGATATTTGGGTGACAACTCTTCTAAATGCTTCGGGGATGAAAAGGGGCATTGCCATTAAGGGGCAGAGGGATGTAACAATGAAACTGGTTGTTATTCTTGGAGATTCTGATATTTCTGGGTTTCAGAGCTTCTCTGGCATTGGAGCAAGCTGGAGGTTTTAAGTCTCTGTAAAACCAACTTAATAAGTGAAATTTTATAGAGCCCAGGATATCTTTCAGGGTTTCCAGGAATACTGTTTGTCATGGTCAGGTTCATGTTTCAACTTGGTCAAGTGGTGGTACCTGTTTGTTTGGTTGGGCAAGTGCTGGCCTGTCTGTTGCTATGAGGACATTTCATAGAATTAAATCATGATTACGTTGGCCAAATCCACAGCTGATTCCATTTGTATTCAGCCAAGGGGAGTGTCTTCTGCAGTGATTGATGCTTAATCTAATCACTGGGAGCCTTTTAAGGAGGCGTCAGAAGAGATAGGCTCTCTTCCTATTTCAGCGGGTGAGCCTCTCCTGTGGAGTTCATCCAGACACTCCACTGGAATCATCAGCTTCACAGCCTACCTTACAGATTTTTGACTCTACTTTCCCATGGTTACACGAGACACTTTTATACATTTTATGCTTATGAATATTTCCTGTTGATTCTGTTTCTCTAGAAAACCCTAATACACTGTTGGTTGGGGTTTGTCATTATGTGGCAGTTTGCAATATCTGGCTGAAACTTGTATGTGAGTAACCTCCAGAATGATATCTCAACCCAATCTGAAATCTCTTAGCTATTGAAACTCTATTTCTTTTTCCTCTCTTGGTCAGTTAACCCATGATGCCAGAGCCAGGCTCATCCTTGGGACTTATTATCTTACGATGCCAGGGCAAATGTGCCATGATGCCAGAGCCAGTTATGTTCCATGATGCCAGGGCCAGATTTACACCTCTGGAAATTATATCCCATGTGGGGAGGAAGGTCAGCGTTTGGCTTAAAGAGAGACTTTGCAAATACTTTTTCATTTTCTGTCCAAAATATTCAAATTTATCATGGTATAAGATTAATTTGTACAGAATATTAAGATTTTATTCCTTATTGTACGTTCTGTATCAGATAAATCTGAATTAGATCATTTAAATAAACTGACTTGAAAGACTAAATTAGACAGGGTGTTACAGAAACTTTAAATTTTGGATAAAAAAACATTTTTCTTTCTGTCTCACAAAAAAGTTAAAACTTTAAAATACAAATGATATTATTTTTTTACCTTGCATATCAATTTACCTCAGTTTTAAGCAAATCAATTTCATCATATCTTTCATCAGAGTTTGATCTTTTACCATTTTTTTTTAACAGTTGCTTTATGGAGTTATGCTGACTTTCAGAGCCGCAAAACTAAATCTGAGTCTCAGGGAACTACTAGATTATACAAAGAACAAAGCATTTCAGAGTTTAAATATAACAGTTAAAGCTTACAATCTAAGCTTTAATTTTTATAAGCGTTTTAAATGAAACTACTTTTAGAAATAAAAACGTTAGACGGTTGTTTTATATTGACACCCCATAACAGAAGTTTTGTTCTGTTTCCCTTTACACATTTACCAGTTATGTTAATTAACAGATAAAATATAATTTATATATTTGTCCTGCCTTTCTTTTAAAGTCTTTCCTTGTTACAGATAGAGCTCTAACTTATACCTGAGCACATACACTTTTAAAGAAGAATTAGAGCCAAGCAGTGCAACTGACACATGAATTTAGCAGTTTCTATGATCTGTAGTTGTTGTTTTTTTTTTTTAAGAATAACTAAAACCATGACTAACAACATTATATCATTGTTCAACATCATATAGATCCGTATCAGGATATAACATAGATAGTGAGAACATTGTCAAACTTTTAGGAATTTTATACAGTCTCTACATATATGAATAATATTATTCTACTTAAACAAATTTAATCAGCAGCAGGATACAAAATCTCTTTTACCCAGTGTAATACTTCCCAAACACCTCCTATGCAATATGTTAAAATATTTTAGCTCATTACATTTACAAGGTGAAAGAACAAATTATTTATAACAGTTTTTTCCTTAACAGCGAGAAGACATCTTCTGAAAGAAAGGATGATAAGGCCAACATAAAATTAACAAGGATATTATTCTGTCGTAAAAATCTTTGTTTTCTAGACAGAGTACTTGAATAATTAAGAAAAACTTTTTTTTTTTTAACTTTAAGATAACAATCCATGTTATTTTAACAGGGGAGAAACTAAACTTTAGTTTTGCATGAACACCTTATTTAACAGGAAATATATAATAAATATATAATATTTATTAATATTTATTTGAAATATATAATAAAAAGACTTATTAAATTTTAGTCAGCACTGACTCTGACATACAGAATTCACTTTTATAAACTCCTTTTTTACAATTCTCTATATTCATTCAGGGCTATAGTCAACAACGACTATAACAAACCAAGTCACTTCTAACTCTAGCACTTTCTGCATCTCTTAAAGTCTTGTAGTCAATGCTTAGTCACAGAATGTTTGTAAGAAAATGGCAGCCTCAATATGATAGGGTGGCATGAATTTTAGTATTATAATGAAGTATAGGTGACCTGTAGGTTTGAGTCTGAACAACTGCATATGTCAGGCAGGCCCATTTTGGTTATATAACAGTCTCAGGTATCAAGATAACTTTGGACTTGGGTTGGGTTAGTTCTGAACTGACCCAAGACCCTTCATTAATAAAACATTAGGGGCTGCCTTTAGTGATTACAAGACTCTAAAGTTGAGAAACTGGATAAATGTGTACAAATGAAGGTTAGTCACAAGGCTTTTACAATCTCAAGGGCAGAAGAGAAAGGCTATACAATCATTATCAGAGATCAAGGAGCTGGATTGCAATTTAGAGATTTCAGGTATTTCCCTCTGTCTACTCCAATATATAAGAAAGCAAAAAGAAATACCTATAGAATGATTCATTAATCAAATTTTCCCTTAAATCCTAATTTCTCAGTTACAGGTCTGAGAATCAAAATAACAAGTCAAGTAAAGGAGTTAATTACTTAAAGGGCTTATCGTCCCAGGAGAAAGGGAGAGTAGGTCCCAGTTCAAGTGGCTACCTTCAATTAGAGAATTCAAACCTCAAGGGCTAAGCCCTAAGCCCATCTTCTACATCAGCCTCTGTATCAACTACACCCACAGCAGCTATAGGTTCAGCTTAGAATTAAATGTGCTGCACCACTTATACCAGTGAAGAGTTGAAGGCTGAGAAGAATAGGAAAAGCTGGGAAAGATAGGAAAAGCACAGAGTGTAGAGGCTTTCTAGAGACCTCTGACAACCTTTTGGATCTCATTCCTGGGGAAGGTTATACTTATTATACCCTCCTCCTGAGACCTTGGCCTGTTTTGTCTGGGAAAATCTCATTGGGGTCAATGATATCTGGGGAGAGCATCCTAAAAAAAAAAGAAGGTTTCATTTAGGGCAAGAACCAGAAAAACAAGAGTTAAAAAATTCTGACAGTTAAATAGAAATTATGATATAGGTCTACAATAAGTTGAACTGAACACCCCCCCCCCAAAAAAAACAGATACAGAACAAAGCCAACCAATAAGAAAACCCTAGGTTAAAGAGTGAAAATGACTTCCAGAATAAACTAATCGAGGAAATCAGATGCCGAGACACCAATAAAAAATTACAAGTTATATTCAGGAGAATGAAGATATGACACAGTCAAAGGAACAAATTAACACATCAAATGAGATACATAAGTTGAAATGACTAATTAATGTTCAACCAAACATGCTAAAACAAGTGAAAAAATCAATGAGTGGAGGGAAGATATGACAAAAAAGATGAAGAACATAAAGAAGACATTGGGTGACTATAAAAAAGAGCTCAAAAGCTTGAAAAAATAACAAATGGCAGAATTATGGGAATGAAAGACAAAACAGAAGAGATGAAAAATACAATGGAGACTTACATCAGGATATTTGAAGATGCAGAAGAAAAAATTAGTGAACAAGAGTACAGGACATCTGAAATCCTATGCACAAAAGAACAGAGAGGGTAAAGAATGGAAAAACATGAGCAGGGTATCGGAATTAAATGAAAACCTGATGCACACAAATATATATGTTATAAGTGTCCAAGAAGGAGAAAAGAAGGGAAACAGGCGGAAAGAATGATGGAGGATATAATTACTGAAAATCTCCCATCTCTTATGAAAGACCTAAAATTACAGATCCAAGAAAAGCAGGCATACCTCAAGCAGAACAGATCCACATAGACCTTCTTCAAGACGCTTACTAATATGAATGTCCAATGTAAAAGACAAAAAGTTCTGAAAGTATTGAGGGAAAGTGACCCATCACATAAAAGGGAAGCTTGATAAAGTTATGTGCAGATTTCTCAGCAGAAACCATAGAGATGAGAACACTGTGGGTATGATATATTTAATAATCTCAAAGTGAAAAGCTACCAACAAGAATTCTATACCTGACAAAACTGTCATCTCAAAAATAAGGAGAGTTTAAAATATCCTCAGACAAAGAGACACTGAGAGAGTTTGTGACTAAGAGGTTGGCTCTAAAAAAATACTAAAGGGAGCACTACAGGAAGATAGGAAAAAACAGGAGAGAGAAGTGTGAAGAAGATAGTAAAAATAAAGACTATCAGTGAGGGGAAAAAGAGAAAAATAATATAAACATAAAATTCAAAAGACAAAATGGTGGAAGAAAGTACTGCCTTTATCGTAATAACATTTAAATGTTAATGTATTAAACTCCCTAATCAAAAGACATAAAATGGCAGAATGGATTAAAAAAAAGGACCCATCTATATACTGTCTACAAGAGACTCACTTTAGACCCGAGGACAAAAACAAATTGAAAGGGAAAGGTTGCAAAAAGTTATTTCATGCAAGCAATAACCAGAAAACAGCTAGGATAACTGTAATAATATCTGACAAATTATGCATTAAATGTAATACAATTAAAAGAGACAAAGGACACTATGCATTAAAAAAGGAACAATTCATCAAGAACAATCATAATATTTATAACAATCATAAATATTTATGCACTAAGCCAGATTGCCCCAGAAAACATGAGGCACACACTAACAACACTAAAGGGAGAAAGAGACACCTCTACAATAATAGTTGGAGACTTCAGTACACCACTCTCATAAATGGGTAGAATATTTAAACAGAGGTTCAATAAGAAACAGAGATTTTGAATAATATGATAAATTAATTAGACAGACATTTACAGAGCATTACACCCTACAACAGCAGGATACACATTTTTCTCAAGTGCTCCTGGATCATTCTCCAGGACAGACCACATGTTGAGTCACAAAGCAAGTCTCAATAAATTTAAAAAGACTGAAATTATACAAAACAGTTACTCACATCATAATGGAACAAAGTTAGAAATCAATAACAGGTGGAAGCATGGAAAATTCACAAATATATTAAGTCTGAACAGCACACTCTTAAACAATCAGTGGAGCAAGGAAGAAATTACAAGAGAAATAAGTAAATATCTTGAGGCAAATGAAAATGAAAACACAATATATCAAAATCTATGGGATGCAGCAAAGGCAGTACAGAGAGGGAAGTTTATTGCCCTAAAGGCTTATATTAAAAAAGAAGAAAGAATAAAATTCAAGGAATTAACTGTTCATCTTAAACAACCAGTGGGTCAAGAAAAAAATTACACGACAATTCAGTAAGTATCTCAAGGCAAATGAAAATGAAAACATAATACATCAAAATATATGGGATGCAGCAAAAGTGGTGCTGAGAGGGAAATTTATTGCTCTAAATGCCTATATTAAAAAAAGAAGAAAGAGCAAAAATTGAGGATTTAGCTGTTCACCTAGAGGAAATAGATAAAGAAGAGCAAACTAACTCCAGAGCAAACAAAAGGAAAGAAATAACAAAGATTAAAGCAGAAAAAAAAAATGAAATTGAGAACATGGAAACAATAGAGAGAATCAACAGAACTAGAAGTTGATTCTTTGAGAAAATCAATAAAATCGGTGAACCCTTAGCTAGGCTAACATGAGAGAGAGAGGGGGGGGTGGGGGAGAGAGAGAGAGAGAGGAAGGGTACAAATAAATAAAATCAGAAATGGGAGAGGGACATAGCTACTGACCCTGCAGAAATATAGGAGATGATGAGAGAATACAATGAGCAACTATTTGCCCAAAAGTGGACAATGTGGACAAAATGGACAATTTCCTAGAAAATTATGAACAACCAACAGGGGCTTGAGAAGAAATAGACAACCTCAATAAACTAATCACAAGTAAAGAGATTGAATCAATCGTCAAGAAACTCCCAAAAAAGTAAGTCCAGAACCAGGTGACTTCACATGTGAATTCTACCAAGGATTCAAGAAAGAATTAGTACCAGTCACAAGAAAAGAAAACCACAGACCAATTTCTTTAATGAATATAAATACATAAATCCTCAAAAGTATACTTGCAAATACAATTCAGTGACACATTAAATTATACACCATGAACAAATGGGATTTATTGCAGGTTTGCAAGGGTAGTTCATGCAAGAAATCATTAATATAAGACACTGCATCAATAAATCAAAGCAGAAAAACTACAATGGATAGGAACATCCTCAACATGATAAAGGGAATATATGAAAAATCCACGGCTAACATCATACTCAGGAAGAAAGTTTGAAAGCTTTCCCTCTGAGATCAGCAACAAGACAAGGATGCTCACTGTCACCATTGATGTTCAACATTGTGCTGGAAGTTCTAGCTAGAGCAATTAGATAAGAAAAGTAAAAGCATCCAAATTGGAAAGGAGAAAGTACAAGTTTCACTGTTTGCAGATGACATGATACTATATGTTAAAAATCTTGAAAAATGTATTGCAAAGCTACTAGAGCTAATAAATGAGTACAGCAAATTGGCAAGGTACAAGATTAACACTCAAATATCAGTAGTATTTTATGCACTAGTAATGGGCAGTTTGAGGAGAAAATCAAGAAAAAATCCATTTACAATAGCAACCAAAAGAATCAAATATTTAGTAATAAATTTAACTAAGGCCACAAAAAATCTACAAGAAATTGCTAAAAGAAATCAACGAAGATTTAAGTAAATGGAAGGACATACCAGTCATTATTGAAGTCAATTTAAAAAAAATTTTTTTTTTTTAATTTTAAGTTTTATTGATAAAACTTAACATACAAACATTCTTAATATACAAGCATTTCATACATGGTGTACAATGAATATCTCACAATATCATTGCATAGTTTTATATTCGTCACCATGATCATTTTTTTTTGAATATTTGCATCATCCAGAAAAAGAAACAAAAACTCAAATATACCATACCCCTTACTTACCTCTCCCTCTCACTGACCACTAGCATTTCCATCTACCCAATTTATTTTAATCTTTGTTCCCTCTATTATTTATTTATTTATTTATTTACATGGGCAGGCACCGGGAATCGAACCCAGGTCTCTGGCACAGAATGCAAGAACTCTGCCACTGAGCCACTGTTGCCTGCCCTATTTATTTTTTTAATACGTATTTTTTTTACTCATTTGTCCATACCCTAGCTAAAGGTTTTCACAATCACACAGGCACATTGTAAAATCTAGATCATTTTACAGTCATCTTTAAGAAACAAGGTACTGGAACATAGCTCTACAGTTTAGGTACTTCCCTCTAGCCACTCCAATACACCATAAACTAAAAAGGGGATACCTATATAATGCATAAGAATAACCTCCAGGATAACCTCTCAGCTCTGTTTGAAGTCTTTCAGTCACTGACACTTTATTTTTTCTAATTTCTCTCTTCCCCCTTTTGGTCAAGAAGGTTTTCTCAATTCCTTGATGCTGGGTCCTTCTTGCATTTTGCTTCTCCAGTCATTGTTGAAGTGAAAAATTTTAAAAATAATCATGTATATAGTTATATAAACATGGACCATGAAGTCAACTTGTTTTACTAAAAATCAGAAGTACTTTCATTCTTGCTTTCTGGGCTCTCTAGAATGAAGAAGAATTTGGAAAACAATTAACTGGAATGTTGTAGGTGTTAAATATTTTTTTATAAAATGAATCAGTGACTACTATAACAGCATTTTAATGGTTTAATACCTTTCTTTGAAGCATGTGGCATATGGGTTTCTATAAACTACAGGATGCTAGCAAGATAGCTCTAGTTTGGTGAAAATTATTCCTGTGTATTCTTTTCAAGAAAAAAAAAGGAATATCAATGAGAGGACTAGAGAACATCCTTCTGGAAGAGTCTCACCATTAAAGTGGATGAGATTGAGAGATAAGTGCATTGTGAATAAGAGTGTATAGATTGGAGATAACAGCAACCAAAGTGAAGGGAAGGAAGGCAGATGAAACCAGGAAAAAAGACAGCCATATAAAAAATCTCAGGACAATCGAAAACTATTTTTTAAACAAATTAAATATTAGTTTGTGGGAGCAGGAAGTTATTCTCCCACTTTCTGCTAGTGTTTGAACATATATTTGATTTGGTTTTACAGAAAACTCTAAAACCTGATGGCTGTACAAATGAACAACAGTCATTAACTCTCTATGGGGAAATAAGGTACAATGTAAGTGATGCAAGTTGCCTATTTAACCACTATTAAAGGATCTGATTTAAAATAATTGCCTACTGAAGGTGGAAATTTAATTTGGTTATATCACAGAATTAACAACCTCTGAATAAAGGTCACTTATGACATTGAAGAGTATAAATTGCTAATTAATACTTTATGTTAAAATTGAGTTACTTAAGATTTTGAAGAAATGTTTAATGAAATAGTTATGGATGCTAAGATTTCAAATTACTTTGATTTCTAAAGGTAATAAAACCCAAGAAAGGAAATTTCAACCACTAACTTTTAAAGTCTGTTTTAGAAAGATGAGTGAGTGTTAATTAGAACAAATTTCTATTACCTTCGAAGTGCATTTGCTGATTAAATACAAAGAACTTTAAAATGTGATGCTGGCATGCTTGACTTTCCCTTCACGAGTTTTAATTAAATGAAAGAAGCAGAGAAATAAGAATTCTCTGGAATTTGTAATCTAAGAGTTTGAATCCTTTGCTTGTGTAGTAAAGGAGCTCTAACTCTGGTACTTGTTGGTGGCCAGGGTATGTTGCTTCCCTGTTGACTGGGGTGGAGCGGAGATGGGTCACAGAGACAGAGCCCTCTGGACTAGAAATTGTTGAGCAACAGTTTTATAGGTATGAGATCCTAATGAAATTGGACATGTGGAAAAGTGTTCTACAGATAGAAGAAGAAATTGCAACATCTTTTGATACTTCCTATGTGCCAAGCTCTATGATATGAACTTTCATATATATATATATATAATATATATAAGTAGTTTATTTAATATGCACAGTGATCCAAAAAGTCAAGTAAGGAGAAAACTGAATCACAGACAAGATCGTTTGCTCAAGGTCAAGAGTTAGTATCCAGATTTTGCTGTATGAATGTGGAGTCCATACTGCTTTCTAGAATAGTTTTTACTTTCCTAGAAGTAAAGGTGTCTGAGGTATGATAGAGAAAATTATAAGAAGGTGTTTAAAAAGAGGTAATTAAAATATGGCTAGTTAATAGTTGGAAACTATCCACATTACTGAAAATGATTTTTGGATGTTAATTTATTAAATTTTTCATTTGTTCAACAAATCTATTTTTACTGGATATTTGTTATGTGCTGGACATTGTACTAAGTTCAGTGGTGAACAAAGTAGATATGTTCCCTATTTTAACCTGTGATATCATTTTAGCGTGGGCAGCTGGCTAATAGTACAACCTCCCATATCAAGAAAAGTCATAAGAAACTAGATACTAACTGTAGACCAAAAGGAATGGAAATGTTAGATCATTACAATCATTGGATATGAATTTAAAATTCTATAGATCACAATCTCTGATTTCTTTATTTTAAACAAATTGAGATTTAACTAGTAAATGAAATTTAAGCCAGATTTTTGTTTTCTTTCATTAGGCAAATCTGTGAATTTCATAAAAATATCTGATGTGGCAGGAGTAGAAGGGTAACAGTCAAGGGTTCTTAAAGTAAAGAAAAATATAGCCATCACTAGACAAGTACTCACTGATATTCTACATCAGTGAAATCTTCAAATTTAAACACAATGAAAGATGATTGTAACACTGACCAAGTATTCATATGCAAAGCTCTATGCACTCTTTGCTATATTCCTTTAGTTTACTTTCATTACGTTCTGTATCTATTTCTTCAACGGGGTTCCTGGAAGTGGCTCATCTCTGCTGTGGTTTAATCGATTATCTAAGTTAGTAGTGCGTGTGTGTGTATAATTTTTTTGAGGGATGGGGAGCTGAGGGGTTCATTGAAGCTGTTAGAAAACCATCAGTCTAGCTCAATGGCCACTCTCCACTCATCTGGGTTACATCAGTATTAATAGAGAAGAAATAATCGTAGATCAGATCAAATCAAATCAACAACTATTTGCCGAATAAGTAGTACTTGACCGGCATTGTGCTATAAAAACTTATAATATAATTAAGGAGCAAGCATAAATAAATACCTCTGAAATTATGTAGAATAAGATTAATTTGAAAAGAAGCATCACAGACAAGTTCAGAAGGGGCTAGACAACTCAGGTAAAGTTTCATGGAGGTAAAGTTTCTGATCATGACTTTGAAGTATGTGTCACCTTTGGATAGATAGCCAAGAGCAGAGATAAAAGTCACGGAACTGGCATTTTGCACCACACTTGCATCATCTGGCACTGAATTTTGCACTACATTCAGAGGAGCAAGGATATGACCTACCGTTTAGAACATGGCACAACTTTTTGCTTTTGTTCAGTTATAATCTTGGAATGTTTACACTAGAAACTCTTTGTATCATTATAATCTCAATGTTTGAACTTCCAGATAGGAACTACCAAAGTACCAACTGTAAAACCTAAGTTTTTACTGAATGTCATTGTGTGGAAGGGGAAAAAAGTGTTCCATAAGATAAAATTTAATTCCCCCCACAATTTACATTTTAATGTCATCCCAAAACTTCTTTCATAAATCTTTAACTTTCTGCAAGAATTTGATAAAGAGAGAAAATAAGCACAGAAATTCCATAAATGTAAATAGCTTCAGTATTTTGATGAGTGTTCCTTATGCCCTGAAATCTTGGTAATTATTCTGTAGTGCCAAAGAGATTGCTAATTGCATTGAAAGAGTTGATAATGGTAGCTCAATAATGTATTAGTTTCCCATTTACTAAAGCAAATACAATGCAATGTTTGGCTTAGCAACAGCAATACATTGGTTTATGATTTCTGAAGCTAGAAAGCTTGCTTCTCCTTGGTTGGTATGTTCTGCTGCCTGGCAATCTTTTGGGTTCCTAGGCTTTTCCATCACACAGCATTTTACATGGCAGTGTCTTCTCCCTTCTTTTGTGAGTCCGATTGACTTCTAGCTTCTGGCTGCTCCCTGTGGCTTCTCCTTCTGTGCCCATTTTCCTTTTCTTATGGGGACTTTGGATCGGGGCTTAACTAATAACATCTTCAAAGATCCTATTTACAAATAGGTTCACACTCACAGGACCAGGATTTGTGCCCTGAACATGTCTTTTCTGGGGGACATGATTAAATTCCCAACAAATAGTTTTAAAATAAAAAAAAATGTTTTAGGGAAATCTTTAGAGAAACAAAATAAGAAATTGTTTGCTGTGATTATGCGTGTAGGTTTTCTGAATTCTTAAAACTAGAAAGTCAAAGACAGACACTCACACCTGTACTTTGAAAATATTGTAATGCTGCTTTTGATAACTTTGCTCTGAGTCATTCCTAGGAAATTGTGAATTATGATCATTTCTCATCACTATTTATGTTCAATAGAATCTCTAAGATTCTGTTTAATGTGGGGAAAAGATGATTCTGCTGTATCTTGCTTAAGGAACAAAATAACAGAAAAGATGACACTGCAATCTATTTCTTACCAACCATCTTGAGCTAATATTCACACTGTAGCAGGCAGCCCCTGCTAGCCCAAGCCATTTCCTCTCACAGCAGGCAGGTCCCTGTTTACTGAGCCATTTCTCCTTCGAGATGTCTCCCTGGCCCCAAAGACGGTTGAAACTGCACGTAGACAGGATACTCACGCTGGGAAAGGTTGAAACTGCATGTAGGCAGGATAAGAAAATTTCTGTAGAGAACCCTCCCCTTCTGTACATCGGCACGTAGCCAAGCACTTCCCTTAAAACCCTATGAGAACCCTGTTGAGGGCTTGGGCTTTCAGAGGTGACTTGGCTGAGCCCTGTACACATGGACTAATAAAGCTTGCTTCCTGAAACTTCGGAGCCTCGATCCTGGTTCATCCGGTGTTTTGCATAATGTTCCTGGAGGCTTGCAGCCTTGTCTCTGGTTTCGTGCAACATTTCTGTCATGAATTACTAATAGCCTCGTAATTTTACCAGAAGTGCTTAATACCTTTGTAAACACTTTTCTTATTTAATGCCCATTCTCCTCATTGCTAATGTAAAATTGTATTCTTAGGAGATATCATTTCCGATTATGTACTTTTTTGATGGCACCTGTTAAATAGAATGCCATTTTTATTTGTTTTGTAGAATCTATTTATCTCCTCCTCTATTAAAATTTTTTCAACATATATGATTATGTAATCTTTGCTTTCCATTGTTTATTTTTCTATACAAATTAACAGTTAATATGTAATTTTTATGGCAGGACTTTCTTAATATCATATCTCATGGTGATGGTTATTAAGGCCACCATTTTTTTCCCAGTACCTAGGGTGAATGTGTGTAATACTTCTAGCCATTATTATCTAGAATAAATATATCCTAAAGCTCCCTCTTTTAGCCATTCACCTATATAGTTTAGTGCTGTTGATTACATTCACAATAATGTGCTGGCATGACATCTCTGTGTTTCCAGACATTTACAATTAACCTAATAAAAAATTCTACACAAATTAAGCATCAGTTCTCCATTCTCTACCCTCGTTGTATCTCAATATTCTAGATTTTAACTCTGTAAATTTGCTTATTATAACTAGTACTTATTGAGATCATACAGTATTTGTCTTCTTGCGTCTGACTTATTTCATTTGACAGGTTGTTCTCAAGGATCACCCATGTTGTCACATGCATCAGCACTTCAGTCCTTCTCACAGCTGAATAATATTTCATTACATGTATATACCACATTTTCTTTATCTGTTTTATCGATTGATGACACCTGGATGGGTTGCTTCCATCTTTTGGCAATTTTGTGAATAATGCCACTATGAACATAGTTGTGCAAATATCAATTCACGAGCTACTTTCAGTTCTTCTACGTATATATCTAACAGTAGGATTGCCAGATCATAGGGTAATTCTATACTTACCTTTCTGAGGAACCACTGAACTGTCTTCCTCAGGATCTGCACCATTTTACATTCCCACCAACAGTAAATAAGTGTTCCTATTTCTGTATATCTACTCCAACACATGTAGTTTTCTGTTTTTTCTAGTAGATGTATAATGATATCTCATTGTGGTTTTGATTTGCATTTCCCTAATCATTGATGATGTTGAGCATCTTTTCATGTGCTTTTAAGCTATTTGTATTTTCCCTTTGGAGAAATGTCTATTCAAGTCTTTTGCCCATTTTTAAATTGAGCTGACTTTTTATTGTTGAGTGTAGGATTTCTTTATATATTCTGAATATTAAACTCTTATCACATATGTAGTTTCCAAATATTTTCTCCATTGAGTAGGTTGCCTTTTCACTTTCTTGAGAGTCTTTTGAAGCAGTATTTAATTTTGAAGAATTTAATTTCGAAGTATTTAATTTTGAAGAAGTCCCACCTCACTATTTTTTTCTTTCATTGCTTATGCTTTGGGTGAAACATCTATGAAACCTTTGCCTACCACAAGATTTTGCCTACCACCACATTTTCTTCTAGGTGTTGTATGATACTGGCTCTTATATTTAGATTTTTGTTTCATTTTGAATTAGCTTTGTATGAGGTGTGATATAAGGATCCTCTTTCATTCTTTCTCTTAGAGATATCCAGGTCTCCAAGTACCATTTGTTAAAGAGACAGTTCTATCTCAGTTGAGTGGACTTGGCAGTCTTACCAAAAATCAATTGACCATAGGATGTGAGGGTCTAATTCTGAAATATTAATTCGATTCCATTTTTTGATATACCTATCTTTATGCCAGTATCATGCTACTTTGATTACTTAGCTTTGTGATATGCTTTAAAGTTAGGAAGTGGAGTCTGCCAATTTCATTCTTCCTTTTCAAGATGTTTTTGGGACCCCTTACCCTTCCAAATAAATTTGATAATTGTCTTTTCCATTTCTACAACAAAGACTGTTGGAGTTTTTATTGGTTTTGCATTGAGTTGTAAATCAGTTTGGGTAGAATTGACATCTTACCTATATTTAGTCTTTACCCCTTGAACATGGACTATCTTTCCAATTATTTAGTTCTTTGATTTCTTTTAGCAATGTTTTGCAGTTTTCTGGGTACAGGTTCATTTACATCCTAGTTAAGTTTATTCTTAGATATTTGATTCTTTTATTTGATATTATAAATGGAATTTTTTTCTTGATTTCCTCTTTAGATTGCTCATTACTAGTGTATAGAAACTATTGATTTTTGTGTGTTGATCTTGTTTCCCATCACTTTACTGAACTCAGTTATTAGGTCTAGTAGCATTGTAAATTTTTTGGGACTTTCAAATATATTGGATCATGTCATCTGCAAATAGAGAAAATTATACTTCTTCCTTTCCAATTTGGATGACTTTTATATCTTTTTCTTGCCTAACTGCTCTAGATAGAACTTCTAGCACAGTGTTGAGTAAGAGTGGTGCCAATGAGTGTCCATGTTTTGTTCTAGATCTTACAGGGAGAGCTTTCAATTTTTCACCATTGACTATGATGTTAGTTGTGGGTTTTTCTTACGTACCCTTTATCATGTTGAGGAAGTTTCCTTCTCTTCCTACTTAAAAAAGTTTTTTATCAAGAAAGTATGTTGGATTTTTGTCAAATGCCTTTTCTACATCAGTTGAGATCATGATATTTTTTTCCCCTTTGATTTGTTAATGTAGTATATTACATTAATTAATTCCTTTGTTGAACTATACTTGCAAACTTGGGATAAAACCCACTTGATCATGAACTATGATTCTTTTAAAGTGCTGTTGGATTTAATTTGCAAGTATTTTTTGAGGATTTTTGCATCTATATTCAATGGAGAAATTGGTCTGTAATTTTCTTTACTTGTAGTATCTTTATCTGGACTTGGTATTAGAATGATATTGGCCTCATAGAATGAGTTAGGTAGCATTCCCTCCTATTTTGGAAGAGTTAGAGCAGAATTTGGATTACTTCTTGGGATAATTGATAAAAATCACCTGTGAAGCCATCTGGTATGGACTTGTCTTTGTAAAGAGTTTGATGACTGAGTTAATCTCTTTACTTGTAATTGGTCTGTTGAAACCTTCTATTTCTTCTAGAGTCAGTATAGATTAGTTGTATGTTTGTAGGAATTGGTCTGCTTCATATGGGTTGTCTAATTTTTTGGCATACAGTTGTACATAGTATCTTCTTTTTTATTGTGAAAAATAACACATATACAAAAAACAATAAATTTCAAAATATACTGCAATAATTAGTTATAGAACAGATTTCAGAGTTTGTATGGGTTACAGTTCCACAATTTTAGGTTTTTCCTTCTATCTGCTCCAAGACACTGGAGATAAAAGAAATATCAATATAATGATTAAGTAGTCATACTCATTTGTTAAATCCTAACTTTTTTTGTTATAACTCCACCTTCTCCTTTGATATTTCTTGCAATCTTTAGGGCTATTTGGGTTATGCCCATTATATTTCTAACTTTTGCTTGTTGGAAAGGGCTGTTGACAATATGGGATAGGGGGATGGAACTAGTTGATGAGAGACTGGCTGCACTGGGTTTCAGGACTCATCTGACCTAGGAACCCATCTGGAGGGTGTACTTTCTGGAAAGTAATCATAGTGCATGGAATCTTTGTAGAAACTCTGATAGAGCCCTAGGTGTTCTTCAGGATTTGCAGGAATAATTTTGTTGGGGTTTGGCAAACCATGGTAAATAGCAATATCTAGCTGAAGTTTGCATAACAGTAGCCTCCAGAATAGCCCTTTTACTCTATTTGAACTCTTTCAGCCACTGATACCTTATTTTGTTACAATTCTTTTCCCCCTTTTGGTCAAGAATAAATTGTTGATCCCACAGTGCCAGGGCCAGGCTCATCCCTGGAAGTCATATTCCACATTGAAGGGAGTCTTACCCTCCCTGAATGTCATGTCCCATGTAGGGGGCAGGGTAATGATTGTACTTGCAGAGTTGGGCTTAGAGAGAAACAGGCCACATCTGAGAAACAAGAGAGGTCTTCTGGACGTTCTTAGGTGTAACTATTGGTAAGCTTAGGTTCTCTGCTGTATAAATAAGCTTTATAAGAGCAATTCTCAAGATCAAGTGCTTGGCCTATTGACTTGAGAATCCTAATGTTAATAGACAGTATCAGGGGTTTCCCTGGTGGAAAGTTTAATAGTTCTGTATTTTTTCCCCCATCCCTCAAGGGACTTTGCCAATACTTTTTATTACCTGCTCAACATACTCTAGGATGTATATGGGCATTCCATCAAGTTATACAGAATTACAAGCCCTCATTCTCATTCTGGTCTCCATGTGTTTGGGTTGTTTAAATGATCTATCCAGACAGGATGAGTTAGATTATGTGCTACATAAAATTTAGGTTTTGGACAAAATAAATCTCTCTTCCTTTGGTCTCACAGAGTAAGTGAAGTTCTGAAATATAGACAATGTACTCCTTACCTTTGTACTCTGATTTACCTTAGTCCCAACCTTTTTGGCTTCGTTCTTATGTCTAATTGAAGCTTGATCTATTTTTCAGTTTCTTTAACAGTTGTTATATGTGGCAATGCTGGTTTTCAGACCTGCAGAACCCCTAGTTTGAGTTTTAGATGTCACACAGATACCCAGAATTCCAGGGAAATGCCAGGTTATACCTATATAGCACAGCCTCTCAAAATCTAGAAATAACAATTGGAACTCCAGACTGAATGTGCCTGCTATAAGAGCTTACAATTTAGGCCCCAATTTTCTTATAAGTATTTTCTAAATACAACCATACAATATTTGCTCTTTTGTTTCTGGCTTATTTTGCATCATGTAATATCCCCCAGGTTTTGCATACCTCACAAGTTTGTTCCTTTCTGTAGCAGCACAATATTTGATCACACACACACACACACACACCACCACAGTTCACCATTCTAATTCTCAATCAGTGTATCCTTCAGCCACCTCCGTCCATTGGGCATCATGTATAACATCCAAAGTCAACAGCCCATATCTTACATTATTCTCACTTAGTTGTAGAATCATCAACACTCAATTTTAGACAATTTTCATTGCTCCCATGAGAAAAATGACTGATAAATCCACACTCACAAATAAAAAATCCAAACCTCCCCTTAACTCTTGTCCATCCCCCCTCTGCTGCCAATTATTTACCCCTAGTATTGCTATGGTACTATTGATGTCTTCCTGTTAAATGTAACCGATAGCATGCAATACTAGTTTTCCCCCATACCTTTATTATTTACTCTTTATACAAGATTCATACCTTTGAAGTAGTTCATTCAATAACTTATTTATATTTGTAGTATTAATTGGTGGATATAGTATCTTCTGATATGATCCTTTTTATTTCTGTGGGTTGGTAATATTGTCTCCCCTCTCATTTCTGATTTTATTAATTTGCATCCTCTCTCTTTTTTTCTTTGTCAATGTAGATAAGGTTTTGTCGATTTTATTGATCTTTGCAGAGAACCACTTTTGTTTTACTAGTTCTGTTTTTTATTCCCAATTTCATTTGTTTCTGTTATTTCTTTCTACTTGCTTTGGGATTAGTTTGTTGTCCTTTTTCTAGGTCCTCCAGGTGTACAGTTAGATCTTCAATTTTAGCTCTCTGTTCTTTTTTAATGTAGGCATTTAGTTCTATATATTCTTTCTGATCACTGCCTTCTCTGCATCCCATAATTTTTGATGTGCTCTGTTCTCCTTGTCATTTGTCTTGAAATAGTTACTGATTTCTCTTGCAATTTCTTCTTTTGGTCCAAGAATGTTTAACCTCTATGAATTGAACAGTTCTTGGTCTGTTATGGATTTCCAGCTTCATTGATTATGGTCAGAGAAAGGACTTTACATGACTTCAATCATTTTAAATTTTTTCAGACGTGTTTTGTGACCAACATTTGGTCTAAGTTAGAGAATCATTCATGAGCCCTTGAGAAGAATGCATGTCCCTTTGTTTAGGAGGGCAATATTCTGTATATGTCTGTTTATTCTAGTTCAATTATCATATCTTATTTAGGGTCTCTGTTTCCTTATTGTTCCCTTGTCTAAGTGTTCTGTATCATGATGAGAGTGGTGTATTGAAGTCTCCAGATATTCTTGTAGAAAAATCTTTTTCTCCCTTCAGTTTTACTAGTGATTGTCTCATGTATTTTGAGGTACCATGGTTAAGTGCATAAATATTTATGATTATTATTTCTTCTTGATGGATCACCCTTTTTGTTAATATATAGAAACCTTGTCTCTTTGAGCAGTTTTTTAAAAATTCTGTTGTATCTGAATTGGTATAGTATAGCTACCCCAGTTCTTTTTTGGTTACTGTTTGCATGGAATATCTTTTGCCAAACTTTCACTTTCAAACTGCTTTTGTCCTCAGTCCAAGATGTAGTTTCGTGTAGATAGTGTATAGTTAGATCATACTTCTTCATCCATTCTGCCAATCTGTGTCTTTTGATTGGGTGTTTGATACATTTATATAGAGAGTTATTACTGTAAAGGCAGTACTTCAACCATTTCATTCTTTGGTTTTTATATTCCATATCGTACAAAAGTAGTTCCTCATTTTACCCTTTTAGTTACCTTTACCGTTAATCATTTCTACACTTCCTTCCAAGTCCCTCTCTCCTGGCTTTTCCTTTCAATCTACAGAACTCCTTTTGCTGTTTTCTTGTATGGCTAGTCTCTTGTTAACAAATTATCTCAATTTCTATTTATCTGTGAACATTTTATACTCTCCTGTGTTTTGAAGGGCAGTTTTGCCAGATAAAGAATTTTTGGCTGACAGTTTTCCTCTTTCAGTACTTTAAATACATCATACCATTGCCATCTTCCCTCCATAGTTTCTGATGAAAAATTGGCACTTAGTCTTATTGTGGTTTCCTTGTGTATGATGAACCACTTTTCTCTTATTGCTTCCAGGATTCTCTCTTTGTTTGTCGTTTGACATTCTGATTAGTATATGTCTCAGAGTAGACCTCTTAGGATTTGTTCTGTTTGGAGTACATTTTGCTCTTGGACTTGTGTATTATGTCTTTCTTAAGAGCTGGGAAATTTTCAGTCATTATCTTCTCAAATACCCTTTTTGCCCCTTTTCCCTTCTCTCCTCCTTCTGGGACACCTTGGCATGTGTATTTGTTCTCTTCATACTGTCATTCAAATCCCTGAGACTCTGCTAAATTTTTTCCTGTTCTTTCTCTCTCTGTTTTTCTGTTTGTAAGATTTCAGTTGTCCTGTCTTCTGTTCATTAATTGTTTCTTCTGTCTGCTCAAATCCACTGTGGTATGCCTCTAGTGTATTTTTAATCTCTTCTAGTATGCATTTCATTCCCATAAATTCTGTTTCTTTTCATATTTTCAAATTCTTGTTATGATCACACAGGATGTTCTTAATATCATTTATCTCTTCAGCCATATTTTCCTTCATCTCCTTGAATTGATTTAGGATATTTGTTTGAACATCTTTAATTAGTTGCTGCAAATTCTGTATCTCCTCTGAAGTTTTACGTATTTCCTTTGACTGGGATGTATCTTGTTTCTCAGTATGGCTTGTGATTTTTTGGTGATGTATAGGCATCTGATTATCTTGATGAGTTTTTTTGAAGTTAGTTTTTCTCTCTTGCCTATGGTTTATTGTTGATTGGCTTTTTAAAATTTTTGGGTGCATGGTCTGGGAATTGAACCCAGGTCTCCCTCATGAAAGAGGAGCATTCTACCACTGAACCACCCATGCATCCTTGTTGATTGGCTTTTTGTTAAGGCTCTTCCTTGACATTTGTTTCCACCTATGCTAGACCTTTAGAATAGCCCTTGTTTTACTGATCAGATTATTTTCACTCTTTTTCATCTGATTCTTGCTAATTCTTTACTGCATTTTTTAGTCTTTTCCTTTGGCTCTATCCTGGATGCTATATGGGGTTCTTCCAACCTTTGAAGTGCTAAAAACAGCTCCTTCATAAAGTTTTTGCCTGTTCTTAGATCTTTTGGTTGAACGAGTGAGTCCTGAGTCTCAGTATTCCACCATCTTCCCTTAAACCATTCCTCAAGAGTACTTAAAATTTAATTTATTAATATAAATAAATCTCTAATTGGTGGAATCTTAGCCAATACTGAAAAAAGCTTTATAGCCAAGAAGAACCATCACTGGTATTATTTTTCAAAGTCCTAAATGCCTACTCATTCTGCCTATACTTGATCCACCCTGATATCCTATCAACATTGCAATTCCATCAACTCTATTAAAGTTCTACTTTTTCCATGATCTAATTAGCTTTTGATCTAGTCTTTCTTCTTCTAGCCCACTTCTCATCTTTAGAGTGGCTTTTTTTTAAATAAAAAGAGATAGAATTCTTTAACTTCCATTTGATAGCTTTTTATTGTGTATATGAAACATTTTATCATACAGTCCAGTTTTCCTTTCTAACATCATTACCTAAACACCTTCTGTCTTTTCCTTCATTAGAATAAATTTCCACATGAGTAATACAATTATTCTATTTTTAATTTTGCTTTGTAATTATTCTTTTGAATTTGTTTCACCTATATGCACTAAATTCTTGGAGGACAAGAACACTGTCATTCATTTTTGTTTCCCCATAAACCAACATAATGTTTTATGCACCTCAAAAATGTTTTTTTAATTTAATTTTTGATTGGCTAGACTATTTTTATAATTAATGAAATAAGTAGCATGCAAGTATGAAATTTGAACTTCAAGCATAGATGGACTCATATTTGGGGAATATTTTCTGGGTGATAATAAAATGATGGACCAAGATGGAAAGGAAATACTGTAGAAGTATTGAGAATTACAGTTGGGTCAAGAGTATTAAAGGAAGTTAGTTACAGGAGAGTGACTTAGTGATCCTGTTTTGGAGGAGGAAGAGTGGGCTGGACAGAGAAATCAGTGACTTTGGACAGACCTAGGAAGATGGTGGGATGGGAAGTTAAAAGGGTGAAATGCAAAGGAGGGCAGGCTCTGAATTGTGATTTAATGCCTATGTTTTGTTTATTGATGAAATTTATTTGAGGAATACATCAAATGAGTTGAGGAATGACATTCTTTATTCAACTTGTTTTTAGATAGAATTTATAGTGTGGCCTTAATTGTACTATCTGTATACTAGGAAGGACAATATTCCTGTTGGTTGCAGCAAATCTCTACTGTGCCCTTTGCCTCAAACTTGATTGCAAGTCTTTCATGCCTAATACAATACATATTATTTCTGTCCAATTTATTTAAAATTATAAATTTGAGAGCCATTCTTAGGCTGCTTTGATATTAAGGTTTACCTTCTTCTGAGAGAGAAATATTCTATAGTGACCTCATTAATAATCAGTGAAATACCTGTTTGTTAATATCAACTTAAATGTCAATTACAAATTCAGTTTTCTTGAAATAAAGGACTTCCAAAGAGCCAGTCTTTAAGAAATGACTGTTATCTCCCCCTAATCTTTGTTTGGTCAGGATTTAGCACTACTGACTTGTATAAGTACTGGGATAATTCTCCTGCCCCTGGGGAGCCTGGGCCTGGAAAGTGAAAGGAAATCTAACCAGAAGCATAATTAAGAGAGTTAGCCTCAAAGAACTTTGAAGCTAATATAGATGTTATAGATATATGCATGATTTATTTCTTTCCAAAGTAAAAAATCAAAAGACTAATTTGACCTCTTTATAGGAGGAAACTTTACAGAAGAGGTCTTTGCTTTTGGTCACTAGTATTGACTTTAGTTAAGCATTTCCCTTCCTTGGTTTAACTGCCTTCCTATCTGGCTTTTAGCATCACAGGCCAAGTGGAAAAGGAGAAAAATGGCCTTGTTGTAGAATTATGTTTTTCCCCTTCTTGTGAGAATCTGTAATATAGTTTCTCTTGGGAAATTTTAAAGATTGGTATGTTTTCTGACTAAAAATATTCAATTTAAGGAATTAAAATACAAATGGGGTACTATGAGCCATTAATTGTATACCTTGAACAGATTTTATGGTGTATGAATATATCTCAATAAAACTGCACTTAAAATACAAATAAGGTAGTTGTTAAAAATACCTCTCATTTACTGAATTTTCTTTCTCTTTACATAATTTGAATGTTCTCAGAAAAAATAGAAGTCTAAAATGGAGTAGGTAAGGGAAATGGAAAATTGTAGCTGATAGATAATAGAAGGCAAATAAATCTCTTTCTTATTTGGGTGTTTCTTTTGTATTTCCTTTCTCAGATTGAAATAATTGTAGAAATTCTTAGAGATAGATACATCGAACACAAAATAATCTGGCGTGATATGGGATTGGTAGAGCCAGGAAGAATTTTTTTTTTTAATTCTTACTCTGTATTAATAATTACTAGGCTAGGCATTTTTTTTTCTTTTTTCTTTTTTTGCTTGGGCAGACACTGGGAATCAAACCTGGAACTCCAGCATGGCAGGCAAGAACTCTGCCAGCTGAGCCACCATGGCCCACTCAAGGCTAGGATATTTTTAACCTATGAGTGGTGAAAATGTAGAGAAACGTGTTAACATTTCGTCAACTTTTTGATGAGCTATGAACTCTAGACAACAAGAATAACAATATTTGTTGAATTTTTTTCTTTTTCCTTTTAGCAATTTGTATTGGAGTGATAATGTGATAGGTAATATTAAGAAACAGTATGTGGGGAAGTAATTTTCTTCTTAGGAAACATGCATGTTTCATTGTTCTTGTTGACTAGTTTAATGGGCCTGTACACATTCCCAGACAGGAAAAGAACATCACCATATCTGATCCCAAAAGCTTAGTGAATCTTCAAAGGTTGAAAGTTATTCAAGGGCTATGAAATGCTGTATCCTCCACAATATTTCCTGCTGTTTTCTCTGCTCTCCTACCTCCCAGGACATGTTATTTTCTAAAATTAGCAAGCTTGCTGTTTTCATTGTTCCAATGACCTTTATATTCTGCTTTATATTGTAATATGGTTAATATTGTAATAGGTTTTTCCCTCTACTTAGGCTTAGGATCCTTGAATAGAGGTATTGTGCCTTAGGGAAGTTTGAGCCAAGGGGACACTATGGTTACATAAAGGCCTCAGATCTGATCAACATCAAACTCGGGGTTATTTGGAGAGTGAGGATAGGCTCCTAAACCTAGTTTCTTAATTTTATTATATTTTAAAAACATTTTCATAGAATTTCTTAGATTTAGAGGCTTTATGTTGATAGAGTTTATTTATGGTCAAAAGTGTTTTCAGTATCGATGTGACAAAATATGTGATTAAATATTTACTATTAACAATAATTCTTTTGTGATTTAAGATACCATTTACTCGTCTAGAAACTTCAAGAAGTATAGTCAGGTATAAAATGAAATAAATATTACCCCACTGTCCATTGGCAACAGTTGTTAAGTTTTCAGTGAGGATCTCTGTAGGCAAATAGATATGCAGTAATTTTAATCAAATTGGCTTATACTATGCATGTCGACCTGCAAACTTTTTTTTTCGCTAAAATTATGTATAAATTTTTTCCCTCTTATTTCCTTTACACTTCCTGCTATATTTTCCTCCTATATATCTTAAAGGAAGGACTGTTATGTTTGGATTTGTTTGTGGCCCTTATAGGAATGGGAAGCCCTTTGTACGAGTGTTTGTATTCCAATGACGTATGCAGATAGGCTTTTGTCTTCATATTAATGATCATAAATACGTACTATCTTTTAAATTCATTGTTTATGTTTGACACAACTTATTAAGCCAATTTATTATTAGGCCTTTAGATTGTTTCAAATTTTCAGTATTATGGACATTATTACTCGTTGCTCATTTCCCTGGGTCTTGGTTTTCTAGTATTTATATCTTTGTGTAATCCTAAGATAAATTCCTAGATATGAAATTGCTAGGTCATACCTATCCGGACTATGGAAAGTTTGAAGCTATGCACAGTCTCTTCCGTAGGCATCAGAGTGTCCTTTCCCTTCTTTCTTACCAACATTTGTTATTGCCAATCTTTATAACTGAAGGCAAATGACTTTTAAAGAAGCATTTATTATTTTTAATAGAGAAAAGAAAACAAAAGTGACTGTAATCCCATAAAATCAGGGTTTATGTGAACAATTAAAAAAATGCACATGATTAGAAAATTTAAACCACACAGAAAGGTATAAATGGAAATTGAAGGCCTTGCCCCACCCTCCTAACCTCTCCTTAGAGGCAGCTATTGTGAACAGCTTTTGGCAAGCTTTCCAAAGGATGAAAATTTATACATATATATGTATCTACTTTTATTTAAAAAGTATATGCTAATGTTATTATAGTTCCTAACTGTTTTTTTCACTTAATGTATTTGAGTATAATTCTTTATCAGCAATTATCAAATTCTTTCAAATATGGACACTAATACCCAATGTATATTTTCTCATTTATATAACCTGTCTTTTATCAAGGGACACTTAAATTATTTCCAGTTGTTTATTTATTTATTTTAACTGTAATAAACTTTCTTTTTCTGTATCTCGGCATTCTTTTGTGAGACTCTCCATAGAGTAATTTCCTAGTGGCTGAATTGTTGAGTCTAAAGTACATGTATTTACAATTTTACCAAATTTCCTCCAAAAGCATTTTGCTAATTTATTCCTTTTCCTCACAATTTTCTTATAAGCTAACTCTTTGGTTAGCTACTAACGTAGATGAAAAACAACATCTCATAATTTTAACTTCTTTTTAAAATTAGAAATAAGATTGAATTTATTTTTCCACAATCTCCTAGCCCCAGTTGTGACTTGCTTTTTATTCTTTTTTTGTCCAATTTTGTTCATTTGTTTTTTTTTTTTGTTTTTAGTTGCATTATTTCTTCACTTTTTGTTAGTTTTTATGGATTGTTTCAATTAAGAATAATTGTTATTGTCATATGTAATAAAATCTTTCCCCAAATTTGTCATTTGACTTTATGATAGATTTTTTTTACCATTCTTAAATGTTGGATTTCTCCAAATGTATCAGTATTTTTCTTCATGGTTTCCAGATTTTGTTTGCTCTTACAAATGCCTATTCTATGCAGATTATAGAAATATTTTTCTTTTCCTCTTTTTACTTTCTATTAATCATTGATCCCTCCAGAATTTATTTTGGTGAATAGAATAAAGAGGAAATTTAGATTTAATTTTTCTAAAAGTTCATCAATTGTCTCAACCTTATTAACTGAGTAATTCCTTCTCCTACTGAATGAAAATCTACCATTAATGTCAACTATATTTTAATGTCTGGCAGGTTTAGTAATCTGTCATTAATTTTCATATTCAGGATTTTTCTGGATAATCTTTTATTTTTCTAGATGAAGATTAGTATTATTTTTTAAATTTTCAAAAAGAATTCTGTTAATTTGTATCGGGTCTTCTCACTTTTTAGTGTATCTATCCAAAAGTGAAATTATTTTATATTTTAGTAGATTTTTAATATTTTCTTTATAAATTCTACACATTAAAAAATTTACTATAGATATCTATTTTTTACTGTTGTAAATGAAACATTTTCTTACATTGTAGTTGGTTTTTGAGCAGTTTTATAACCAGATACTTTACTGTCTTTTTTCTTATTTATAATTGCTTTGTATTTTTTTATGTTTTCCCGTTACCTGAAATTTCATCTGTGAGTCATGGTAATTTTGCCTGCTCCTTTTCAGTATATATTTCTCTTATTCCTTTTTTTTTGTTTAAATTTCACTGACTGGTACTTTCAGAGAAATATTAAATAATAATGGTCTAAGTGAACATTCTTCGGAAAATGCTGAAATCTTTCAAGTGCTTTTAATTTTAATTCATTTAGCCTTTTAATCTGGTGTAGTATATTCATAGATTTTCTGAGGTCAAATCTTTAAGGCAAATGGATTTTAATGAAGCAAACTTAAAGGGCACATAACCAGTATCATGTGTTAAATGTTTTATTTTAAGAGTACTACCCAAGATAAGCAGAAACGGCATTATCAACATTTTACATTTTAAACGTCCTTAGAACACTTGTGTGGATCATCGTCTCTTTGTTGTCATGAGAGGCATTATTACCAAACCCTGACCAATTAGCTAGTTTTCTTTTATTTATTTATTTCCTTCAAAGCATTTTATACTACTTATTTAAAGAACAATATTGTATATGTTCTCATTTGAGTCGGTTTGCAAACCAAATAATTATTTTTTAATTTCTCTGTTGTGGCTTGCATTCTGCAATTTAAATAAAACCTTTGTATAATCAGGATGTGCACATCATAAAACATAATCAAGCAATGCCAGTCTCCAGTTTGTTTATTGTGATAAAATATTCTACTTTATTCTTCTATCCTCCTTCTTTCA
Source organism: Tamandua tetradactyla (assembly GCF_023851605.1). NCBI lineage: Eukaryota > Metazoa > Chordata > Mammalia > Pilosa > Myrmecophagidae > Tamandua > Tamandua tetradactyla. The sequence continues at coordinate 113,923,290 of NC_135327.1, forward strand.
AGTGAGTTATCAAAAGAATTTTATACAAATAAGAGAGCAAATTTGGGTCAAATTTCACATAAGAAGACTGAAAACAATGCCTAGTAATATATTATTCAGGAAGAAAAAGCAAAACCTTTCAAATGTCTGAACACTGTAATATCAGACTAACCTATTTTCCAAAATAGACTCTCAGAGCTGTAAGCTCTAGTGTAGGTTCATTTGATGCAGAAATTTATTAGAATAACAAACCTTAGGACTTTTGAATCGAAGCAAAATATTTTTATTTTATCAATTATTCTTTTCAATCTTCTTTTGGTAAAGAAATAAAGTTAAATAAAATAGCATGGTATTTCTAAGTATTATTTCAGAAAAACAAAGTGATATATCTATTATATATTAACTGAGGAAAAATGACATGGTCTTTCCTTTCATCTAATTTTAGCTTGTCATATTTTACAGGTTTCTTAATTTACCTGAAAATAGGAAAAAGTATTTGAATATATAAATAATCCAAGATATAGTTCTCATAAGAGGTCAGTTCACGAATACTGTTTCATTATTGTTTGAGATTCCTAGGCAAATTGTCTGAGGATTTCTATGATATTCTCTTAGAGTTTTTGGCTGATTCCAAGTACAGCCTTGCATCCCAGAAATTTGTTTCATAGCCCCCTCCACATTGGAAGATCTTGGGACATATGTATTTTAGAGAATCTTGGGTTTCTCAAAGTACCAGGCTTAAACTCTTGTTCATAAGTATTAGGGTATAGTTGTTATGTGACCATATTATGTTTCATAATTTTTTTTCTAAGAATGAAGTATCAGGTTTTAGCAGCAGTGGCGAGAAAAGATAAAGAACATAGAAATTAATTTCAAACTCTTGATAACCAGATTATTGACTTCTCTCTACTTTTAAATAAATATTTGGCCTCCCTGAATTCTGTGTCCTGACACTTGCTAGAACTTCGCTCTCCAGGGTCCTATTGTACTATGGTTTTAGTCAATGTGGACCTTCTTGGTTTACAGTTACTTTGGGTCCTAATGATCCCAAATGGTGACTGAGTTTTGTGAACCACGTATATGTGGGGAAAATATCTGAAGCTTAAAAATTTGGCATCAATGAATCTTATCCCATAAGGTAAAACTAAGCTACATATTTTATAAATGATCATTGGTGTAGACAGAGCAATGTCAGCAACTATCAGTTCTGGAAAAGCTTTCATTTCTAATTTCTCCCCTTTCAAGACAAGCAATGCCTGTAGAAGTTCCTGTCATCTAGCCTCTCAAACTTGCTTTCTTTGGAACATTGAATTGATATTTTTTAGCACATTTCAATTTTTGTTTAGATGAAGCTTAGCTTTGCTGCTAATGTTAAATAATTTTATTTTTGGCTTGCATTGTATGTGTAGATCGTCCTTTATAGATAGTTTGTATGCTGGTTAATATTTTAAATGGTAACAATGGCAGTCTATCAGGACGGGCTATAATTTAATAAATGGCAACAATACTACTTCCTTATATGAAAGGAACAAAATCTATTTGAGAAATCAAGACAGAAATTCTGCAGTGACTATGACAGTTCTTAGACTTCAGTAACTAATTGAGTGAGTGAGTGTATGAAAACAAGAAGATAAAAACAGCATTAAAAAAAATACTGAGTGGTAAGACAATTACTGTGATTGGAGTCAGAATTTGACTTAATGTTTTTTATTTTTATTTTTTAGGTCCTGCATGGAAGGTAAGCATTCTACCACTGAACCACCCATACACCCTTGACTTAATATTTTAAATCTGACTCACCTCACATTGCTCCATCACTATGCTGGAGAGCTGGGAAGTTGAAGATATGAATAATCCATACAATATAAATGGGAGTAAAAAATCATAGAAAATAAAAGCTTTCAGAATCAATATGATCCTTGACTCCTTTTTTTATTAGAGAAGTTGTAAGTTTACAGAAAAATCTTGCATAAAATACAGAGTTCTGATATATCACCTGATAGTTAACACCTTGCATTGTGTGGTACGTTTGTTGCAATTGCTGGAGGTACGGTTTTATAATTGTACTATTAACTATAGTCCATGGTTTACTTTTTTGTTCACTGTGTCGCACAATCCTACTGATTTAAAATATGCATTTTATTACATATATTAAACCTTAAGTTTTCCCTTTTAGTCACATTCAAATATATATATTTCAATGCTGTTAATTTCATTGTGAATTTTGTGCTACCATCACCACTATCCACTACCAAAACTTTTCCATCATCCCAAACAAGAACTCTGTATCAATTAGGCATTAACTGCCCATTCCCCATCGTCCCTTTTGCTTCTGGTAACTTATATTCTAGTTTCTGACTCTACGAATTTGTTTATTCTAATTATTTCATGTAATATCACATCAATATTTGTCCTTTTGTGTCTTACTTACTTCATTCAAGGTTCATTCATGTTATTGCATGTATCAGAATTTCATTCCTTTTTCCATATAATATAACATAATATAATATGAAGTGTGGTGGTTTGGAGCACATGCCCCAGAAAACCACGTTCTTTAACTTAATGCATTCTTGTGGGTATGAACTGACTGTAATTAGAACTTTTGATGAAGTTACTTCAGTTAAGATGTGTCCTACCTCAATCAGGATAGGTCTTAATCCTACCACTGAAGTCCTTTGTAGGTAGAATGAAATTCAGACAGATAAAAGAGAAAACCATGAGAAACAAGAAGCCGAAATTCAGTGGAATCTGAAAGATAAGGGAGAGGCCGGGGGAGGCTGCCACGTGCATTGCCATGTGACACAGGAGCCCAGGACCAAGGCTCACTGGCAGCAGCCTCAGAATGCCAGTCTTCGAGAGGAAAGAATCACCTAGTTGATGCCTTGATTTGGACATTCTCTTAACCTCAAAATCGTGTGCTGATTAATTCCCATTGTTTAAGCAACCCATGGCATGGTATTTGCTAGATCAGCTAAGGAAATTAAAACAATAAGTTTTAATCAGGGTAGTCATTTAGGATGCTCTTCTATTGTCTCATTTAGGTTTTCTTGGGTAGCAATACCTCTTTTACTCATTTTTCTGAATTCTGTCAAGTTTCATTTCATGGAATATGACTGTGTGACATATTTGACCCCTTTCTCTGGACTGCAGGAAATAACTAAAATGCAAAACGAACCTCTTCATCACAAAGTTAGATTAATAAATTTATTTAACAGAACCTATGACATAACATATCAATTATTAAATGTGAGGATTACATATGCACTCTATAGAGGCAGCAAGCCCACAGTACCCACTCTACTTTGTAGAGTTTTAATATTCTTGGTTACACTTCAAAAATCCTTTTTGAGGCATAGAAAACTTTCATTATGGTTGACATAGCCATATTTTTCTTCTTGCTCTGGTCTTTTGTCTGTTGACAGGAAACTATTGGGTTCTAGAAACTTTACATTTACTAGTTCTCCAAAACTCCCCTCCTTACCCCATTGTATATATTTTTTCACATATTTTAGATATTGGAAGAAGCAGTGGAGTTTTGCAACATAAGATTAACATCCTGCTGTTTTTTGGGCAAGTTGGAATACTGCAACTGGTTCTCAAAATTGACTAGAGTACAAAGACAACATGTGGTAAAGTTCTACAGCTTTGACATCTGTTCAGATAGTCACAAACTCATATTTTTAGACTTTTTGCTTGATGTTTATTAATTATGAAAAAATTGCCAGTTAACTGGCCATAAATGATATCCATAAAGTAAGAACTCATTATTTTTAGGAAATCCACAAGGCTAATCAATGTGAACTTTTGATTGGCGAGGGAGGGCATGGAAAATCTGAGATGATAGCAATGTCATTTAAATCTTTATGTTGCTTAAATTCTACCTCTCTGATACATACAGGAACTCTAATCCTTACAGCCATATATGTTAGTAAGATATTTAAAATCTTAGGAAGTATTAATGGGAATAAATTTGGACCATTTTATAGCTGGGGTGTCTGATTCAGATAACACCTAGTCCAGTTAATGAATTGGCTTTAATTTTCAGTACCATTAGGGAATTAAGATGATTCTGAGAGTTTTGTGTTTGCTTGGGAGCAAAACAGTCCGGAAATCTTTGCTAAACTTGTCTAAGTTCTAGTAGGGACGCTCAAATTCCCAGAATTGGGTCAACATCTTCTCTGCAGAGAGTCCAATATATGTGAGAAAGCAAATGAGATTTCTCCATTCCTGCCTACCATCCTTAATTAGAATTCATACAATGTGTGCTTTTATGGCTGGAATTCACTTAGAATGCCTAGAATTCTAAAATGCACTGGAGCACTGAATGTCATCAATCACTCGAACTCCTGTGGAGGCTTATTTAATTTCTTTGACAAGGAATTATATTTTGAATAGTGTTAGAAAGATCTGGTAGGCATCATTGTTACAAACACTATGACCTTCTTGGGATGCAGAAGGCTTCCATTGGTTCAGATTCCTTACCATCCCCAACCTGGCTTCGTGTTGTCTTCTCCTACCTCAGTTCTCTCTCTCTCTCTCTCTCTTCTCTCTCATTTTCTGTCCCTCTTTTTGTAACCTTCTTTAATTTCCCTCACATTCTGAATGTCTCTGTGAAGTAAAATCACAAAGATGATAGAAGTAGAGTGATTTGTCATTTTGACTGAACATCTTGATGATTTCTATTTCTTTTTTGTGTATGGCTCCATGAAGTAATAGGATATTGCATCTGCTATTTTTAAGTAGTGCTGCTTATATTGTTTTAGTAAAAAGTTGTCATGGTGAGAATCAAAAGCAGAGACATCATTTTAAATCCTGCAATTAAAGATATGCTTGTCTGTAGCACAGTTGTGCCTCTTTGATAGTTTGCGTAATGTGTGTTTTCTTCTCACTTATTGAGTCTGTGGTAATGGAAGCCAAACTCAAACATCAAAGAAAAGAGGATTTCCTTTGTAGGAAAAACATCATAACATTTTCACAGCATTAGGATGACAGAAGTATAACGTCTCCTCTGCATGAAGTAGATACTTTTGATTATATATATATTGTTAACTAAGCCATAGACTAAGAAACATATCATCTTGATCCTTGCTTTTTATATACATTAATATTGTAATGCTCCAAATGATACCTATTGATTACCTTTCTAAATTTTTTAGGAAAGGGGTAGGATATTAAAGAACTCTCTAATTGAAACTAATTTAAATTAATTAATAGCAGTTACTTAGGCGTGTCAGCATCTAATTTTCTGTCTTTTAAATGACATTCCCTTGAAAGCCTGAAGTGTTCATGACGGCCTCATATAAGCTAGCCTCAGCAATTATCAAAGTGAGGGAATCAGGCAATTTAATTACCCACTGAAATCAGGACGAGATGCAGAGGAACGCCTATTAGTCCACTTTTCTCCATATTGCTAATGAATCATCTTACTAAATAAAGGGTAGATATACTTCAGAAACTGATTTTTCGAAAAAATATTTCTTGAATATAGCTGACATTATCAAGATACTATAGGGTGATAACAAGTGAACTAAATATCTAGGAATTATACAGGTATTATTATCAGTGTTATTTATAAGTTTCACTTACAATGTGCTGCAGCCAAGATAACACTGCTAAAATAAAAGCAATGCTGATGGGATGACAAACCACCCCGAATCCACAAGGATAAAAAAAGTATTTCATATGCCACAGGGTTTCACACACCCAGAAAGATTGCCAGATGCAGAATGTAAGCTATCCCACAGGGAACAAAACAGCAAGAGAGGAACATATTTTAGCAGCTAAACCATTTTTTGATTGGTTGAAATGCACCCATCTCTTTGCTAAAGCTGCTGAGAAGGTAGCAAGGCCAAGATGGTTCCTTGAGCAGCTGTCATTTATTTGATTTTTTCCTACCAATATGCTTCAGATTAAATAATGTCCTCACAAAAATCTTAGCAGCTGTCACTTATTGGATAGTTGCCTATCAATATTCTTCAGATATACTAATGCCAACTATAAAAATCTTTAGGGTATGAAATAGTGGCATAGGCTCAAAATCTTAAAAAACAACATCACGTTTTTGCTTTGCTGTGATATTGATTTCCAAACATGCATCAGATTAGCCTTGTTATGTAGGTTAAAAAGGAGACCATGTTCTTGTGACAACATTCTCTTCTATTGGCAATATAAAAAAAAATTACTGCAGTATTGTTCTCCAAATGATTTGATTATTTGTACTAGCCATACTGGTGACAATATAAGCAAAACTTGAAAGACAGAAAGTGTTCCTGTTTAGCTTAACAACAGATACACATGTATCTAATTTTGTTTATTATGTTTTCTATTTATTTTTATTGGTTTGTACAAATTACTGCTTATTTCCTTTCCTTTCTCACCCAGATTTTATATGATTTATAATTCCAGTGTTGCAGGATAGTGTCTAGAAATATATCCTAGCAAAGATGAGAATTTAGTATATGAGAAAGAATCAATTTGAAAAGAAAAGCATGAATTTTTTGACAAAGGATTCTGGCACCACTGACTGTCCATTTGGAAGAAAATGTATTTAGAAACTATTTCATGTCATAAACACAAACAGATTTCAGAAAGATTAAAATATGTAAACATTAAAAAATCTTTGAAGGAAATAAAGATGATTTCATATAGAACGTAGGAATTGGAGAACTCTTATAAGGGATAGGATACCAAGCATCTATAAAACAAAATATAATATTTTAAAATCAAAACCTTTTTGTAATAAATTTCCATAAACAAGTTAATTAGAAATTATAGAGTTGGAAAATAAGTTGAAATACAAATACAGAAAAAAAGCTGATATATATAATATAAACTTAAACCCTTAAAATTGATAAATACAAAAGAACCCTATCAAATGTGCAAAAACTTTTGACTCTGTAGATAGAAGCAAATCCTAAAGCATGGTCCACATTTGGGAAAATTCTCTTACCTACTTGGTAAGTGCAACTTAAAGTAACAGTGAGATATCACTTTATAAAGATTGATACCATTTAAAAAGAGAAATTTTATCTACTGTGACCTAGTACCTCCTGGTTTAGGAACAGGGATATTTTCATGTGTTACTGGTGAAATGTGACTTACAATGTATCATAAATGCAATCTGGCACATTGGCTACTTAATTCAGAGAAACACATACTGTTTAGTCAACACAACTACCCCTGTGAACTAAGCCCATAGAAATAAAAGCATGGGTACATAGGGATTTATGTCCAAAGAGTTTACTGCTGGAATATTTGTAATGACCACAAACTGGAAATGAGGTGAATGCCCATGAATACAATTATGGGGAATAGATTATGGAACATACATATAATAGAATATTGTGTTCATTAAAAAGAGAAGATTAGATCTTAGTCATTTAACCTGGAAAGGTTTCCCAGTGCAAAAAGCAAAAGCAAAAACAAAAAAACAAACATAAATAAGTGGGTGTAATACTCTCTGTTATAGGGAAAAAATCACTGAGCAAGAATTTCCCAAATCCCTACATGAGTGACTATGTCTTTGCATAGTCTTTTAGCATGGAGAAGGATATGGAAATCTATATGACAGGATGCTAACAGGGAGAGGTGATGCCGTATGGTGACAAGAAGAACGGCCTTTGGAGACAAACTTCCTACAATCAAATCTTGGCTGTGAAATTTTCCAGCTGTGTGAAATTGGACACAATTCTATGCCTTAGTTTCCTCTTATATAAAAGAGGAATGCTAATAATATCTATCTTAATCATTTAATACATATAAAGCATTTAAAAACCAGGCCTTTCATTTATAAGTACTATCAGTTTGTGGGTTACATTTGTGGAGCTGGATAAGGTGGAGGGTGGGGAAAAGGGGGAAGTGTGAAAAAGAAACAATCACCACAGAAAAGACAGAAATCAACAGAAATCTTCTTTCAAAATGCTCTGTGTCTGTGGATGCTCAGGTTGGTTTCTTAATCACATCTTCCACCAGCCGGTTCTATTCAAAGGTCAGACTGACCTTGTTCCCAGAACCACTTTCAAATCCTTGTCCCCTGGTTTGTCCGAGATCGCATCAAAGGGATGAGTTTCTGCATAATGGATTGGAGCTGTCCTCTCAGAGCTCAGATTGACTGACTCTTTAACTGGAATCCTTGATGTTTCTGTGCACTTTGGCTGTGCAGTTTGTTACTTTGTCAACATTTTAAAGACTTTCCTTGTTCTTGTCTTTGGTCATTGGCTAGAAATTGGAGGGGTAGAAGAATAGAGGTTACTCCGATATGATGTTTTCATTTCTTTATCTGACCCAATGCCAATTGCTGGGAGGCAATTCTTTATGGATCCCTGATGTTTCAGCAATTTGGAGAGTAGAGTCACTGACAGCCTTTGTTCCTTATTCTTTTTAAGTATGTTTGCTTAACAAACAGACTTAGAAGATAGAGATAGTGTCCCTCTCTAGAGCAAAGGGTAGATATGCTTCCTGCCAGATAATAAAGGTAATTTCTTCTTTTGGGGCAAAGGACATGCTTGGTTTTTTACTTTTTAAAATTTTTTTATTGTAAACAACAAACATGCAAACATTCTTGACATCGTTACAATCAATGGCTCACAATATTCATCTCCATGATCATTTTTTTGAACATTTGCATCTCTCCAGCAAAAGAAATAAAAAAGAAAAATGAAAAAACTCATACACATCAAAATCCTTACCCCTCCCTCTCATTGACCACTAGTATTTCAATCTCCTCAATTTATTTTAAGCTTTGTTCCCCCATTATTTGTTTATTTATTATCCATACTTTTTACTCATCTGTCCATACTGTAGATAAAAGGAGCATCAGACACAAGGTTTTCACAATCACACAGTCACATTGTGAAAGCTATGTCATTATGCAATCATCTTCAAGAAGCCTGGTTACTGGAACACAGCTCTACAGTCTCAAGTACTTCCTTCTAGCCACTCTAATACACCATGAACTAAAAAGGGGATATCTATATTCTGCATAAGAATAACCTCCAGGATAACTTCTCGACTGTATTTGAAATCTCAGCCACTTTTTTTTTTAAATCTCTTTTCTCTCTTCCCCCTTTCAGTCAAGAAGCTTTTCTCAATCTCTCAATGCTACATCCCAACTCGTTCTAGGATTTCTGTTCCACGTTTTCAGGGAGGTTTACAGCCCTGGGAGTCATGTCCCATGTAGAGTGGGGGCTGGCAGTGAGTTCACTTGCTGTTTTGGCTGAGAGGGAGAGAGGCCACAACGAGCAACAAAAGAGGTTCTCTGGAGGTAACTCGTAGCCCTAATTTTAAGTAGGCTTAGCCTATCCTTTGCAGGGATAAGTTTCATAGGGGTGAACTCCAAGATTGAGGGCTCGGCCTATTGATTTTGTTGTCCCCACTGCTTGTGAGAATATCAAGAATTCTCCAAATGGGAAAGTTGAAATTTTCCCCCTTTCTCAGCATTCCCCCAAGGGGACTTTGCAAATACTTCTTTATTCACTGTTCAAATCATTCTGGGATTTATTGGGGCATCACTTTGGACAAACCAACAAAATCTCCTGCTGTATTCAAGTTTCCATGTACTTATAGTGTTCCATTAAACTGTCCATATAAGTTAAATTAGAAAATGCACTAGTCAAAATACAAATTTTGTACCAAATAAACATTTCATGCTGTAGTCTCACCCAGAAGTTGAAGTTTTAGAATACGAATAACCATCTCGTTTCAACACCCTGCAATATTGACATTCCTTTGTTCTTCCCATGAAAAACATTTTTAAATTTGCACATTTAGTCACTATCATTGTACACTCTAGGCATTCCTAGATTATACCATCTCAGTCTTTATCATCTATCTTTTCTTCTGGTTTCATATGTGCCCCCAGCCCTTCTCCCTCTATCATTCTCACATTGAACTTCATTCAGCGTACTTACATTATTGTGCTACAATCAGGTAATATTGTGCTATCCATTTCTGAATTTTTACAATCAGTCCTGTTGTACAATCTGTATCCCTTCTGCTCCAATTATGCAATTTCTACCTTATTTCTATCTCCTGATAGCCTGTGTTTTTAACTGAAATTCTCCAAGTTCACTCATTAATGTTAGTTCATATCAGTGAGACCATATGTATTTGTCCTTTTCTTTCTGGCTAGTTTCATTCAGCATAACATCCTCAAGGTCCATCCACATGACTCTATTCTGTCTTACAGCTGCATAATATTCCATTATATGCATATGTCACAGCTTGTTTAACCACTCTTCTGTTGATGGATGTTTGGGCTGTTTCTATCTCTTGGCAATTGTAAATAATGCTGCTATGAACATTGGTGTCCTTGCCTTCATGTCCTCTGAATAGATACCTGGCAATGGTATTGCTGGATCATATGGCAATTCTATACTTAGCTTCCTGAGGAACCACCAAACTGCCTTGCACAGTGGTTGTACCATTTTACAATCCCACCAACAGTGGATTAGTGTGCCTCTTTCTCCACATCCTCTCCAGCACATCATACTTGCTTTTCGAAAGGATTTTTTAAATCCTTTATAAAAGATTGGGCATTTCCTAAGCTTGGTGTTGCTCGGATGTGACAAACACCCATGGTGTGTGCAGTATACATGTAAGTCCCTAAGTGTCATCCTTGAGGAACTTGAGAACAAAAGAAACTGATGTGAACATGAAACACATGTGTCCTGTGGTGCCATGAGTAACAGAGTTCTTTATTGCTGATACAGAAGCTCGTGTCTTCTGCCAGCATCTATCAAGTTGTAGCAGTCTTAATTGTTAGTATGGAAGTAGGGAAAAATCTGAGACATTTTATGGTTTGATACCATTATCTGTAAATTTATTTTGTACTTTTGAGATAGATAATATGGGTAAAGTGATCATGCAGCCAAGCTATATAAAAAAACTTTAAAATTGTACTGAGGTGGAGAAAAGAACGTTACTATTTTTCTCAAAGAGTGCCTTTTTTATTTTAAAGACAAGATGTACAAGTAAAATCAATATAAGAAAATTTCATAGGAAATATAGCAATTGTTATAGTACCAACTGTGAAAGCCATAGAAATTATTTAGCAGAGCGAAAATGCAACCATTACATTTTTTTTCCAATGGAGAACACAAAGCAGTCCCCACTACAATATATTATGCAGTCAAGTTTTTCCAATTTGGGGAAATTGCAAGAATCAGCACATCCAGAGCACAATGGCTAAAGAGAGAAAGGATATTAAGAACATACTGTGTGATCATAACAAGAATTTGAAAGTATAAAAAGAAAAATAGCTTAACTTATAGAAATGGAAGACACAGTAGAGGAGACTAAAAATACACTAGTGGCATACGACAGCATATTTGAACAGACAGAAGAAAGAAACAGTAGATTAGAAAATGGGACATTTGAAATCTTATAGACAGAAGAACAGAAAGAGGAAAGAGTGGAAAACATTGAGCAGGGTCTCAGGGATTTGAATGACAGTATGAACTCAACCAACATATGTGTCAAGGGTATCCCAGAAGGAGGAGAGAAGGGAAAAGGGGCAGAAAGGATATTTGAGGAAATAATGACTGAAAATTTTCCAGCTCTTAAGAAAGACATAATATACAAGTCCAAGAGCAAAATGTACTCCAAACAGAATAAATCCTAAGAGGCCTACTCTGAGACATATACTAATCAGAATGTCAAATGGCAAACATAAAGAGAGAATCCTGAAAGCAACAAGAGAAAAGTGATTCATCACACACAAGGGAACTGCAATAAGACTAAGTGCAGTTTCTCATCAGAAACCATGGAGAGAAGAAGGCAGTGTTATGACATATTTAGAGTACTGAAAGAGAAAAAAACCAGCCAAGAATTCTTTATTTGGCAAAACTGTTCTTCAAAAATCAGGGAGAGAGAGTGGTGGGTCAAGATGGCAGCCTAACAATGTGCGCATTTTAGTTCACCCTCCAGAACAACTACTAAATAATCAGAAACAGTACAGAACAGCTCCTGGGGCCATGTCAGTGACCAGACACACAGCGTACCCCAGTCTGGACCAGCTGGACTGGCTGCGAGCCACCATAGAACCATGAGTTCCCAAAGCTGTGGCGGCTGGCACCCCTCCCCCACAGGTTGATTCCCAGAGGGGAAAGGAAAGGAACTCTACCAGCAGCAGGGACTGAGCACAATCAAATGCCAATTGTGGAATTAATTAACAAACTGACTACTAAAAATAGGCCCCCAACTTAGGTGAACCTGGTCAAAGCGGAGGTTGCTAATTTTTGCCCTGGTGCCAAGGGGGCAGGGCTGATGGAAAAAGGGGGAATAAAAAGAAGGAAACAGGACTTCTGGAGAAGATGGTGGCTTAGTAAGGCGTGCGGGTCTTAGTTCCTCCTCCAGAACAACTACTAAAGAACTAGAAACAGTGCAGAACAGCTCCTGGAGCCACAACAGAGACCAGGCACACAGCATACCCCATTCCGGACCGGCTGAACTGGCTAAGAGACCCCGCTGCAGTGAGGTCCATGAGAGGCATGTGCTTACCCGGGCTGAGGCGGCTGGCGGCCGGAGCCCCTCCCTCCCTCCTTCTTGGGCTGGCTGGGAGCTTTGGGTCGGGTTCCCCAAGCCACGGCGACCAGAGGCCCTTCCACACACGTGGCTTCCCACGCTGGCTGGGAACCTTGGATTGGCGGTTCCCCAAGCTGCGGCGGCCCTCCCACACACGGCTTCCCGGGCCGGCTGGGAGCTTTGGATCGGTGGTTCCCCAAGCCGTGGCGGCCGGCGACCTTCCCCCATGCGTGGCTTCCTGGGCCAGCTGGTAGCCTCGGAACAGTGGTCCTCCAAGCCACGGTGGCTGGCGACCACAGCCCCTTCCACACACACGGCTTCCCAGGCCGGCTGGGAGCATCGGAACAGCGGTTCCCCAAGCCGTGGCGGCTGGCGACCCTCCCCCACAGGCGACTTCCTGGAGGGAAAGGAAAGAGTTTCCAATAGTAGTAGAGACTGAGCCCAACCTAACACCAATAGTGGCATTAAGGAACAACTTCTGACTACTAAAAATAGGCCCTCAGCTCAGGCAAAACTGAACAAGGCGGAAGTCGCCAATTGGGCTAACTGAAAAAGAGGAAAGGGGGTGAAACAGAACCTTCTGCAGCTGTTTCTATGGAGGCTTCATTGCCTCTGGGCTCAGCGCTGGGATTACATAGGTTACAACTGCCCCAAACGCAGAAACAGGCTGCTTCTAGGGCTCTCTACCACCTGAACCTTCCCCGCGGGAGGGGTGAAATGCAACTCAGGTGGAATCCCTCTCTCAAGGAATTCAGATCCCAGGAATTCACAATTTGAGCCATTAAAACCAACCTACAACCTTTCCCCTGTCTCCACCAATGCCCAGCAGTGAGAGTCTTCCAAAGTTAAAGGAGCCACAACATCTTTTGCTGGTGGGACCCGCAGACAGACAAGCACCACATACTGGGCAGGATAAGAAAAACAGAGCCCAGAGACTTCACAGGAAAGTCTTTTGACCTGCTGGGTTCCACACTCAGGGAAATCTGATTAAATGTCCAGACGCCAGCAAAAAATAACAAATCACACCAGGAAAATTGAAGATATGGCCCAGTCAAAGGAACAAACCAATAGCTCAAATGAGATACAGGAGCTGAGACAACTAATTTTGAATATACGAACAGATATGGAAAACCTCTTCAAAAACCAAATCAATAAATTGAGGGAGGACATAAAGAAGGCATGGGATCAAGAAAAAAAAAAGAAATGGAAAGTCTGAAAAAACAAATCACAGAACTTATGGGATTGAAAAACACAGTAGAAGAGATGAAAAAAACAATGGAAACCTACAATGGTAGATTTAAAGAGACAGAGGATAGAATTAGTGAACTGGAGGATGCAACATCTGAAATCCAAAAAGAAACAGAAACTATAGGGAAAAGAATGGAAAAATTTGAGCAGGGGCTCAGGGAATTGAATGATAATATGAAGCACACAAATATACGTGTTGTTGGTGTCCCAGAAGGAGAAGAGAAGGGAAAAGGAGGAGAAAAACTAATGGAAGAAATTATCACTGAATATTTCCCAACACTTATGAAAGATCTAAAATTACAGATCCAAGAAGTGCAGTGCACCCCAAAGAGAATAGACCCAAATAGGCGTTCTCCAAGACACTTACTAGTTCGAATGTCAGAGGTCAAAGAGAAAGAGAGGATCTTGAAAGCAGCAAGAGAAAAACAATCTGTCACATACCAGGGAAACCCAATAAGACTATGTGTAGATTTCTCAACAGAAACCATGGAAGCTAGAAGACAGTGGGATGATATATTTAAATTACTAAAAGAGAAAAACTGCCAACCAAGAATTCTATATCCAGCAAAATTGTCCTTCAAAAATGAGGGAGAAATTAAAACATTTTCAGACAAAAAATCACTGAGAGAATTTGTGACCAAGAGACCAGCTCTGCAAGAAATACTAAAGGGAGCACTAGACTCAGATACGAAAAGACAGAAGAGAGGTATGGAGAAGAGTGTAGAAAGAAGGAAAATCAGATATGATATATATAATACAAAAGGCAAAATGTTAGAGAAAAATATTATCCAAACAGTAATAACACTAAATGTTAATGGACTGAATTCCCCAATCAAAAGACATAGATTGGCAGAATGGATTAAAAAACAGGATCCTTCTATATGCTGTCTACAGGAAACACATCTTAGACCCAAAGATAAACATAGGTTGAAAGTGAAAGGTTGGGAAAAGATATTTCATGCAAATAACAACCAGAAAAGAGCAGGAGTAGCTATACTAATATCCAACAAATTAGACTTCAAATGTAAAACAGTTAAAAGAGACAAAGAAGGATACTATCTACTAATAAAAGGAAAAATTCAACAAGGAGACATAACAATCATAAATATTTATGCACCGAATCAAAATGCCCCAAAATACGTGAGGAATACACTGCAACCACTGAAAAGGGAAATAGACACATCTACCATAATAGTTGGAGACTTCAATTCGCCACTCATCAATGGAAAGAACATCTAGACAGAGGATCAATAAAGAAACAGAAAATTTGAATATTACAATAAAAAAGCTAGAGTTGACAGACATTTATAGGACATTATACCCCACAACAGCAGGATACACCTTTTTCTCAAGTGCTCATGGATCATTCTCAAAGAAAGACCATATGCTGGGTCACAAAGCAAGTCTCAACAAATTTAAAAAGATTGAAATCATACACAACACTTTCTTGGATCATAAAGGAATGAAGTTGGAGATCAATAATAGGCAGAGTGCCAGAAAATTCACAAATACGTGGAGGCTCAACAACACACTCTTAAACAACGAGTGAGTCAAGGAAGAAATTACAAGTAATTAGTAAATATCTCGAGGTGAATGAAAATGAAAGCACAACATATCAAAACCTATGGGATGCAGCAAAGGCAGTGCTAAGAGGGAAATTTATTGCCCTAAATGCCTATATCAGAAAAGAAGAAAAGGCAAAAATTCAGGAATTAACCGTCCACTTGGAAAAACTGGAGAAAGAACAGCAAACTGACCCCAAAGCAAGCAAAAGGAAAGAAATAACAAAGATTAGAGCAGAAATAAATGAAATTGGGAACATGAAAACAATAGGGAAAATCAATAAGACCAGAAGTTGGTTCTATGAGAAAATCAATAAGATTGATGGGCCCTTAGCAAGATTGACAAAAAGAAGAAGAGAGAGAACGCAAATAAATAAGATCATAAATGGAAGAGGAGACATAACCACTGACCTCACAGAAATAAAGGAGGTAATAACAGGATACTATGAACAACTTTACGCTAATAAATACAACAATGTAGATGAAATGGACAAGTTCCTAGAAAGGCATGAACAACCAAATTTGACTCAAGAAGAAATAGATGAAAGAATTAGTACCAACTCTCCTCAAACTCTTCAAAAAAATCGAAGTGGAGGGAAAACTACCTAATTCATTCTATGAAGCCAACATCACCCTCATACCAAAACCAGGCAAAGATATTACAAAAAAAAAAAATTCAGACCAATCTCTCTAATGAATATAGATGCAAAAATCCTCAATACAATTCTAGCAAATCGTACCCAGCAACACATTAAAAGAATTATACATCATGACCAAGTAGGATTCATCCCAGGTATGCAAGGATGGTTCAACATAAGAAAATCAATTAATGTAATACACCATATCAACAAATCAAAGCAGAAAAATCACATGATCATCTCAATTGATGCAGAGAAAGCATTTGACAAGATTCAACATCCTTTCCTGTTGAAAACACTTCAAAAGATAGGAATACAAGGGAACTTCCTTAAAATGATAGAGGGAATATATGAAAAACCCACAGCTAATATCATCCTCAATGGGGAAAAATTGAAAACTTTCCCCCTAAGATCAAGAACAAGACAAGGATGTCCACTATCACCACTATTATTCAACATTGTGCTGGAGGTTCTAGCCAGAGCAATTAGACAAGAAAAAGAAATACAAGGCATCAAAATTGGAAAGGAAAAGTAAAACTATCACTGTTTGCAGGTGATATGATACTATACATCAAAAACCCGGAAAAATCCACAACAAAACTACCAGAGCTAATAAATGAGTACAGCAAAGTAGCAGGTTACAAGATCAACATTCAAAAATCTGTAGCATTTCTATACACTAGTAATGAACAAGCTGAGGGGGAAATCAAGAAACGAATCCCATTTACAATCGCAACTAAAAGAATAAAATACCTAGGAATAAATTTAACTAAAGAGACAAAAAACCTATATAAAGAAAACTACCAAAAACTGCTAAAAGAAATCACAGAAGACCTAAATAGATGGAAGGGCATACCGTGTTCATGGATTGGAAGACTAAATATAATTAAGATGTCCATCCTACCTAAATTGATTTACAGATTCAATGCAATACCAATCAAAATCCCAACAACTTATTTTTCGGAAATAGAAAAACCAATAAGCAAATTTATCTGGAAGGGCAGGGTGCCTGGAATTGCTAAAAACATCTTGAGGAAAAAAAACGAAGCTGGAGGTCTCGTGCTGCCGGACTTTAAGGCATATTATGAAGCCACAGTGGTCAAAACAGCATGGTATTGGCATAAAGATAGATAAATCGACCAATGGAATCGAATAGAGTGCTCAGATATAGACCCTCTCATCTATGGACATTTGATCTTTGATAAGGCAGTCAAGCCAACTCACCTGGGACAGAACAGTCTCTTCAATAAATGGTGCCTAGAGAACTGGATATCCATATGCAAAAGAATGAAAGAAGACCCCTATCTCACACCTTATACAAAAGTTAACTCAAAATGGATCAAAGATCTAAACATTAGGTCTAAGACCATAAAACAGTTAGAGGAGAATGTAGGGAGATATCTTATGAAACTTACAATTGGAGGTGGTTTTATTGACCTTAAACCTAAAGCAAGAGTACTGAAGAAGGAAATAAATAAATGGGAGCTCCTCAAAATTAACCACTGTTGTGCATCAAAGAACTTCATCAAGAAAGTAGAAAGACAGCCTACACAATGGGAGATAATATTTGGAAATGACATATCAGATAAAGGTCTAGTATCCAGAATTTATAAAGAGATTGTTCAACTCAACAACAAAAAGACAGCCAACCCAATTACAAAATGGGAAAAAGACTTGAACAGACACCTCTCAGAAGAGGAAATACAAATGGCCAAGAGGCACATGAAGAGATGCTCAATGTCCCTGGCCATTAGAGAAATGCAAATCAAAACCACAATGAGATATCATCTCACACCCACCAGAATGGCCATTATCAACAAAACAGAAAATGACAAGTGCTGGAGAGGATGCGGAGAAAGAGCCACACTTATCCACTGTTGATGGGAATGTCAAATGGTGCAACCACTGTGGAAGGCAGTTTGGCGGTTCCTCAAAAAGCTGAATATAGAATTGCCATATGACCCAGCAATACCATTGCTAGGTATCTACTCAAAGACTTTTAAGGGCAAAGACACAAACAGACATTTGCACACCAATGTTTATAGCAGCATTATTTACAATTGCAAAGAGATGATGGAAACAGCCAAAATGTCCATCAACCGACGAGTGGCTAAACAAAATGTGGTATATACATACGATGGAATATTATGCAGCTTTAAGACAGAATGAACTTATGAAGCATGTAATAACATGGATGGACCTAGAGAACATTATGCTGAGTGAGTCCAGCCAAAAACTAAAGGACAAATACTGTATGGTCCCACTGATGTGAACCGACATTAGAGAATAAACTTGGAATATGTCATTGGTAACAGAGACCATCAGGAGTTAGAAAGAGGGTAAGATAATGGGTAATTGGAGCTGAAGGGATACAGACTGTGCAACAGGACTAGATACTAAAACTCAAAAATGGACAGCACAATACTACCTAATTGTAATGTAATTATATTAAAACACTGAATGAAGCTGCATCTGAGCTATAGTTTTTTTTGTTTGTTTGTTTTTTATATATATTCTTTGTATTTTTTATTTTTATTTTTTCCTCTATATTATCATTTTATTTCTTTTTCTGTTGTCTTGCTATTTCTTTTTGTAAATCAATGCAAATGTACCAAGAAATGATGATCATATATCTATGTGATGATTAAGAATTACTGATTGCATATGTAGAATGGAAAGATTTCTAAATGTTGTGTTAGTTAATTTTTTTTTAATTAATAAAAAAAAAGAAGGAAACAGATTTTTGTGGCTGTGTTTCTACAAAGGCTTGGCTGCCTTTGCATATAGCAGCAGGACTTCTCAGGCTGCAACTGCCCCAGGCATAGGCAGAAGTGACCTCTTTAGGGGGTTGTCTGGAGCCTGTGCCTTCCCCAGAGGAGGGGTGAAGCCCAACTCAGGTGTAATCCCTCCCTCAAGGAATTCAGACACCAGGTCTTGGTAATTGGAAGCCATTAAAACCGGCCTACAACCTCTCCTCTGTCTCCACCATGCCCCCAACAGGGAGAGTCCCCCCAAATTAAAGGTACCGCATCATCTTACACTGGTGGGACCTGCAGGCAGACAAGCACTACATACTGGGCAGGATAAGAAAAACAGAGTCCAGAGACTTCACAGGAAAGTCTTTCAACCTGCTGAGTCTCACCCTCAGGGAAAATTGACACAGGTGACTCTTTCCTCCTGATAGGAGGCCAGTGTGGTCTGGGAAAATCTGGCTGGGGTGTATACTATCTAAGTAGACCCTCCTAAGTGTGTGTGGGGGAAAGGCACCACACAAGCAGGGCAAGAAACAAGAAAACAAGAACTGAAATATTCTCCTCTGTTAAACAAAACTTAAGCTAAAAGTCCAGATAAAGCTGAACTGAATGTCAAAGAACAGATAGACAACAAATTCATCCAGCAAGCAAACCCTAGGTAAAAGAAGTGAAAGAAATCTCCAGAATAAACTAATTAAGATAATTAAATGCTTGGATGCCAGAAAAAAATAATAAATCACACTAAGAAAAATGAACATGTGGCCCAGTCAAAGGAACAAACCAACAATTCAAATGACATACAGGAGCTGAAACGATTAATTCAGAATATACGAACAGACATGGAAAACCTCATCAAAAACCAAATCAATGAATTGAGGGAGAATATAAAGAATGCAAGGAATGAACAAAAAGAAGAAATTGAAAGTCTGAGAAAGCAAATCACAGAACTTATGGGAATGAAAGGCAAAGTTGAAGAGATGAAAAAAACAATGGAATCCTACAATGGTAGATTTCGAGAGACAGAACATAGGATTAGTGAAATGGAGGATGAAACATCTGAAATCTGGCAAGAAAAAGACAATATAGGGAAAAAAATGGAAAAATATTCACAGGGACTCAGGGAATTGAAAAACAATATGAAGCGCCCAAATATACGTGTTGTGGGTGTCCCAGAAGGAGAAGAGAGGGAAAAAGGAGGAGAAATACTAATGGAGGAAATTATCACGAAATATTTCCCAACTTTTATGAAAGACTTAAAATTACAGATCCAAGAAGTGCAGCGTACCCCAAAGAGAACAGATCCAAACAGATATACTCCAAGACATTTCCTGATCAGAATATCAAAGGTCAAAGAGAAAGAGAGAATCTTGAAAGCAGCAAGAGAAAAGCAATCCATCACATACAAGGGAAGCCCAATAAGACTATGCTCAGATCTCTCAGCAGAAACCATGGAGGCAAGAAGACAGTGGGATGATATATTTAAATTATTAAAAGAGAAAAACTGCCAACCAAGAATTCTATATCCAGCAAAATTGTCCTTCAAAAATGAGGGAGAAATTAAAACATTTTCAGACAAAAAATCACTGAGAGAATTTGTGACCAAGAGACCAGCTCTGCAAGAAATACTAAAGGGAGCACTAGTGACAGATATGAAGACAGAAGAGAGAGGTGTGGAGAAGAGTGTAGAAAGGAAGACTATGAGTAAGGGTAAAAAGAAGGAAAATTAGATATGACATATAAAATCCAGAAGGCAAAATAGTAGAAGAAAGTATTACCCATGCAGTAATAACACTGAATGTTAATGGATTAAACTCTCCAATCAAAAGACATAGTCTGGCAGAATGGATTAAAAAACAGGACCCATCTATATGCTGTCTCTACTCAAAGGACATGAGGGCAAGGACACAAATGGACATTTACACACCAATGTTTATAGCAGTATTATTTACAATTACCAAGAGATAGAAGCAGCCAAAATGCCCATTAACAGACAGTTGGCTAAACAAACTGTGACATTTACATAAGATGGAATATTATGCAGCTGTAAGACAGAATAAAGTTATGAAGCATGTAACAACATGAATGGATCTTAAGGACGTGATGCTGAGTGTGATTAGCCAGAAACAAAAGGACAAATACTATATGGTCTCACTGATATGAACTGACATTAGTGAATAAACTTGGGATATTTCGTTGGTAACAGAGACCATCAGAAGATAAAAATAGGGTAAGATATTGGGTAATTGGAGCTGAAGGGATACAGATTGTGCAACAGGACTGAATATAAAAACTCAGAAATGGACAGCACAATATTACCTAACTGTAATACAATCATGTTAAAACACGGAATGAAGCTGCATATGAAAATGATAGAGGGGGGAGGGCTGGGGCATAAATGAAATCAGAAAGAAAGATAGACAATAAAGATTGAGATGTTATAATCTAGGAATGCCTAGAGTGTATCATGATAGTGACTAAATGTACAAATTTAAAAAATGTTTTTGCATGAGGAAGAACAAAGGAATGTCATTACTGCAGTGTGCTGAAAATAGATGGTAATTAATATTTTAAAATTTCAACTTACGTGTGAGACTAAAGCCAAAAAATGTTTATTTGATACAAACTTTTACTTTGACTAGTGCATCTCCTAATATAACTTATGTAGATAGTTGATTGAACACCTTAAGTACATGGAACTTTGTATAGGACATGAGATTTTGTTGGTTTGTCCAGGTGATGCCCTGATGAATCCCAGAGTGATCTGATCAGTGAGTGGAAAAGTATTTGCAAAATCCCCTTACGGGAATGGTAAAACTCAACTTCCCCAAGTTGAATTCTTGATATTCTCACAAGCAGTGTGGACAACCAAAGCTATAGGCTGAGTCCCCATTCTTGGGGGTTGTTTGTATGAAACTTAACCCCACAGAGGATAACTCAAGCCTACTTAAAATTAGGCCCAAGATCACCCCCAAGAGAACCTGTTTTGTTGCTCAGATGTGGCCTCTCTCTCTAGCCAACACAGCAAGCAAACTTACCACCCTCCCCCTGTCTACATGGGACATGACTCCCAGGGGTGTGGATCTTCCTGGCAACGTGGGACAGAAATCCCAGAATGAGCTGAGATTCAGCATCAAGGGATTGAGAAAAACTCTAGAATGAGCTGAGACCCAGCATCAAGGGATTGAGAAAACCTTCTCGACCAAAAGGGGGAAGAGTGAAATGAAACAAAGTGTCAATGGCTGAGAGATTCCAAACAGAGTCGAGAGGTTATCCTGGAGATTATTCTTACACATTAAGTAGATATCACCTTGTTAACCAAGATATAATGGAGAGGCTGGAGGGAACTGCCTGAAAATGTAGAGCTGTGTTCCAGTAGCTATGTTTCTTGATGATGATTGTATAATGATATAGCTTTCACAATGTGATTGTGTGATTGTGAAAACTTGTGTCTGATGCTCCTTTTATCTACCTTGTGAACAGATGAGTAGAACATATGGAATAAAAATAAATAATAGGGGGAACAAATGTTAAAATAAATTTAGTTTGAAATGCTAGTGATCAATGAAAGGGATCAGTAAGGGGTATGGCATGTAAAAAAATTTTTTTTCTGTTTGTTATATTTTTCTGTTGTCTTTTTATTTCTTTTTCTGAATTGATGCAAATGTCCTGGGAAATGATCATGATGATGAATATGCAACTATGTGATGATATTGTGAATTGCTGAGTGTATGTGGTGGGAATGTGTTTCTTTCTTATAATTTTTTTTAATTAATAAAAAATTAAAAAAATCAAGGAGAGTTAAAAATATTCACAGATAGATAGAAACTGAGAGAATTCATTAACAAGAGACCATCCATACAAGAAAACAGTAAAGGGAGTTCTGCAGATTGAAAGGAACAGACAGGAGAGAGGCTTGAAGGAAAGTGTAGGAATGATTAAAAGTAAAGGTAACTAAAAGGATAAAAAGAGAAACTGCTTTTGTAGGATATGAAATATAAAAACCAAAGAATAAAATTGTTGTAGTACTGCCTTTACAGTATTAACATTGAATGTTAATGGATTAAACTTCCCATTCAAAATATGCAGATAGGCAGAATGGAAAAGTGTGATCCAATTATATGCTGCAAAAGCCCTCAATTTAAACCCAAGGACACACAATAGTTTGAAAGTGAAAGGTTGAAAAAAAATATTCCATGCAAATAATAACCAAAAAAGAGCTGGGGTAATGATACTAATATTGGACAAAATAGGCTTGATATGTAAAATTGCTATAAGATAGAAAGAAGGACACTATGTAGTAATAAAAGAAGCAATGCACCAAGAAGAAATAACAATCATAAAAGTTTATTCACCAAACCATGGTGCCCCAAAATACATGAGGGAAGCATTGGTAAAACTGAAGGGAGTAACAGATGTATCTACAATAATATGTGGGGACTTCAAATATACTGCTCTCATCATGAGATAGAACATCTAGATAGAGGATCAATAAGGAAACAGAGAACTTAAATAATATGATAAATTAACTAGATATAACAGACATATGCAGCGTATTGAACCCCAAACAGTAGGATATATAGTCTTCTTGAGGGCTCATTCTCCAGGAAAAGACCACATGTAGGATCATGGAGCAAGTGTCAAAAATTTAAAAAGATTGAAATACAAAGCACTTTCACTGAACATAATAGAATGAAACGGAACCAATAACAGTTGAAAACTGGAAAATTCACAGATTCATGGAAGTGAAACATACAGCCTTAAACAATCAGTGGGTCAAAGAAGAAATAACAAGAGAAATAAGTAAATATTTTAAGATGAGTAGAAATGAAAACACACACATATGAAAACTTGTGGGATACAGCGAAGGTAGTGCTGAGAGGGAAATTTCTAGTCCTAAATGCCTACAGTAAAAAAGAAGAAAGAGCTAAAGGTTAGGTCTAACTGCACAACTAGAGGAACTAGGGAAAAAAACCCAGCAAACTAATCTCAAAGAAAGTACAAGGAAAGTAATAACAAAGATCAGAAAAAAATAAATGAAATTGGGAATAAAGAATAGAATTAACAAACTAAAAGTTTGTTCTTTGAGAGAAGCAGTAAAATTGACAAACCCTAGCTAGACGGACTAAAGAAAAAAAGAGAGAAGATGGAAATAAAATTGGAAATGAGAGGGGGGACAATATTACTGATCCCACAGAAACAAAAAGGCTTATACAAGGATGCTATGAACAATAGTATGCCAAAAAATTAGGCAACTTAGATGAAATGGGCAAATTCTTAGGAACACACGAAAAGTCTACACTAACTCTAGAAGAAATAGAAGATCTCAACAGATCAATTACAACTGGATATACAATCCATAATCAAAACCTCCCAAGAAAGAAAGCCAGCATCACATGACTTCATAGGTGTATTCTTCTAAACATTCTAAGAAGAACTGATACCAATTCAGCTCAAACTCTTCCAAAAATTTGAAGAGAAGTTAACACTACCTAACCTATTCTGTGAGACCAACATCACTTTAGTATCAAGACCATACTACAAGAAAAGAAAATTACAGACCAATTTCTGTATAGAATATAGATGCAAAAATCCTCAAAAAATGATTGTAAATAGAATCCAACAGCACATAAAGGGTCATATTCCAATGATAAAGTGGATTTTATCTCAGATATGCTAGGGCAGTTCAACACAAGAAAATTCAATTAATGTAACACACCACATTACAAACCGAAGGAGAGAAAGCACATGATCATCTTGATTGCTGCACAAAAGGCATTCAACAAAAATCCAGCATCCTTTCCTGATGAAAAACACTTAAAAAATAGGAATAGATGAAACCTTCCTCAACATAATAAAAGGCAGAATTGAAAAACCCACAGCTAACAATGTACTCAGTGGTTAAAGATGAAAGTTTTCTCTTTAAGAATTGAAACAAGATACAAATGTTCACTGTTAGCATTCTTATTCAACATTGTACTAGAAGTTCTATCTAGAGCAGTTAGGCAAGAAAAAGAAATAAAAGGAATACAACTGGAAAGGAAGAAGTATAAGAAATATACCCTTCTCTATTTGCAGATATCATGATTCTATATATAGAAAGACCCAAAAAGTATGCCACAAAACTTGTAGAACCAATAAATTAGTTCAGTAAAATGGCAGGACGCAAGAGTAGCATGTAAAAATTAGTGTTTCTATAGACTACTAATGAGCAATCTGAGGAGGACATCAAGAAAAAGTGCAATTTATGGAACAAAAAGAATAAAATATCTGTAAGTAAATTTAACCAGGATATAAAGGATCTGTACATAGAACACTACAACACATTGTTAGAAGAAATCAAATAACTAAGTAAATGGAAGGACATTCCGTGTTTATGGAGTGGAAGATGAAATATCATTAAGATGGTAATCTACTGAAAATGATTAAAATTCAATACAAATTCAAAGAGTTTTTGTGGTAGGGTCATGTACAGGCATCCTGTGCTTTCTGCATGATTATTTTGCAAACTCACAACTTCTCTGATAAAATATAAATAATAAAAAAAAAGTGCATACACATACTCTGCCAGACTTTTTGTTTTGTGGAGCTATGTGGCAGCTTCCTATTCACTAGCAGTATACTTTAGACAGTGAAAAATTTGAGTATAAAGAGGAGAGAAGTCATAAATAGAGACACCAAGGATCATCTGTAAATAGCTGGAAAAAGCTATGGTTGAACTCATAAATAATAACAGGATATTGAGGAAAGAATTATAATTAATTTATGAGGTTTTAAGGTTATGAGAGAAAGCATATGTGTTACTGTATATATGAAAAACTTATTTAGATTCTCAGTTAAATGACATTAGCAAGCATTTTTATGGATAGCTTAAATTGGTCAGAAACTTTTCATATTGTATCTCATCTAATCCTAACCCCCTCTCTTTGAAGCATGCTTATTTTTACACACAAGGAAGCATACATAGATGTGTTAGATAAATTCTTTCAGTACTCAGCAATTATTTTCTAGAGGAGGAATGTGTCTGGGTTCTGGGGATACATGAATGACAGACTAGGTCCTTTCTTTCACAGAGTTTGTATTCTCGTGGACTCTGAGGACAGAGTAGGGTCTCAAACTCAGGACTTTCTGAAACCAATACCCATGAGATAAAACAGTAAACTGCTTTGCCTCCATAAAACAGTAAAATAACTTTTAAGAACTAAATCGAATATTTTAACCATATTGTTGTTTGCTCAGGTGAAATGAGAGAACCCCCATTTTCCTCTATAAGCCAGTCAAAATGAATTAAAACAAATGAAATCTGATACACAGCACAAGACTCTCCAAGGTCTAGAAAATTGATTGCATAAGTAGCAAATCTGTATATGGTAAAACTTCTTTTAAAGTGATCCATTGCTCTGCATGTCTTTTCGTGTCTTTATAATGACATTCATTTGAGGTAGTCTTTCCTTCATGTGTAACTCATATTAAGTGTAATCCTACTTGTACAATTTCTTTATCTCTAGTGACTGCTTTTACAGAGGGCTGCACTGCAAAAAAAAGAAGAAAAAAAGCAGTTAGAAAATCCTCGGGAGAATCCACATTCACAATCATTTCAGTTGTTAAATCTAGCTTAAATCCTCAAATGCATCTCTCAAGTATATTAGTTCTCCTGTAAGATTTTAAAAAAATATGCCCTGTTAACAGAAAAGTTTACTTTGACTAGATAACTATCTGTTCATCTGAGAGTAAGTGATTTTGAATTAAACTTTTGGAAATGCAGGTATATTGGCTTATTTCTGCTGGGAATTATATTTTCATGACCTTGGAGTCAATTTAGTTACTGGATGCTGTCTTTCTTTATTAAAAGTTACAGGTTTACAGAACAATCATGCATATGATAAGGTTTCCCATATACCGACCTATTATTAACTCTTGCATTGGTGTGGAACTTTTGCTACAATTGATGATAACACATTTTTATAATTTTACTAGTAACTATATAACTATATATTACTATTAACTATAGTTAATAGTAAAATTATAAAACCGAGTATAGTATATGGCTTAACTTAGGGTTCACTGTTTGTGAACTACAGTTCCATAGATTAAAAAAAAATTATTCTGTTACCATAAATATACTGTTACATTTCCCTCTTTAATCACATTCTATATATATATGTTAATTCACAATTTATTAACATAAATTAATATCACCATCATCTACTGCCAAAACATTTCCATCATTCCAAATAGGAACCCAGTACATTTTCATCCTTAACTTCCTTTTCCCTGTCCCCCTTGACCCAAGATAAACTATATTCTAGATTCTGACTCCATGAGTTTGCTTATCCTAATTATTTAAAATCAGTGAGATCATACAATATTTGTCCTTTTGTTTCTGGCTTATTTCTTCAAAATGATGTCTTGAAGATTCATTCATGTTGTCACATGTATCAAGACTTTATTCCTTTTTATGGCTGAATAATATTCCATTAACTGTATAAGCCACATGTTATTTATGCATTCATCAGTGGTGGACAGTTGGGTTGCTTCCATCTTTTAGCAATTGTGAATAACACTGCTATGAATATTGGTGGGCAAACATCTGTTCAAGTCCCTGCTTTCAATTCATTTGGGTATATATCTTGAGGTGGGATTGCCAGGTCATATGATAATTCTATACTTAGCTGTCTGAGGAACTCCCAAACTGTCTTCCACAGTAGCTGCATTATTTTACATTGCCACCAGCAATGAATGAATGTTCTTATTTTTCAGTCTCCTCTCCAACATTTGTTATTTTCTGTTTTTTTTTTAATAGCAGTCATTATAATAGAGGTGAAATAGTATCTCATTCTGGTTTTGATTTGTATTTTCCTGATGGCTAATGATGTTAGCACCTTTTTATCTGCTTTCTGGCCGTTTGTACATCTTCTTAGGTATCTATTCAAGCCTTTGCCTATATTTTAATTGGGCTGTGTGTCTTTTTGTTGTTAAAGTGAAGTATTTATTTATATATCCTAAATATTAAACATTTATTGGATACATGGTTTCCTAATATTTTCTCCCATTGTGTAGGTTTTTCTTCCATTTATTTAGGACTTTAATTTCTGTTAGCAATGTTTATAGTTTTCTGTGTAGAGGTGCTTTACATCCTTGGTTAGATTTATTCCTCACTAGTTTTACACTTTTAGCTGTTATTGTGATGGAATTTTTTTCTTGATTTCTTCAGATTGTTCATTGCTTGTTTATATAAACACTACTGATTTTTGGGTGTTGATCTTGTACCCCACTGCTTTCCTGAATTCATTTAGTAGCTCTAGGAGCTTTCTTGCAGATTTTTCAGGATTCTCTGTGTAAAGGATCTGTGAATAAGGAAAGTTTTATTTCTTCCTTTCTTATTTGGATGCTTTTTATTTCTTTTTATTGCTTAACTGCTCTGGTAAGAACTTTCAGTTCAATGTTGAATATCAGTGATGGCAGTGGAAAACCTTATCTTGTTCCATTTTAGAAGAAGAGCTTTTAGTCTTTAACCATGCGGTATGATTTTTAGCAATGGGTTTTTCGTAAATGCCCCTTATCATGTTGAGGAAGGGGTGGACTCTGAAGCTGGTGCTGACCATGGACGCCGCGGTGCCGTGGGCGATGGCGGCGGCATTGCTGGGAAAGGTGGAGATGATGGCATTGACCTCCCCAGCACTGCTCAGAGGAGAGGTGAGGGGGGACGGGCTGGGCCCGGGGCTGGCTGCCAGGCGCTGACACTAGGCTGCTGGTGTTGTTGGCGGTGGGGAGGGCTGGACTGGAGTTCTTGTTTCTGGCCACAGTGGCTTTCTGGAATGTGGGGTGCTGCTTGGGTGGTCGGTTCCCGCCGGGTGACGAGGAGGCTGTCAGGAATTAGTCTTTGGCCTAACCTGAGGTAGCACTGATCCTCCCTGTCTGGCCAACTTGTGCAAAGAGCTGACCTGAGGACCTGTGGCGCGACCGCGGTGATGGCTCCCGAGGCTTGTCCGTTGCTAAGCGCTGCGATCCGCGGCTGCCCCTGGTGGAGCCGCTTCTCGAGGTCGCCTTTCCAGGTAGTGGGTGAGTTGCACGACCAGCGCCTCAGGCCGGCGCTGCAGCTCCATCCCGGCAACTTGGGCTGCACTTTGCGCCCATTTTGGTGCTGCTCCTGGAAGTTGTGGGCCCTGCAGGGGCGGGGAGCTGGCGGGGGCGGACCCATCCTCTGGAGGGTGTGCACGCCCCTTCTCCCACGAAGGGAGGGGGCGAGCTGGCGAGGGAAAGAGAGGCAGCCAGGGCCAGCCGAGGCCACCTCAATTCCTCAGGCTACCAGGCAAGTTGCATCGGTCCCTGCTGCCTCGCGGCCTCCGAGCAAGTCATCCCGGTGGCGGGAACCCCTGTCATTAGTTTCTATGCATTTGCATTTTATCACCGGTAAATACATGGTTTTTGTAATACATGGTGGACTGTAAGAAGTGGAGTGACATACCAAGTCATACCGTACAATAATATTGGCATTAATAATTATCCAAATTGTTATTTTTACAGTATGTTTTATTTCTATGTGCCTCTATGAACCTCTGTTTAATGCCCTTTCCTGTCAGTCTGATGAATTCTTAGCTTTTGTTTATTTGGGAATATCTTTTTTTGTTTGTTTGCTTTACATCCATACCCCTTATCCCCCCCTCTCATTGACCACCAGTATTAAAATCTAATCTTTTTTTTTTTTTTTTTACCCCTTATGTCCCTCCCCATTATTTAGTTTTTTTTGTCCTTATTTTTTACTTATCAGTCCATATCTTGGATAAAGGGAGCATCAGACACAAGGCTTTCACAATCACACAGACACACTGTAAAAGCTGTATGATTATACAATTGTCTTCAAGAATCAGGATAATTATACAATATAGTTATACAATTATCTTCAAGAATCAAGGCTAGTGGAATACAGTTCAATAATTTCAGGTACTTTCCTCCAAAACACTACAAACTAAAAAGGGATATTTATTTAATGCATAAGAATAACCTCCAGGATGACCTCTTGACTCTGAAATCTCTCAGCCACTGAAACTTCATTTGTTGCATTTCTCTCTTTCCCCTTTTAGCCAAGAATGCTTTCTCAATCCCATGATACTGGGGCCAAGATCATCCTGGGAGTCCTGTCCCACATTGCTACAGAGATTTACACCCCTGGGAGTCACATGTAACATAGTCGGGAGGGCTGTGAGCTCATCTGCCAAGTTGGCTTAGAGAGTGAGGCGGTATCTGAACAACAAAAAAGAGGTTCTCTTCAGGTGACTGTTAACGCACAATTATAAATATGCTTTGCCCCTTTTTGTAGGAATAAGTTTCATAGGGGCAAACTTAAGATCAAAGGGCTTAGCCTATTGAATTGTTTGTTTCCACTGCTTGCGAGAACATCAGGAATTCCCCAGATAGGGAAGTTTAATATCTCCTCCTTTCTCCCCAGTCCTTCAAGGGAGCTTTGCAAATGCTTTTTTATTCTCTGCCCAAATTACTACAGATGTATCAGGGCATCACACTTACAGTACAAACCAACAAGATCTCCCATCTATTCAAAATTAATTTGGAAGTATCTTAATGTCTCCCTCATTTTTGAAAGAAAGTCATGCCATATATAAAATTCTTGGTTGGCAGTTTTTTTCTTCCATCACCTTAAATATTTCAAATTAATGCCTTCTTTCCTTATGTTTTTTGATGAGAAATTGGCAATTAACCTAATTGAGATATCCTTGTACATAACCCATTGCTTTTCTCTTGTATCTTTGAGAGCTTTCTCCTTGTTGTTTGCATTCAATACCGTGATCAATATATGATGGGGTATATATTTTTTCATGTTTTTCCTGTTTGATGTTCTCTGTGCTTCTTGGAAGTACATGTTCATGTCTTTTGCTATATTTGGGAAGCTCTCTATCCTTACTGCTTTGAATAATCCTTCTGTCTCTTTCTTCTCCTTCTAAGACTCCCATAATATGAGTATTGGTATACTTTATGATACAGAGATCTCTTAGGCTACCTCCTTTTTTTTTTCATGGGCAGGCACCGGGAATCGAACCCAGGTCTCTGACATGGCAAGCAAGAATCCTGCCACTGAGCCACCATTGCACGGCTCGGCTACCTCCCTTTTTATAATTCTTTTTTTCTTTCTGCTCCTCAGCCCGACTCACAATTATCTTGTCTTTGACTTTACTGATTCTTTCTTCTACCAGTTCCAACTTGCTCTTGAAACCCTCCTGGGAATTTTTCATTTCAGTTATGTGGTCTTCAACTCCAGTAGTTCTGTTTGGTTCCTTTATGAAATTTCTATCTCTTTACTAAGACTTTCAAATTGTTCATTCATTGTTTCCCTGATATTCTTTTGTCCTTTCTCTGTATTTTCCTTCATTTCCTTAAGTATTTTTGAGATTGTTTTTTAAAATGCTTTGTGGCTATGTCTACATTCTGGTCTTCTTTGGTGCTTTGTGAAGTTTTATCCTCTTCCTTTGGATGGGCCACCATTTCCTGTTTGTTTGTCTTGCACTGTTGCTGCACAGCGTACATATTAATATTTTTAAATGTTAGCTCTGGAATTTACTTCCTGAGATTGCTATTTCTTGATTTTGTAACTAACTGGTGATGTGTGACATTTTCTTGAGCGTCAGTCTTCGTATCAGGAAGGTCTGTCTAAAGTGAATGCAGTGCGCAGGGTTTTCTCTGCATTTCTGGGCCTGTGACTTATTCTTGGCTTTTGGTTGTTATTATTATTACTGTTATTATCTTGGAATTTTCCTCTTTACAGGAGATTGTTTGTTCTCTCTGTTTTCCAGGAGACAGACCTCTTCCCTTTCCCAAGTCTTTGAAGCAAGCCTTTATTCCAAACTGTTGGTCTCTATAATTTCTTACACATTTTTTTTGGTTGTTGTCTCATGCTGCTTTTGTTTGGACAGAAAATTCTGAGAGAGTGGGCATGCCAGAGACAGCTTTCCCAAGTCAATTCTTCCTATCTAAAATAGG
Organism: Tamandua tetradactyla; assembly: GCF_023851605.1. Taxonomy (NCBI): domain Eukaryota; kingdom Metazoa; phylum Chordata; class Mammalia; order Pilosa; family Myrmecophagidae; genus Tamandua; species Tamandua tetradactyla. Next base: position 113,954,982 of record NC_135327.1, read on the forward strand.
ACCAGGGACCCACAAAGGAGGCACAGACTGGCTCTCAAGTGCCCTGAAGAGGAAATCGGGAAAGACGAAATAGCTTTTTTCATGATTCCCAAAACGGAGCTTTCTTGGCCTGCCCAGCAAATGCAGTCCTTCAACTAACTGTCCCCAAAGCCCTGAGGAAGTGCAGTGTACTTAAGTCTCTACCACCTTTCCAGATTAGGTTGAAACAATGGCTGCCACTGCCTTCATCTGAGTAGGTTGAAATAATAGCTGCCCTCAAAGCTAGTCCTCCAGTGATCCAAAATCCCCAATAAAAAGCCATGATCAGTGACCAGCTGTGCCCACGCATGGACTTGAGGAAGAGGATTTTTAGGTACCTCTTTGATACCAATGAACTAATTAGGGGCCAGACCCCACAGTGGCCTGCTGTGAGGGTGGGGAATGGATGCTGGTAGGTAGCTTGAGTGCAATTTATTGCTCTTTCTGGTGCCCTATTATCCTCTTCGTCCTACTCTTCCCTGGATAATGGACAGTGTTCTTCTGGCCTCTGGAGTTTCAAAAACTTTCAGACAGTTTTTGCCTGTTTCATAGTTGTTGTGGTGGAAGCACTGAGCCCTGGATTTCCCTGCTTCACTATCTTCCTATAATCCTTTTAGATGCTATTTTTTTTTAATGGAGAGTTTTACAATTGCCTACATTTTTTTTGCAACAACTTTCATAATTATATTATTAGTGAACATTTCTCTTCTTTTAAAACCTAAGGTACTATGGTATTCTATAAAATGCTGTAATCTTTGTGCTGTTAATATAAAAATAAGTTTTAGTAGATTATATTTACCTAGAACTTACTTAGACTTTCTGTACAGCACCACAAAACTAGTGAACAAGTGGAAATATCAATGGAAAGAATATTTTGACATTACTTTCACATGAGTATTAGTTACTGAGAAGTAAGAGGAATAGTATTCATCTTTTAGATGTCAAAAACCATGAATTCCACCCAAAGAAACCCAGAATTTTCTAATATCCTGTCAGTATAAAACTCTCCATGAGGTGAATTTGATCACTGAGCTCTAAAGTCATCAACTAGACAAATCTCCAGTAGCTCATCTGACACTTGGGATAGGTAGGTATCTGGGGGTTATTTATGGAGTATGACATACCTCCAAATGTAGTTTCTTTTTAATTTCTTGATATTCATGATCCATAATGATTCTAGGAAACATCAAACATGGCCCATATAAAATCAATCAGAGGCAAAAAAGAATCAGTTTAGTCTTGTTGGAATTATATTTGGAGTTTTCAGTATATTTGTGAATGTGCATTTTTCTGGGGAGAGAATTCTCAGATTCACCTTGTCCCCTAAAAAGTTTACTACCTCAAAATTTCAGACCCAGGAAAATGGAAACCCAGGCAAATTCCATTTTAAGGACTTTTTCTTCTGCTTTCCTCAACAATATATGAAATCCAGTTAAAATGAATAGCAGGTGCAGCCTTTGGTGTCAAAGAGCAGGTGGAGATGAGGCAAAGGACAGAAGAAGAGAGGTAACTTGCTGCTAAGCAGCCAGTCCCAGTCTTGCCTGATGTTGGAGCAGACTGCAGGTGTTGAGTGTATGTATGTATGTATGTACATTCTTTGAGTTATTTTAGAACCATTTGCTGGTCCTTTTGTCTGGATCACAGCTCAGGCTTTTACAATGGGGAATGCAGGCCACAGTAAGAACTTACATTTTTATGGTCCTAAGAGCTTGAAGTGAGAAATCATGGAGTGTTCATGCAATCTGCATGTTGACCAATAAGAAACCATAAAAAGTGGATCCAGTCCACAGTATTGAGAGACTATGCATTTTGAAGGATAACAGCTCTGGTTCTAATCACCAGGCCTGCCTTAATTTCTTTTTGCTTAAATTCCCTTATATGTTCAACATGCAGAATAATACCCACCTTAAAGATTTATAGTGAGATTAAATAATATGACATGGAAAGGAACTGTCACATTTCCCAATACCCAAAATAGTGATACATATTTTTTTACATTTCCCCTTCTTAATCTTTACATGTTAAATTTTTGGCATTTAAGGTATAAAGCCATGCTTTTTAAAAAAACAAAATACCAAAAGTATGCAATTTATCTCTTAAAACTGAGTTAATGTGAATAATTGAGAAATTTGGATGGGGGAGCAATATCAAAGGAAAGACTGCAGTGGCAACACTGCTGTGGTGTAGTATTGAAATTAATTTCCGTCTGTCTTTATTCAGTGATGCCATTTTATCAGACACCATTTGTACTCTAAAGACTATCTTCTTCTGCTGTTGCACTGTCTACTGGTTTTATTGCTTGCCCAAGAGAGATAATATTTCCTTTGGAAATGCGAATGAATTAGTTGAAAAATTTAGCTGATTCTATAGGACAAAATTACCTGATAATCAAATGCTTTTGAATTGCTGGAGTCTAGCAAGAGATAAAAACATTTTAATATACCCATCACCTTATATAGGAAGCACTTGTCTTATTAAGGAACTTGCCAAAAAATAATCATTAGCAACTTCAAAAGGATGTCCAATGTTTAAAGATTCTTTAAACCTTTTAAATGAGAATTCATTCATTCACCCAGTCATTCAAATAATATTTATCGAGTGTCTACCAGGTATAAGCCGGTAGTATGTCTTCTTAGCTTTTCAAGGTAATATTTGGAACAACCTACATTGGAATATTGATAACTAATTAAATATATAAACTAAAACCAAATGATTTCAATTCAGTTCAGTTCAACTCATTTCACCAAACTGAACTGGCACGTTGATAGATGTTGCAGATACAGCTGGCAAATGAGATAGCAGCCCTTTCCTCATGGATTATTTTGTTTAAAGAAAAAACAGAATGTAAAGCTGAATGTAAATTGTGAAATATGTGTGTGAATGGACAAAGGCTGGAAAAAGCTTAAAAAATAAAAGCAATTATTATGCTAAGTTGGCAGAAATTCAGATATAAGATATCATTAGATTTTATCTAATGATAAAATTTGGTAATGATGGCATAACAAGTATAGAATTTTGAAAAGAATACTTGCATTGTTTACGAGGTATCAGCATCCCTGGGTTTCACACACTTCTCCCACTTATTTGCTTTGTGATCTTGGGCAAATCAGTCACCTTTGATTAAAATCAATTTCTTCATCTGTAAATCAGAGAGTATCCTTTCAACCTATGTCATCTGATGGTTCTAAGGATCAAGTGTTTTTGTGATTCAAAAATTCATTTTGGACCATTGACCAAGTGTTCACAATTTGCCCATTTCTTATTCTCTGCTTTGGTTGACCAAACCTCCCTCAGCCCTCTCTCCTCACAAACTCCTAAACTTGGCTTACCCCCAAGCTGAAACAAGCAGTAAAATGTTGAATATGCACCCTTTTTCAGTTTATAGGGAGGAATCAGCTGACTACAGAGAAATACATTTTCTGTCAAAACATGCTGACCTGCTGTCTATTCACTCTCTCTTGCTTGCCTAACTCCCCCTTAAAAGTTTCTGCTGAGAAATTCTTACTCCTCCTTATAAATGAAATGCATTTTTGTTTGACTCTGAGATGCTTGCAGATTTCTGAGACTGGAGCATTCTCCCTATTGTTCTAGTCTTTCTGAATAAAGTTTCTTCTTAACTCCCAATTCCCTATAAAATATTTCCTATAATTTCTTCCATCCCCATGGTAATCTATATTTTAGATTCTGGCACAGTAAGTTTGTTTATTTTAATTATTTCATATCAGTGAGATAATAAAATATTTGTCCTTTATGGACTAGCTTATTTCATTTCATTCAACATATCTTCAAAACGTTCATCCAAATTGTCTCACATATTTGAACTTCATTCCTTTTTATGGTTGGATAATTGTTCATTGTATGTATTTACCACATAATGCTTATCCATTCATCTTTTGATGGACACATTTGGCAATTTTGAATAATTCCACATTTATTGGTGTGCAAATATGTGTTTGAGTCCTGGCTTTCAATTCTTTTGAATATATACCTAGAAATGGCATTGCTGGGTCATACAGTAATTCTATATTTAGCTTTCTGAGGATCCCTCTGCCAAACTGTCTTCCATAGTGTCTGCCATTTTACCAATTCAACCAACAATGGACGGGTGTTCCTATTTCTCCGCACCCTCTGCAACACTTGTAATTTTCCATTTTTAAAATTGTAGCCATTCTAGTGGGTGTGAAATGGTATGTCATTGGGGTTTGGATTTGCATATTCCCAGGGGCTAATAATATTGAGCATTTTTTTCCCTGTGCTTTTTGTCTATTTATCTTTTTTTGAGAAATGTTATTCAAGTCTTTTTTTTTTTTTTTTTTTTTTTTTACCATTTTTGATTGGGTTATTTGTCTTTTGTTGTTGAATTGTAGGATTTTCTTTATATAGCCTTGAAATTAAGCCCTTATTAGATATGTGGTTTCCAAATATATTCTTCCATTGTGTGGGTTGTCTTTTTACATTCTTGATGAAATGCTTTTGATGCACAAAAGTTTTTAATTTTGATGAGGTCCCATTTATCTATTTTTTATTGTTGTTACTCATGCATTTGGTACAGGTATATGAAACTATTGCCTAAAACAAGGTCCCCTGTGTTTTCTTCTAAGAGTCTTATCCTCTTGGTTTTTATATTTAGGTCTTTGATCCATTTCAAGTTAATTTTGGAATATGGTGTGAGATGTCTCCATCATTCTTTTATATGTAGATATGCAGTTTCCCCTGCATTATTTGTAAAAGAAACAGTTCTTTCTGAATGGAATGGACTTGGCAGCCTAGTCAAAAATCAGTTGGCAGTGGTGGAAGAAGACGGAGCTCACCAGCTTTTTACCTGCACCAACTCAGAAATCTCGGGACCAGCTGGAGATTGAAGAAAAGATAAGATCCCAGAGATCCAGCAGTCCTCACTGGTCTCCTCCAGAATAGAATCTCCCTCATATGCATACCAGAAAGTTTGGATACCTTAATTATTGGAGAATTTTGGAGATAGCAGTGCTTTTCCAGAGATCCATATGGCCCAGTATCCACTTGATAAGGGACAAAAGAAAAAAATGTCCAATGTGCTGGCCATTCAGGTGAATGCTGAAGGAAAGATTAAATATATTGCAATTGCTCAACAAGGACAGTCAAAAGACAAGGTTATTTATAGCAAGTACACTGACCTAGTTCCCAAGGGGGTTATGAATACAGTGACTTAGACTTGCAAAGATCTGATGAAGGAGCCATTAAGAGATAGCAGAAAAGACAAGGATGGCCTTAAAAAAATCTGTATCACGGAAGGTTGCTGTAGTCATGCCAGTTCGAGCCACTGATAATCTGACTCTTGCTCAGTTTATTTGATACATACCATCTCAACAAAGAGTGGTTTTCAATTCTGGAGCTAAAAAAGGGTCACTTGGATGGTAAGAGTACAAAAAAGATCCAATGGAACCTTCTAGGTTTAAGAATAATAAAAAAATTCCCTAGGGACCACCTTCTCCTCCTGCACCTATCATGCATTCTCCTAGAGGAAATATGACCACGAAGGAACCACAAGAGTGAAAGATTCCTCCTTGTGTTTCAAACTGGAAAAATGCAAAGGGCTATACAACTCCATTAGACAAACATCTGGCTGCTGATTGGAGGGGACTGCAGAAAGTTCACATCAATGAAAATTTTGTCAGACTAGTTGAAGCCTTCTACATTACTGATTGGAAGACTCGTGAATCTGTGGAAATGTGAGCCCAAGTTGAGAAAAAACAGCTCAAAAAGGAAATGAGAAACATGAAGAGAAACTTAGGGAAATGGCCCAGAAAGCCAGGGAGAGGAGAGCTGGAATCAAAACCCACATGGAAAAAGAAGATGGGGAGGCTTGTGAGGGGGATGGAATTCAACATGATAGGTGAAAAGAGAGGCGGCATGACTGAAATCTTTCCAGGGCAGCTCCTGATAAGAGGTCAAAACTGCAGAGAAATGAAAATCGAGATATCAGTGAAGTCATTGCTCCTGGTGTGCCCAATCCTTGGACTTCCAATGAAGTTCGGTATGACCAGAGGCTCTTCAACCAATCCAAGAGTATGGGCAGTGGTTTTGCAGGTGGAGAAGGTGAAATTAACAAATTTTTTTATCACACCTGAAGAGATGATGAAGATATGGCCCAGAGTACTTATAGGCCCAGTAAAAATCTGGACAAGTGCATGTACAGTGATACCCTAGGAGCCAGAATAAAGACCAACAGATTTGTTCCCAATAAGGAGTTTTCTGGTTCAGACCATAGACAGAGAGGCCAAGAAGGACCAGTTCAGTGTGAGGAAGATCCTTTGGTTTGGACAAATTTTTAGAAGAAGCCAAACAGCATGGTGGCTTAAAAGACCCTCTGATAGCAGCCGGCCCAAGGAACATATAGCATGAAGGCAAGAAGCGGAGGAAGGAATAGATGCACCTGTCTTCAAAGTGAATGAACTTTTATTCATAGCCATAATGATGCAAGTTGTATTTGAGAATACTTTGCAAATGGGCAGGGTAAAAAACTAAATCTGGGTGCCAGATCCCACGGCTAACTTTTCATTATGGGAGAGGGGGGTGGGGGATGGAAAAATCTACTTTGAACTATTTAACTTTTTTAAAGAGTGGATTGTGTTTGTGCTTCTCCCACCTTTTGGCATTTATAGAACATACTGCCCAGCACATGAAATTAAGACCACTTCTTTTCGTGGAAGAACTGATTATTATGAATAAAGTTACCCTATCCACAATGTGTAGGAGGATGGTCACATATTAGGGTTGTCCTACCTAATGAATGTTTGCCCCTACTGTGCTCTGTTTTAATTTGGACTAGGGAAAGTAAGCTCTTACTTGGTGAAACTATTTGTTTCAAATAGAAACATTTAGTCGATAAAAAAAAAATCAATTGGCCATAGATATAAGGTATATTTCTGAACTCTCAATTTGTTTCTATTGGTCTGTATTATGTTCTTGTTCCAGTCATACTGTTTTGACCACTGAGCTATGTAATAAGTTTTTTTTTTTTCATGGGTGGGCACTGTGAATCGAACCCAGGTTTCCGGAATGGCAGGCGTGTAATAAGTTTTAAAATCAGAAAATGTGAATCCTCCGATTCTGTTCTTCTTTTTAAAGGGGGTTTTGGCTATTCAGGGATGTTTAACCTTCCAAATAAATTTGATGATTGGCTTTTCCGTTTCTGCAAATAGACTGTTGAAATTTTGTTTTATTAGATACCATTACAAGCCATGCAAATAACTTGTAAAAATAATCTTTTTGAATTTCACATAAATGTATATACCTACATCAAGTAAGTGATTTCATATAATAAGATTTTTCAGGAAACCAAGGACCTTAAATAGGTTAAAAAACATTAACTTTTTAATCTCACAATTGAAAACAAAAGTCATCCCATTAATGACATTTAATTTTGATTTTCTTTTCATGGATTGTTTATATTTGGTTTGTGACAATATAGCTTCAGGAATAGGACCATATTTCAGTAGGAGTTTGTTTGTTAAGTTCAACCATCACCATCTTCAAGCAAGATTGAATCTAAAAATTCTAGGTAGAAGGGTAGTTTATTTTAGTTTGTAAGAAAGTGAGAAAGAAAAAGAACGTTATTAAAGGAAAACTATTACAAAATAAAGTCAACTTTAATTTGGATTTCACTTCCTCTATAAATATGAAATAAAAGAATATTAACAAGAAATTTTATGAAAGAGAGAACTGAAGAGTTTGCTGGAAATGTTCGCTCAGCTGATTTAAGTGATAAAGGAAATGGTATGCCTCAATCTTAGATAAGAGATAAGTGACCAGAGGCAAAGTGAATACCATTTGAATGCAGAACTCAAATCAAAATGAGTAACTTATCTCTCTTTGTATGCATTTTTATTTTATTCTAATATTTTTACTTTTCCTTCCCTCTGTCACCTCTATTTCTTTGAGAACTCTGTAGTTGAACTTCATAACTTCATTTCCCAATTCACATGCAAAATCACAAATTTACAGACTAGCATTTGAACTCTTACTAATGATGAGGAAATTTTTTACTTTCTTAATTCAAGTAGAATTGGCTGTTACTAATAAAATATAGTCATTGAAAGAAAGATTTCATCCCTACAAGTCAGGTAAACCCAGAAAGTGCTTTTTTTAATTGGCTAAGAAAAATACGTTGCTGCTATAAAGGAGATTACTCTCACAAACTTAACTCTACTGTCCCCAGAGATTTAGCTCTGGCCTGTTAGTGATTTGGAGTTTATTTAAGGAAGTCTATTAAATAGATGAAACCATGACATCATGGAAGTCAGGAATTGGAAGTCTAATGCAAAGTAAACATATTGTCATAGGTAACAACGTGGATAAATCTCAAAAAGATATTGACTGAAAAAGCAATTGAAAATAATATATATTGTGTGATAATATTTATTTATTTTTAAATTTTTTGATTAAACCAAACAACATACAAACATGAACATTCTTAACACATGAACATTCCATACTTGGTGTGCAATCAATGGCTCACATATGTGATAATATTTTAGAAAAAGAAATACATTTTTTTGCATGGGCAGGCCCTGGGAATTGAACCCGGGTCTCCAGCATGGCAGGAAAGAACTCTGTCTGCTGAGCCACCTTTGCTGTGGCTGCCCTATGTAAAATATTTGAAAGCATCACATATGCATATGTGGCAATAACAGAACAATATACACAGAAGGAATAACACAAATGCTAGTATAGTGGTATAGTGATTACTTTGGTGAAGGGAGGTAGAAAGGATTGGGAGTGAATGAATCTTTAGCTGTATCTGTAATATTTTTATATGAATATTAATATTTTACTGAGAATCAGAGATATTCTAAAATTATTCAACTCAAAATAGTAATGACTCCTACCCAATCATCTTTTTTAAAACATTTTTTTATTGTGAAATGTAACATATATACAGAAAAGTGATAAATTTCAAAGTACTGTTCAACAAGTATTATAGAGCAAATTTCAAAGAATATTTTGGGTTACAGTTCCACCATTTCAGGTATTTACTTCTGGCTGTTTTAATACATCAGAAACTAAAAAGAAACATCTAGATAATGATCCAGTAGTCATAATGATTTGTTAAAGCCTAACTTCTCTGATAAAACCTCTTATTTAGTCATTATCTCAGCCTTCAGGGATATTTGGGCAATGATCATTCTTGCTTTTTCATGCTGAAAAATGTGTCGATATTATGGGGTGGGGGAATGCCACTGGTTGATGTTCTGGGAGAGATCGGTACCTCTGATCAGAGGTTTCAGAGCTTGTCTGGCATAGGAACAATCCGGAGGTTTTCAGTTTCTGAAAAATAAACTTAATAAGCAAAGCTTTTTTTATAGAGTCTCAGATAGGGCCCTGAGTTTTCTTTAGGGTTTTCAAGATACTGTTGGTTGGGACTAGGCATACCATGGCAATTTGCAATATCTGGCTGAAGCTTGCATAAAAGTAACCTCCAGAATGACCTCTCAAATCTACTCGAAATCTCTTAGCCACTGAAACTTTATTTTGCTACATTTCTTTCCCCCTTTTTGGTCAAGAAGACATTCTCAATTCCATTTTGCCAGGACCAGGCTCATTTCCTACATTGTCAGGCAGACGTATCCCAGGAAGTTTGTCCCATGTTGGGGGGGTGGTGAGCCTACCTTGTAATCTGTAGTCTTAGAAAATTTGTGCATTTAATGTGTTCTTAATTCAGGTACAAAAAATTACCCACAAAACTTGTAAATCATGTATAAAGCATCTACTATGGAAAGGTTCATATGCCAACATATGATAAGATGGTTTGTGAACAATACAGAACAGTATCTGCTTATTAGCAATATGATATGAAGTCTCTTTTAACAAAGTTGGTCACTTTCTTCCAAATTTGTATATTATAAAATTCTGGTGCTCTTTAACTAAACTGATTACCATTCTTTCCTCCCAATTCTAAAGTCATGGGGAAGACAAGTGTTCTATTGCTCAAACTAAACCTTAGCTCATAATGTCACCAAATAGAATAAGAATTTAACCTCTCAATAAGCAACTTATCCTGTTGCAATATCATAATATGCTGTGCTTATTTTTCTAGAGGTCCTAGAGAAGATATTTCCAACTAAGCATCAGATCTTTCACTTTTTAAAGGTAAAACACTCTTTTGATTCTATTTTTAGAAATAAATAGAATATGAATGTTATTTATTTCTAAATTTGATTTGGGGATAAAATAGAACATGAGTTTTACCCTTTTCAGAAAAATGAAAGATTAAAGAAGAGACTTTCAACTTTTCGATACATTGTGAATGTGACGATTTACACACTAAAATAAACACTGACACAATATAACTACAAAATTGCAGACACTTAACATTTCTCTAAAGTACTTCCTGCCGTTAAGATTATTTTTATTTCATAAAAAGGTATCTAAAGCACACATGCCTATTTTCCTCTGTTAGAGCTAGGTGGTAGGTTCATGGGTGTCTTTTCTATTATGTTTTGAAAGTTTGAAATATTTTAAAATTAAAACTTGAGTTTCTGTAATTTGTGGGGTTTTGTGCTGCAGTTTTCAATAAGTACCCTTTAGTATATAAGCTTGTCTGTTTCCAAAAAAGGTGGCAGAAACATTACAAAATAAAGAGATCCTCTTCTGTACATTTAGGTTGGCTATTCATAAATGATAGGCATTGCTGTAAAGTGAAGTGACATAGTACCACAGAAATGGTAAGAATTTTGGAATCTGACAGACCCAGGATTGAGTCCAAAAGCCAAAACTTAATAACTTGGAAGATTTTTTTTTTTTTACCATCTTTAAGCCTCAGTAAAGTGGGAATAAGGCATTCTATCCCATGGGGATGTTGTGAGCACTAAATAAGATAATATAGGTAAAATACTCAACAAAGTGACTGATACAGAATAAACAAATGATAACTGGTAGCTAAGAAGTCTATCAGTATGAATATAGAACTTGTTGCTTGTTTTTGTACATTTTTGGAAGAACACTCAGTTATTAAAATAAATGGTTGGTGTTTTGTTTTAGGTAAGATTATACCATGGGGACTTGGTAGCTGATAGTTGGTGCTGGTGCTGGGCCTACATATTTCTGAGATAACCAGTCTTGCTTCCTACCTACCTCTGTGTTGTCAAAAATAATGGTTGATCTCTGGATTTTTCAAAATTTATCATTCTCAAGAGGGTACAGAAGAATAGCATTATGAAAAGCATTCTTCAACACTTTTTTCTAGCTATTATTTAGTGTTTTAACTATAGAATATCTCTATGAATAATCTGAATTTTATGAATGTAAGTATCGCTATTGGTAGGCTTCAAGTTTGAGGGAATGTTTAACTTCTTTATCTGGAAATGATTCTAAAAAGGCTAATTGATTTGATGACTATCATAGAGTGAGTTAGAGGTGAAGCTGGCTCTAGGATGTAGGTCTCCTGGTTCTTGGTTTGCTGTTATTGTATGTGTGTGTGCATGTATGTGTGTGGGTTTGTATTAGACTGTTTAAAAGCAAGTACTCATAAAAATAAGATTGTAGATGAAAAAAGAGAATTGTGGCCACTATAGCATCATTCATGAGAAATATGTACTTCAAGGCAATCAAAAGATGACTTTTGGACATTGATGTCAGACTAGGGTGAAGAAATGGAATACAGTTAATATGAGCAGAAACTTAAAGAACGAAAAGAATAGTGATAGTACAGAAAATTTTTTCTTCATGAGTTCATTTAATTCTTCATCATGGTTCCTTATAAAGACTTTCCCAAAGATAAAACATACTCCAGAAAATAATTTGCAATGTTTAAAATATACTTCATATATCATATATAATATATAAATACCTAAGATAGTATGTACATGAAATTATATTACTTTATTATATTGTATTTACATAAATGTATTTAAAATGACTGAATATTGTGTTCGGTTATTGGTAGAAGAGGTTGAAATAATAGATGAATGGAGTAAGATAGTACTGTTTATTTGAATGTTTCAAATGCATTATTCTGTGAAACTACAGTTGACTCAAAGCAGAGCTTACCTATTAAAATGTAGTTCTCATCTACATTTTAGAAAAACCTCTCTATGTTTTTTGAATATCATCTTTGTTCATGACTGTGTATAAGCCCAGATTGAATAAAAAGCTACCATCCAGAATTTTGGTTCAACAGAGAGAGCAATGTAATTATTAAAAAGGACTTTAGGACATAGCTTCACCATAAACAAAATCTAGTGGAGTAGGAAGACTGGCCTTGGCACTGTGGAGGTGATCATTTTGGAACTTGTCCTGGCACATTTAGATTGCCAAATGACTGATTTGATTGGTTAGATTACATAGCAGCTCATTAAAATGAGTGTGACATTTATTTGGCTTTGTCCTTGTTTGTTTAAGAAGTGATATCTATTTAGCCAGTATCATAGAGAGGACCTCTATGGGACTGTCTGCCCAGCACACCCGCTTCTCCCACCTTTCTCGTTATGCCTCCATCCAAGTTGTACACTTTGGAGCTGCCACATTCAAACTTATTCCCTGACCAGAGTTGATGGGTCCAGGCTTAGGCAGCTGAGATAAGCGGGCTTCCTGCAGAAGGCAGAGGCATGCTTGTCCAGTGACTGACGCTGCAGTTTGTATCTCATCAAATCTAAGATACCAATTGTAAGATGCACCATTATTTTATTTACCACTAAGAAAGAAAAAACAGTGTTAATTAAGCTCTGATGTATTTTGCTTTATACTTATTGAAAGAGATCTTCGTAGTCTTATTTATACATAGATTTAAATAACTGTATATCCTTCTTGTGTATACATAAAAAGGAAAATATCAGTGGGATGATTTGGTTAAGGTATTTTTAATAATTCTTCATATTTGAGAATCTGACATTTTGAATCACTTTGGGATAGACTTGTTGATAATTGTTTTGTTTTCCAATAATGTCAGTCTCTGTTATTACAGCACATCTTGAGAGCTCTCTGTTATTGTCTCCAGTATTTTCTTCCAAGCTACTGTGGATTTTTATTATACATATTTTGTTTCAGATGAACAAACAATAAAAACAATATCACAATTATTGCTTGGCAATGATGAATATGAACAGGCCAGTCACAATTACTACCAGCAATTATAAGACACATCCTGGTTTCAGAGATATTAAAAGGTAAAAATATTTATATCTTAGAATTAATGAAATATTGTATATGAAGCTTAAGATTGTTGGCCGTTTTCCCTCTGTGAAGAGAGAGCTGGTCTCCCCTAAGTGAGAAGAATGAAGCACAGTGCAGAGGCAGGCAGAGAAAGGAGATACAGAGGAGTTCTAATGATACTCAAACTCCTGGTTTCAGCAGTTCCTATGGTCTAATACCAATTCTGCTCTTTTATTTCTTGGTGGTTCAGTGATATACTCAAATGTCCTTCTAAAAAGTTCCCTTCATGTCTAAAGCTACTGTGCACCAGGCTTCTGTAACTTGAATCTAAGAGAATTCTCATGAATACAGCTTATGAAGTGTTACATTTGAAATAAAACGTTTTTCTCTTAATTTAATCATCTACTGCAGATGGGTGAGACAAGTTGATTCACCAAAAGCTTTTCTACTTGTAGTATAATCATATGCAAACGACACTATAAGCAATAGGAAAAAGGTTGTCAGGAAAGGGATTTATTGGTGGGATGAGGCAAGGAGCCTAGGTCGGGCTGGCTGCACCACAACCTTGTGAAACCAACCACGTATTGTGGTCCCAAATTTTCAAAACTATTTTGCTGGGTTATACTGAAATCCATGCTAGACAGAATCAACAAAGGAGTTGGAATTCTACTGCTGCCACTTCAATGACCTGGAAATAAGGTGCACTGTGACAAATATAGTATAAAATATTTCCCACATGATTGACTCAGAGGAGCAGATGGCTTTGAGAAAGAATTGTTTGTCATCCAACCAATGTATACACGGTTTAGCAAAATTGGCAAAGGGCTGTTAAGCTAAGAGATAAATTCTATTAACAAAGCACTCCCTGTGGCCTCTTTCTGTCTTTCAGATGCCTAGAGTAAATACAAGTATGTGTGATGTTTTAATGAACACCTGCCCTTTATTTGTTTTTTTTTTTTAAATATAGACAAACTTTTTCATGGATAATTTTGTTGAATTTACTACTCTTAAAGTAATAGAGGTCTTTATTATCTATTTCCAGAAATGGAGAGAAGCAATGTAAATGTTGGCTGAACAGAAGTACTTGGTGTAGAGACTGGTATTTTTGCATGGGCCATGGCATCTGCAGTCTCATTCCAAATTGGGCCACACAGGTGGTGAGGTCTGGTGGGATGCGCAAACCAAGGTAGATCACATATGACCTCAGAAGATTTTTTCTTTATGGACTTTTTCCCAATTCTTCATCCTGTTTAGACTGATTTCTGCTTCCATCAGATGGGGAACAAAATCACACTTTCTTAAGTAGCAATAGCCAAGATTAGCAAAAAGGTTGGTAAGGATTTTTTTAATCTTGGGTTAGAGGTATTGAATGATAACAAGGTGCTATTAATGTGAATTCATTAATTCCCTGATGTGTAATTGTATGAACTGATTAGTTCAGAGAAGCATGTCAATGGATGTGCCTCTTTTGCTCAGAATATACAATGACTGCCACTGAATTTTCAGAAATAAAATGCCAAACTGAAAATAGCAATGGAGATAAAATATCTATAATGTATTTCATTTCTTTTCTATATTTCTCTAATCATACTGTTTGCTCATCACAACAATCATCAACAGATATACAAAATTAATCTAATGATAAAATAGTTAAAAATATGTTAATGTATTCTTTGAGATGAAGAGAGAATAAAGTAAACAGAAGCAGCCTCCCTTTTTTACTACCTCATTTGAATTTTCTTAATAGCTTTAACCTCGAAATTCTTTTGATGAAACATTTGATAAGACAGAGGAACAGAAACGTACTTCACTGTGGGTCAGATGGGCATGCAAACATTAGGAAAGTTCCCTAGCCTTCTTGCCTCAGTTTCTAAACCTGTGACGTATGGGTTAAAAAACCTATCTTGCAGTGGAGTTGCAAGGTCAAATTGATGATAATGTTTGTGAAGCATTTAGCACAATGAAGTCATATAGAAAGTGCTCAGTAAAAGATAGCTCTGATGATGAAGATGGAATTAATTGTCAATATGTTTATGGAAGAAAGTATACTCATTTCATTGCTTTCCTGAGAAAGTAAGGAAGCCATCTTAAAATAATTCCATACCTACCTGTTTGCAAAAAGAAGTATAACTGCTTGGTCTTAAACAATTTTTATTTATCTATTAACATGAGGAGGTTAGTTTGCATCTTAGAACATTGTGTGAGAGCCAACTCACGTAGTCCTGAAATTCAATGTGTAAAAAAGATCTTGAGCATATGAATTTGTCCAAATTCTCGATAATAGTATTTGAAGAGTGTTCTAGTTTGCTAGCTGCCGGAATGCAAAATACCAGAAACAGAATGGCTTTTAAAAAAGGGAATTTATTAAGTTACTAGTTTATAGTTCTAAGGCTGAGAAAATGTCCCAATTAAAACAAATCTATAGAAATGTCCAATCTATGGCATCCAGGAAAAGATACCTTGGTTCAAGAAGGCAGATGAAGTTCAGGGTTTCTTTCTCAAGTGGAAGAGGACATAGTGAAAGCAGTCAGAGTTTCTCATCTGGAAAGGCATATGGTGAACACAGTTAGGGTTTCTCTCTCATCTGGAAGGGCACATGGTGAACATGGCATCATCTGCTAGCTTCTTCTCCTGGCTTCCTATTTCATGAAGCTCCCCGGGAAGCATTTTTCTTCTTCATCTCCAAAGGTCACTGTCTGGTGGACTCTGCTTCTTGTGGCTATATTGTTCGGCTCTGCTTTCTCTGAATCTTTTTTTTATTCTCCAAAATATTTCCTCTTTTATAGGACTCCAGAAACTTCTCAAGACCCATCCAAATGGGTGGAGACATGTTGTCACCTAATCCAGTTTAACAACCACTCTTGATTAAATCACATCTCCAGGGAGATGATCTAACTACAGATTAAAAAATACAGTATTGAATAGGGATTATTCTGCCTTTATGAAATGGGATTTAGATTAAAACATGGCTTTTCTAGGGGACATACATCCTTTCAAAACAGCACGAAGGGTATGAGGGACATGACTGATATACAGATTATTTATTTTTATAGTTTTCTGAGTCCTGCTGCTCTCTCCAAGAGCACAGGAGGCCAGAACCTCCCTCTTTATATACTGGCTTGGCTAAATGGATGCTCCCACTTGACACCACAATCCGGAGTAAGAGACACAAGTAAGAAGAGATGGTTTACTTTTGAGTTACATTGTCAGAGGTGCCCAGGGGTAAAAATGTCCCAGGGACAATGGTGAGCAGTGTCAGCATCCATGGTACAGACAAGAGAATCAGCAGCCCCTCCTTGCTCTGGGCCCACAGCCATGACCTGTGTTCTAGTCGCCTTTGGTTTCCCAATCTCACTATTGATTCTGAGAGCTACCAGATGGCCTTCAAATAAATCTCTGTTTTGGTTAAGTAGGTTAAGTTGGTTTCTACTATTTGCAAGAAACAGATTTTTTTTTAAGTATAAATCACATTTAAATAAGTGTTACCTTTTAAGATAGTCCATTTAGGAAGTACTTCTTTTGAAATAGCTTTTTGAGTTCCATAAGGACAGAAGCTCTATTACTTTATGGTTAGAACTGGCTCTGGATTAATTTTGGCTGCTTAAAAAAATTGAATCCAGGGGTAGAAGGGTAATTCAGTGGTAGAATTTTCACCTGCCATGCGAGAGACCTGGGTTTGATTCCTGGACCATGCACAACCTGAAAGATAAACAAGCAAAACAAACAAACAAACAAACAAACAAAACAAAAATTCAACAAATAGTGCTGCAATAATGGGATACTCACATGGAAAAAATAATGAAATGTGACCTTGCCATACAGCATACAAAAATTTGAGTGCGAATTCAATTTGAAAAAACTAAGGATGTTGAATAGAACATGCTATTGGCTCAGAAAGATATACCAAATTAGGAACTTAAAAAAAAGTTTTGGTATTGTCAGCACTAATGAAATTAAATATAGAGCTTCTTCAGGTACTTACTTTTGAAGGTGACACTGCTCGTTTGGATATTTTAATTCTGATACACATACGTACAAAGGTAATGCAAATATTTTGGGAAAAATTAATGGTTATGTTCATTTCCAGCTTAAATCCACTTACTTTGGCTACTACAGGGTTTAGTCTTTTTTAATGAGAATTTGAGGGTTTTTTTTTTAACTTTGTGCAGTGTCTCACCCATATCTAACCCTCAAAGTTGTAAGTTTTCCTTTCAACACCATCATGTGGCCACTTTGACTTAAAACAATAATAAAAATGTAGCTGTGAGGACTAAATAGTTTCTTTTGAAAGAGTAAACTGTCATTACTATGTGAAGATATGTTCCCAATTTATGGTAAATTCATAGTAATTTTTTGCTTCCTCCACTTCCTCTCTTACTCAGTTATCCTCATTGCAAATATTTCTTAGGTTGTTGAGTCTGTATGGACTGTAAGAAACTACTGATTCTTGCAGAGGTGGAGACTGTGCTCATTTTATCATATTCATACCACATTCTTTCTCTAGTGTTGATAGATTAAATTATTGACCTCAGTTTTTCACCTATTGATTTATCTATACTCCTTGCCATTGAAATGTACTATTTTCGCTCTCCCACCTGAAGATGGTTAGATCTTCCTACCCCTTGACTTTGGGCTCAGTTATGAGACTTGTTCATGAAA
The DNA here is from genome assembly GCF_023851605.1 of Tamandua tetradactyla. Classification (NCBI taxonomy): domain Eukaryota; kingdom Metazoa; phylum Chordata; class Mammalia; order Pilosa; family Myrmecophagidae; genus Tamandua; species Tamandua tetradactyla. Next base: position 113,972,787 of record NC_135327.1, read on the forward strand.
TGTTAGCAGACAGTGGATTTACATATGCTTGCTTTCCCTCTTGCATTTGTAATATCATCATGAGAAAAAATGGCTGGCTAGCCTGTTTGTCCAAGAACAGGATGAGAGACACATGAAGCAGACTTCCCCAAGTGACCCACAATCCCATGAGTGATAAATACATGTTTATTGTTTTAGGCCTCTGTGATTGTGAGATTGCTTGTTACACAGCATTGTATGGCAGTTGGCTAGCTGATGGTCATAGGTTTGTTGTGTAATTTGCAGAACAATATTATATTAAAAAATGATGAATTTTTAAAAAGTAACCTCTGAAGAACCTTTTAGTCTTGATGTCTATGAATTTTATGACTAAGTAGAGTTCATCTTGCACATCTGATATATCAGGTAGTTAGAATGCTGAACATATGGTCAGGTCATTGATTTTTATTGTTATATATATTCTAGTTATAAGATAAAAATGTAGAAATACTTAGAATATGGATGGTAAAGCTGTGTGTAATAGAATAAGCTAAGACATTATTTACTTGAATATTCACACTTCTCTAAAATTATGCTAAGCAACCAAAAGTACAGGGGCAAGGAGAAATCCAAACTGGTCACGGTATAAAAATATATATTTGGATGATAAAACAGCAGAGATTTATCTTTTTTTCTACAACTTATACTTCAAGATAAAAGAAAAGTTCTAGGTCGGGCCACAGTGGCTCAGCAGGCAAGAATGCTTGCCTGCCATGCCAGAGGACCTGGGTTTGATTCCTGGTGCCTGCCCATGGGAAAAAAACAAAAGCTCTAACTTTTAAGCTTTATTATTTCTATATTGTTGCTATCAAATGGTGAAGTTATTTTAATCTTCCTTAATAATTTTTTTTTAGGGAAAGTAGTCTATGAGATCCTAAATAAGACACCAACTCCTAAATAACAGAGGCATACAAAAACGATTTTGTTTTCATTCACATTTTCTCTTTTAAAATGAATAAAAACAGCATTAAAGGTAGTCACCATCTTAGCCTTTGGCTCTTTTATTAAATTTCCTAGTCACTTTTACTTTGTAAATAAGCAAATCATTCTTTATAGTTAGAAAGTCATTAAAAAGGCTACTAAGTACAATTGCTAGAGTGTAAACCCAGCAATGCCAGGGAGTTTGCTTTTGTTCACAGATGTGTGTTCCACGTGCTTAGAACATGAGCAGGTGCATAATAGGCCCTCAATGAATATTTGTTGAATGAATATAATGGGTCTTTCTTCAACTCACTTAAAGAGAGTTTGGTTACTGAACTCATCATTTGGAGGGCATTTCTGTGATGCTCTATACAACACAATATTTAATGGAATTACACCAGATTTTAATGAGTAGATGACTAAGAGTTGCAGAAAAAAGCTTATTTGCTGCATCTTTCTGAGTGCTGCACACATGACAATGCATCAGAGAATCACTGCCATCTTTTTCTGAACTTCCAGCCCTCTCAACCTCATTAAGTTTTCCAGTCCTTTAACACTCTTGTGAATAGAGATACTATCTATTCAGTATGTTGATTATTCTTAAAAATATTTTCCATAGCAAATTTATTCCGAATAGCCAAAAACTGAAAACAAATGTCCATCACCAGGTGACTGATTAAGTAAAATGTGTCATATTCAGTGTAATGAAATTCTACCCACCAATTAAAAGAACAAACCACCAATAGATGCAACAACATGGATGAATGAGACAATTTTTATTCTGAGAAAAACAGTGAGACACAGAAGAGCAAAAACCAGTTGATTTAATTTATATGAGGTTATAAAAAATGCAAACTAATATATAGTGAATCAAAGCAGATCCTTGGTTGCTGGAAGCTTGTAGCAGAAGGAGGAATGTTCTGCAGTGGAGCATGGGGAATCCTTTGGGGGTGATAGAAATGTTATGTATCTTGAGTGTGGCATGATTTAATTTTTAAAAATCATCAAATTGTATGGTTAAATGGGCAAAGTTTACTGTACATTAATCATATCTCAATAAAGTTCATTAAAAAATTGTCTGGCTTTCTTTAAATTTCTACTTAAGTCTTCATACACCCAATCCACTGAGTTTAAATTTTTAGATAATCTTTTCCTAATATTCCTCCCTCAACCTGAGATGTCCTTTATAAAGCTTTCTGTCATATTGTTTTAATCTAGACTGGTTGGACCTTCTGCGAAACTGTGCTGCCGGCACTTTATCATCTTCCTGGAAAGTCACTTTGCTTCTCCCCCGTGTGGCCTTCTGGTTTTCCTGGAGCTCATTCGTCTCTTGTGCCTCTTGATTTACTCCATCAGTTTGTGGTGAATACCTTCCTGTTCAGAAAGATAAACTTCTTGAGACCTTTTTTCTGGCTGCTCTTGTTATTCTTGAAAACTCCAATGTCTTTCTTATTTTCAATCTTTTGTTACTCATCTTTTATTTACTTTTTTCTTCTTATCTTCCTTTTATCTTAAGGTTTTGGACTTTCATACTGATAAAGTGCCTGGGTGTGAAGCTGTCAAATAGAATTACTCTACACCCTCTTGGATCATTTAGTTTTCCCACAGAAGAATCTTCCTTACAGCTAGAAGGGGATGGGAGTAAGTGTGAGCCCCAGCCTTCTGGAAACCATGTAGTGGAAAAACACTTTTAATTGAAGACTTTTCCTTATATCCTTTTCCCCTCTTTAGTATAGCACCCCCACTTTATGCTGTACAAGAGTGTCCCTAATTCTAGAACCTGTCTGGTATATTCTCTCAGGGTTGAGGGGCAATGAGGGAAAGGGAGAGACCACTCTTGCTTTCAAGGTAATAGGTGGGTAATTACCAATTCTTGGAATGGGCATGTGGGGTTCCAGGGGTCTAGTGGCTCCTTTTTTTTTTTTTTAAATAAAAGAGTTTTATCAAGATATATTCACATACCATACAATTCATCCAAAGTGTACAATGAATGGCTTTTAGTATAATTACAGAATTGTGCCTTTATCACCACAATCAATTTTAGAACATTTTCAATACTCCAAAAAAGAGAAACTCTATAACCCTTAGCAGTTACCTCTCAATCTCTATCCTTCCCCAGCTCCATCTAACACTAATCTATTTGTGTCTCTATAGATTTATCTATATGTACATTTTCTATGAATGTAATCATACAATATATAGCACTATGTGTCTGGATTCTTTCACTTAGAATAATGCTTTCTTATTGCTATTTTTTTTAATTAGAGAAATTGTTGGTTTGCAAAGTCATGTAAAAAACACAATGTCCCCATATAAACCCTATTTTAAAAAATTTATTTATTTATTAATTTTAAAAATTAAGAACAAACAAAAACATTAACATATCATTCCGTTCTACATATATAATCAGTAATTCTCAATATCATCACATAGTTGCATATTCATCATTTCTTAGAACATTTGCATCAATTCAGAAAAACAAATAAAAAGACAACAGAAAAAGAAATAAAACAAAAACAGAGAAAACAAAAAAACGATTATACATACCCTTACCCCTCACTTTCATTTATCACTAGCATTTCAAGCTAAATTTGTTTTAACATTTGTTCCCCCTATTATTTATTTTTATTCCATATGTTCTACTCGTCTTTTGACAAGGGAGATAAAAGGAGCATCAGACACAAGGTTTTCACAATCACACAGTCACATTGTGAAAGCTATATCATTATTCAATCATCATCAAGAAACATGGCTACTGGAACACAGCTCTACATTTTCAGGCAGTTCCCTCCAGCCTCTCCACTACATCTTGAACAACAGGGTTATATCTACTTAATGCATAAGAATAACCTCCAGAATAACCTCTCGACTCTGTTTGGAATCTCTCAGCCATTGACACTTTGTCTCATATCACTCTTCCCCCTTTTGGTCGAGATTTTCTCAATCCCTTGATACTGAGTCTCAGCTCATTCCAGGATTTCTGTCCCATGTTGCCAGGAAGGTCCACACCCCTGGGAGTCATGTCCCACGTAAACAGGGGGAGGGTGGTGAGTTTGCTTGTTGTGTTGGCTGGAGAGAGAGGCCACATCTGAGCAACAAAAGAGGCTCTCTTGGGGGTGACTCTTAGGCCTAAATTTTAAGTAGACTTGACCTATCCTTTGTGGGGTTAAGATTCATATGAACAAACCCCAAGACTGGGGGCTCAGCCTATAGTTTTGGTTGTCCACACTGCTTGTGAGAATATCAAGAATTCAACTTGGGGAAGTTGAATTTCTCCCCATTCTCACCATTCCCCAAAGGAGACTCTGCAAATACTGTTCCACTCACTGATTGAATCACTCTGGGATTCATCAGGGCATCACTCTGGACAAACCAACAAAATCTCATGCCCTACCCAAGATTCCAAGTACTCATGGTGTTCAATCAAGCTATCAACATAAGTTATATTGGAAATGCACTAGTCAAAATATAAATTTTGTACCAAATAAATATTTTTTGCTTTAGTCTCACACATAAGGTGAAATTTTAAAATATTAATTACCATCTATTTTCAGCACCTTGCAGTAATGACATTCTTTGTTCTTCCTCATGCACAATTTTTAAATTTGTACATTTAGTCACTATTATTATACACTCTATGCATTCCTAGCTTATACCATCTCAATCTTTATCATCTATCTTTCTTTCTGATTTCATTTGTGCCCCCAGCCCTCCTCCTTCTATCATTCTCACATGCAGCTTCATTTAGTGTTTTAGCATAATTGTATTACAGTTAAGTAGTACTGTGCTGTCCATTTCTGAGTTTTTGTATTCAGTCCTGTTGCTCAGTCTGTATCCCTTCAGCTTCAATTACCCAATATCTTACCCTATTTCTATCTCCTGATGGTCTCTGTTACCAACGAAATATTACAAGTTTATTCACTAATATCAGTTCATATCAGTGAGACCATACAGTATTTGTCCTTTTGTTTTGGCTAGTCTCACTCAGCATAATGTTCTCAAGGTCCATCCATGCTATAACCCCTATGTTTAACACTTTCTTTTATTGTGGTAACTTTGTTACAATTGATGAAAAAATACTAAAATATTGCTAACCATAATCCGTAGTTTACATTAGGTGTATTTTTTGTTCATATACCACCATTTTATTAACACCTCATAATAGAGTCATGCATTTGATATAGTTCATGAAAGAACATTCTTATGTTTGTACTATTAATCAGAGTCTGTTGCCCACAAACAGGATTCACTGTGTTATACAGTTCCGTGGTTTGTACACTGTGTTGTACAGTCCATAGCTTCTTTCTAGTAACATACATGACCCAAAATTTCCCTTTTCAACCACATTCACAAACATAAATTCAGTGCCATTAATTACACTCACTATAAAATAACACCGTCACCATTATCTGTTTTCAAACATTTGTAATCAGGCTAGTAAGAAATTCTGCACAAATTAAGCATCAGCTCCCTATTTGCTACACTCATTCTATCTCCTGTTGACCTAGATTCAGTATTCAAACTCTGTGAACTCACTGATAATAATTAGTTCATAACAGTGAGAACATATAATATTTGTCCTTTTGTGTCTGGCTTATTTCACTCAACATAATGCCCTCAAGGTTTATCCATGTTTGTGTGTGCCTCAGGATTTCATTTCTTCTTACAGCTGAATAATATTTCATCTTATGTAAATACTGTATTTTGTTTATCCATTCATTGGTTGATGGACACGAGTTGTTTCTATCTTCTGGCAATTGTGAATAATGCCACTATGAACATAGTTATGCAAATGTCTCTTGGCGTCCCTGCCTTCAGTCCTTCTGGGTACACCTTGTAGCAGATTTGCAAGATTATATAGTAATCCAATACTTAGCTTCCTGGTGAGCCACCAGATTGTCTTCCACAGGGGCTGTATATCCCACAGGGGCTCTTTACATTCCCTCCAGCAGTAAATGAGTTTTCTATTTCTCCACATCCTCTCCAATACTTATAGTTTTCTGTTTGTTTTTTTATAGTGGCCATGCTAGTAGGTGTGAAATAATATCTTGTGATTTTGATTTGCATCCCTGTAGTAGCTAGTGATGTTGAGCATCTTTTCATATGCTTTTTAGCCATTCATATTTCCTCTTCAGAGAAGTGTCTTTCAAGTTTTTTACCTTTTTTAAAAATTCAGTTGATTGTCTTTTTATGGTGGAGTTGTAGGATTTCTTTATGTATTTTAGAAATTAAACTTTTATCAAATATGTGGTTTCCAAATATTTTCTCCCATGGGGTAGACTGCCTTATAATTATCTTGACAAAGTCTTTTAGAGTGCAAAAGTTTTTAACTATGAGGAAGTCCCATTCATCTATTTTTTTCTTTCATCGCTTGTTTCTTGGGTGTAAATTCCAAGAAACTATTGCCTACCACAAAATCTCTTTTTTTTTTTTTTCACATGGGCAGGCACCAAGAATCGAACCCGGGTCCTCTGGCATGACAGGCAAGCATTCTTGCCTGCTGGCCCGCCCATACCATGAGATCTTGAAGGTGCTTCCCTACATTTTTGTCCACAAACTTTTTGGCCCTGGATCTTTTATCTAGGTCTTCGATCCATTTTAAGTTAATTTTTGAATTAGGTGTAAGATAGGGGTCCTCTTTCATTCTTTTGCATATGGATATCTAGTTCTCCCAGCACCATTTGTTGATGTGACTGTTCTGAGTTGAGGACTTAGCAGCCTTGTCAAGTATCACTTAGCTATAACTATAAGGCTCTATTTCTGACCTCTCAATTTGATTCCATTGTTCTGTACATCTGTATTTATGCTGGACCATGCTGTTTTGACCACTGTAGTTTCATAATATGCTTTAAGGCCAGGAATTATGACTTATGTTTTTGTCTATATGTGGCACCTTATCCTTTCAAATAAATTTGGGATTGACTCTACCTCTACTGGTTACTTCAGCTATTGGACTTCTTTGCCACCAAATAAATTTGAAAATTGGCTTTTCTATTTCTGTAAAGTAGGCTGTTGGAATTTTGATTAAATAGAATTACATCTTAATAATATTTAGTCTTCCAATCTATGAACATGGAATACCTTTCCATGTACTTAGGTCTTCTTTGATTTTTTTTTTTAGTAATGTTTTTTAGTTTTCTGTGTACATGTCCTTTACAACCTTGTTTAGATTTATTCCTAGATATTTTATCCTTTTAGCTGTATAAATTGCATTTTCTTGATTTCCTCTTTAAATTGCTCATTAGTAGTGTATAGAAACATTATTGATATTTGCATGTTGATCTTATTTCCTGCCACTTTGCTGAACTTGTTTATTAGCTTGGTAACTTTGTGTAGATTTTTCAGAATTTTCTCTATATTGAACACGCCATTTGCAAATAGTTAAGATTTTACTTCTTCCTTCCCAATCTGGATGCCTTAAACTTCTTTTTCTTGTCTAACTGCTCTAGCTAGACCTTCTAGCACAATGTTGAACAATAGTGCTGACCGTGGGCATCCTTGTCTTGTTTCAGATCTTAGAGGGAAAGCTTTCAGTTTTTTACCATTGAGTGCAGTGTTATCTGTGGGTTTTTCATTTACTCACTTGACCATGTTGAATTGTTTCCTCCTATTCTTATTATTTTTGAAGTGTTTTAGTTTAGAAATGATGTTGAATTTTGTCATAAGTCTTTTCTGACTCAATCAGGATACTCTTGTGTTTTTTGCCCTTTCATTTATTACAGGGCAAAAAAATGTGGTGTTTTACATTAATTCATTTGCTCATGTTGTACCATCCTTGCATACCTGGGAAAAACGTCAAGTGATCACAATGCATGATTCTTTTAATGTGCTGTTGGATTCAATTTGTAAGTAATTTTTTTGAGAATTTTTCTATCTATACTCATTTTATAAATTGTCCTCTAATTTTCCTTTTCAGATTATCTTTATCTGGCTTTGATATTAGGGTGAAGTTGATTTCATAGGATGAATAAGGAAGTGTTCCCTTTTCTTCAAGTTTTTGGAAGGATTGGTGTTAATGCTTTTAGAATGATTGGTAGAATTCACCCATGAGTCCATCTGATCCTCGGCTTCATTTATTTAGTGACTGATTCAATCTCTTCACTTACAATTGGCCTGTTGAGTTCTTTTATTTCTTCTAGCATCAGTGTAGTTCTAGAAATTTGTTCATTTCGTCTAGGTTATCTAGTTTGTTGGCACATAATAGTAGTACTGTCTCTCCTCTCATTTCTGGTTTTATTTATTTGCATCTTCTCCCTCTTTTTCATTGTCAGTCAAGCTAAGGGTTTGTCTATTTTCTTGATCCTTTCGAAGAAACAGCTTTTGGTTTTGATAATTCTCTCTACTGTTTTTTTATTCTCAATTTTATTTTTGCTCTGATCTTTGTTATTCTTTCCTTTTGCCTGCTTTGTGATTCGTTTGATGTTCTTTTTCTAGTTACTCCAGGTGTGCAGTTATGTTTTTGATTTTAGCTCTTCTTTTTTAATGTAGTCATTTAGGACTGTAAATTTCCCTCTCAGTGTTTCATTGTATCTTACAAGTTTTGTTAGGCTGTGTTCTCATTTTCATTCATCTCTAGATATTTTCTGATTTCTCTTGCAATTTCTTCTCTGATGCACTGATTTTTTAAGAGTGTGCTGTTTCCATATATTTTGTAATTTTCAGGCTCTCCACCTATTATTGATTTCCAGCATCATTTTCATTTTGGTCAGTGAAAGAAAGAGCTTTGTGTCATTTTGATTATTTTAATTTTTTTGAGACTTGTTTTGTTACTCAACAGGAGGTCTTTCCTGGGTAATAATTGCTGGGCACTTGAAGAAGTATGTATATCCTGCTGTTTTGGGGTGCTATGGTCTGTATATGTCTGTTAGGTCTAGTCCATTTATTGTAGTATTCAAGTTCTCTATTTCTTATTGATCCTCTGTCTAGATGTTCTACCTCATGATAAGTGGTGTATTGAAGTCTTCAGGTATCACTGTAAAGATGTCTATTTCTCCTTCAGTTTTGCCCATGTTTATCTCATGTATTTTGGGACACCTTGTTAGGTGCATATATGCTTCTTATTGTTATTTCTTCTTGGTGGATTGCCCCTTTTATTAATATATAATGCCATTCTTTGCCTCTTATGACAGTTTTTTGTTTAATATTGGTATGATTACTATACTAATATTCTAACTTTTTTTTGGGTTACTATTTGTGTGTGATATCTTTTCCAGCCTTTCGCCTTCAATTTGTGTCCTTGGGTCTAAGATGAATCTATTGTAGATAGCATATAGATGAATCATCTTTTTTTTTTAATTCATTGTGCCAATCTGTGTCATTTGATTGAGGATTTTAATCCATTTACATCCAATGTTATTACTGTAAAAGTAGTACTTACTTCAACCATTTTACCCTTTGATTTTTATAGATTATATCCTATTTTTGTCTCTTTTTTTGCCCTTTTAATTACCTTTCCTGATAATCCTCACTTGTACACTCTCCTCTAAGACTTTGTCTCCTGTCTTTTTCTTTTAGTCTTCAGAACTCCTTGTCTAGGATTAAAGGCCGTCATTCTTTTTCTGTGCTCCATGTATTTCAGTTGTTCAAATGAGCTATCCAGAAAGGTTGAGATAGATTATGTGCTACAGAAAATTTAGGTTCCAGACAAAGTAAACCTTTCTTTCTTTGGTCTCAAAGAGTAGGTGTAGTTCTAAAATGTGGTGAATGTCTTCCTTACTCCCGTATTCTGAATTACCTTAATCGGGACCTGAACAGCTTCATTTTTATCTCTAAATACCAGGCTATAGATATATAAAACAGCCTCTCAAAATCCAGAAATAATAATTACCACTCCAGACTAAATATGATTGCTGTAAGAGCTTACAATCTAGGCCCCTATTTTCTTAAAAGCATTTTCTTAATGAGCCCATGCAATACTTGCTCTTTTGTTTCTGGCTTATTTTGCCTCACCAAATGTCCCTCAGTTTCATTCACAATGTTGCATGCCTCATAACTTTTTTCTTTTTTGTAGCAGCACAATATTTGATTATATGTATACACCATCATTCACCAATCTACTTCTCAATCAATGTATCCTTCAGCCACCTCCATTCATTAGGCATCGTGTATAATGTCCAATGTCAACAGTCCATCAACACTCAGTTTTGGATAATTTCATTGTTCCCAAGAGAAAGATAACCAATAAAACACCCTCACCAAATAAAGAGTCTAAATCTCTCCTTAACTCTTGTCTCTTCTCCCATTATTTACCCCTAGTGTTGCTGTGGTACTGTTGATGTTTTCCTTGTAAACATAGTCCATAGCATGCAATAGCAGTTTTCTCTCTATACCCTGAACTTATACACACTCTTTGTACAAGTTCATACCTTTGAAATAGTTCATGCAACAACTTATTTCTGTTTCTAGTGCTAAGCAGTGGGACATATGGGTCTATACAAATCTTTCAATTATGTTCAGCTTCAATATGGTCATATTACTTATGGACCCACTAGTGAACCATCTTCACTTCACTTCTTACCTTACTTTTGAGTTCAACCTCATTAGCTAACTGTTCACCCATCTTTAGCTTCCATGTATTTCTAGGTCCCCTATACTCTGTCATATAAACCTCTGACTTTGCTTTTACCATGGTCACAAAAGTGGAATCATACTGTATCTATCCTTCCATGTCTGGCTTATTTCACTCAGCATTATGTCCTCAAGGCTCAACCATCTTGTCATGTGCTTCAGGACGTCATTTCATCTTACTGTTGCATAATATTCCATAATATGCATATACCACATTTTGTTAATCCACTTGTCTGTTGATGGTCACTTGGATTGTTTCTATCTTTTGGCCATTGTGAATAATACTGCTATGAACATTGGTGTGCAAATGTGTGTTTCTGTCACTGCTTTCAGCTTTTCTGAGTATATACCATGTAGTGTTATTGCTGGGTCATAGGGCAACTCGATATTCAGTTTCCTAAGGAACTGCCAAATTGTCTTGCATAGTTGCTGTACTGTTATACATCCTCACCAGCAGAGCATAAGTGTCCCAATTTCTCCACATCCATACCAACATTTGTAGTTTCCTTTTTGTTTAATAGCAGCCATTTTTATAGGTATGAGGTGGTATCTCATTGTAGTCTTGATCTGCATTTCCTTTATAGCTAATGAGAATAAGCATCTCTTCATGTGCTTTTGAGCCATGTGTATTTGCTCTTCAGAAAAATGCCTATTCATATCTTTAGCCCATTTTATAATTGAGTTGTTTGTTCTTTTGTTGTCGACTTGGATGATTTCTTAATGTATACAGGATATCAAACCTTTATCTGATGTATGATTTCCAAATATTTTCTCCCATTGAGTTGGCTCCCTCTTCATCTTTTTGACAAAGTCTTTTGAGGCACAAAAGCATTGATTTGAGGAGTTCCCATTTATCTATTGTTTCTTTTGTTGCTTCTGCTTTGGGTGTAAAGTTTAGGAAGCTACCTCCTATTACTAGGTCTGAAGATATTTCCATACATTTTCTTCTAGGAGCTTTATGGCAGTATTTTTTATATTTAGGTGTTTGATTTACCTTGGGTTAATTTTTGTATAGGGTGTAAGATAAGAGTCCTCTTATATTCTTTTGGTTATTGATATCCCATACTCCCATGCCCATTTATTGAAGACTGTTTTGTCCTAGTTCAGTGGATTTGGGGGACTTTGTAGAAGACCAGTTGACCAGAGATTTTGTGGTCTATTTCTGCATTCTCAATTCGATTCCATTGGTCAATGGTTCTATCTTCGTGCCAGTATCATGTTGTTTTGACCACTGTGGCTTTATAATAAGTTTTAAAATCAGGCAGTGTTAATCCTCTCATTTCTTTCTTCTTTTTTAGGATGCCTTTACTATTTGGGATCTGTTTCCCTTCCAGATGAATTTGGTAACCAGCTTTTCCATTTCTTCAATGTAAGTTGTTGGAACTTTGATTAGTACTGTGTTGAATCTGTAGATCAATTTGGGTAGAATTGACATCTTAACTGTATTTAACCTTCTTATCTATGAGCAGGTAATGTCTTTCAACCTATTTAGATCTTCTCTGATTTCTTTTAGAAAAGTTTTGTAGTTTTCTGTGTACAAGTCCTTTACATCCCTAGTTAAGTTCATTCCTAAGTACTTGATTCTTTTAGTTGCTATTTTGATTGGAATTTTTTCCTTAATTGACACCTTAGTTATGTCATTGCTTGTGTATAGAAACATTACTGATTTTTGCACATTAATTTTACATCCTGCCACCTTGATGAATTTTATTAGCTCAGGTAACTTTCTTGTAGATTTCACAGAATTTTCCAAGTATAGTATAATGTCATCTGCAAATAATGAAAATTTTGCTTCTTCCTTTCCAACTTGGATGCCTTGCATTTCTTTTTCCTGCCTGATTGCTGTAGATAGAACTTTAAGTAAAATGTTGAATAATAGTGGTGACAGAAGGCATCCTTATCTTATTCCTGATCTTAGGGGAAAGCTTTCAGTCTCTCTCTGTTGAGCATGATGCTGGCTATTGTTTGTCATATATGTCCTTTATTATATTGAGGAAGTTACTTTTGATTCCTATGTTTCAAAATTTTCTATCAGAAAAGATGTTGAATTTTGTCAAATGCTTTTCAAGCATCAACTGAGATGATCATGTGATTTTTCCCTTTTGATGTGTTAATGTGCTGTATTACATTAATTGATTTTCTTGTGTTGAACCATTCCTGAATTCCTGGTGTAAACCCCACTTGGTCATGGTGTATAATTTTTTACATGTGTTGTTGGATTCAATTTGCTAGTATTTTCTTGAGAATTTTTGCATCTATGTTCATTAGAGAGATTGGCCTGTCATTTTCTTTTCTTATAGAATCTTTACCTGATTTGGGATTAAAGTGATGTTCACTTCATAAAATGAGGTAGTGTTCCTTTTTCCTCAACTTTTTGGAAAAATTTGAAGCAGAATTGGTGTCAGTTCTTTTTGCAATGTTTGATAAAATTCCCCCATGAAGCCATCTGGCCCTGGGCTTTTCTTTGTAGGAGGTTTTTTGATGACTGATTGAATTTCTTTACTTGTGATTGGTTTGTTGAGATCTTCTTTTCTTCCTGAGTCAGTGTAGCTCATTCTTGTGTTCCAGGACTTTCTGCATTTCATCTATGTTGTTTAGTTTTTTGGCGCATAATTGTGCATGGTATCCTCTTATGATTTATTTTATTTCTTCAAGGTCCATGGTAATGACTCCCCTCTCATTTCTGACTTTGTTTATTTGCATCCTCCTTCTTTTTTTCCTTTGTCAGCCTTGCTAGTGGTACATCAACTTTATTGATTTTCTCAAAAAACAAACTTTTGTTTTTTAATTCTTTCTAGTGTTCTTTTTTTCTCCCATTCATTTGATTTTTCTTTAACCTTTGTATTTCTCTTCTATTTGCTTTGGGGTTAGTTTGATGTTCTTTCTCAAGGTCTTCCCAGTGAACAGTTAAGCCCTTGATTTTTGCTCTTTCTTCTTTTTAAATATAGGCATTTAGGACAGTGCATTTCCCTCTCAGTACAGTGTTTGCCACATCCCATAAGTTTTGAAATGTTGTGTTCTCATTTTCATTCGTCTCCAAATAGCAATGGGTTTTTCTAGCAATTTCTTCTTTGACCCACTGATTGTTTAAGAGTGTATTATTTAATCTCCATATATTTGTGAAAGTTTTCATTCTTTCATGGTCATTGATTTCTAGTTTCATTGCATTGTGATCAGAGAAAGTGCTTTGAATAATTTCAAGGTTTTTAAATTTATAAAAACCTGTTTTGTGCCCCGGCACGTGATCTATCCTGGAGAATGTTCCATGAGCACTAGAGAAGAATGTACATTCTGGTGTTTTGGGTGTAACGACCTATATATATCTGTTAGATCTAAGTCATTTAACAAATTGTTTAACTTTTCTATTTCCTTGCTGATCCTCTGTCCTGTTGTTCCATCTATAGAGGAGAGTAGTGTATTGAAGTCTCCTACTATTATTGTTGAAATGTCTATCGCTCCCTTCAATTTTGGCTATGTCTCATGTACTTTCGAGCTCCTTGATTGGGAGCATAAACATTTATGATTGTTATATCTTCTAGGTGAATTGTCCCTTTTATTGATATATTGTGCCCTTCTTTGTCTCTTATTGTCTTTACATTTAAATTCTATTTTGTCCAATATTAGTATAGCTACTCCTGCTTTCTTTTGGTTACAGCTTGAATGCAACATCTCTTCCATGCTTTCACTTTCAATCTATTTGTATCCCTGTGTCTAAGATGAGTCTGTAGTAGGCAGCATATAGCTGAACTGTATTTCTTAATCAATTCTGCCAATCTGTATTTTTTAATTGGTAAATTTAGTCCATTAACATTCAAAGTTATTACTGTAAAGTAGTTTCTTGAATCTACCATCTTATTCTTTCATTTTATTTGTCATATCCATATATTCTTTTCCCTTTCTCTCTTTTTACCCTTTAAGTTACCCTTATTGGTACTCTTCAATTCTGTGCCCTCCTCTAGACCTACCTGCCCTGTCTTTTTTTTTTTTGTCAGCTGGCATAACTCCCTTCAGTATTTCTTGTAGGACTGGTCTCTTGTTAACAAGTTTTTCAGCATTTGTTTGTCTGTGAAAATTTTAATCTCTCAGTTTTGGAGGACAATTTGGCTGGATACAGAGTTCTTGGTTAGAAATCTTTCTTTTTTAGCAAGTTAAATATATCATACCACTGCTTCTTTCCTCCATGTGCCAATTTAGTCTGAACTCAGTCTTATTTTGTTTCCCTTGTATGTAATAGATTGTTTTTCTCTTGCCACTTTCAGGATTTTCTGCTTCTCTTCAATATTTGACAGACTAATTAATATGTATCTTGGGGAATGCTTATTTGGATTTTTCCATCTTTTAGTCATTTGCTCTTTTGTGTGTTTGAAATCAGTTGCCTAGTTCACTTATGCTTTCTTCTGCCTTAAGAGATCTGCTGTTGTGTGTTTCTAGTGTATTTTTTATTTGGTCCACTGCATCTTTAATCTCTGTGATATCTGCTATTTTTCTACTTATTCTTTCAAATTCCTCTTTATGCTCTTCTAGTGTCTTCTGGGTCTCCTTTATGTCATTAGCCATCCCATTGACTTTGTTCAGTAGAGTTATATAAACACCTTTGATTAGTTGTTCCAAAATCTTTGTCTCCTCTGGTGTCTTAATTTGGTCATTAGGCTGGGCTATTTCTGTCTGCATCTTGACATGCTTAATAATCTTTAGTTGCCTTTCAGGCATGGATATGTCTTGGTAGGGTTAGTATGGAACTTGATTTCCTTCAGTAGTCTAAAGCTTTGTATTTTCAGGATTGATGTGGAGCAGGATGTGGGGCGTGGGGCAGGGCACAGCAGTGCAGTGATGGGTTGCACGAAAGGCATAGGCCCAGGTTGGGGACCCTTTGCTGGTGCCTGTGATCATGGGCTGCAGCGTGTGGGCTGTGGGAGCAGTGTGCTCAGGCTCTTTGACGCTCAGTTCAACTTACTCTTTTTTTATTTTTTTTATTTTTTTTTATTAATCAAAAAAAAAGAAAAGAAATTAATTACAACATTTAGAAATCATTCCATTCTACACATGCACTCAGTAATTCTTAGTATCATCACATAGACGTATGATCATCATTTCTTAGTACATTTGCATCGATTTAGGAAAAGAACTAGCAAAACAGCAGAAAAAGATATAGAATGTTAATATAGAGAAGAGAATTAAAATAATAATACTAATAAAAAAGTATATATATATATATAAAAAGGAAAAATAAAAAAAACAAAAACAAAAGATACAAACACACAAACAAACAAACAAAAAACCATATTTCAGGTGGAGCTTCATTCAGTGTTCCAACCTAGTTACATTACACTTAGGTATTATTGTGCTGTCCATTTTTGAGTTTTTGTATCTAGTCCTGTTGTACAGTCTGTATCCCTTCAGCTCCAATTACCCATTATCTTACCCTGTTTCTAACTCCTGCTGGTCTCTGTTACCAATGATATATTCCAAGCTGATTCTCGAATGTCGGTTCACATCAGTTGGAACATACAGTATTTGTCTTTTAGTTTTGGGCTAGACTCACTCAGCATAATGTTCTCTAGGTCCATCCATGTTATTACATGCTTCATAAGTTTAGTCTGTCTTAAAGCTGCATAATATTCCATCGTAGGTATATGCCACAGTTTGTTTAGCCACTCATCTGTTGATGGACATTTTGGCTGTTTCCATCTCTTTGCAATTGTAGATAATGCTGCTATAAACACTGGTGTGCAAATGTCCGTCTGTGTCTTTGTCCTTAAGTCCTTTGAGTAGATACCTAGCAGTGGTATTGCTGGGTTGTAATCCATTCTGCCATTCTATGTCTTTGATTGGGAAATTCAGTCCATTAACTTTTAGTGTTATTACTGTTTGGATAATATTTTCCTCTACCCTTTTGGCTTTTGTATTATATATATCATATCTGATTTTCCTTCTTTCTACACTTTACTCCATACCTCTCTCTTCTGTCTTTTCGTATCTGACTCTAATGCTCCCTTTAGTATTTCTTGCAGAGCTGGTCTCTTGGTCACAAATTCTCTCAGTGACTTTTTGTCTATAAATGTTTTAATTTCTCCTTCATTTTTGAAGGACAATTTTGCTGGATATAGGAGTCTTGGTTGGCAGTTTTTCTCTTTTAGTAATTTAAATATATCATCCCACTGTCTTCTAGCTTCCATGGTTTCTGCTGAGAAATCTACACATAGTCTTATTAGGTTTCCCTTGTATGTGACAGATTGTTTTTCTCTTGCTGCTTTCAAGATCCTCTCTTTCTCTTTGACCTCTGACATTCTAACTAGTAAATGTCTTGGAGAACGCCTATTTGGGTCTATTCTCTTTGGGGTGCGCTGCACTTCTTGGATCTGTAAATTTAGGTCTTTCATAAGAGTTGGGAAATTTTCAGTGATAATTTCTTCCATTAGTTTTTCTCCTCCTTTTCCCTTCTCTTCTCCTTCTGGGACACCCACAACACGTATATTTGTGCGCTTCATATTGTCATTCAGTTCCCTGATCCCCTGCTCAAGTTTTTCCATTCTTTTCCCTATAGTTTCTGTTTCTTTTTGGAATTCAGATGTTCCATCCGCCAGTTCACTAATTGTAGCTTCTGTCTTCTTAGATCTACCATTGTAGGTATCCATTGTTTTTTCCATTTTTTCTTCTTTGTCCTTCACTCCCATAAGTTCTGTGATTTGTTTTTTCAGATTTTCTATTTCTTCTTTTTGTTCAGCCCATGTCTTCTTCATGTCCTCCCTCAATTTATTGATTTGGTTTTTGAAGATTTTTTCCATTTCTGTTCGTATATTCAGCATTAGTTGTCTCAGCTCCTGTATCTCATTTGAACTATTGGTTTGTTCCTTTGACTGGGCCATATCTTCAATTTTCCGAGCGTCATCCATTATTTTCTGCTGGTGTCTGGGCATTTGATCAGATTTCCCTGGGTGTGGGACCCAGCTGGTTGAAAGGTTTTTCTGTGAAATCTCTGGGCTCTGTTTTTCTTTTCCTGCCCAGTAGGTGGCGCTCGTGGCGCTCGTCTGTCTGCGGGGCAGTGGGCCCGGGAAACTGCGCGTGGAGATGGGGGTCGCTGGCCGCCACGGCTTGGGGGAGTGCCCGTCCAAATTGCCCAGCTGGCCCGAGACACCAAGCGTGACGGGAGGGCCCTGCTATCCAACGTTCCCAGTCGGACCGGGAGCCACGTGTGTGGAGGGGACCCCAGTCGCCAGCCACCCCGGCCGGGAAAACGCGCGCCCCTTGGGTATCTCACCACAGCGGATTCTCCCTGCCTGTTCAGCTGTTCCAGAATGGGGTACACTGTCTTTTTGGTCTCTGTCGTGACTCCGGGAGCTGTTTCGTATTGTTTCTGTTTCTTTAGTTGCTTTTCTGGAGGAGGAACTAAGACCCGCGTGTCTTACTAAGCTGCCATCTTCTCCGGAAGTTGGGTTCAACTTACTCTTGTCCTTTACAATTGCTCCTGTTTCACTGAACAGATTTTTCAGCTCTTCATCATCTGATTCTTGCCCTGGGTATGTGGCACAATTTTTCAGATTGTGCTATATGTGCAATTGTTCCACTCCCAGGAGGACGCTTTCTTTCCTCTTTTCCTTCTCTGGGATTCTTGATCTGTTCTGCTGTTTTGTTTTGCATCTATCATTATGATGATTATTACTATTATTTAGTCCCCTTTTGTTGCTTCCAGCTGCTTTTGTCTGGAGGGCAAATTCTGGAAGAAGGTTCACCTCAAAAAGTATTTTTCCAAGTCAGTATTTCTCAGCCAAAAAGGGCCAGGGACCCACAAAATGAGCATATACCAGTTCCAAAGATTCCTGAGGAGAGAACCAGTGAGATCAAAAAGCCTTCTAGATGGTTCCTGGAAGCTGCGTTTTTCTGGCTAGCCCGGAAGATGGCGCTCTTCAGTACTTTTCCCTGTATCCTAAGGTCGTTGTGCAGTTTTAAACCTCCACTGCCTTCTTCCTTGTTGGGGGCACAGTGGAAACAATGGCCACAGTGGTTCCTATTTGGGGTGGGCCAAGTGGTTCAGAGCTAGGACCCAGTTATCAAATTATTTGATCAAAAGCCATTGTCAGTGCTCAGTCAGGACTCCCCGCCTCACCCATTCTTTTGGAAGAGGGTTCCATACCCTCCTCCGTCCATAGCAGCCAGCCAGGAACCAGACCCTGAAGATGATCACTTTGAGAGTGGGGGAAGGGCATCAGTAGCTGCCAAGGAGCAAGTTATGCAGTTTCTTTTCTTTTTTTTTTTTGCATGAACAGGCACTGGAAATTGAACCCGGATCTCCAGCAGGGCAGGCAAGAACTCTGCCTGCTGAGCCACCGTGGTTGTGAGTAGTTTTTTTAACCATAGTTTCTCAGTCTTGTCCACTTCCCTGGATGCTGTCCAGTGCTCCCCTGGCTTCTAGAGCCTCAAAACTTATTTCAGACAGTTTCTGCCTGTCCATTAGCTGTTTTGTAAGAAGAGTGAGCCCTGTAGCTCAATACTCTGCTATCTTCTCCAGAAGTTCTCTGTCGATGTCTCTTCAGTTGCTTTTTTTTTTTTTTTCCAAGAATTGTGGATACATATATACATGTTCTTTCCCATCCCAACTACTCCCAAGCATATCATTCAGTGGACTTTGCTCACATTTACAATGTTGTGCTACCCTCATTAACCATCCATTACCAAAACTTTACCATCGTCACAAACACAAACCCTACGCTCATTATGCATGAAGTCCCCATCTGCCCTGCCCCCCACCCCTGATAACCGTACTCTAAATTCTATGTCTGTGAGTTTGCATATTTTAGCTATTTCTTACAAGGAGAGTCATGCAATATCCATTGCTTTGTGTCTGTTTTATTTCACTCAATATTGTCTTCATGATTTATCCATGTAGTACCCTGGATCAGAATTTCATTCCTTTTGAAGACTAATACTCTGTTGTATGTATATACCGCATATTATTTATTTATACACATGTTGATGGACATTTGGGTTCTTTCCAGCTTTGACTTGACTGTTGTGAATGATTCTGCTAGAGTATGTTGTACAAGTATATGAGTGCCTGCTTTCAGTTCTTTTCTGTGTATACCTAGAAGTGGGGCTGCCAGGTCATGTAGTAGTTCTCTGTTTAACTTTTTGAGGAAATGCCAAACTGTTTTCCACAATGGTGGAAAACAACAATGCGTGAGGGTTCAGATTTCTCTGTATTCTTGCAACACTTGTTACTTTCAGTTTTTTAAGGGATAGTCATTCTATTGGGTATGAAGTTGTGGTTTTGATTTACATTTCCATAAAGATTAAATACCTTGAGGGCTTTTTCATGTGCTTATTGGCCGTTTGTATATCTTCTTTGGTTAAATGTCTATCAAGTCCTATCCCTGTTTTAAACTGAATTGTTTGTCTCTGTTTCAGAGTTGCAGGAGTTCTTTTATATTCTGGATATTTAATTTGTACCAGATATTTGGTTTCCAAACATTTTGTCCCATTCTGTTGGTTGTTTTTCACTTTCTTGATAATTGAATAGTTTTTATTTAACATTTATATTTGTTATTTAGTATTCTCCAGGCATTATTCTAAGGGGGTTATAAATATTAAATGATTCCTTTTAACAACGCCTTGAGATAGGTTCTGCTATTCCAACTGTATAGATATAAAATTGAGGCACAATTTGTGGGAGTTCAATAGGTATGTGGAATAATGGAGAAATAGGAATTCTTCATTCATTAGAGGTCAAATTCCTTCTTCAAACAGTCTCTAAGGTTCTATAACATTGTATGTTTTTGTTTGTTTGCTCCTGTTTTGGCATGGGCAGGCTTCAGGAATCGAACCGGATCTCCAGCATGGCAGGTGAGAATTCTACCACAGAGCCACCGTTGCCCACCCAATATTGTATGTTTTGAGGTTAGAAAAGTGGCAGAAATATATAAAGCATGATGTGGGTGAACTGAAAGACAAAAGATTGGATAATTGAAACCAGTGTATTAAAAAGTGCTTTGAGCCAGAATTGAGGCTGCAGTTCTCTGAAAGGTCTGTATTATTACTGTTAATGATTAGATTTTGGCCAGTGAATTATGGGAAAATTCAACAGCTTTGCCAACTCCCTCCTAACTTGGTCCTGCTTGCACATCTGTCATAATGCTCCAAAACACAGTATAATTATGGAAGTCAAGTGCTAATCTCTGTCCAGACTCTTTAAGGCACTAAGCTTAGAGCTTTGAAAATGCCACTAGCTTCTCTGAAGCAAAGAAAATTTTTCCTAATTGGGGCTGGACTTCTTCTAACAGAATAATTTAAAAAGAAAGCATACACACTCATAAAAAAAAAAAAAGGAAAGAAGAGTAAAGGTTATGACTGAGTTTTATAATGAAGGTATTTTAAGAAAATAAAATATCTAAATATATGTGGTACTGAATTTTCTATCCTAAACAGCAAAGACCTTGGTGAATAGTGCTCAGGAAACGTAAAGGATGCTGGTTTCACACACAGCAGAAAACTGAAATTTATTACTTCACTAAATGCCACCTAAATGTGTGTGAGGAAGGCGAGGACGGCGAGGAAGGCCTTAGTAGCTCTCAGTGGGCCAGAATGGGAGGAAAAGAATTCAGTAAGTTGTCAGGATTACATTTATGACAAAATGATCTTTTCCTGTGGTTGGTCACGACTTTACTGGTGACCCATAGTGGTGTCTGGTGTTGACTGCAGCCCTACTCACTCTCCTTCCAGTCTTTTCCCCTCCTTATAACCATGACTGCTTTGTTGCTGAAAGGGGCTAACGCATTGAGGTGATCTGTGGCAGAGATTGCTAATTGTCCACCAATAGCCAATTCTTTTCTTCTTTATTTTAACAATTAAAGTCTCCAAATTTTAGCTTCTCATGTGTTTGAGTCTTCTCTTCTGTTTTCCTTTGAAGCTAGATGTGGCCACATGACCACATTTTATGGGATGTTAAGGGAAGTGATCTTACTTTCATCTCATACCTTTAAAAGAAAACTGCTGGCTCTCTACTTCCTCTCCTGCTTTCTGCAGCTAGCAGTATAGATATGATAATGGTGAGTTAGTTTCAGATATGTGGGTGAGTACAACATGGTGGGTATATTAGCTGAGTTTAGGCCAGGAAATAGAAACAATTAAGTATCTAAAGCAGAAAAAGGACTTTATACAGTGAATTGAGGTGCTTACAAAATCTTCAGAAGGGTTAGAAGAGTACAAGTCAGAGAATCTGCACTAAATAGTTGGTTTTAGGGTCACTTTATTGTAACTATTAGGCAAGTTAGGCAGCTGCTGCTGTTGCTACATCTGCTGTCAGCTTGGCTGCCTTATGCTACTAGAGTAGAGCTTGGAATCTGTCTTCTGTAAACATTCATATCTACTGGAAATTTCTTGAGAGTCACCACTGTTTCCACTGTTGCAAGATGACCTTTATTTCTGCCTTTCATATTTCTCATGAGTGTATCCCATTGGTACATCCTAGAACAAATACAGAGCCCTGGCTTCTAGGGAGCCTGGAAAATATAGTCTTCTACTTTCTGGCCATTGGGATGAGGAAGTATAAATGTACTCCCAATGCCAATAAACAAAACATAGAACACTAAAATACAACAGCAATACATTTATGACAAAATGGTCTTTTCTATATAGAACAAGTCTGGGTCCTAGACCCTGTGGAGTTCTCTACCAATCCTGGATCACACACCAGCAGTTTAAATGAGAAAGATATAAATTCTCAGCTTATTTAAGCCATTATTATTTTGGGTGTTCTGTCACTTGTAACTAAGTCTGATCTTGACTAATTCAAATTTTGTTATCAGGCATGGGATGCTGCAATTAACATGTGGTGCTGGCTTAGTGTAAGTGGTCAGGGAACAATAATCCATTGTAGGTTGCAAAGCTAGGGAACTGCCTTACGTCATAACTATGATTTGGGAATACCATCTCCAATAGTCTCTTGGAAGGCAGTCTATCTGCTCATGGAGGATAAGCTTCAGGGAGAACATTGAGAATAATTCAACATGTTGGAATTTGTTTGTTGCTTTTAACAAGGCCTTAGCAGGATAGAGTTGCCAGTCAGCAAGCAGAGAGAGAGAGAATATTGCTATGCTAAACTCAACTGCCTCTTCCTCTGACTGGCAATGAGAATGACTGAGAGTTTGGTAATTTAAGGCCTTGTAGAGTTGAAAAAATCAGTTGCTCCTATAACTAAAACCGAGAGACATCAGTGTTGGCAGGAAGTAAGGCAACTTACAAGCCAACTATGGCAGCAAAACTAGTGCAAAGTTCAGATCAAAGGTGCTGCCTTTTTTTCCCAGTCTGTTTCTTCAGGTGTCCCTCTGAAAGCAACTGCATGGTCTGGAAATGGGAGAGTAAGATAATGAGCAGGGCTAGTAATTAAAAAAACATATTCCCTATAGTTAAAAGTTATGTTTAGATAAGATTTTTGGTTGTAGTTGTTTGCACTCAGAACTGACTGGAAGCAAACCCTCTTTGAGAGAATTGTAAATGCTGAACGTTGCACATCCTATCTCAACCAGCAAGACTTGACTGAAAAAGCCTATAATTGTTCAATTCCTAAAGCAACTCTCAGACCCACTAAATGGTACCAAGAGGAAGAAGGCTTCAAAAGGTATACAGTTACCTGTAAGGGCAAACTCCAATACCCACCTTACTGGTGAACATGTAGAGTAATAGAGAAGAGGCTTCCAAAGGGCAATCCAAGGACCATGAAAGGCAATAAGCAATGATGTTTCCCCTAGAAAACAAAACCAGGGTGACTAGATATCCTATACAGGGTACTTATTTTAGTGCCAGAGAAGGGAGTCTTTACAATTCCTGGCCAGCAGGTAATAATAATTGTATAGGACCCGTGATGGCTATGTACTTCCAATTTTCCCCTTTTCCTTAAATAAGAAATCCTATTCCTACTTCATAGGATATCATAAGGGGACGGATAATTCACATTTTATTTTGTAGATTGCCAGACTGTGAAGTATCATATCTACTTGCTGATCCATTACTTTACCCAGATACCTGTCCTTTGAGTTGGATGCTGTATCTGGATGGCACTCTGACACTGGGTTCATTGGAAAAGGTTGGAGTGTGTTCATGCATGAGATGAATGAATACTTGGGTGATCAAAGAGGCAGAGTTTGGTGGAGACTTCTGATTGAATCTTAATATCTGATCTTTCTTCCATGGTGATAGAGCCCCCAGTTTTGGGCTCAGTGTAACCCAGTGTTGATTACATTTCCCAGTCTACCTTGCTTTTAGATAGGTTTCTAAGTTCTGGCCAATGGCATTTAAGCAGAAATATTATATTGAAACTTACTTACGAAACAATGCATGAATGTTCTTTGCTTCTTTTTCACCCTTTCCTCTAGCCTGTTGCCTCACATTGATAACCACCATGTTGGACCATAAGAGCTCACTTATGCATCATTAATGATCTTTTTTGTTATTTTCTAAAGAATTTTTGGATTGAATAAACACAACCTATAAAGCTTCAAGGAGTAGCCTGCTGGCAGAATTGTACAAAACAAATTTTTGCCAAACTTGGAGAAACAGTCATGATTTATTTTCCCTAAATTCAGAATAGGAGAAATACTTCTCCATAGTGTTCTTCTATTGCCTTTCATTTTGGTTGATATGTGAATCTTGGTTTTGTGTATTCTGGAAATGATGATTAATTTTACTCAGCCACACAACTAGTATTTTATACCTTCTTTGTAATATGTGAGTCTTACTCTCTGAAAAGGAAGCAAAATAAATACGGAAGGATTTACTTATAATACAAAACACCTCTTTCCATTTTCTTTTCAATTAAGAAAGAAAGGATTAAATGTAACTTTCTCAACTCCAGTGCATATTCTTTGTTTTTCTTTTTTTCCTTTTTGCTTTAAGCAATGAAAAGTATTAAGTCTGTGTAATAATTTAAATGGAATTACTTGCTAGAAATCCTCTGTTAAGATCAGTGAAAGGGGATTAGTTTTAAACAGCCCTAATCACAAATTTTTTTTTTTTTTTTTTACGTGGGCAGTCACCAGCAATCGAACCCAGGTCTCCGGTATGTCAGGCAAGAATTTTGCCACTGAGCCACCACTGCACCACCCACTAATCAGAATATTTTTAAGAGAAAGATTATCATGATATAACTTTTCACACTATAGACACTTCTGTTTTTATATCATTTGCAATGCATATTTTTTTCTTACAATTTAACAATTATCTAGACTTTTTGACCATAGCCTTTTTTTTTGGGGGGGGGGGTGCCTTGTCCAGGAATCGAACCCAGGTCTCCTGCATGGAAGGTGAGCATTCTACCACTGAACTACCCGTGCACCCTAACCATAGGTTTTGAAAGGCAAAATCTGCCACTGAATATACTAACTTTCTCAATTTCTATGATAGTATTCTATGTCACATATATATTCTCTAATTTGCCATTTTTGGGTGAGGAAAACACAAAACTTTGGTCATTAATATATGTATCCTAAAGAAGTTTTATATTGATTACTTTGGCATAAAAAAGGGCTTTTTTTATTCCTGCGAAGAGCAATGAGAATTTGTCTGGATAATTTGATAATTATCTAGATAATCAGAACAATACATATTATTAACCAGATTATTTGAGCCTCATACCTAATTATAACTTTTCTCTTTGTAATTTTTCTCTAAATCATCTAGATTAGTCTTTTGATTAATCATGTATGGATAAAGTATAATGATCCAGCCAGAGTCCTAAAATTTTACAGAAAACTTATGATGCAGAGATAAAGAGGTTGATACAAATTGATTAAATGTAATTTTATCAATATGCTGAATTCAGAGCAGTATTGAAGTAAAACTATACAAGATGCTTCTTTCTTTGCATGTGAATACCACTTATTTGAAGGAGATAATTTGGTTCATGGTAATTGTTCATTTAAAAAATCACATCTTCTTAGAAGATTAAGACATTTTTACGGAGTTGAGTGTAAACATGTATGTTTCTATTTCAGCATTTTCAAATGTGATTTTCTGCAGTAAAATTAAAGACTAGCACAATACCAGTTGAAAAAGAATGCTGCCAGAGGTTTTTTGAAGCTCCCTCATCCAACGCTTTTGCCTGTTTTTGTTATATTTCCTTTGTTGCTCAACTTCAATGCTTCTCATTCTTCACTCGACATTTTTGGACTTTCTTCATATTTCTCATTGTAAAAGCGTGATGATTTCTTAATGCAGATTGAGTTGTATTGGTGGACAACAAAATGGAATAACATGTTAAGGTAAAGAATAAGGCAACAAATAATTTTCCAAACGTGAATTTTGTAGATTCAATGAAGGAGGTATGATTTGCGAAAGGAATTGTGGTTATCTATTTTGAAAACAGTTCCTGGTAATTATTATAATTATTTTTTTTTTTTTGGCATGAGCATGCCTGAGGAATTGAACCCAAGTCTTTGGCATGTCAGACGAGAACTCTACCATTAAGCTACCCTTGCAGAGGCCATGGTACTTATTTTTAATATTTTTATAAAGAGCATTTCTCTCCTTGATTATAATCCCAGTGATTTCATAGAGAAAGAGCTGCTGTCAGAATATTACCTGTAGAACAGCTCAGATGTTTCATGAGATTAAAGGTCTTCCCATAACGATGCTCTCCTGCTCACAACTGCATTTCTTTGGGTAAAGCTAACCCATGAAAATTCTTGCTTAGTTTCCTCTCATATTTCTTCACAGGGCTGTTTTGAGGAGAGGCCAAGTCTTTGGCTGCTTGTCATGATTTTCTTCCTCCCATCCCTGTGCTAGCCAGAGTAGTCTAAATCTTCCTGCTTCTGGTTGGAAAGGGCACTGTGGATGTATATATTAGATTCTTAGGGCTGCCATAACAACTTACCAGAAACTTGGTATCTTAAAACAACAGAAATTTGTTCTTTCAGTTCTGGAGGCTAGGAGTCCAAAATCATGGTGTCCCCGAGTTCCGAGTTGGGTTTCTTCTAGGGAATCTGAGGGGTTCATGCCTCTTCCTAGCCTCTGGTGGTTGCTGTCAATCCTTGGCATTCCTTGGCCTGTAGCTGCATCACTGCAAGCTCGGCTTCTTTGTCACATAGCCTTCTTCCCTCTGTATGTATGTCTGTGTCTCCTCTCCTCTTATAAGGACACCAGTTATTGGATTTAGGGTCCACCCTAATTCAGCATGACTTCATCTTATTACATCTGCAAAGACCCTATTTCCAAATAAGGTCACATTGTGTGGTTCTTGATGGATATGAACGTTAGGGAGACAATATTCAACCTACTACAATGTATAAACCTCATTTTTTGGAATTAACTGTTCTCCCCAGAGAAGAAACATGATAGGAAATGAAGACACTTAGAATAGGGAATTGACACAGATTTATCCAGAACTTCCAAAAGAAAACTCAAATGATCAGGATATGTGTAATAAAGATACTCTTCGTTGTGCTCTTATTCTTTAGGGATTGTATCTTCTTGACAGCACTGGCTTTGATTTAACATCTCTTCTCTCAGTCCCCTACCTCTCATATCACAGTTGACCCAGGGCTGTCATTTTTTATAGTTTACACTGAAGCTGATAATTTATTAAGTTTTACGTATATATTGGGCTTCAAAGCAAGACAGTAGGACTGTTCAGAAGAGGCCTAGAGGTATATTTGGGAGTAGTCCTGAGAGTTGAAGGAAAAGAATAAATACAGGATTCAGAATCTAGAAGGTCAGGAGTTACCAGGTTCAACAATGCAAATGCAAGATGAGTGCTTATTCTAGGTCAAGGCTTGCATGTTTTTTTGGCCTGTTTTATTTTGTTTTGTGGGTGTACCCTACAAGGACATTAGAAACTGTAGAAAACTCCCTTTGGCTAAGATAAGAGTAGAATATATAGTTATCCAGAGATCTCTGGGGTATGTCCTAGCAGGGAAAGAGAAAGTCTGGAGTAGAGGAATTTACTTTTGGACTTTCTTTTTGCAAAAGATAAAATGATAAGTATAATCTAAGTAATCTACTTTATTAAACCCAGAATGAAGAATATTCTTTCATACCTTTGGAATTTCCCTATTACACATTTGAATAATTTTCTATTCATAGGCATAAAAATATGAGGCTGAGAATATGAAGAAAAAAAATTCTCTATAGTATGAATATGACTTATCTTTTTTAGATTCTGGCCTTTTTTTTTTTTTTAGCTGTATTTTCACTGCTAATTGAACAGTTCTCAAAATAATAATGGAAATATCATTTCATCTTTTAGAGCACCTGGTACCTTACAGCAGGAAGGAGGGTGATTATGCATTTTGTAATCACCTTTCAATAAAATAATTTAAGGTATCATTTATGCAAGGTCATTTTAGTGATGATCCAGAGGCCAATTATCCAGACATCAGCTCCTTACTTTTGCCCTATAAGCAAAGTTCATGGTTTGAGCTTGTAATCTTGTCCTCCGTGAGAGAGCTATGCTGGGAGCCCTTGGTGCCCTGTTGTGGCTCACATAACCTTTCAAGTTCTTCAGTGTATAATGGTGGTAATAATAAAATACCTATCTCTTGGGATAATTATTAACTTATCTCTCTCTCTCGGGATAATTGTTGACTTAATATGCCTAAAGTACTTAAAAGAGTAAGTAACACATAGTATGCACTCAATAAATGTTTTCTACTATGATTCTTAATCAATTCTTATGAGGAGCCTTTGCAGAGATACTGTCAGCCTCTTTGTATGCATGAGGGAACTGACGTATGGAAAGATTTAAATGACTTATTCAAGTGCCACTCACCACTAAGTAGTTGAACAAGGTTTGCTTTGTTTTCTTGACTCTAATTTTTTAAATGCACTAATATCTTAATGTGATCCTTATTAATTTTAAAAATTAGGTAGAATTACTTTGTGAAGACTAATTGATAGTTTCTTTTTATACTTTTCTAGTTACTTATAAAATGTTGTTCAAAAACCCCCCAAATTGAAAAAAACAGATTCCCATTTCTTCCTTTGAGGATAGTTAAATTGGAATAGCTACTTTGGGACAGTATTCACACTAATGTAAAATATTGTGTCTTTTGTCATAATCTCGTAAGCATTTCAAGGTTAACCAGTCAGATTTTAAAAATGTAATTGAATTTTGATGTATGTATAAATGAAAATAGGACTATACCTTCCTCAAATTTCTGCTGTCAAAGATAAAAAGAAAATTCTGAAGCCCAAGGTGACTTAGTTCCAAACATTGTGATTTATTTGCATCACCTGAGTAGTAACAACTCAAAAGCCCTAATCCTCAGTCCTAACATTTTTGAAGCAAGCAAATATACTTACTTATAATATAGGCACCCAAATAAACAGATTTCTAACTTGGACTCCTTCCTTTCAGCTATGCTAAAAATTTTATGATGTATGATTTTCAAAACTCCTTCTTACATTTTAATGAGAAACCACTCGGTCAATGTTGCCACAGTTGGTAAACTGGCCACAGAGCAGAATTACCAGCCAGCTGTCATTCACTGAGAGCTCACCGTTTGAATACAAAAAAGTAATGGAAAGCATGATAGCTTCCTTCAGTCAACTCAGGGGCAGGATGTAAAGGAAAATCTGAAAATATTTCTAAAGCAATAAACATTTTCTAAATGTTTTGAAAACTGAAGTATTGATTTCACATTTACCCATACAGAAAGGGGCTAAAGGAAAGTGAGGATGCTGAAGTTTGGACCAGTTTCAGGAAAAAAAAAAAAGAAAATGGAAAGATTTATGAACTCTATTCATCAGCTGGAAGGTCTTCCTTGAAAGATCTTTGGAAAGTGTGATCTGAGAAAGAAAGTCATTTTATAGATATTAGCGTTTTTTTTTCCTTAAAAGCTCTGCATTTTATTAAATGTAAAAAATGATGTTTTGTCTTTCCCTTTAGCCAGTGAGCTACTTAAAGGCAGGGATCATGCCTGGAGCCCCAGCACTCAGCACAGTGTAAATACTGAACTGAAAACTCAACAAATATTTGTGAAATTGGATGTTGACTCTCAAGCAACTCAATCAACCAGATAAGGCACCAGATATATTGTTGATATGATGTGTGTGCACATACGTACATTTGTATGCATATGTTTGCTTTTATGTGTGTGTTTGTATGGGTATTTGGAGAGAACCTTATAAGAAGCAGGATACTTTGGATGGATGTAATAAAATTCTAGTCATATAAATGGAATTTGGGGAACTAAAGGAAACTTAACTTGTTCCCTAAACTGATTCTCTTTAAACTGTTTCTGAGATCCTTACAAAACACTAATGGTGCAGTGATGACAAGATGACCTAAGAAATCGTAAGTACCCAAGTTACAATTGGAGAAAGACTTGACCCATATCTTAAAAAACTCTTTGGAGTGGAAGAGTGGCCAGTGCAACTGTGAGACACAGGTGTTCCCTGCTCCGCATTGGCAGTAGCCCATGTCCGACAGGCTGCTGCGTTGGGCACAGGCTGAGGCTCCCAGGTGGTCTTCAAGGACAGCCAGCATTGTAGCCAACTCATTCCTCGGAGGTCAGGGAGAGGTCCTGAGCATACAACCAGAGACCCTTGGAAGACAGAAGTGAATTATTAGAAGGTAAGAGTTGGCATTTGGGAAAATGATTCCTGACCAGTGATAAAGAAATGATTAATTCCCTCAGAATGGTTGTGCTGTATTTAATTCTACTTTAAGGTTAGTGGGAACTTTGAGTGGCTATTAAAGAGAAAAGGTTTTATTACTAGCAGTTACAAATAAGGTTTACTTAAAAATTTATCGTATGACTGAATCTCTGCACTTAGGGCAATACACTTTCTGTGGCATCTTACCACCCACATTTTCTTTGAAATTTTAACAAAGGCTAGGGACAGCTGCCCAGACTCAAATTGTGACAGCCACCAGGCTGGTGACTTTCTTGAGTGGAGGTCTTTTCCTTTTTCACATGCCTCCCAAAGTGCCTGCTCCCTTCCTGATGCATTAGGTTTCTTCTTTGAGGTCTACACAATCCTATATATACTAGCCTATGGATGCAGTACATGTAGGGTTCTACTTTTAAATCTGTTTGCTCCTCTACACTGGATATTGATTTCTATGTATGGACTGCCTCTTATGGTCTTGATTACTCTCTTTTATATAAAATGAGGTCTAATAAAATCAGGAGAAACAAAAATATGTATTATGAAAATCGATTGCTTGGGAAATGAGACAGCACTAGGTGGAAAAATATTCTTCCTAATAATTGCCACCAGCAGTTTAACTTATTCCTTGCCATAGCTCTTGTGTCATCAAAGTTGAGGAGAGTCATATCTGTCATATTTATGGTTTGAATAAACAATTAATAAGTATACTTATAATGATATCTTTCCTATACATCATTCCTTAAATTCTTTTAAATTCAAATAATTTATAAGAATTTACTTTGTTCACTCATGTTAGAATTTTGCCTGGTAAGCCTCATGAATCTACTTTTTTGTTTTCTGTTTTTTAAATCTGGTAATTCATTTCCAGTATTGGGTTTGCTAAATTATTGTCAGTATATTAAGTGGAAACTTTCAAATGTGATGCAGTAATCCTTTTGGGAGACCTATTAATAATTATTACAATATCACACCTTTAATTCTTAAGCCTTCTTTTCATCTTCTCTAATGTCCTACCAAAGTGATTGAAGCATGTAACTCATTTTAAAGGGAATGTATATGGAGCATGCAAACAAATTTTTAAATGGATATCTATGCAAACTATTATATTTATCAATGGAAATCTTATCATTTGAAGACTCAAAACTAATTTGTATATAGAAATAATTAGAAAAATGTAAGTAATCAATTAAAATAATTCCCTCCAAAACAATGACTAAAAGAGTTTATAGCCATATTTGCATCATGGATATTTATTTGGAGTTTTGGCTTTGTTCAAAACAAAATATCTTTTCAGTAAGGAAAATAGTAGAGAACCATTGTTTTTCAACTACTTGTTTAACTCTTGCTGTATAAATACTTGTAGGAGGTGTTTAGTATAGACATAGAGGAAAAGTCTATACACCAATATTGGCTCTCTGTGCCTGGCTGACTTTCTAGTACCAATAAAAGCTAAAGATTATGTTGATGTTGCCAATGATGAATATTTTATGTATTTAAAGTATAACATCAGCTTTAGTACCTTCTTGCCTATGTTTTGCTTTTGCAATGGATAAAGATAATGGCTTTTCCTATGCTGGAGTGTATGATGTCAACCAAAATATTTCAGTTTTCCTCACCTCGCCATGCTCTATGGGCCACATCTCTAGGTCCAATGATCTGGAAAGTGAGATCTCTAGTATTGATGAGGGCATAGTTCACAGTCCCTCTGCAGCCACTCTGTCATGAAGAAAATGGAAACTTTGTGACAGCATCATATGCTCAGACAAAATTTCACTGACATTGACAGGTCCTCACTTAAAAGTTGGATTTTGGCAAGTTAGGAAAAATGTGTTAACATGAGAAAGATGAAAGGGAGTGTTACATTAATTTCCTTGGGGCTATTGCTGTTGCAATTCAGAATCCTTTTAAAAGTATAGAATCCGGAGACTTACTATCTTTGAGTGCAGAACATTTTTCTGGATTTGCATTATGTTTTTTTTTTTTAATTTTTTTTATTAATCAAAAAAAAAGAAAAGAAATTAACACAACATTTAGAAATCATTCCATTCTACACATGCACTCAGTAATTCTTAGTATCACCACATAGATGTATGATCATCATTTCTTAGTACATTTGCATCGATTTAGGAAAAGAACTAGCAAAACAGCAGAAAAAGATATAGAATGTTAATATAGAGAAGAGAATTAAAATAATAATACTAATAAAAAATATATATATATATATAAAAAGGAACAAGAAAAAAACAAAAACAAAAGATACAAACACACAAACAAACAAACAAAAAACCATATTTCAGGTGCAGCTTCATTCAGTGTTCCAACCTAGTTACATTACACTTAGGTATTATTGTGCTGTCCATTTTTGAGTTTTTGTATCTAGTCCTATTGCACAGTCTGTATCCCTTCAGCTCCAATTACCCATTATCTTACCCTGTTTCTAACTCCTGCTGGTCTCTATTACCAATGATATATTCCAAGCTGATTCTCGAATGTCGGTTCACATCAGTGGGACCATACAGCACCTGTCCTTTACTTTTGGGCTAGACTCACTTAGCATAATGTTCTCTAGGTCCATCCATGTTATTACGTGCTTCATAAGTTTAGTCTGTCTTAAAGCTGCATAATATTCCATCGTAGGTATACGCCACAGTTTGTTTAGCCACTCATCTGTTGATGGACATTTTGGCTGTTTCCATCTCTTTGCAATTGTAGATAATGCTGCTATAAACACTGGTGTGCAAACGTCCATCTGTGTCTTTGCCCTTAAGTCCTTTGAGTAGATACCTAGCAGTGGTATTGCTGGGTCGTAATCCATTCTGCCATTCTATGTCTTTTGATTGGGAAATTCAGTCCATTAACTTTTAGTGTTATTACTGTTTGGATAATATTTTCCTCTACCATTTTGGCTTTTGTATTATATTTATCATATCTGATTTTCCTTCTTTCTACACTTTACTCCATACCTCTCTCTTCTGTCTTTTTGTATCTGACTCCAGTGCTCCCTTTAGTATTTCTTGCAGAGCTGGTCTCTTGGTCACAAATTCTCTCAGTGACTTTTTGTCTATAAATGTTTTAATTTCTCCTTCATTTTTGAAGGACAATTTTGCTGGATATAGGAGTCTTGGTTGGCAGTTTTTCTCTTTTAGTAATTTAAATATATCATCCCACTGTCTTCTAGCTTCCATGGTTTCTGCTGAGAAATCTGCACATAGTCTTATTGGGTTTCCCTTGTATGTGACAGATTGTTTTTCTCTTGCTGCTTTCAAGATCCTCTCTTTCTCTTTGACCTCTGACATTCTAACTAGTAAATGTCTTGGAGAACGCCTATTTGGGTCTATTCTCTTTGGGGTGCGCTGCACTTCTTGGATCTGTAAATTTAGGTCTTTCATAAGAGTTGGGAAATTTTCAGTGATAATTTCTTCCATTAGTTTTTCTCCTCCTTTTCCCTTCTCTTCTCCTTCTGGGACACCCACAACACGTATATTTGTGCGCTTCATATTGTCATTCAGTTCCCTGATCCCCTGCTCAAGTTTTTCCATTCTTTTCCCTATAGTTTCTGTTTCTTTTTGGAATTCAGATGTTCCATCCTCCAGTTCACTAATTGTAGCTTCTGTCTCTTTAGATCTACCATTGTAGGTATCCATTGTTTTTTCCATTTTTTCTTCTTTGTCCTTCACTCCCATAAGTTCTGTGATTTGTTTTTTCAGATTTTCTATTTCTTCTTTTTGTTCAGCCCATGTCTTCTTCATGTCCTCCCTCAATTTATTGATTTGGTTTTTGAAGAGTTTTTTCCATTTCTGTTCGTATATTCAGCATTAGTTGTCTCAGCTCCTGTGTCTCATTTGAACTATTGGTTTGTTCCTTTGACTGGGCCATATCTTCAATTTTCCGAGCGTCATCCATTATTTTCTGCTGGTGTCTGGGCATTTGATCAGATTTCCCTGGGTGTGGGACCCAGCTGGTTGAAAG
This sequence comes from Tamandua tetradactyla, assembly GCF_023851605.1. Lineage (NCBI taxonomy): Eukaryota > Metazoa > Chordata > Mammalia > Pilosa > Myrmecophagidae > Tamandua > Tamandua tetradactyla. The sequence goes on from NC_135327.1 coordinate 114,006,861, forward strand.
CTTTTTCTGTGAAATCTCTGGGCTCTGTTTTTCTTTTCCTGCCCAGTAGGTGGCGCTCGTGGCGCTCGTCTGTCTGCTCAGCAGTCGCCCGGGAAACCGCGCGTGGAGGCGGGGGTCGCTGGCCGCCGCGGCTTGGGAGAGTGCCGGTCCTAATTGCCCAGCTGGCCCTAAATGCCAAGCGTGATGGGAGGGCCCCGCTATCCAACGTTCCCAGTCAGACCGGGGAGCCACGTGCGTGGAGGGGACCCCAGTCGCCGGCCGCCCCAGCTGGGAAAACGCGCGCCCCTCGGGTATCTCACCGCAGCGGATTCTCCCTGCCCGTTCAGCCGTTCCAGAATGGGGTACGCTGTCTTTTTGGTCTCTGTCGTGGCTCCAGGAGCTGTTTCGTATTGTTTCTGTTTCTTTAGTTGCTTTTCTGGAGGAGGAACTAAGACCCGCGCGTCTTACTAAGCCGCCATCTTCTCCGGAAGTCTGCATTATGTTTTTAACTTTTTATATTTAAAGAAAAAGTACTTAAGATTTCTCAATGTTCCTTTATTATAATCATATTTCTAACTTTCTATTGTTCTTTTCTACTTGAAGTTAAATATTTTTTCTTCACTTGATTTTTCAGTGGTTCTTTTTTCTTTTAAAAAATAATATCTCAAATCCTTTGCTGCCTGGACATAGCAATGAATAATAGGATATAGAGAATTTTACTTGGTAGGTTACAAATCTAGTTTAAATCTACCCTAGGCCTGTAATGATCAAAAGCTGTTACTGACTGATGGCCCTTTAATTATTTTACAAATGAAAGATTGGTAAAATCAGATTAACTATTACTGTGGTTAGACAAAGCAAGAATATTGCAAAAACATTGTAATGACTTTAGACTACATTTCTTTCTTATATAAAGATCTAATACATTAAGGTCAGGTTGTAGAGCTTTGTTTACAGGGAACTCCAAAGTTACCTAATGATTTGGTTTAGTGGATATATGAATTACCTCTGTAATCTATTCATTATGGAAACATACTAATATAATCACATCTCAATCTGCAGAAAAAAGAAAACAGTTAATTACTTGCAGTTATTTGCAAATAATTAAGGAGGTTCTTGGTCCCACCAATATTTATCTTTTTTTTAGGAGGAAATAATGCCACTTGTCTGGCTACACTTAACTGGTTACCCCAGGAACTCGTATTTCTACATTTGTCCATTGGCTCGCATTCATACCACTTCCTTTTTATACAGAGCTTCTCTGGGGCCTTTTATTGAACAGACTTATTATTTAAAGATTTTCATTAACACTTATTTTTGTTATATTGAAATCTGTAGTTCAATGAAGAGCACCTTCTCAATTTTTTATTGCATTTTCTCTCAATCCTTTCACATAGCCAGGTTAACCCTAATTTTATATTAACTCTTAATTTAAATTCAATAACCATAGATTATGTAATGCCTGGTACTGTAATCTTATTCATTTAAATTTATTGTATGCTTCTAAAGAAGATTATTAAATGTAAGAAATACACTAAAGTTCATGTTTGTTTTTTTTTTTTAATTCCCAGGGGAGTAAAATGCAAAATGGAATGCATTTTCTGCCTTACTTGACACTTTCAGTAAAAGCAAGTTTTCATTTCTGGCTGGAATTTTATCAGTGTAAGGATTAAAATATCAATGCTATTTAAATGATGCTTATCTAAAGTTATTCATACCTTGGTACTAACAATAAAAATAAGGATGAAGTGCTTTAAGCCCATTAATACACATTTGAAGGAGAGGAGCAGATTTAGATTTAAATAGTGATATTGACCCTCAAGAAAGAAATAGATCCTGGTATCTAGCCATACAAATCTACCACATAGATCCTGAAATCTCAAAGTAAGATGACAACAAAAATCCTAGTGTTCAAGCACACTTTGATTTTTGCTCTCCGCAATGCAAACTTTGCCCTTGCTTCACATGAAGAATCAAGGAATAGAAAAGAAAGGAGAAAAGGTTAATATGAAACCTTAATTTGTATTAAACCATTTGCCACTTTGCTGGTCTTTTGCAATCTGAAATTTACATCTGTCATGCATTTTCTTTATTCATTAAAAAGGAAAAATAAAACTTGATTTGTGAAGCAAGGAAATAATGACAGTGAAAGGGGATTTTTCATTTGTTCTTTGATGTGAATTGGCATAGGCATTATGATGAAGTTAAAACGCAGAGGTTAATTGAAAAATGAGATAAACAAACCCCCTTGAAGGTCTCTGAATAATTTCGCCTGGCAGCATTGACAGTCTACAACTACCAGGCACTAAAACCTACTCCAAACTGCTAAAGATTAAAAAAAAAAGCTGAAGTTAATTGTCTTTCTGTTCCTTTCACCTCATTTCAGCCCAATTATAACTGGGAAAAGTCATTCTGTCTAATTTGCATTAATGCACCTCCATGGAAAAATAGCTTAGACAGTGAATTTGATTTTTTTTTTTTGTATTATGAACATATTTAAAATAGCTGTTTCAATTCCCAAATGTAAAATTGTTTGTGAAATTCCTGGATTGCAATTCTCAAATTCTCCTAAGATGACTTTAAACTATAGATGTTAATAGAAATAGTTATTGCAGACGTCCCATATGCCAAAGTCTGTGCTAAGTGCCCCATGTGGAGTCTTTGATTTAATTCTTGCAACAACCCTATGATGTAGACCTTATTACTCTCCCCATTTTACAGATGAGTCAGTAGAAGTTGAGAGAGTTGAGGAGTAGGTGCGAGCTCATGCAGACAGGGAGTGTTATAGCTGAGCTTCAAACCCACACCATCTGACTTCATATTCTTGACCATTATTTTTAACTGATGATACGTTATCATTAATATATTTATTTTGATTTTAATTTAATAGATAGCAAGTATCAATGAAACTGCCATTTCTTCATGTCAATACGAAAAAAGAAAATACCACGGCGTCATAATATCATTAGTTCATTTACTCATATTTCATTCATGAGCATCTTTACCACAGAGCCCATATTCTCATTTCTATTACTTAATGGAAATGTATTTAGATAACTTCTGTTTAACAGTAAAACAGCTGCAAATCTGAATAATGTTAGCTATTTTGTCTTTAGTGTGAAACCAGTTAAGAGGTGCCAGTATTTTCAGGGGAATATTTTTTGTTCTTCTATTCATGCAACAGATCTAATCACAATTAGGAGAAAATTAGGTGTCTCCGTATATGCTTGATGTCTTGTTTTCTCTTGGAATGGTATGGAAATATTATTTTTATTGCTGGTAATTGACAGCATTGGAGCAAAATCTAAATCTATTCAGAACCATTTATATTAATAGGTACACTTATCCATAGAGGCCTTTATTTTCAAAGCGCTGGGCTCATAGCCCCCTTTCGTGTCTTTTTCTGGTGCTAAAGTGTTCATAATGATGAGGAGCATCTGGTTGCAAACTATTGTTTCTCATTAAAAGGACATGTCTCCAAAGCTTTTGGGGATTCTCTGTGCTGAACAATGCAGACTCTAAGCATTTTGCCCTTTTCATAATCTATAAATGTTTGTTGTTGCTACTGCTTCTCGCCTAAGGTACATGCTTCCTGGTTGCTCAGCCTCTGAATGTCTAAAAATGAGGCAGAATGCAATTAGTGGTTGCATGCTCTTCTTTTGTTTGGATGACATTTTCGTTTCTTTTTCTTTTCTATTGTCTGCCATCAACAAATATACTACAATAATAAAAGTGGTAATTACCTGAATCAACAATCACTTGGGGTGATTTTAATATTTTGCATATTTAATTTCCTTCTTAGAATGGTAAATTCTTAACTGACAGCACGTTAGTCCAAGAAATAGAAAACGAGACTGGGAGCTCAGATTCCTGCTTAAGTCATAAACCTTCACGATATTAATTTCCTCATCACTGAAAGGAGAAGAATTATTTCCCTATTGCTTACATGGGGCTCTCATGAGCTTCCATCCAAGCACTGGGGAGAATTTGGCTTACTAAATCAGTCTTTCAGATCATTAGAAAAATTTCTATTTGGTCTGCACAGTATGTATTACATTTGGGCACATGTAACTATGCAATCTTGTCCTCCTTCGACTTTGACCTTCTCCTCCAGCTTCCCAGATTAGAGGAACAGTGAGCTCTGCCTCAATGAAGCATACCGTGTTCTCTCACAAACAGAATCATATGAAAACAAAAAATGAGAAAGAGGAGAGAGTATGTTTGTGTGTGTGTGTGTGTGTGTGTGTGTGTGTGTGTGCATGAGTGAAAGAGAGAGAGAGAAAGGTAAGACAGAATGCACTTATTTTTCGTTAGGGCAGTTGGATTTGATTCCAGGCACTTAGATTTATTTTTGGCTGGAACATGAAGACTGGTATTAATTTTCATTGCTGTCCTCCTCAAGAATGAAAACCTGCAAATCAGGACTGTTACATGAGACTCCTTCATTAAAAAGAGAAAAATAAATTACTTAGAATTAAAAACAGTACATTGTTTGCATTTACAAACAGTGGGAGAGAATGGAAATGCGCCTTTATTCATGATAAATGAAAATTAAATCTCACCTGTGATGGTTGCATTTGATAGAAAAGGGTTTCCAGTCAAAAGAGCAGTGATTGTTATGAAAGGGCAGATGGCAACAGTGGAAAATAAGTTTCTGAATGAAACATTTTCTAGGATGCAGCTTAAAAAGTTTTTATTTTTGTGTGGTTTTCTTTAACCATGTCCTGGGGGACTGCCATGGTGCTTCTCTATCGCTGTACACATAGTTGAACGTGGGTTTCTCAGGCTGAAAGAAGGAAAGCGATTTTTCTTCTGAGAGAATGGTCATGCATGAAAAAGAGCTTTAAGGGATTCTTTAGGAGGTGACAAAGGCTGTGGAATGAAGTGAGCATAAGATGGACGAGAAAAAGTGGGGAAGACTACCGGGAAGGTTGGCTTGTCAGCACAAAGGGTATGGGACTCTGAATAATGGTGACTGGGACTTGCTGAGGACGTGGCTGGGTGGGGAGGGTTACAAAAGGATTTGTTAACATGTAAGCACACTTGTTGTCTGAATTGGTGTCAACACTAAGAGAATGAACTTGCTCTTCTGTTCTAATCCAGTTTATTAACTCTAATTACATTTTTGTTTTCTTGCTCTTCTCTGTTTTCTGCAAACAAGTCGTATTTAGCTAACACATTTGAAGTAGTTCCCTGTATTAGCCAACCAACCTCATCTGGAAACCTGTTGTTCATTACTTATCATAATTCCTTTAAAAACAAGTTATCTATTAAAATAGTTACTAGTTATGGTAACCTGTGGGCAAAATTCCAGCTCTTTATTTTAAAATGTGACAAGCTACTTGGAATACTGTGTAAGTAGATTTCTGAATATGCATTCAGTCATCGCACTCATCTGTTTATGGGGATATAAATCCCTCAGGAAAGGGTGCCTCCTATAATTTGAGATAAGCCAAGGTCATTGCATAAGTTAAAATTCCATATTTACTGAAGAATCAACAATGTAAAAGCAGGATTTCAAAAATTGTGGTGAGTGGCAAATATGTATATTAAACAAATTAACACTTAAACATGCAATGCAGCATAATTGTGTCGTTCAAGTCATAATTTTAGGATTTATAAAAAATACAGTTGTGTTGGGACACTAAATATAGGTCATATGTTTGGGGTAGACACAAGTTTAAAGTACTTTGGTAAGTGTCTCCGTGACTGTCCACGCAAATTCATTCAAACACAAGGCGAGCATCTATACTTTAGGCACTTTATGTAAGGTCCAAACCAAATGCCACTTCTGGTGCTCCATGAGATTGTGACAATAGAGGGCACTTTATTAGCAGGCAGAGCTTGAGTAGGAATTTGAACTTTTGTTTAGGAAAGAGAGAAAAGTGGTAAGAGAATCAAGACAGTCAGCCATAGCAGCAGGAAAGCCGATGCCTGGACCTGGGGGCACCTCAGCAGTCTGGTTCAGCAGTGACACGTAGCTGTACAGACCACGGCTGCAGATGGCAAAAAAAGGGGAAATGAAAGTGACCAAAGGCATATTTACTTCCAGAGCAGTATTGAAACATGAGTCAAAATATCTGAATTCAAATCCATTGGTAGTCAAATCACTCAATCTTTCTAAGCCTCAGTTTCCTTTTATGTATATATATATATATATATATATATATATAGGGAATAGTAATTTCTCCCTTTTATAACTCTCGGGGAAGCTTGTTCTGAGAAATAGAAAGTAAATAATGCATCTGAAATGAAATTTAAATGCAATACTATCTATATATGTTCTTAAATAGACAGAAATCAGATAAAATTCTCATCTTCTTAAGATAAAGAATGACTGTGTTTCTAGTCTGATCTTTTGCTGTGGGCATCGGCGGTAAATAATTGAAAAGTAAAAACTGAAAATCTAGTGGTCTTCTCCCTTCTCTTTTCTTTGCTTCAGAGCTTTGTACAATACAGTGGGAACTTGTCTGAAAGAACATGCAAGGACACTTAAAGTTAAATAGGAATATAATGCCTTTAAAAAATGAAACATGAAAAGTAGCTTTCCTTTGCCAGCTAAATCCAGAATTTATTGCCCTGTGCTTCTTCTATTAGCATTGATAATTAAAGCCATATAAGCAATGTCTTGCATTTGATGTTAATAGTGTCATGCCGGCTGCTGCGGGACCTGGGCCCGATCTCTATGCCCTCTGCAGGTAAATCTTTGAGTTCACCTTTAAAAAGCACATTAAACATTCTGTATGAGACTCTTTAAACTCGTGGCTTCTCCAATGATCTTTTAAGTATCAGAAGCTCAGATTAGAGGATGACATCTTATAATCTTCTGACTACTGCCTGACCTATGTTAGCAACTGAATGTTATAAAAAGCCTTACAATATTCCATTTCTTATTTTTGCTTTGGACTGACCTTGGGAATCCACTGAGGCCATGCAGAAAATATAGGCATACCAGAGCTATCCGTTTTTGCATGATAAGCTTGCTTTTTAAAAGATCGGAAGCACTACATTTATTATAAACAGTGATAAACTCTATTTTCTGTAACATTTTGAAATTAAGTGTATGATCAAAACAGTAGCATTTGAGCTACAGGACGTTAAAATATATTTCTAAACTTCAGTTTCTCACTATTTGATTAATTTACATCACATAATTCTATGATACTCTTCAGATTCTGTTAGTTTATCTATTTATTTATTTTTAAACTAAACTCTGGACTTTATCCAGATACTTCTGTTTTTTCCACTGTTCCAGGTCCTATCCAGAAAGCGACATTACATGGCCATTATGTCTCCTTAGTCTCCTCTGGACTGTGACAATTTCTCAGTCGTTCCTTGGTTTGACAGTTTTGAGGAGTGCTGCTTACATATTTAGTAGACTATCCTTCAATTTGGGTTTGTCTGATATTTCTTCATGACTAGACTGGGGTGATGGGTTTTGGGGTAGAATGCCATAAAGGTAAAGGGCCCTTTATCATACTAGGGGTTACATGAATAGATGATATCACACTTGTTATCACAGTTGATGCTAATTTTGATCACAGGACCAATGGAGTATTTGCCAGTTTTCTCCATGCTCAATTATTTGAAAACAAGTCATTAAGTCCAACATATACCCAAGGGTGGGGGAAATTAACCCCCACCTCCTGGAAGAGGCAGTATCTACATTAATTATTTTTAATTCTTTTGTGAGAATGTTCATTTTGTCTTCTCTTTCCCCCTTTATTTAATCATTTCTTTATATTAGTATGGACTCATGCATGCTTATTTTATACTTTGGGTTAAAACCCAGTACTACATTATCTAGTTCATTGCTCAGATTGTTCTAGTTTTCACCACTGGAAATGCTTTCAGTTTGACCCATTTGCTTTGGCCTTTTAGTGCTAACTTTACCTCTTTCCAAATTCCTGGAATCCTTTTCCTTACCTGTGACATTGAAAATACGGAAGTGCTGCATCTTTTAAAAAAATTTCTAATATAAAGTTAAATATATGGCAACTTATTTTACATAAAGACGCCACTAACCATCCAGCAGCCTTGAAAGCAAAAAAAAAGGAATGGGAAATTATGACTGCTGCCTTTGTTTTTGAGGTTGCAAGAATTATTTCCCCATGCCTTGTCCTTCTCTAAGTAAGCTTAGAATGATGTAGGATGGTGGTCAGGGAGCTACATAAAAATACGTTATTATCTAATATGTATATTACTGAAGCTGTCCTCGGGAATAGTATTTTGAAAAACCATGGGAAACCTATCCAATGAGAGATATTTGAAATCGTTGCACTTTTCCACACTAGGGTCTGGTCCTGGTTTTCCATAAATCCTGATTCAGCATTTCTAAGTCCAGGGTTTGTGGGAGTGACGAGCTGCAGATCTTTTGTTCCAGAGAAGTGCATGGGCATGGGGGTCAGGGACACTTGGATTCATATCTAGGAACTACACCTTACCGGCTATTACTAGTTTGTGAAAATTATTTCTCTGAGCTTCAGTTTCTTCATCTGAATATAGGATGAATTACAGCACCAGATTCATAATTTTGTTGGGAGCATTGTGCAGGTATATTTATTATCTATTGTATAGTGAAATGCATCCCCAGACCACATATTTATCATCTAATAGTTTCTGTGGGTCAGGAATCTGGACCTCTACTTCCAGATTCTCATAAGGCTGAAATCAAGGTATGGAACTAGGGCTGAGATTTCAAATGAAGGCTCTGCTGGGGAAGTATCCACTTGCAAGTACATATAGGTTGTTGTGACAATTCAGTTCCTAGAGAGTTGTTGAACTCAGGGTCTCAATCCCAGGCCACCCTCAGTTCCTTGTCATATGAACTCTCCAACAGGGCCACTTGCTTCATCAAAGCCAGCAAGCAGGGAGAATCTGCTAGTAAGACAGAAGTCACAATCTTTTGTAATCTGATCACAGAAATGAAATCCTGTCAACATCGCTATGTTCTATTAATTAAAAGCAAGGGGAAAGGGATTATTCTAGGCTGTGAATACCAAGACGTATGGATTATTGGGGCCCGTTTTAGGGTCTGCCCGTCCCAGTAGGATTACACAAAAAAGCACTGGACAAAATTCTTGGTACTTAGTAATGACTCAATAAACGTGAGCAGTTGCCCCACCATCATCATTACTATCACTTTTATGTGCTCACTATACTTTTTACTTATTTCAAACAGTTGTGGGTTTTTACAACTCTTAAAAAATTGTTAATAAAACCCGCATTAGAATGTTTTGAGTTCAAAATTGGCTTTACATAAATGGCTTGTAACACCTAGGTAGACACTGGGTAACAATTTTGAAATGTTGTTGCAAAGGAAATTTGACTGAAACCAATGATCATTGGAAGAGAACAATTTTGATCATAGTCTGACTTAATTAAAACATTCTAAACACTTAGTCAACATATGGTTTGATTATCTTGAAATACAAAGGATATTAGGACATAGTTTTTACTTCTAACTTTGTCATTGATTTGCTGGGGTCAAATGCTGAATCTTTGTCTACTTTAGTTTCATTGTTAGTGGAAAGGTTTAATAATGTTAACCTAATTACACAATTTACAAAATAAAAGGAATATAATAGTTTCTAAGTCATTTATTTCTGATGAAATTCTAGGGACAGGCACTAAGTGAGTCTGATTTTTCTCTGTATAGTAAGATGCTGAGAAGGAAAGAACTTGGCCATTTTCTAACCGTGTTATGCGTTCACTTATGTGTGTGCACACACACTGAATCCTGTACCTGTAAGCAGAGCAGCAGGAAAACCCCACTGTGCATCCGGTTACACTCCTAGATGCCAGGCCCCATGCTAGGTCTTTTACATAGGTTATGTGTTACTTTGCCAGACATGTATTATTACTAGCTTTATCCAAGGCAAGTGACTGAAGCCCAAAGAGCATAAGATCATTTACAAGTTCACAACTGGGCAGGGCCAGAGTGAAGGTTCGGGTCCAGGTCAGCTCGCTCTCGTACTTGCTCTTCCACTTTAGCACACTTCCCTGCCACCCCTTCTTACTTACTCTCAGTCCCAGGCATCCTACCTGCTGCCCTAAGGATAGGATTCACATCTGACTCTGCCTCCCACTGGCCACCTTATTCCCAATTTGTTTCAATTTCTTCCCGCCATTAGTGAACCTCTTCCTGGCAGTTAATCTTGATGAGTGGAGCAACAGACTAAAGGGCTAATGTTTTGTTTGTAGTTGAAGTTCTTTTCTCTCTCTTGTTTTCATTCCAGCGAATTGATTGGCAGGCCCTCAAAGGAAACTCAAAAGGCTGCTCTGCTTCTGTCACTTCCCTTGAGCATAAAACAAGCCCTGTGCAAGTTGTACCTCTAAGTCCCACTCACTGTATTCTCCAGTGCAAAGGCGTCTCAAAGAGAAAGAGCTCTCAGAAAACCGAAGGACATGCTATCTGCCAGATCTAGAAATGCTTTGGCTTTAGACTTCAGAGCTGGAACTCTAGGTGCTTTTCTGATTTTCCCCTTGCCAAATGCCCTGCCCTTCTGATGCCTCCACCTAAACTTGGGATGAAGAAAGGATGGCTACTTCATGCTCTCTACCTTCTCCTTTCTGCACCTGCTGATTCACTAGGTTAAATCTCCAAAGTTCAGCCTATTTAGCAGATCTATAGTAGTTCCCTTCTTGTGCTTCCCTGTACAGCTCATCCTCTCTGCTTACCAGGAATACTTTCTGACAAGGATGGGTGAGTGAATGGTACACGTGAACAGTGGGGAGATAACAAGAGTAAAGTTTCAGACTTCAGCAGACAAATATAAAGAGTGTTTGGAAGGGAAATTAGAATAATGCAACAAAGAAATACGTAAAAAGAATGTAACGAAAAGAATAGGGAAGAAAGAAGATTTACAGCAACAGTTAGTAATGTCGGGTCTATTGAAGATTTACAACTATTTCCTATTTTAAACCAATGTCTAGGCATAATTAAATGTGTGCTATATAGTAATTTATTGGTAGTCTAACCACTTTTTCTTAAGTTTTCTGAAAACAGTTTAGAGGAAAGAAATGATATCTTCTGATAATTACGTGATGGGCCACTGCTTCTAGGTGTGCTGTAAAGAATGGCTATTGATCAACACATTATTTATGAGCCTATTTTTTAAAGGAGACATGAAAATATAATGCAACATGGCCATTAATACATTGTAATATGCTAGATATTAAAAGAATGGTGCTTGATTCTGACCCATTATCAGGAAGACAAGTAATGAGTCTTGTCTCTTTGGACATCTTTATGAAGCAATTTAAGATAATGATGAGAAGTTCTTTATTTATTTTTAAATTTTGGAGTCAGACATGACTACAAGGCACTAGAATGTCATACCAGCTCTGTGACATTGGACAAGTCTCTCTGCTAAGCCTTAGTTTCTCGTTAATAAAATGCAGATAATAGTTCCTTCCTAAGTTGTGAAAATTAAATGCAATAATGCATATAAAATATTTAACACAGCACCTGGCACACAGCAATGGCTCAGTGGTAGTGTAGCATCGTTCTTAGTGTTGTCATCACCATGACCAAAGGCACACTTGGGTCATGAGTAGAATGAGTGTGCTCTTCCCAACAGGGGCACAATACAGCTGCCAGTATCGTTATTTGTGTCATAGTTCAAGATGACACTAGCACGCAATGAGAACAATTTCAAATCCTATTTCTACATTCATTTATAATAGAAGTGTCAAAGTAAGAGTTTGAGGTTTTTTAGAGAAGTTGATGAAGGTTGAGCATATCTGAGTTTTGATGCTGGCTTGGCACCCACTGCTCTGTGACTTGGGAAGGGAACTCATCTTCCCAACTGCAAAATTTTATCTGTAAATTGCAAAATTTGGAGGAAATAATTGTCGATATTCACTCACTCTAAACACCTTATTTTAGCTATGATTATCTATATTCAGGACTGACCACTGTTGTGAACCACCCTCAGAGCCAAGAAGGGTTAGCACGTAGATGAAAAACCTTACTGTTGATTTCTTTAGCTCTGTTTACTATTCAATACCTGAAGTCTTTAAAAAGCTGTCAGGTGAATTCGCAGTAAGGATCTCATTTGTTTACGTTCTTAAGAAAAAAATATTTTTCTGATTGTAAAAGTTGCATGTTTATGAGAAAGAGTTTATAAAACAGAGTAGGTTATCAAGAAAAAGTGAAAAATCACCAATTATCCACTCTTTCTCTGCAGTCCATCCTTGACATTAAACTGTAATTTTCTAGAAAGTTAAAATGCATGCATAAACATAGTTATAGAAAATAGTTCTATATAATATTTGATTTTTTTCACTTAATGGTTATATCTTGACATTTAATGGAATCATATAGCATAATTTTATCATCATTTTTAATGGCTGCATAATTTTCTCTTGTAAAAATAACTCATAATTTACTTAATAAGGCCTTATTGTGCTAGTTTGAAAGGATGTATGTCCTCTAGAAAATCCATGTGTTAATCCTAATCCCATTTTGTAGAGGCAGCTGTTTCTTCTAATCCCTATTCAGCGTTGTATGTTAGAAACTGTAATCAGATGATCTCCCTGGAGATGTGATGTAATCGAGAGTGGTTGTTAAACTGGATTAGGGGATGACATGTCTCCACCCATTTGGGTGGGTCTTGATTAGCTTCTGAAGTCCAATAAAAGAGGAAACATTTTGGAGAATGAAGAGATTCAGAGAGAGCAGAGCAGAACGACATAGCCACGAGAAGCAGAGACCACCAGCGACCTTTGGAGATGAAGAAGGAAAATGTCTCCTGGGGAGCTTCATGAAACAAGAAGCCAGGAGAAGAAGCTAGCAGATGATGCCGTGTTTGCCATGTGCCCTTCCAGATGAGAGAGGAACCCTGACCGTGTTCACCATATGCCTTTCCAGATGAGAGATAAACTGTGGCTGTGTTCACCATGTGCCCTTCCACTTGAGAAAGAAACCCAGGACTTCATTGGATTTCTTGAATCAAGGTATCTTTCCCTGGACATTTCTATACACTTGTTTAATTGGGACATTTTCTCAGCCTTAGAACTGTAAACTAGCAACTTAATAAATTCCCCTTTTTAAAAGCCATTCCATTTCTGGTATATTGCATTCCAGCAGCTAGCAGACTAGAACACTTATCAATGAACATTTAATATTATTTTCAATACCTCATTATTATAAGCAATACTCTGTGGATATTCATTGTTTGTTTAGGCAAACATGACTATCTGATAAATTCCTGGAGACTACATTTCTGGGTAAAAAAATACTCGTTTACATTTTTAAAATATGTATTACCAGACTCCCACTGAAAGCTTGCATGTATATACTCCTATTTACATATAAAAATGTCTGTTTCTGCATGATCAGTATTGGATATTATCATTCTTTTAAATCTGGGTTATGTTAGTGGGTAAACAAAACAATGCTATCTCTTTGTACTTTTGAATTTTATTTGTTTATTTTTTATTACTAGTGGAGTTGGATATTTTGTAGTGTGTTTATTAGCTGTAATGGGACATTTGTCACTTTCTTAAATATTTGTAAGAGCTTTTTCTTTCGCAAGTATATTAACTATCAGTCTGTTGTATATGCTGCAAATACTTTTGCTTAATTTCTTTTAATTTAGTTTAAGGTAAAGCTTAGGAATTTTATATATCAAATCTTAGTTGCTTTTTCTTTTATGGTTTGTGATTTTGATGTTCTGTTTTCCTTTATGTTACATAACATTGATTTTCTGTTTAGAAAGTCCTTCACCAAAGATCATAAAATTATTCATCAAAATTTCACGATGTACTTGAAATTACAACTAAATCTTTAATCAATTTTGGAGTTTATTGTGGTTTCTATAAAACACTTGCAGCTATTTTTAGCAATTTTGACCAAGACTACTTGGGTTCTATGGTTACACGTTTGAGGGGACCAGAATCAATTAAAAACCAATAATACAATACAATGACATATATATATCAAGTGCACACCTGACAAGCAAGCACAAGTGTCTGCTTTCTTCTGACCAGCCGCCTCAGTTGTTCAGAACATATCACAAGGGGGAGCCTTTGTACTTTAGCAAATACATCTTATACTTCCCAGGGCAATTCCTTCATTTGTAGCTTTTTGTCCAGCCTGGATTTGTTTCTCTTTTGATCATGAAATAAGAAGTGTATTGAGGTGGTCAGGAAAAGAAAATTTGTAAAAATTGAGATACATAATAGAACAATCTTAAATAAACTCAGTCTGCATTAAAAGTATTTCCCCCTGTGCATAAGGATATTTAATATTTCTTTCATTACTAGTAGATTTTCCAAACAATTACTGGAATATACTTCCTTGAAAATACAATTCAGAACCATATGTCTGTCTTCTTTAAAGTTGAGCACTTGAATTAAAAGCAAAATTAGGTGTCATATACTAGGGGGATTTTATATTTTCTGCAATTGTGATGCAACCTAGTATGAGTCAAAAATAATGTAGTGGATACCGATAGGGATTTCATCCCACCCCATATCTATTTATCAGTTGTTCATATGTTCAATTAACTATGTTTGAATTCACCCCTTTGCACCCCTTTGCAGAATCACCCCTATACAAGTTTTGGGATCTGAGGTGAATAGTGAGAATGATCTTATTAGTAGCTAATCATCAATAAATTGATATTTGCCTATTTTCTTTCCTTGATACAATCCAAGGTTCTATAGAATTGTATCTTGAGTGGAAGCCACTTGCTTTGTGCATGTCATTTGCACTTACTTTCTAGAACACGCCAGGAGAAATGGGTGCTGTCAAACAGTCTCTTTCCCTGGTTGTGATGTGTATACACTTATGAAATATTTGTTTGATAGGCCAGAGTATAAATGTGAAGTCCTCTTAAAAGAGGATACAAAGGTTCCCAGCTACCCTTAGAGCACACATCCAAGGCTAACATATGGGCCTGTCATCACAATTCTCCACATTCCCTTTCTTGTGGTTTTAACCTTTCACTATATTTATTACCAGAAGGCCTTATCTCTCTGGCCTGCTGCTACAGACTGCTAGGCCAGGATGTAGTGAAAGCACAAAGTAATGAAATAGGAACGATCATAAAATAGAGGGAAATGGCTGCAGCCTCAGTCTGTGTCACAGCCGCCCAGGTTCTGTAACCTGAGCCAAACCATGCTAAAAGAAACATAATGTCGCACAGTGCTGATCACACTTCTGCTCCTGTTACATTTGGTATCAGCAGAAGACTTTCGACTTTGTGAATGTCAAACCTTTTCACTAACTTCCTAGAAAAGTGTCAAGCTGAGGGAAGAAGGGAAAGAAGACAGCTAGAGGACCTCAGATGCTAAGATGCCATTTAAAGGGCAAATGGCAGTTCAAGTGAAGAAATGTCATGCAGATGAACTATTTGGTGGACTTGAGGTGGAGAACAATGAAGAGGGAAAGCGGTAAGTACTGGTTAGCAATGTGGTCTTGTATGATATATTTCTCCCCTGTGCAGTCTTAGCAAAGTTATCAAATCAGATTCTCATGCCCCCTGACGAGTAACTGACAGGTGGTTGACTACAGCAAGTTAGATGACAGATTGAGTTAGTATCTTCCAAAAGCTGGTCCAGTTCTGGCCAAACCCTGTGGGTAGTAGCTAGTGCCAGGGCTTCTCAGGGAAGTCTGTGTCCCTTCCTTCTTTCCCCAGGCCAAGTAGAAGGAGAAATGAGGAATATAGGAATTTGATTCATGAGCCCAGATGCCATGTATAACCATCTCCAGAAAAAATCACATCTTTATAATGCAGTTTTTTTATTGCTATAACAATAATAAGATATTTTTGATTCTCAGACTAAAAAGATTTTTTGAAAGCACAATCTCGTGTTTGTAAAGGATTGATAACAGAACTCTTAATACACAATTGGTGTGAGTGATGATTGATACTGTTGCTTTGAAGGGTAATTCGTCATTATCTGCTATAATTGAAATGTATTAAACATTTTGACCTAGCATTCCCTGACAGGAATTTATGATATAGAAACACCAATATAAGTTATACATATGAGAATGCTGCAACATTATTTTTACAGAAATGAAATAACCTAAATGTCTATCAATATGGAAATGGTTAAGCTTAAAAATAGGGATACTAAGTAGCATTAAAAACAATGAAGTAGAATCATATATATTTCTATTTCAGGGCTCTATTACTTAATAGCTGTGAGAGTTTGAGTCAATTATTTTGTATTTCTGTGCCTTAGTTTGCTCATCTGTAAAATGAGGCAATGATAGTATCTACTTCATAGAAGCAAATACTATATTGCAAACCTGTAAAACACTGGACAGTACATTGTAAACACTTAATAAATGTTTTCTCTTTATAATTATTCTTATGTATTTACATGAGAAAATATGCAAGATAAATAAAAAAGGAAAATTGCAGGTAAGTTTTGTTAACAAAGTTATAACAGTGGAGTAAATATTCATCATATTTATAATTCTTCCTGTCTCTGAGCAGTGGGGTTATGGTAGACTTTCATTTTCACTTTTATATTCCTGAAATGTTTGAATTTTATTACTATCAGTTTTTACAAGAATATTGGTGGAATGCAGTGCGTAATCTTTACCCCTCCCCTATCCCCCCAAATTTCTTGCCACCTGTAAGGGGTTACTATGATGGTTCATAAAGTCGGTCACACAGCTGGAAAAGTTTGATGTAGAAGAGTATTAAATACTGAACAGTGTCTCTCAAACCACCTGCAGTGAAGGACCAGGTGTTTTTTTTTTTTTTTATTCCCAATTCATCACAGACCAATACTTATGTAGAACAAAATAACAATTAGATACTAAAATAATGATATTTAAAAAACAAATAGATGAAAACTCACCTTTTTTTATTACTAAATTCAACAGACAAACTGTTGTAAAAGTTTCTAAATACTTATCCTCAATTTCTGTATTTGTCTTGAACCAGAAGTTTGTGGACTGGTCCTAGTACATAGACCACACTTGGAATAGCATTTATATTAGGATATTCAGGGTATATGAGGAAATAAAGATAAGAACACCCTTTCATCTTAAAAACTCAAGACTCAATTCTTAAGTCGTCTCTGAGTCCTCCATCCTTGGGGCAGCTCCCTCTCTGTGGGCTCTTGTCCTGAGGTCTGCAGAGTCTTTGATGGTGCTGGTCTTGGTTGCTTCCTGGTGTGGAATGAGTGTTAGGGAGCAGTGTTCCACATTCCTGACAGCTACCACAGTGCCAGGTAGTCAATGGAATTTAGCTGAATAAATAAATTAAATAATCAAGTTTGACTTAAAAAAAATAAAAAGGAGCAGTTATCTCTACTGCACATCCAAGAAGTCAAATAAACTTTAAGAATGGAATAAAATCTAATTATTATTCTATGCTCCAATGTGGATTTAGTTTTACGTTATACCTAGCTTATACCTCTTGAAATTAACAACTACGGAATCTATTAAACTACAATCAGAAATCTGTATATTTCTGTTCCATATATTATATTAATATATTGTCTTTATATGTATGTGTATATACAAATCTGCAAGCAAATTTGGTCTTGCCCTTTCATGCTAGCTTTGTGCTGAGTCTTTTTTTTATTAAGGGTAGTTTTCTCATAGCATTTTTATTTCAGTGAGAAATCATCTTTCTGAAATGCTTTGATGCTGGCTGTAATGATTGAGTTCAGGTATCAACTTGGCCAGGTGATGGTGCCCAGTTGTCTGGTCTGTTACTGCAAGGACTTTTTGTGACTAGTTGATAAACCAGAAGGCTAGTTTATTAAATCATCAGTCAGTTGATTACATCTGTGACTGATTACATCTATGATCAACTAAGGGTGTGTCTTCAACAAACAAGAGAATCCAAGGAGTTAGATTTGATCCAATCAGTAGAAGATTTTTAAGGGAGAAGAAAAAATTTTTACTGTTTCTTCAGCCAGCCAGCCTCTCCTGTGGAGTTCACTGAGACCATTCATCAGAGTTGCCAGCCTTGCAGCCTGCCCTATAGATTTTGATTCTTGTGTCCCCATGGTTATGTGAGAAACACTTTTATAAATCTCATATTTACAGATAACTCCTGTTGGTTTTGTTTCTCTAGAGAAATCTGACTAATACAGCTTGGTACCAGGAGTGGTTCTTGAGAAACAGAATCTTAAAAATGGGTTTTTGCAACTGGTTTTCTAGTCTGATTAGACTTAAAGGCACTAATGACTCTATTTCTAATAATCAAGATGGTATTGACTGTCCACGGTGTGAGCTGGCAATAGAGATATGCAAAATATCACCATTTGATTGCGCTATTTGTATGCTTATACAAGGGAAGGCTCTTGGTAAGAGTGCTTTTGACAGCTTAATGGAGTTCTGTGAAGTTAAGAGGTATAATGATGTTGACTGGTTGCTCTTGGATACACTGGGTACAGTTATGATGGAAAGGGATGAACTGAAGACTTCAAATTTGCAACTTAATATGAAAAATATAAAAGTTTCTAGGTGTGCCCTGAAAGAAATTCTTATTTCCTATAGTTCCAGACTTGAGATATCTGAAAATAAGACCCAGAGTCTCATTGTGTGAGTAGCAGATTTACATCATAAACTAAATTCTCAACCTTGCAGGGTGTCTGCTGTTAAAGTAAGGGCTTTGATTGGAAAGAAATGGGACCTTGAAACTTGAGATGAGGACATTTGATAATGATGGGAGTAGGGACATGGAAACCCTGGATTCTGCTGAGTCTTTGCTAGATAGACTTGTAATGGTCTGTCCTGAGGAAACAGCCACCCTGCCTCCAGCCTTCCCTGAGGCGACAGCTAACCAACTTCCAGCCTGCTCGGAAGAAAGAGCTTCCTGACCTCCAGCCTGCCTTGAGGAAACAGCTTTCCAGCCTCCAGTGCACCCTGTGAATCTGCCATCCAATCTCCACCTAAAGAGATTAACCATTCAATGCCTGCTAAACCTGTATCAATGCCTGATAAACCATTCAATGCCTGCTAAACTCCTGTCTGGAGCAATTAATCCTGTTTCACTAGAAGAAACTGCAATGGAATGCCCTGAGGTAGTTGGATTGAAAGACACTTCTATTTCTTTTCTTGACACACCCCCACCACCCCTCTTTTCTTTAAGACCTCTAACTAGACTAAAATTCCAACAGGCCCCAAAAGATGAGGTAAATGTATGACTCATGAGGAGGTATACTGTACTCCAAAAGAACTGCCTGAGTTTCCAATTTATATAGACAAAACCCAGGAAAATATGTGTGGGATTGGATATTAAGGCTGTGGAATAATGATAGAAAGAGTGTAAAGTTGGATCAAGGTGAATTTATTGATATGGGCTCATTAAGCAGAGATTCTGTGCTGAATGTTGTAGCTCAAGCAGTTAGACAGGATGTTAACTATTTGGGTGATTGGCTGAAACATGGGTCAAAATGTGGCTGATATTACCTGAGATTGCATGCCAGAACTGTCCTGCTATGATGTATATGAGAGGATTCAAAGGCTTAGAGAGAGTTGAATTTATCATGGAAGACCTGCTCACACAACCCAGGAATGTCCAGAGAACACACCTTTTTCCAAGACTCTGAAGAATAACTTTAGGAAACTAACTCTGTCATCCTTGAAGAGCTCTTCACTGTAGGTCAGATATAACTGTGGGAACTGCTGTCACTGAGCTGGAATTCTTAAAAAGAATAGGGATGATCAGATCCCGAGTTGGCATAAGTCATGTGGTAACAGTTAATTGTCATAGACAAGGTGGGCGTGGCCACCATAATGGACAGCAGACTCAAAGCAGCAGTCAAAATAATATGACTTGCAGAGACTTATGGTGCTGACTAGTAGATCATGGGCTGCCTAGAAATAAAATAGATGGTGAGTCTACTAAATTCTTGTTTTAACTTGTGCCGATTTGAAAAGATATATGTGCCCTAGAAAAGCCATGTTTTAATCTTAATCCCACTTTGTAATGGCAGCCTTTTCTTCTAATCCCTATTCAGTACTTGTGCTGGTTTGAAAGGATGTATGGACCCTAGAAAAGCCATGTTTTAATCAAAATCCCATTTTGTAAAGGCAAAATAATCCCTGTTGAATAGTGTATATTTGAAACTGTATTTAGATCATCTCCCTGGAGATGTGATTTAATCAACAGTGGTTGCTAAACTGGATTAGGTGACAACAGGTCTCCACCTATTTGGGTGGGTCTTGATAAGTTTCTGGAGTCCTATAAAAGAGGAAACATTTTGGAGAATGAAGGAGATTTGGAGAGAGCAGAGAATACTACAGCACCATGAAGCAGAGAGTCCATGAGCCAGTGACCTTTGGAGATGAAGAAGGAAAATGCCTTCCAGGGAGCTTCATGAAGCCGGAAGCCAGGAGAGAAAGCTAGCAGTTTATGCCATGTTTGCTATGTGTCCTTCCAACCAAGAGAGAAATCATGACTGTGTTCGCCATGTGCCCTTCCAATTGAGAGAGAAACCCTGAACTCCGTCGGCCTTCTTGAACCAAGGTATCTTTCCCTGGATGCCTTAGATTGGACATTTCTAAAGACTTGTTTTAATTGGGACACTTTCTTGGCCTTAGAACTGTAAACTTGCAACTTATTAAATTCCCCTTTTAAAAAGCCATTCTGTTCCTGGTATATTGTATTCTAGCAGCTAGCAAACTAGAACAGTACTGTATGTTGGAAACTTTAATTAGTTTATCTCCATGGAGATGTGACTCAATCCGTCTGGGTATTATTGAACTTGATAGGTAGAGACAAGACCATTCCAGGTGGGTCTTGATTAGTTTACTGGAATCCTATAAAAGAAGAAGTATTTTGGAGAAATCTTTAGAAGCAGAGAAGAAGAGAGAAAGCTATGTAGAAGTGTAAACTAGCAATTTATTAAATTCCCCCTTTTAAAAGCCATTCCATTTCTGATATATTGTATTCTGGCAGCTAGCAAACAAGCTGTATAAGCAGAAGAGTTCTAAATCAAGTGAACAGAAGTCTAACCTGAACTGCAAATACAGAGAGTCATAGTTTATAGACCCAGATCCCCTTGAATGAGGGGATGACTGAGTACCATTGGGGAAGGACCCTGTTATACTACCCAAAATTTCCACTGTTATCCTTCCTCCAAGACTTCCCCAAGGAGACCTACAGTCTTTTACCAGGGTAAATGTGCATTGGGGAAGAGGAGATGATCAGATATTTTGTGGATTACTAGACTATGACTCAGAAATGATACTAATTCCAGGAGATCCAAAATGCCACTCTGGTCCACCAATGAATAGGGGCTTATGGTCATCAGGTGATTGAGGGAGTTTTAGCTCAGGTCTGTCTCATAGTGGGACCAATGGGTCCTCAAACCCATTCTATGGTGATTTCCCCACTTCCAGAATGCATAATTGGAATCAACATACTCAGTAACTAGCAGAGTCCCCACATAGGTTCCCTAACTTATGGAATGAAGGCTATTATGGTAGGAAAGGTCAAGTGGAACCACTAGGTAATGAATAGAGATTGGGAGAAGCTGAGGCACTTGATAAAAAAAAAAAAAAAAGAAACCCATATTAAAGAGAATATTGGTAGAAATATGGATGTTAAATGTGCTTCTGGTGTGGCTTTAGAAGGAAATGGTAGATATATTATTGGATACTGTAGGAAAGGCCATCCTTTTTATAAAGTGGTAGAGAACTTGGTGGAATTGTTTTCTGATGGTGGATGGAAGGCAGACCTTATGAATGGGACTTTGAATATTTAGCTGAGGAGATTTCCAAGCAACATTTGGAAAATATAGCCTTATTTTTTTCTTGCTATTTATAGTAAAATGTGAGAGGAAATAGACATATTAAGGAATGAACTGCTGACGAAAAAGGAATCAACATTTGATGATTTGAAAAATTGTCAACCTGTCAGGGTGTGCTCTGGAAAATAGGGCCAAGAGTGTGGCTGGACAATGGTTTGCTAAAGAAATTAGGTCTGTGACTCATGGATCCAATCAATCATCTTAGAAGAAGTAGGAATAGAGATGTGTTTATCTAGGAAAGATCTATGGAGGACTTCTTCTATGATGGTTTGAACCCCCTTGAACTGCACATGAGACCAAGGTTTTTGAGAACTTTATACCAGTGGAAACACTGCCAGCCTAGATTGAAAGGGATGGAAATGGGATGAAATAAAGGAAGAATGACTCCAAGGGCAGAGCCATTGATAAGGGATCTAGGGCAAAGGGCTTTCCTCCAGTCAAGAGGGCAGAACTGCTGCTGGGTACTTGGAGAAGATGGGCCAACTGACCCAGTGGGTCTAGAGGAGATAGCATCAAGTCCCAGAAAAATGATTCTCAGGCCATGAAATCTGATGCAATTTACCCTGTGGGTTTTGGATTTTCTTGGGACCTATAACTCCCTTTTTCCTTCTAATTCTCTCTTCTGGAATGGGAATATCTATCCAATGCTTTTTTCACCATTGCATTTTGGAAACAGATGACTTACTTTATAATTTCACAGATGCAGAGATGGAGAAGAATTTTGCCGCAGGTTGGATTATATCCGGAGTCTCATATCTGATTTAGATGAGAATTTGGACTTAGAGTCGATGACTTAAAAGTTAAAAATTTTGGGAATGCTGTGATGGAGTGAATGTTTATGCACTTGAGGAGGACATGAATGGGTGGAGGTGTGCAGAGGAAAGATTTTTATGGGTTGAATTGTGTTTTCCAAAAAGACATATTCAAGTTTTCTGCCACCCAGTTTTTGGTACTTTGTCATGATAGCACTAAGAAACTAAGAAACTCAAGAATGGCTTTTCAAATAACTATGTCCCAAGAGACTTGGGATTCTTTTGTAAATTCTCTCCAGGCTCATAAACAGATCTTTTTTTTAATTGGGTGCAACAGAATTATATACCAATGTCTCATTCCACCTGGTCATTAAAATAAATGGTGCTTAAAATATATAATCCCAGGTTTTGGTTTCTTCCCCATCTCTACGTTGAGAATCAGGAGAGTTTGTCACAGGAGGAATCTCCAGGTAGCACCCTTGGTTTCATATTGGCATCCCCTAAAGATGGAAGAGTAAACATTCTTGGTACTACCTTTAAACCAGCTGCCTCCTACCCATCCATTGACAGGCTAGTCTGTGCCTTTTATCAAGTATCAGAATGATGCAGTTGGATTTTGGCTTCTTCTGACTCTCTATATCACAAAGATGAGAGAATTAAGATAATCTTCCACTTCCTCTAACTTAATTGTGTGTATTCAATCTAAGTTTATTCAGTCTTACTATTTTTACTCCTGCTGAATACCTGTAGTTGGATGCTGCAGTGATTTCAGAAGGAATTGGTTTGTTAGAGTTTGGGGAAAATAAAAGAACTTCTTATTGGATATTGGTAAGATGGATATTTTGTGTTTTTTTGCTTTTGTTTTTTCAATGTGTTTGATCACCCACCAGTATTTTTATCTTTTGATGGTGATAAGAAAATTCTTTGGATTTATGAGGACCACCAATTCTTATTCTAATTGCAGTTGCATTGCTTAGACTCATTTTCTGTTTAATGGTAATTGGGTTAACATGCTTTTCTTGCTCTCATATAGTTATAATTGTTTAGATTTCAACTTTGTTTTTCTTCTTAGCAGGATTATATGTACTTTTTTTAGCTTTTGTGCTTTTCTTCCCAAACTCCATTGGAATGAAGTCGTTAAGATTTTACAGTCCAAGAGGACAGTGTAATGGTCTTCCATGCTTCTCAGAGGCCCCCTCCCTACTGCCCCATAGGTACCATGCACTTTTCTGTCTCCATACCCCTAGCTCATAGTTTTCTAAGCCTAGAAAGATCTTGCCTGGCCCCTTTTGCCTAAGGAAATTTTATACTTCAAAATGAATTCAGGGATACATGGGTGGTTCAGTGGTAAAATGCTCACCTTCCACGTGGGAGTCCTGGATTTGATTACCAGACCATCACCGCCCCCCCTCCCCCCAAAAAAAAAGAATTCAAAAGCTCCCTCTTTACTTTCTTCAATGTCCTCAGTTGGAATAACTTTTTTCCTTCCTTGGTATTTCCTTCCCATTTTGCTTTATCAATTATTCAAATTAATAATAGTATAAACATATAAATATATGTTTTCATTTCTTTATTTTCTTGTATGCATATTACCCTTTTTTGGACTGGAATAGTATTTCCTAGATTTAACTCAGATTAAATTACTCAGGATCTTTACCCCAGGCCCGAGCACATAAAAATGTCTAGGAGAGGATTCCCAGGTGATTATTATCAATTGAGAAATACTGATCTGGAGTGTCAACTCTCTGAGGGCAAGATCCATTTTAAAGGACAAATGACATATATACTACTGCCTGTAGTCAGATTCAGCCTTGGGAATAACTGGATTACCTGTATGGCAGTGTGATATGGTGTAACCGTTTGAAAGGATGTATGTACCCTGGAAAAACCATGTTTTAATCCTAATTCCATTTTGTAAAGGCAGTTGTTTCTTCTAAGTCATATTCAGTACTGTATGTTTGAAATTATAATTAGATAATTTCCTTGGAGATGTGACTCAATCAAGAGTGATTGTTAAACTAAACTGGATTAGGTAGAGATGTGTCTCCACCCACTCGTATGGGTCTTCATTAGTTTACTGGAATCCTATAAAAGAGGAGACATTTTGGAGAATGTGGAAGATTCTGAGAGAGCAGAACAACATAGCCATGAGAAGCAGAGTCTACCAGCCAGTGACCTTTGAAGATGAAGAAGAAAAATGCCTCCTGGAGAGTTTCATGAAACAGGAAGCCAGGAGAGAAAGCTAGCAGATGGCTTTGTGTTCACCATGTGCCATTCCAGCCAAGAGAGAAACCCTGACTATGTTCACCATATGCCTTTCCACTTTAGAGAGGAACCCTGACCTTCATCAGCCTTCTTAAATCAAGGTACCTTTTCCTGGATGCCTTAGATTGAACATTTCTATAGACTTGCTTTAATTGGGACATTTCCATGGCCTCAAAACTGTTAACTTGTAACTTATTAAAATTCCTTTCTTAAAAGCTGTTCTGTTTCTGGTATACTGCATTCTGGCAGCTAGCAAACTAGAACATATGGGTATGATTGAGAGATGCTAAAATATTCCCCCAGTGTTTGTCGCACATTCATACATAAATATTAGAAGTAACCATCATGTAGTCATTCTGCATTTAAATAATCAGATTTGTAGAAGGCTCTTATTCAAATGTAAGTACTGTTTCATAGTAGCACCTCAGTTCAGATTCATTCATCAGATTAACCCTAAAGGAAAGAATTGAGGGCAAGTAAATTTCAGAGTGCGGTGAAACTGTGGGCTTAGGGAGCAGACAAATGAGATCTTGAAATATGTAGTCCTATATACCAGTGTAGCTGTTTTAAGGAAAAATTTAAAGAAGAAACTGTAGAAGAGCAAATGCAAGAATCATAGGGACCAATTACCTATTGATAGTTTTGCTAAGGAACAGTCCAAATTTTGTTTTGATTTGCTAACGCTGCCAGAATGCATTAAACCAGAAATGGATTGGCTTTTACAAAGGAGATTTATCAGGTTACAAATTTACAGGCTAAGAATTTTTCCAGATTAAGGTACCAACCGAGGATACCTTCTCAGAAGAAAGGCTGCAGCATCTGGGACACATCTGTCAGCAGAGAAGGCATGGGGCAGTGCTGGTCCTTCTTTCTCTGATTTCTTTGCTCTCAAGTTCTGATTTGGCCCTCCATGTGTCTGTGCTTCCTCACTTAGCTCCTCCAGGTAATACTCTGGGTTTCATCTTCTTAGTTTAGCATTTCTAAACATCTGTGTCTCAGTTTCATCTCTCTGTGCTCAGTGTTGGCTCTCAGCTCTCTGTGTCAGCTTTTTTAAGGATACCAGTAAAATAATTAAGACTCACCTTGAATGGGCAGGGTCACAGCTCCATGGAAATAATCTAATCAAAAGGTCCCTCCCAAACAGTGGGTCCGCCTCCACAAGATTGGATTAGAATTAAAGGAATGTGGCTTTTCTGGGATATTTAACAGTTTCACACCAGCTCATATCTGAACCTTGGTTTGTGATGTGTGGTTTTAGCTTCTGATTTCCTTTAGTGCATGTTAGTTTTCTTATGATGGGATCAGTACCTTCTTGCCAAAGATAGAAATATAACAGAGAAAACCTGTTCTGTTTCTTTCATAACTGTCTTTGGTAAGAGGCTAATCATGAATGAAGAACAGTAAAAAGGAGAGATTCACCAAAGACATTACAGATCTATTTTTTTCTGTTAGTATAATTCTTTGCCACTTAGAGGTTAAAGTGAGGCAGAGGGGCCAACAAAGTCGATAAAAGAAAAATGAACAGAAGCTCAAATAAATATTCTTGGATTAAATGAGATTGAGTGGGATGTTATACAAGAAGAGCACTTTGTAAACTTTAAAATGTTACATAAATATTTATTGTAGGAGAATAACTCTAAAAGAGAAATTCATTGTGTGACCATTTGTTATATATGTGACCCTGAGGCAGTCTGAGAGTGTTACTCTTCAGCTAGTAAAAGTGATACCTTTTTGATGTTGAGGCCATACATATGGTGAATAGAAAGTGGCATAATTGTAACTGATTTTATTGCTATATAAATTCTAGCAATTTTTTTTCCATACTGGTAAACCAGCTAGTCCATTGAACAAGTTGGATGTACTATACAGAACAGCCTAAGAGTGCCAAACCAGTGCTGAACCAGGTGCTGCAGATATAATGAAACACTCTATTTCTAACTTTTAATAGTTTAAAATTTTAGTAGGAGAGAACAGAAACAAAGCCTATAAAAAGGTATCAGAAATATGTATGCTGTCACATAGCCAACTCTGGCTATTCAAATGATCCATTTATTTTTGTCTATTGTTCACAAGGTCTCCTTGTTGCTACTTGTAACTCTCTCACCACTGTCCCAAAGCTTTCCCTGTATTCAGTTCTTGATTATGTCAGATTTCCTTATCAATCTCTTTTCTTATCCAAGCAGATTATTATGTCTACCCTGAGGGTACTATCATTCAGTCTTACTGTTTTCCCTCCTGAGTGTCTGCAGTTGCATACTGCAGTGATTTTAGAAAGAATTAGCTTAATAATTTGGGGGAAAGAAAAGACCTTGCATACCTGTGAGGTAGAAGTTTTGTGTGTGTTTTTTTTACTTGCTATTATCCCAATCCAGTTTATTTAAAACTTCATCTTAAAAACTGCAGTCATTTCTTACAAAAATTCAGTCTCTTATTTGCTGTTAACATAACCACAAAAAATTAAATGGCAGGTTGTTGACTCCCAGATTAGACTTTAAATGCCTAACTTTCATCAGTTTGCTTCCCTTGTGTATGTGTGTGTGTGTGCATGTGTGTATTTTAATATATGTATAATTGCGTTGATATGCTGAGCTGGCTTTCCCTTTGCTAGAAAGCAAGAGTCTGGCAAATGAGGTTTAAATCTTGTTGAAATAACAGAATTTTCTTTCTCTCTGGGCTCCTTACTCCAAAATAATCTGATTTTTTTTTTCGAATTCATTTATAGGCCCTGGATAATTATTATGCAAATGAAAAGAAAAAAAAAATCCCTAATAGTGTTATGGCTATGAAGAATTGGAGGTTTTTTTTTCTAACATTTTTAAGAGAATGAGTGAGACCAGTCAGTGTTCTTCAACATTAAGAATTGAGGGACTTGCCAATTGAAGTGGGTTTGATTGATCTGCCTAAAACCAAAACCACGTTTTCTGACAAAGTGTTAATAAACTCTATCCAGCTGTCGTAGGCCTCTTTTAAGATTTTGCTATTTGTTTTTGAAGTAATGAAATTTACAGGGAACTATTATAAGGTTCTAATTGAATTTCACAGAAGTAGCCCTAGTGTGACCCAAATTGGTGGGAAAAACACCCAGCCCACAAAACCCCACACCATGAAGCAACTCTACAGAATCAGTGATTAAGAATATGGAGTGGAAAAGAGAGGCCTAACTCTCAAATGATTAGTCCTGGTTAATGAAGACTTTAAAGATAACGGCCGATTGATGCTGATGACTTTGGTGGGACACAGGGAGATGATGAAAAAGATTGGCAGCTATAAAAGAGAAGTGTTTATTAAAACACCTTTTTAAATATCTGTAGGATGTAACAAAACAACATCTTTAAAGGAACTTATTAAAATAAAGCCCGGATGGAATTGATAATTTCACCACCCGCAGCTTTCATGGAACTTTCTTGGCTTTTGTGAAAGATTTTACATACTTCATGGAAATATTAACGTATATTATCTAGATTCTGTGCTCTCTATTTTGACGACTGAATTCAATGAGGTTTATGGCACCTATGCCCATAGGAATGTTGCTGCATTTAAGCAAACACTGATGTACTTAAAACATTTTCCTTCTACACATGGCCAGTGATGTGTGGACACATAAACACCTTATCCTGCAGATAATTTAATATATTTATTTTTTGTTTGCTAGTTTATGGAAAGCTTCCCACCCGTTATCTCTTGATTCTCACAATGAGCTATTGGGTATGGAGGGCAGGTGATTCTTAATGTTTGCATAGGAAAACTGAGGCTAAGAGGTGAAGAGATTTACACAAGGTCACACGAGGTTGTATAAGGTCATAATATATGTAAGTGAGAGAGTGGTGACACAAACCAATATTTTAACTACCAGGTTAGTAGTATTTCTATTACTTTATAGGGTATCTTGAGAGTCAAATGAAATATTGTACACAAGGCCCTACTCCAGGTCATATCACATGTTAAGTGCTTGCTACATGTTAGCTGCTCTTATCACTACTATTATTATTTGACACTGACTCTTTGCATATAAAAACAATGTTCAAATTTCTATACATTTAATTACTAAATTGCAGTATAAATAGTGCACTGTAATTTAACCAGTAACAGTATTTTGGGGGTCCTCAGCAAAGGAATCTGATAAGCATCTAGCCCTTTTTTTCCACGAAACCTCTCTAGAACAATTTAGCATCTCTGTCAGACTGTCTGAAGTATAGACGCTTAAAAAGAGGATGTGCCAGTGCCTCCTTAAAATCCTCAAACATGGGAGCCTCTTAGGCTCTTCTCTCCTGGCTCTATCTGGGTCAAGGGTTAATACGGGCCTGACACTCTCAGGGAGGTGCACACGCCTTGGTCTGCAGATTATGAGATCAAGCAGCCATATGTGGCATGAGCTGTCTTCTCCCAGACTGTATCTGTGACTGCCCAACCTCTGTGGCTATTTACTGTATGAATGATTTCCCAGATTTCTGAGTCCTGGGAAAGAGACTGACGTTTCTTTTGAGTTTCTGGACTTGTAGATAGAGCCATTCTGCAGTAATAACTGGTATAGACTAGCGTGCTAAACTGGTGTTTACCTCTAGAATGTCCCCAACATAAGCTTGTCTCAGTTCTTTATGGACCAAAGGTGCAGAAGACGCATTCCTCCCTAATTAAGTAGCACAGGTAATTGCTATAAATACTATGATTTATAGTAAATCATAATAAAATGCTATGATTACTAAAATTCATTTTACATATGCTTTCAGTCAGATCTAGACACCAGGATCAAAAAGAAATCCCTTAATTTTCTATTTTTATATTATTTTAAAGTAATAAGTATAATAAGGATGCATTATTTTTGGTGGTCAGATGAGAAAACAATAGCAGCAGTAACAACAACAATAACTAATGAGCAGATTTGCTATTTTCTTCCCTACTCTGTGACTTTAACCAGAACATCAGACTTCTGATGATAGGGCCTGAGGGATGGGGTGGGGAGATGAGCTGCCAATCAGGGCCCTTGGAATCCTTAAAGGGAAAAGCAGGAGAGAGTAGGCCAGGTCTCACCCCTTTGGACTGTATAGGAGAATGGCCCTTCTCCATAGAAAACAAAAAGGAGGAGAAAAGAGGGCAGAAATGTCTTCCTTTGATTTTATAAAATTATATCGCCTCCATTATTTGGGACAACAAATGAAATCCAACCTCTCCCTAAGGAGCAGAGCTAGGTCACAAAAATTGTTCATTTGGAAGAGGCAGGCTTAACAACTCAATATTTTGCTGTTTAAACATTTTTATTTTTCTAAAAACAGGCATTACCTACTTGGGAAGGTTAATTGTTTAAAGTCATTTTATTGTTCTATTCCTTAGTAGGTTTTTGTTTTAAAATATCAGAAATATTGCTGAAAATGGAAAATAAAATCTCTAGTAAAGGAAAGAATTCACTGTGTAATGTGAGAAGCTTAGCTATGATGGGTGATCTCCTTTAAGCAAAATTAGTATTTCTCTTTCCCTGCTAGGGGAGAAAAAGTCATTTTTAGATCTTCTCATACTTTAAAACATGTTTTCCTGCTCTATTAATGGGTTTAAGGTATGCAGGCATTATATAATTCAGGAGCTGGTGTAAATATTAGGGATTTCCATATTTAGTAGCTGTTGAGGTAGTTCAATTATGACTTCAGGAAAGTCAACCTGGCTCAGAAGTGTTTTCATAAAGACTTGATCCCCATCAAACACCTTTAATGAAAATCTTTCCCATATCATCACATATCATCACTGAGTATTTACTTAGTGTCCATTTGCAAATGAATCTGCTCCGGATAGTTTTCACAACAGGCTGAGCAGCTGTAGTCCATACTGTTTACTGGAGATTTACAGTAAAATAAAAGCCAGGAAGAAAAAAAAAAAGAAAGTAAAAGAAAAAGAACTCCCAAAAGATTTTTATGCAAGGACAAATGCTACCTTAATTGGCAGTCTAATGATTGGATTTGAAATGCTGTGGCCTTTAAATTTTAAATGGCACATGCAGACCCAGGTACTGCAGGCACTAATAAAGAAACCACCTTGTATCCTCAGAATAAATGCTTGGGAACCCTGTGCCTGACATTTAAGGATGTGTGGTAAGAAATCCCAAAGAGACTGTGAAGGCTGAACATTCCTGAGCCTTGTAGTTTGCTATTTCTATTAGATATGATGGCCATACTCATGATAAGCATTTCTAAATAAAGGTTTTAGCCATAGGGATGATGAATTGATGAAAGCAGGCTCTGAATCTCCTTCTTTGTCCTGGAAGATATGTGGGCCCAGGGTGGTTAGAGAATCCATTCACTTTCTTCCTAACTTGGGCATGTAGGTAGGAAAATTCAGTTGAGCATGGCAGAGTCCAGGTTTTGTAGGGCAAATTTATAACTTGAGGGGCCCCCTTTAAGGAAAAGAACCTGAAATATATTGCGCAAATTTTACAAAAATATATAACCCATGTGAAAACATTGGTGGGCTCCCTCCAAAGGTACCTTTGGAGAAGACAAATGCAAGGAATGGGCCCTGAAATTTAAGTGTCATTTTCTTCAGGCTGAAGCTACCCCTGCTTCTGGCATATTTGGGAGGGGGAAGGTATGGAGACAATTTCTCTATTAGTTGATAATTTAGGGTCCCGTGGTAAATTATTGATTGATTAAGTATTGTTTGCTATGTTATAACAGAGCTGCAAAATTGCCCAAGCCATTGATGTAGAAGATTGACTGCAAACTTTCTCAACCACAGTATGAATTTTTAGGTCTGGCCAATTAGTGCCCTTTTGTCTTCTGACTATTCTGGAGGATAAAACAAAATAAATCCAGATGTTACTTGAGGAATAAAAGTCACAACATCTATTTATTTAAATCTTGAGAGAATCTGGTGAATAGAAGAAAGTATGCTTCTGATACAAGACCTTTGGAGCTGACAGTCATTATTGGGTGTTTGAAGGCATTCAAAGAAAACCCAAAGTTAAAAGGAATTACATAGTTGTCTAAATCATTGGACCCTATTAATAATTTTTTTTTCCAGTAAAGTACCACTTAATGCACTGTAGTCTGCATTCAGGATTGCAGTTCTGGATTAGCTAGCTCCTGTTAAATAAAGATGAATTTTACCGAATTCTAATTGGTACGATATATCACCATTTTGGTTATGAGTCTTGAAGGACAGATTAGCTTTTAATTAATTTATTTTCTAAGACTATCCCTTTGCAAAATAACAATAGTGGGATGGAAATAAAATGGTTTAGGAAAAAGAAAACTGTGAAGGTTTTATAAGAGTGCCCCATAGACCATGATGGCCTATCTGTAAATTGCTGAGATAAAAGTAAATTAAATTTAAAAAATAAAGAAAAAGTAAATTAAATCTCTTCCTAATTCTCAGATTCTTGCTATTTTTGTGAGTTTGGGATAGCTATATCCCAGATTAGAACACAAAGATAAGTCTTATTTGTATGCAGATTCTTTACCAAAAACAATGGCTTTAACAACTTAATAATTATGATAGCAAAGGTTTATGGGATAAGTAAAATAAGTTTACAGGGTTAGTACAACCTTTGGGACCCTGCCAAGATCCCATTTACTAGGCTGGCACTCCCATCCTCAGTTTTTCTGAAGGTTGGCCTTTGGCTGATGGGAGCCAATTTGCTGGAAGATATCTGGGAGGTCCAGAGCCAATGACTGACTGATGTGGAAATGTGACAGTCCTACCCCATTACTGCTGTTTGGCACCACATCTGAGGTTTATTTTATCTTCCTCTTCCTCCTTTGGGATCAGGCTGAGGCCATTTTTCCCTGAAGCTACATTATTGTTCAGCTTCTCCCCTTGCCTGGCCCATCTGCCTTACTCTTCCCAAAGCACTCCCTCAATAGATCACTTGCTCAAGAATCCCTATTTCAAGGTCTGCTTCTAGGGAACCTTGCCTAGGACGAATTTGTAGCAGTCGGACTATGTTGAGTGAGAATTTGTGTCAAGTTCTTGATGCAGTGATGAAAGGTAGGAGAAAGGATACAAGTAGATGATACAATTCTATAATTCTAGTATTTACAATGCCTGACTAGCAACCAGCTAAATGACCTTTTAATTTAAAGATGGAACAATCTGAGCAGTATCTGGCATCAAACCTGCACACTGTCCCTCTCCTAGGAAATGAATTTTGTTAGTCATTTTGACATCAAGCTGTGCATTCTGGCAATAATTTGACATTTGCCCCTGGTCAGGGTCAGGTGTTCTGTGACACCAGATAGTCAATTTCAAGCATTGCTGGAGTCACAAATGAGCCATTCATATGGCAACAGAAGCCCTAGAAAAGGCAGG
Source organism: Tamandua tetradactyla (assembly GCF_023851605.1). Lineage (NCBI taxonomy): Eukaryota > Metazoa > Chordata > Mammalia > Pilosa > Myrmecophagidae > Tamandua > Tamandua tetradactyla. The sequence continues at coordinate 114,039,890 of NC_135327.1, forward strand.
TGATACAGGAAGCTTGGGCTTCTCTTGGCAGTTCTGCAGCATGGCCAAAGCCAGATGCCAAGCTGTTTATCCTTCTGCTGTTGATTCCACTCTGAATTAGCTATACAGGGCACAACACCTGTTGATTTAGAAACAGTCACAGCTTTGAAATGAGTAAATGACCTTTTATGAAGGCCAGGCATAAATACATAATACCAAGAACACGGATGGTTAATGTAACATCCTTAATTTTCAAAGGATTTTATCAGTATCTGTAGAATAGCTCGCATATTCTTGGTGGTTGTGATTTATACCCTCAAAGGCCATTTTGGAGCCAAGTTTTGGAAGACCTTTCCTTGAGGTAGAAGATATTTTAGAGAGATAGTTAACTGACATTTTTTCCCCACTTCAAATGTGAAAACAAATTGACTCAGTGAAGTAGGCTAGTGTGCCTGGAATGTTGCATGACAGCAGGGAGAAGTAGGCTATGGAGCTAGATAGAAACAGGGGCATGAAAATGAATACTCTGTAAAGAGTTTGGATCTTACTCTAAATGAGAGAGGAACCATTCAAGGGCTTCAGCAATCAAGCTATGATCATATTAGCATTTTCAGTCCTTAAAATTTCATATAAACATTACCTCATTGAAACCTCAAAATAACTCTGTTACATGATATGATTGGACATTATCCACGTCATTATCATGTGAAGAAACTAAGACTTAGAGCTATTCAGTCACTTGTCTAAAGTCACACAACTATTGGGTAGTGTGAGGACAGGACTTTCTGTTCTAATTCCAAATCCCCACTCTTTCCATTCTGCCATGCTGCTTTCAAGGGTGGCCACAGAAAAATACAGGAGAAGTTCCAATCCAAGATGGCAGACTAAAGAAACATGCTAACCCAAACCAATGAAATGAAAGAATTACAAAAATATGCCAAGGGAGAGATAAGTGTTGGAGATATTGATGTTACCAGCTACAACACATTTAAACAAGAAGCATCCACATTGCTGTCACTGCATGGGAAGGAAAACCAAGAATACCTCTTACAATGGATGTTGTTATACTGCAGGGCACAGAACATAGAACATTTTCCTGAATCTTAGGGAGATGCCTACATTGTTTCATAGAAATAAGTATAAAAATAATGTTTTGCTTTATTTCTAGGCTGCTTCTCTAGGACCGGTCCTCTAAGTGAAATGTATAGTTATTCACAAGGGATTAGGAAATTTTATTTTCATACAGATGGATTTCTGGCCTTTTCCTCTTTTTTTTTTTCCTAAGACTAATATTGCATACAACACCTTGTTAGGGTAGTGCAGTGGTTACAGGTGCCCTTAGCTTCTGGCTTGGAGGAAAGTCAGACTGAGATGAGGATGTATTGGAATAAAAACCTGGTGGTGTGCATGCCCCAAGTAGGTGCTAAGTGGGGAAATGGGAAGCCATTGCATGGGATTCTGAATCCAGAGTTTTGCTTACATACAGCTAAATTCATAGACTATACACAGCTGATTGTCATATTCACATTCTATATGTATGGGATTATTTAGCACTAGTGGACCCTGAGCCCATTCCAGATGGCCCACCGTGTGCCTTTCATTTTCCGTATTTTGAGGAGATGAAGGATCCACTGTTCTGTGTATAACCTGATGACGACATAATAGAAGTTTCCTTACCTTCTTCATAGAGAAATATTTGATGGCGAAATAGTTAAGATCATTCTTTGATCTGTTAACTTTGGCATAATGTGCATTCTATCATAATATGTCACTCAATTTTAAATTGATGTTCTATTGCTGGAAATCAGTTCTCACAATGTGAAGTGTCAAAGGTAGTATATAGAATAAGATCTAATTTTATACCATTAAAAATACAAATTGTAGAAACAACATTAAAGGAAGTATTGAAAATTATCTCTAAATACCAGGATTATGGACCATATATACATCTATTTTCTTAAATTTTCCTGGATTTTCTAAAATTTCTACAATGAACATATATTACTTTTATAACCAGAATGATAAATATTATTTCAAAAACTATAAAATACTATCAAATTTAATTCCCTATCTCCTGTCAGATAGGAAGGGCAGTGATTATGTTCTTCATTTTATACTTGGATGACATATTCTATGGATGGACTTAAAGAGATTAGGAGGCCTGTATGGGACTTTCCCAAGTGCTGCACTGTAACCTGTCTTCTGATTTCATAGTCTACCATACTTTATTTTTGAATGGTATTCTGATTTGTCTGGTATTCGAATACAGCATATAGAAAAAAATGATTAAAAAAAGATTAAGTTAGAATAGTAAGATTATTGGTGGTTTTTAATCTAATTTTTGATATCTTAAGATAATGAATGTTAAATATTTACCAACAATTACTCAGTGGTAATTAATACATTGCTATATTTCTACTCCATGGATCAAGAGTCAATAACCATTAAGAAATACTAGGTCAAGTTTTTGGATAAATCAGATGGAGGTGGCTGTCTCTGGCTGGTGGGCTGGGGGGGTGTCTAATGACCCAGCTCTCTCAGGTGATTTACATGGGAGCTGGCCTTACGTCGGAAGGGAGTATTGTCATGCTGCCTCTTGTTAGGAGGTTTAAGTAAGTGGAAGACACCCAAATATAAGCAGGGGATTTTGTATTGATGATGAACCCATATACCAAAAAAATCTCTTTGATAGGAACATGTTTGGTTTATATCTGTCGAGTATCCTTTTTCTCTTCTTCTGCTATTATGTCTTTTTTGTGGGGAGCCCGTCCCACAGTAGTTCAGATGGTGGTTCAGATGGACCCTGTCACCGCAGGGGTGTTAAAGTAGCGTAGGTCAGAGCATCCCTCAGCCCTGCCCCACCGCAGTGGCACATACAGAGATAGGCTCAAGACCTCAGCTGTGCCAGAGTCCTCTCAACACCATTTCCCACTGCCTTTTGAAGCAGGTTGTTGGTCTTCTCTATAACCGAAATAGAATCTTAGAAAAGCTAAGTATTTTTTACCTCTATGATTCATAATTTACCCTCCATTTACAATAAAATATAGGGTGTTTCCCCACAATTTGAAAAACCAGAAGAATTGTTTATGTTGTTAGATGCAAGAGAATATTCTCTGCCTCATCCAGGAAGCGAAAGAAATAATAGGTTTCTCCTTGATAACAGTTAAAAATAAAACAGCGTAGGCATTTGCCCCTAATGGTTATTTCTCATGATGTGAGAACTGAACTGAAAGAATTCAGAGGCAACAACTGCTCCTCATGAGACATATTTTCCTCTCACCAGCCATTTTACAGAATCTGGGTAGATGCTCATGGCGAACTTTTGGTGATTCATAATGACTACTTTTTTCTTCCTCTAACAGAGTACTTTCAGGCTCAAGTAAGTTTTCAAGTAAGTATCAGTAAGTTTTTCTTAACAAATAAAAGCTGCAGCAGTGTGTGCATTCAGCATTGTGAACTGTGCAGATATATAGCACTTGTAAGCAGACTTGAAATGTTAGACATGGAAACAGAAATATTAGCACCCTGTGCTGCTATAGAAAAGGCAAAGTCTAAAGGAAGTAACAGTCCCCAGTGCCTGTTCAGTAAGAGATTTTTTCTGGTAACACACAAAATAAAAAGTGCTCTTTTCCTACAAAATGGGAAGTAAAATGTAAACAAAGTGAAAGAAGCCATTTCTGATTTCTAGCATGAATATAGCTCTGTGGTGATATAGCATGCCTGGGATATTGACCTTTGTTTTACTTGGTCTTCCAGGAATTACTCAGCCATGTGCTGGAGTCAGTGCTGGTTGGTAATTTGCATCTTTTGGATGAGCAAGTACCAAAACCATATATTGTAGTTGAGGGTGGATGGAGGGTAGGAAGGTATTAAAATCCCGTAACAGCATCTTTACTCTAAACAGGTAGTATCATTGTTGACTGGGAGACTTGTGGGGCTCTGAGGATGTGTAAAGCTTGTATTTCCTTCTGTGTGGCCCCTTATTTCATGCAATGCCTTTTTGTACTTACTTCCAGTTTTGTTTTATCTGTTTGCCCATTTGTTTTTTCATCAGTCTCCAGCATTACCTTTGTGACCACAGCACAGGTAACAAGGCATTTGGCAGAAAATCCTTTAGAACAGCGTGTGCTTCCTTAGCCTCCAGAATTCTGCAGATCTGTGCTATAGACATTAGGAACAGTTGTGGAAAAGGCACAGTGATTAAACTGAAGGATACTCTGTCAGGTGGCTGTGTTGATGTATTGCAAAAGAGGAGTGGTCTATTAAGCATTTGGTAAAGAAGGCTTGCTGTGAGAAAGTCACCGTTCTGACACTTAGTATGGGACATGAATTAATTTAGGACACTGGGGAAGGATTAATGATGAAAGAGGATGTAGACTATACTAAGGGAAAATTCGAATGAGATTTTCTTTATTTGATTTCATTGATTCCAAGATGCCCTTTTTTATACCTTAACATTTCCAGAAATGGAATGTATCTTACAAATGATAACATGTCATCTTTAATTGATAGTTGTCTTTTTAAAAATTCTTACTAGTACATTAAAAATAGTGCATCTTATTATCAGTAGCATCACAGAAATAGAGTAACTACATAATGAGAAAGGCTTGGAGTATCACTAATTCCAAAATGTTTCATAAGTCACATAGAGCATGTTTATAAGCTGGAGGTTGAATCATTCTTAAATAATCATTTTTATTCTTCCTATAATTTCTCAAATATATAGATCCACTGTTAATTTTTTTTAATTGTGAAATATAACATATATACAAAAAAGCAATAAATTTCCAAGTACATTTTAACAAGTAGTTATAGAACAGATTTTAAAGTTTGGTGTGGGTTACGGTTCCATGATTTTTTTTGTGTTTTTCTTCTAGCTGCACCAAGACACTGGAGACCAACAAAAATATCAATATACTGAGTCAGCAGTCACACTCATTTGTTAAATCCTATCTTCTTTGTTATACTCCTCTTTCTCTTTAAATAACATATATACATAAAAGATAAATTGCGACAGTTAGTTGTAGAACCGATTTCAGAGTTTGATATGGGTTACACTTTCACAATTTTAGGTTTTAATTTGTAGGTGCTCTAAGGTACTGGAGGCTAAAAGAAAAAGATCCAATTTTAATATTGCCATTCCTCTTACTTGGCTTCATTCTCTAAGACAGCAGGGACCATGTGTGTTTCATTCAACATTGAGTCCACAGAACTGGTTTGTCTAAGAGGATATCCATTGCTCAAAGATCCTATTTAGATCACCTTTCATTTCACACCATAGGTATTAAGCCTATGTTAAAGCTAATCCTCCATATAAGAATATTATATTGGTCACAAGTTTTGTAATTATTGTTAAAGCAAATACTGTAAAACAATTTGCCTGAAATAGAGATTTAACTTTATTTTCATGAAATAGTTACTGTTAAATAATTAGTGAAAACAAAATTCATTTTCTAATTTAGAATTGAAGAATTTATAAAGGAATAGGGTGGCAATTATACATGTTATAAAACAATTTTATTAAGATAGAGAGTTTGAAATTTTCAGTGAATTAAGTAACACAGTCACCTAATGACTGAAAAATGTTTTTTAATGAATAATGATGGATTTTGCTATTAAATATGTGTAGTATATAATACACAGAGTTATGCACTGTACCTATTTAATGGTGAAAAACTATCCATTTTGGAAACACATGATTTCTAATAGTTATATGAAAATTACTTTCTTCTGCTTGTAGTAATTTTCTAAAATATAATTCAGGTAGTATAACGTTAATTAAAATATATGTATGGTGTGAATATTCTATCTACATACATGGTTGATGCAGCAGTAGTCATAAAGTGATTATGGGCATAAAAGGGGCTGACATTTACAGTTTTTTGGTTTTTATTACTTCATTGTTAGATCTTGATCTCTGCAGCATGCTAGTTTTAATGAAAAAGAAAGATAATATAATAAAATATAGGACCTTACTATTTGCCTTGAAGCTATAAATATTAATCTAAAACATAAAGTTAGGCTCCTCACAAAGCCTGCTCTAAGAGAAAGGTTTGGTATTATGAAAAAGTTACAAGAAGGGTACCGCTAAGAACAATGAATAAGGTGGCTTTGGGTATTCCTGAAACTTTGGGACCCTTTCCTCTTTCCGATTCTTGAATTTATCGCATTATCTCACTCTCACTATTTTCTGATCATCTCCTTGCTATTCCTTTTTATCTCACTTCAGCTCATCATCTCACCAGCGTCTGGTTCGCTTGATCTCCCATGCAGAATCCAGTGTCTGGCAAGATAGAATTGATGGAGGCTGTAAGCCCCATGAGACCAGAGACTGTGTCTGTCTTACTGTGGTGCATTGAATTGTGTATCTCAGCATGAACATGTTCTTGGTCTCGGTTTGCACTCTGGTAGATTTCTACAATTGCAAATCAGATCTCTTCAAGGCATTACTTCAGTTAATGTGTGACTCAACTGAATCAGTTTGGGCTTTCAGTCAGATTAACAGAGTCCTTATAAGCAGAGAGAAAGTCAGAGAGAGAGAGGAAACAGGAAGAACAGCCAGAAGCAGGAAGTCAATGGAACCCAGAAGAGAAGGGAGAAGACATCACCCTGTGCATTGCCAAAGAACCCCAATGATTGCCAACCAGCTAGAAGATAATGACTCCAGAAGGAAGCAAGCCTTCTACCTTTTGAAACTATGAGTCAATAAATTCCTGTTGTTAAGTCAACCCCTGTATTAGTTAGGGTTCTCTAGAGAAACAGAATCAACAGGGAACACTTGCAAATATAAAATTTATGAAAGTGTCTCACGTGACCTTAGGAATGCAGAGTCCAAAATCCACAGGGCAGGCTGCGAAGCCGATGACTCCAATGGATGGCCTGGATGAACTCCACAGGAGAGGCTCACCAGCCAAAGCAGGAATGCAACCTGTCTCCTCTGAGTCCTCCTTAAAAGGCTTCCCATGATTGGATTTAGCATCACTAATTACAGAAGACACTCCCCTTTGGCTGATTACAAATGGAATCAGCTGTGGATGTAGCTGACGTGATCATGACCTAATCCTATGAAATGTCCTCATTGCAACAGACAGGCCAGCACTTGCCCAATCAGATGAACAGGTACCACTACTTGGCCAAGTCGACACCTGTCCCTAACCATGACAGTCCACCCCTTGTCAACTTGGCACATATATATATATATCACCTTAGACCATACTTAATTTCCAAATGAAAACAAATAAGCACACATTTTTTCTTTTACCTGACAATACTCAACTGTCCTGCATATAACTGGAAACACATTAAATCTCTCCAGAATAGCGTGCAAATCCTTGGGCAACATTCATTCTTAAACTTGATATCTTACAACTTAAATAGTATAACACAAACAAAACAGCATTACAGTCCTCGTTTCTGTAACTGATCACGTGGTCGAAGTTCATATTTATCACAACCTTCTTCCACTACCCATTCCATGTTCCCTTTCCCCTCAGCAAGCAATTCAGCTGGCCATGGTTCTTTGCCTGGTGGGGTGACCCAAACCTTCATTCCTGAAGTCTCAGAGCCATTAGTGGTCCTGCCTGGATTGTGTTGTTGCAGTTTTCCATTGATTTTAATCACAGGGCATGGTAGTACTAATAGACGCCCCAGGGGATCTCCTATATTCCAAGAAAACTCTTCTTTACCTCCATTATGTAGTTGCAGTCCTACTTCCTTCTGATAGTCAGGGTCAATTACCCCAGACAATAATGTAATCCCCTTCTTGGTGTGTTGATCCAGAGGCATAAGTAGCCCAAAGTGGCCAGGTGGCAATCTTAACTTCCAGTTCAGTGGTATCACTGTTGTTTCTCCTGGAGAAAGCACACCCCGTTTTGGAACTAAAACCTGTAGACCAGCAGAGCTCAGGGTAGCAGGGACAGGAAGCAAAAATTTTCCTAGTGGATCACTAGGAGTAATAGTGAGTGGCACCACACCCATTTCCACCCCTTGGTTCTTGGACCCATGGATCCTGGCTATGGGAGAAACAGCACCATACAGCGGACGCTGATTCAGAACATACACAGCTTCCTGGAGAACATTACCCCAGCCTTTCAAGTTTTTGCCACCTAGTTGGCACCGTAATTGAGTTTTCAAAAGGCCATTCCACCGTTCTATCAATCCAGCTGCTTCTGGATGATGGGGAACATGGTAAGACCAGAGAATTCCATGAGCATGTGCCCATTCCCACACTTCATTTGCTGTGAAGTGTGTTCCTTGATCTGAAGCAATGCTATGTGGAATACCTTGACGATGGATAAGGCATTCTGTAAGCCCACGGATAGTAGTTTTGGCAGAAGCATTGCGTGCAGGGAAAGCAAACCCATATCCAGAGTATGTGTCTATTCCAGTTAGAACAAATCGCTGCCCTTCCATGAAGGGAGTGGTCCAATGTAATCAACCTGCCACCATGTAGCTGGCTGGTCACCTCGGGGAATGGTGCCATATCGGGGGCTGAGTGTGGGTCTCTGCTGCTGGCAGATTGGGCACTCAGCAGTGGCTGTAGCCAGGTCAGCCTTGGTGAGTGGAAGTCCGTGTTGCTGAGCCCATGCATAACCTCCATCCCTACCACCATGACCACTTTGTTCATGAGCCCATTGGGCAATAACAGGAGTTGCTCGGGAAAGAGGCTGACTGGTATCCATAGAATGGGTCATCTTATCCACTTGATTATTAAGATCTTCCTCTGCTGAAGTCACCCTCTGGTGTGCATTCACATGGGACACAAATATCTTCATGTTTTTAGCCCACTCAGAAAGGTCTATCCACATACTTCTTCCCCAGACCTCTTTGTCACCAATTTTCCAATTATGGTCTTTCCAAGTCCCTGACCATCCAGCCAAACCATTAGCAACAGCCCATGAGTCAGTATACAAACGCACCTCTGGCCAGTTTTCCTTCCAAGCAAAATGAACAACCAGGTGCACTGCTCGAAGTTCTGCCCACTGGGAGGATTTCCCCTCACCACTGTCCTTCAAGGACACCCCAGAAAGGGGTTGTAATGCTGCAGCTGTCCACTTTCGGGTGGTACCTGCATATCGTGCTGAACCATCTGTAAACCAGGCCCGAGTTTTCTCTTCCTCAGTCAATTCACTGTAAGGAACACCCCAAGAGGCCATAGCTCTGGTCTGGGAAAGAGAAGGTAATGTGGCAGCAGGAGTGGAAACCATGGGCATTTGTGCCACTTCTTCATGTAACTTACTTGTGCCTTCAGGACCTGCTCTGGCTCTATCTCGTATATACCATTTCCACTTTACAATAGAGTGCTGCTGTGCACGCCCAACTTTATGGCTTGGTGGGTCAGACAACACCCAACTCATGATAGGCAACTCAGGTCTCATGGTAACTTGGTGGCCCATAGTTAAGCATTCAGTCTCTACTAAGGCCCAGTAGCAGGCCAAAAGCTGTTTCTCAAAAGGAGAGTAGTTATCTGCAGCAGATGGTAAGGCTTTGCTCCAAAATCCTAAGGGTCTGCGTTGTGATTCTCCTATAGGGGCCTGCCAAAGGCTCCAGACAGCATCTCTATTTGCCACTGACACTTCCAGCACCATTGGATCTGCTGGATCATATGGCCCAAGTGGCAGAGCAGCTTGCACAGCAGCCTGGACCTGTCGCAGAGCCTCCTCTTGTTCAGGTCCCCACTCAAAATTAGCAGCTTTTCTTGTCACTCGATAAATGGGCCGGAGTAGCACACCCAAATGAGGAATATGTTGTCGCCCAAATCCAAAAAGACCAACTAGGCGTTGTGCCTCTTTTTTGGTTGTGGGAGGGGCCAGATGCAGCAATTTATCCTTCACCTTAGAAGGGATATCTCGACATACCCCACTCCTGGTACCAAGATGTATTAGTTAGGGTTCTCTAGAGAAACAGAATCAACAGGGAACACTTGCAAATATAAAATTTATGAAAGTGTCTCACATGACCGTAGGAATGCAGAGTCCAAAATCCACAGGGCAGGCTGTGAAGCCGATGACTCCAATGGATGGCCTGGATGAACTCCACAGGAGAGGCTCACCAGCCAAAGCAGAAATGCAACCTGTCTCCTCTGAGTCCTCCTTAAAAGGCTTCCCATGATTGGATTTAGCATCACTAATTGCAGAAGACACTCCTCTTTGGCTGATTACAAATGGAATCAGCTGTGGATGTGGCTGACGTGATCATGACCTAATCCTATGAAATGTCCTCATTGCAACAGACAGGCCAGCGCTTGCCCAATCAGATGAACAGGTACCACAACTTGGCCAAGTTGACACCTGTCCCTAACCATGATACCATGATTGGATTTAGCATCACTAATTGCAGAAGACACTCCCCTTTGGCTGATTACAAATGGAATCAGCTGTGGATGTAGCTGACGTGATCATGACCTAATCCTATGAAATGTCCTCATTGCAACAGACAGGCCAGCGCTTGCCCAATCAGATGAACAGGTACCACAACTTGGCCAAGTTGACACCTGTCCCTAACCATGACAACCCCATTGTATGGTATTTGTTTTTTCATTTTTCCATTTTTTTCCTTTTATTTATTGATTCTTTTTCTTTGTTTTGTCTTTTTCTTTTTTGTTCTTTGTACGGTATTTGTTTTAGCAGCTAGAAAATCCAAAGCACTTGCTAACCACTCACTGGCCTGTGGTAGGCACCCCAAATTGCTTGATAAATGAATGCATTTTGAATCTGGCATAGATAAGAAATAGATAGTGTTTCATGTCCAAATACTGTTTATTATATCACTCGGGTGTTGCTTGTATTATTACCATTGTGAGGCAAACATTATATTAGGCTTGAATTGGTTCCTTGGATCAGGTATTATGTTGTTTTAAGATTTCTTTTTAATTCCTCTAGATAAAACTAATTAGCCTGTATCCCTCTCATGTCACAAACGTGTGAGCATAAGATAGCTTGAAACTCATGAACAGTGTTACAAGTTAGAGGGGGCTCCCAGGCACTAGTGTACGATTTGACCATCATGCAAGCGGAATTCTCACAGCGTCGCTGAACGACTGATGATCATCTTGAAATCCTAGGTAGGGATTAGAAATGATTGTTTTGCCCAGGGCAAATAGGATTCACTTTTTTAAACAGGCTGCAGTTCCTGAGAAAAGTGCCACAAATTCTTAAATGGAAATAATAGTAAAATCCAGGACTTTACTCATAACATCTCATCCTTTTCATGTCATGAGCATTATGAAAATTGTTATGGCTTCATGTATTGATTTGGCAAATGGGAAACTTTTATTATAATATGTATTTTTATTATATGCTAAAGAGTTTGTTTAGCATAAAAATAAAAATAAGTGTCGATTAAAAATTTCTCAGTTTTCTCAGTTATGCCTGTGTTTTATTGACATTGTCTTTCTCACCAGTAAAAACCAAAACAACACAGACAAGCTTTCCAATGTTCTTTTATGTTGGGAAGTGTTTCAAATTGTACTGCTAAAAGGGTAGCTGAGCTTCTTGCACAAATAGAATTGATTTTAAGCAGAATATGTTCTTTTTCTTGGTTCTAACAGAAGACCTGTGTTTATATCAGTTTTACGGGATCATAGAGTTAGAAGAGAATCAGAAGAAAAATTTATTTGCCGAGTTACTTTTTATTGCCTGTTTCCTGAGATCTCACAGACTATTTTCCAGTAATATAACTGGTCTACTTAGTAAGCATGCAGCATCTGGGGCTGCTTCCTAGATCCTCCATATCCCAGCTGGAAAACTCTCTGGCCTTATGCTCCTCATCCTTACAGTGGGAATTGCAGCAGCAGCAGTAGTAGTGATAATAATAATAATATTAAGATTAATAATAATAATATCTACTTCATAAGGTTGTTGTGAAGCTAAAAAGAATGTATGTAAAACTTCCCCACAAATTCCTATAAAATATTAAGCACTTAGTTCCTGGAAAGTAATAAGTATCAATAAATCTTAGATAATTATCACTATTAGTATAGTGTTAGTATTATTCAGAATATTTTCTATAGTCTTAGTTACTTCCTTAAAATCTTAAAAAACATCTTCTTGGTATTCTTTCTTGAAAAATTAAAATTATGCGACTTCTATGACTCATTTATTTATGTTGGGAGATCAATTTAGGCCAAATTAGATGATGTGATTTAATATTCATGAATGAAAGTGATTTAGCCTTCTAAGCACTCATTGGAACTAGAAGAAGCTCCTGAACAATTAACCTAGATTCATATAATTTGCAGTTTTCTGCTTTTTCTAATGTTGGTCTTTTTGCTGAAACCATAAAGAATGCCCTTATTCTTTTGTGTTACCTTTTTTTTTTGGTTCATTGTTCTTTTGCTCTCAGTAGAGACCAACTCAAGTCTGAGCACTTTATCCTGTGATACTACCATTCAGTTGTCAAAAAAGAAAGGTCAAAAATTAACATTGAGTCCTCTTTTCCTTATATTCTTATTTAACAGTTTTACAGATACTGTCTTTATTTTACAAAGAAAGTATCTGAGGGGCTAAGGTCACACAAATAATAAATGGTAGAGCTGGGATGGAATTGAGGTCGTTTGATTCCAAGGGAGTGCTCATTTCTCCAAATCAGAGCACACAGTTCCCAGATCTGGAAATGATTTATCCAAGGGAACACCAGAGGCCTTTCCTTTGGCCAGAAATAAATTGCAAAAGTTCATTTGTTTGGCATGGGTAGGCTCAGGGAATCGAACCCAGGTCTTTGGCATGGCAGGCGAGAATTTTGCCACTGAGCCACAATTGTACCACCCTTGGCTCTTTAAAAAAATATTATTAGGGAAGTTGTGGATTTAAAGAACAATCATGCATAAAATACAGGATTCCTGTACACCACCCCACCATTAGCCCTTGCACTGGTGAGTAAAATTTGTTACAATTGTTGATAGTACTTTTCTTTGTGTACTTCTACTATTTTTTTAAACAATAAATGTGTTATAATTGATGAAAGATTATTAAAGTAGTACTATTAAGTATTGTTCATAGTTTACATACGGGTATTCCCCCCACATTCCCAGCCTATTATTACTGCTGTTGTTGTCGTTTGTCTCATGCATGCCTTTATTTTATTAATTATCTACCCATACACTGCATCAAGGGCATGCCAGTCACAAGGCTCTTACAATCACATGGTCACATAACAGAAGTTATATAGTTATACAATTATTATCAAAGATCAAGATTACTGGATTACAGTTCAGTAATTTCAGCTATTTTCTTCTTTCTATTCTAATAAACTAGAAACTAAAAAGAAATATCTATATAATGGGTCAGTAAGCATAATCATTTGTTAAATCCTAGCTTCTTAGTTACAACTCCTCTCTCTAATTTGATTTTTCTTCTCAATCTTCAGGAATATCTGGGTAATGACCATTCTAATTTTTCCAGCTTTTTTCCATGTGAGTATCCCCTTTGTGCAGCACCATTTGTTGAATTTTTGTTTGTTTGGTAAGTGCATTAACAGTGAATAAGTAATTTCTCTCTCCATATCTTCTACAGCACTGTATTTCTCTGTTCACTTTTTAAACAGTTTTATTCACATAGCATACAATCCATCCTAAATATAAAATCAATGGCTTCTGGCCTAATCACACAGTTATGCATTCATCACCTCAATCTATATGAGAGTATTTCGATTTCTTCCACAAAGAAAGAAGAGAGAAAAAAAAAGAGAAGCAGAAAAAGAAGGAGAAAAAAATCCCACACTCCTCTGTTATAACTCTCTCTTATTGATATTTAGCTTTGGTATATTGCCTATGTTACAATTAGTGAAAGAATATTAGTGTTACTGTTAACTATGGACTGTAGTTGGCATTGATTGTATTTTTTCATAGACCATCTCAATTTTTAACACCTTGCAAAGGTGACATGATTTGTTTTCACTCATGTAAAAACTTTTTAAATTTGTACGTTTAATCACCATCATTGTCCACTCTAGTTTTTGCTAAATTATACAGTCCCAGATTTTACCTTCTATTTTTCCTTCTCATGTCATAGATGCCCTTAGCCTTCTTCTTTCAACCATATGCATATTCAGAGCTTTGTTTGTTATACTGAAAATATTGTGCTACCATCATATGGTAATGTGCTATCCATTTCCAAATCTTTACTCAGTCTTGTTAAACACTCTGTACTCCTTAAGTATCAAATACCCATCTCTTCCTTCTTTCTATCTCCTGATAACCTGTGTTCTCAATTTTAATTCTCAGAGTTTTCTCATTATAGTTTATATTAATAAGACCATGCAGTAGTTGTCCTTTTATTTCTGGTTTATTTCGCTCAGCATAATGTTCTCAAGTTTCATCCATGGTATGGCTTGCATTTTTGCATCTTACAGTTGTGTAATATTCCATTGTACATATATACCACAGTTTGTTTACCCACTTATCAGTTGATGGACATTTGGCAATCGTGAATAATGCCACTATGAAATTGGTGGGCAAATGTCTGTTCATGTACCTGCTTTCAGTTATTCCAAGTATATACTTAGTAAATGGATTGCTGGATCATTCAGCAATTCTATACTTAGTTTCTTGAGGAACTGCCAAACTGTCTTTCAGGACGGCTACACCATTCTACTTTCACACTAACAGTGAATAAGTATACACATTTATCCACATCCTCTCCAGCACTTGCAGATTTTCTCTTTTTTTGATAATGGCCATTCTAGTAGGTATAAGATGATGTCTCATTGTGGTTTTGATTTGCATTTCCCTAACAACTTGCTTGACTTTTGAGTATTAGCCATCTGCCTTCCTAAGTGAATTTGCATGTTGGGAATTATATGAAAATGTGCGTATTTGTTTGTGAGAGTAAGAGAAGAAAAAACACTGTTCCTGACATATTTTGATGATACTTGAATCATACTTCTCATTGTTCCTGTCCGTGATGGCTGCTTGACAGGACTGAATCTTCAATTTTCTGGCCTGAAAATGGCCTGGTGATATGTCTGGTGTTTTCCCTCAGATGGTGGCAGCCTGATCTACACAAATAAATGAAGTGGAAGATTAAATAATTATCTTCAGAATTTGATGAATGTAGAAAATCAACATGAAAAATTTGAGCTTCTCAAATTATTCTTTTCCTCAATCATGCATGTTTAAACCTTAATTAAGTAAATATTTTCTTAGCCCTCCATGTGATTTTTGACATTGTGATTGAGCAGGATGGAGTACAGTGCTTAAGGGCTAGGGTGGTGGGTGGAATTTTCAAAGCTCCTGGATCAAAAAATGTGACTATATGAATGATATGGATATGACTGATATGAATGTGACTGATTCAATCACAGATCTTCAGCCTGAGAGAATAAAAGTCAAGAAATAAAGGCACTGGCTTTGGTCCTCTGGCTCAGAACCTTGCTCTCAATCACTGAACCCAAGCCTCTCCCTCCTGGCGAGGCCCCAGAAGGGCTCACTGCATTTGTCTAACCATCTGACTCCTCCATCTTTTAGGAACTGTGTCAAGCTGTTCAATACCAAGAGTCGCAGACTTGTCTCTAGGGCTGTTCAGCATCTGACTTGGTCTGCGGCAGTCTTTACTCAACAAACCTTTGTGATTCCTGATCCAGGTGCATTCCTCCATGAGCCTCCCTTGCCTGGCCAACGCTTCCTCTGCCACTGTTTTGGGAGCCTCCGTTCCCTGCTGCAGTCGATGCTACAGGAATGTGCCTGGGTCTGAGGTGAGGACAGGGTGCCACCGATGTGACCTTGCTCTGGGGTACTATAAGGTTCGGCAGTCTTGAATTCTTGCCTTGGATTTAGCCATCAGGTGTGCCAGAGTGGAGCTGGAAGAGGAGGCAGGAAAAGGAAAGAAATAGGTGCTATGAAGTTTAGGAGGGTGTGAGCATATGTGTTTACCCCCAGGCAAAGCTGCATCTTTTCCTCATTTTTTTCTAATCCAGAAGTAGTGTGGTAGCCAGTAGCCTCAAGTCTCTTCCATTTAACCTTAAGCCTAGCGTCTTTGTATATCTAAAAATAATAATTTAAAAATGTATTCTTCACTCATTTAAAAGTACATATTCAAATTCTTTAATAATAAAATATTTTTTTCATTAATTATAAAGGTCATAATTTTCTCTATATTATAAATATTGACATTTAGAAATAAAATGCTCCATTGTACTTTTAAATATATGCAAAAATGATGCAAAAAAACCCATAGTGATTTGACAGCCAGCATCATCCGTTAAAAAATTGGTACATTTATATCTATATATCCATACATATGCAAGTATAAGCTCTAATTAATAGTTAGGAATTTAATGCTTTCATTTTCTTCCTTGAACTTGTACTTTCATTCTACTTCCCCCAGAGAATTTTATCCTATTATAATATACCTCTGTGCTTGAAAGACTTTTACTGATCACACTGTCTTACTTCTCTGCAACAAAAATCATTTATAAATTAATTATTATTTTCTTTTACATAAGCAAAATCTTTAAGTAAGAATCTTTTTTTCCTGTCTTGAGTTAATATTACAAATGTTAATACATAATCAATTGAAACAATATAAATATTTTACAAATTTTTATAAATGATTATTAATGTAAAATTAAAATTATATGGGTGGGTGAGTGGGTTGATTATTTTGCCTTGATTAAATAAATAATAAAGTTGGTCTTTTTTTGCTGCAGTGGAAGATTTATACCTTGGTGGGAAATGAACCATAAGAGAACTGTGGGTTTCTTTTTTTTCTTTCTTTCTTTTTTTTTCCTCAAAAGAAGCAATTTATTTAGAAGAAAACAAAAGTAGCTCAACTGTGGGCACATGTTTGAATGACAGCTACTTTTAAGGTGTGTGAGCCATGAAAAGGGTACCTTTCCAGAAATTCTGGGTACACAGCATAAAGCAAAGAGGTCATTTTTTCCACTTAAAGCACCAGCATTAACAGCACAATAGCAGATATACAACTTTAAGCTTATTTTGGTCAAATGCAAAAATACTTAACAGATCAGCTTTGTTCCATCAAGAAGCCCATGTAAACCCCACATATGCCATAAATTCTCTTTAAAAAGGTCCATTAGAAATTTGAATTCCAGATCTTCATCCACTATTCAACAGTTTTGCATAGACAATGATCGTGATCTGGTAATCTTCAGATTTGGCCAGTACCTTGGCAGGGGAATCCAGGAACTGCCGGGAGAATTCACAGGGTGGTAAGGCATGAAGGACCCCAGTGTTCTCCTTGTCTTTGTTGTCCCCTGCCAGAGGCCGATTACCCCAGTGAACTGCTTTTGCTTTAAATAGAATGTGAGGCTCCTAAGAGGCTTCTGTGTAGAGGTGGCAATGTGTGATATGGCTGAAGAGGAGGAGGACCAGGTGTCAGAACTTCCAGAAACAGCCAGAAGAATGGCATAACCATTGGGCCCTGTCACTTTGATGCATCAAGTTATTTCATCCAACTTGGATTGGAGTTATTGAGTGCTTTTGAGCTGGGCTACTTTGCCTCCAGTTGAACCTTCCACAGGAAGACTGCTAGCCTCTTGAAGGTCACCCTGCAACAGCTGCATGTTGGATGGGAAGTTGCTGCTCTTCAGTAGAATCATGCTCTGCCACACCAAACAGAGTTTGGGAGAGGATGCTACTGCACATGCTGCCTCACCACACTGTTCTGGGAAGAAGCAGGGCTGGTGCTGTGGCACTCCCATTTGATCAGTCTTTTTTTTTCAGAGGGCTTTTTCCCTCAGTGGGTGCTGTTGTCTGGTGCCTCCTATCCTGCTCAGTTGATGCAGAGTTTTTACGGTCTTATTTGCCATCTTGGCTCTTCTCCAAACTACCTCATCAATTAGATTGGAGAGGGCTGTCTGTGATGTTTAGGTTCATATGTCAACTTTGCCAGGTGATGGCACCTGGTTGTCTGGTCAAGCAAGCACTAGACTATCTGTTGCTGTGAGGACATTTCATGGATTTAAATCATGAGCATGCTGTTTGCATCCATGGCTGATTACATCTGCAGTTGGCTAAGGGGAGTGTCTTCTGCAATGACTGCGGCTTAATCAAATCACCAAGGCTTTTAAGGAGACTTCAAAAGAGAGAATGTCTCTGTCGTGGCTTCAGCCAGCCGGCCTCTCCTGGGGAGCCTGTTGAGGACTATCATTGGAGCTGCCACCCAGTGGCCTGCCCTATAGATTTTGGGCTTTTGCATCCCTGTAATCATGTGAGACATTTTTATAAATCTAATATTTACTGATATTTGCTCTTGGTTCTGTTTCCCTGAGAAACCTAACTAATATACCTTTCAAAGAGAAGAAGATGGGAAGATTGATCATTGTCATGACTGTAGCGATCCTGGCTACTGCTCAATTATGGATTGTGGTCAGGAAAAGGAGCACAGTAACATTTTTGTGGTCAGTCGCTCTCAAAGGGCCTATCCAGATGCCAGTCCCCACTCTCCTCAGGGAACCTTCACTCCTAGGCTGGTCTCTAGTGCTGAGAAGATCTCTCTTGGCCTCTGTCCAGTCCACAGACCAGCCATCCTGCTTGTGATCAAGGGTAACTAATGGTTCATAAGTAGGCATGGCAGTAGTTGTAGTCAGATTACTGGGTTCATGGACTGGGGACGGGGTGGCACCTAATCAGAGTCAGGATAAAGGTTCCTGTCATGATCTATGTATAGAAAGGATGGTGTCCTATTTTGAGCACTGCTCAATGGGTCAGGTGCTCCATGTCCAAAAGCATCTGTCACCGGTTCATAAATGAGTCAGGGGCAGGGGCGGCAAATATTGCTGTTGGTAATGATGTTCTGTGTCTGCAAAGTCTACCCTAAGGTGACGGTAGCAGCACAAGCTACATCCAGGCTTTCCATTCTAGATAAATGCCCTACTATTGCCTTTGTGGTAGTTATGGTGCCATGGATACTATGGTGCCAAATCAGTCAAACTCTTGTGCCAGGGAAGCAAGAGGCACCCAAGGTTGTGGGTTTCTTTTGTCACTAGGAAACCTGGTGAATGGGAAAGGGAAGGGAGAAAAGAGAACTTGTACCTCAAAGGCTCTACCTGCAGATCAAGTTTAGGGCTGAGTAGATGGCAGAAGTTGAGGATCCGGAAATGATTCCTTTAAAATTCACATCTTTGCAAGTATGAGTATGAAGATGAAGAACCTACTCTAAGCTATAGTTCTTTTGTTAGCTTTTGTCCTTCCTTCTCTGTGTTGTAAGCAAAGAAGCTCCTCTTGATTCTCATCCTGTCATCAGCTATATGAGTGAATTCTTCTGACCACATAATGGCTGAAACAGCTTCTGTCTCTCCCCACAATTATTCACTGTCTATTTCTCATACATCCCCCAAGCCTAGTCCCCTATTTCCTTTCTTTCCTCTCTGAGAGTCTTTGCCATGTAAGCTATGATTGTGCATTCATTAAGGTCACAAATACTAAATCCCTGCTCTATATGACACCATGAAAGATTTTAAAACTTTAAGTAGATGCAATCTGGTCTTTAAAAAGCTTTCGACGTAGTAGAAGAAATGAGATATATGTACAAGGTACAAAGCAGAAGTGAGAAGCTAAGGTGTCGTAGATGGAGGAGACAATATGGATGAGGCACTGAATGTTAAAGCCCAAAGTCTAGTCCAGGAATGGGTAGTTGTTCAGTTTGCCTGGAGCACAGGATAAGTTTGAGGGCAGAATTTGCCAAAGTGTGTCTGTAGAATAAATGTTAGTAAGTATTTTTTAAAAAGAGAGAGAGTGATAGTGTTAGTTTTGTAGTGAAGTATGCCCAGTAAATAGAGAACACCCTAGTATGCCAGATTAAAAGAAAGGAAACACTTTTTCACTATGCAACTTATTCGTTCCTTCCAAAGGGAAAGCCAAAAGAGGTTTTAGCATGCAGTGCTTCCCAGCTCATTTCTTTTCTTTTCTGAGGTATGTCTAAACAGACAAGCGTTTGAGAAACAGGCTTTGGGGAGAACTGTTTTAGGAAGTAGTAAGAGAGAATGGAACCCATTCTGGGGTTAATTGTCAAAGCTACAACATCTTGAAATTATTTTCAGGTAGTGAAAATTATTTTTGATTTTGGTAAGGCTGCTCATGAGCAGAACTGGGATCTAAGAGGGTTGACCTTGAGGCCCAAACTTGCGGACTGAACTGGTAGGGGGAAGAAGGAAAAAAGACAATGGGATAGGAAGGCATAGTAAACCAGGCAAGAGAAAACAGATATCTACTACATTTGGGCAGTTGCAGAAACAAAAAGGAAGGCGCACATGAGTATTTTC
This sequence comes from Tamandua tetradactyla, assembly GCF_023851605.1. Lineage (NCBI taxonomy): Eukaryota > Metazoa > Chordata > Mammalia > Pilosa > Myrmecophagidae > Tamandua > Tamandua tetradactyla. The sequence continues at coordinate 114,060,089 of NC_135327.1, forward strand.
AGAAGTTGAAACCTTTAGTTCACTTGTTGAGGTTGATTCATTTTTCAATTTGCTTTTATTATTGTGATGTTAAATTGAAAGCTTAACTTTCTTTTCCACCTGAGTTTATATGTTTATACTCAAATAATGCAGAACCTTTAATCTAAAATATAGAACACAGCTAGTTGAAAAAGAAAATATCTATTTATTTTTCCTGATGTTTTGATATTAATATTTTTCCCACTAAAGAAAGGAAACATCTCTGGATATTTATTTGAAGTTTATATTATTCTTACAGGTATGGCATATGGGAGATAGTGCCATAGTTTAAATAGTAAAGACGTAATTCTTTTAAATTATGTAAATTATAAAATTATTCACATTCATGATATGACTGTATCATACATTTTCAAGAATTCAGAGTTTTACATGCTAAATCTAGGAGGAAAAAATAGTCAACTTATATCCTACACTCAATTTTTTAGATGATTTACCCCATTACCCACTCATTTACTCTGGTTGCTTTGTTATATGTCTAGGTTGGAGAAAATACACCCTCTTCTTTTCATAAGTATGCATTCTTCAGCACATTGTTAGTGTAATGTTTTAGTGCAAATTATGGCTTTATAAATATTATGTTATAATGATTACTCTGATTAGAGCAATGAAATAGCAAAAAGGAATCCTGATCCAGGTCTCAATGTAAAGGGCCAACACTTAAAAAGTGCATCAGATTAAAAAATAAAATAATTAAGCAAGAATAGCAACTTGATAGAATGCAGTGATTTGACGGCCAACAATCTGACCAATCTTATTGAGCTCAATATGACATTGTCTTAGAAAACAACTTAACCTATTTATTGGGTATTGCGCATGTACCAAGGGCTCCTGACTGGGAACATTCTTTTCTGTGAAAAATAGACCTTGGATACGAAATGGAGGTGTGCTTAAGTAAACTGCTTAAAATGAACTTCATATCAATTAGCCTAACAATGATAATTAATAATGGCTCCCATTTATGAGCATTTTCTATGTGCTAGTAGTGTCATATACAATAGCTTAATTCTCAAGTCGTTTCACCGGGTAGGAATTATCACCCCATTTAGAGATGACAAAGCAGGCAAAATAAATTAAGTAATTTTGCTGAAAGTCCTAGTAGGTAGACTTTCTGATATTCTATGTTGTTTCCCACAAACTGCAAGTCATTATTGGTCTTGATCTTGAAGGATGTGTAAGTGCTGACAAAAAGGTACTGAATGGATTGTTTTATTTCAGTTTCAATATTTCATAAGAGATCATGAAAGATTTCCTTATATTACAGTAAGTATCCTTGTGTTCCTCAGTATTCTGTGTTTCATAAAAATTTAATTGATTCAATTGTTTGTGAACCCAGTAGAAAATTTCATTTTAGGCTAATGGATATGCTCTCCTTGGTTTGATTGGTTCACACAAAATTTAAATGGTTAACACATGGAATAATTGTATGTATATGCATGTAAAAATCATTCTGGTTTTAGATTTTGTAGATTTTTCAATAACATAGTTTCACAACTTCTGGGCAGAGCCAAAGCACTTTGTGCTGGTTTGAAAGGAAGTATGCCCCCTAAGAAAAGCCATGTTTTGATATAAATCCCATTTCATAAAGTTAAAATAATCCCTATTCAATACTGTATGTTTGAACTGTAATGAGATCATCTCCCCGATGATGTGATTTAGTCAAGAATGGTTGTTACACTGGATTAGGGGATGACATGTCTCCACCCATTTGAGTGGGTCTTGATTGGTTTACTGGAGTCCTATAAAAGAGGAAATATTTTGGAGAATAGAGACTCAGAGAGAGCAGAGAATGCTGCAGCACCACGAAGTAGAGAGCCCACCAGCCAAGTGACCTTTGGAGATGAAGAAGGAAAACGCCTCCCGGGGAGCTTCATGAAACTGAAAGCCAGGAGAGAAAGCTAACAGATGATGCCATTTTTGCCATGTACCCTCCCAGTTGGGAGAGAAGCCTGACTGTGTTCTCCATGTGCCTTCTTACTTGAGAGAGAAACCCTGAAGTTCATTGGTCTTCTTGAACCAAGGTATCTTTACCTGGATGCCTTAAATTGGACATTTCTATAGACTTTTCTAATTGGAACATTTTCTCGGCCTTAGAACTGTAAATTAGAAACTTATTAAATTCTCCTTGTTAAAAGCCGTCCCGTTTCTGGTATATTGCATTCTGGCAGCTAGCAAACTAGAACACACTTTGTTGCAAATCAGCCCAATATGGGGTAAGAAAGGTAAAAGCTTCAAATAGTTGTGCTTAGAATTATGTGGAGGCAATTATTGGCTGATTGACAAGAATGATATTTTTGAAGATTCTTTTTAAAACTGAAATGCAGAAAGTTTGGACCTATGCCACATGTCTGAACATAGATAATATATGTGTTCACTTACTCAATTTATTGAGATTAATTATAAACTGCTTTAGGAAAAAAAATGGTCTTTACCTCATCTGGTGCTTGGATAAGGAAAATATGTTTATTATTATTATTTATAACCTACCTCCTTGATGCCAATGTCTATAAATGTTTTGTTTGAGAATAGCTTTATACCTAGAGTTATGGTAAGTAGCATCTTGTTATTGAAAGTGATTTTCCCCTGTTCCTTTTTTTTCCTTCGTGAAGGGCTTTGTTCTAGACTAGTTATTAACTCAGATGTTTACAGGGCCCGCCAGAGAGCATGTAGGGATGACACAGTTTCATGAGGTCTGTGAGACCTGGGTGGGCCTTGCCTTGTCTGAATGGTAGCTACTTGGCTCCTGCTGATGGCTGCAATGCAGAAATGCAGACTCAGTGTTGTCAAATTTTCTGAAACTTTTCAAGGGCATATCAAACTGGATTTTTATGAGAAATATCCTGTTTTTAATTGTTATAAATTATTTAATTAAAAGAACAAAAATTGTACCAATCCCCCCCCCCCCCCCCCCCAAAATGCCTCTATTGGCCTGGTCCAGCCTACGGGCTATTTTTTTCAGGCTCTAATATCTCCCATGTTTGACTAACTTTTTCTTAGCTTCTATTTCAGTTATTATGGAATTGATACCCTTGTCTTTTTTCCTAGGGCCAATCTTTGGATAAACACTTGTGATATGTGTGCACCGGGTGGAGAATGAGATTTCATCCATGCCTCTACACCTTTGAGATTTTTCTCTGTTGTCCTCTGCCTTAAAGCTGTAACAGAGGCTTTTTGGAGTTTTACTCTACATTCTTTCAATGAGGAATCTTCACAAGACCGATGACCCAAGAAAACCCCTCCACAAAACAAGCAAATAAGGTGAAGAACTCACTTCGTTATTGAGAAAAGCAAGGGAACATTTATTTGTATTTTAATACTCCGCCTGAAACTGAACAAGTTTAACTTAATCTGGTATTCCTGGTAAGTAGCTGAAATAGCAGTTAGAAGTACAGAGGGAAAAAGCAGTTCAGCCTATTTGTTTCTATATTTCATGAATAAATGGCTATTTTTGGTTCTTTAAGGGAACATGCTTCATAATGGACAAGACAAAATTAAATTTTTTAATGCTTGCCATGTTCTTCAGAAAAATAATAAAATCTCAAGTATTTTTGGAATCCTGTCCTAGATTTTTATTTGGAAGCTTGCAGTGTCTTGAAAGTGCCTACCATAATAAATATAATTAAATTGTATTCATATATTAATTAAGCAGTTGGAAAAGTGAACTTCACAATGGATCACTGACTTCAAACTATGGAATTTTACCTTGGGCTAAATTAAAAAGTAACCACTTGTGTTTAGGTGTCTTGTTAGTAACATTTCCATTGTTATATATCAGCATGGCTTAACTCTAGAAAGCAATTGCTGCAAAATCTTGCTTAGAAGAGAGAAAACTACAGAAGTTGTTTTGTGAAAATAATATTTTTGGAATTAATATTTTAAGTGAAGCATATGTAGAATTTGTTAACAATTGATTAACTTTAAGCACCTTCTTGGCTATCAAGATTTATTTTTCCTCTAACTACTTTAAAAGCCATTGCAGAGAAGTTTTTTTTTATTATTATTTTTGTGACAAACCCACAGACATTAAAAATTAAGAAAAGAAAAAATACAGTAAAATGCTACCTGTTAGTTGATTTTTTTCTTAATTCAGCTTGATTATGCTGACCATAAGTCTGATAGTGGGGACAGAGGTGGTGGATCATTGGGAAGCAAGAGGAAAGGAAGACCATGAACAGTTTCAGGAAAGAGTTGACTATTTCTTTTTTGAAATGCAATTTTACTGAGATGTATTCACAAACTATATAATCACATACCATATATTCACATTCCATATAATCATCCAGCATGTATAATCAATGGCTTATGGTGTCATCATATAGGTGTGCATTCAACACCACAATTAATCTTAGAACACTTCATTACTCCAAAAAAAAGTAAAAATAAAAATAAAAAAGAGCACCCCCCTTACCCCCTATTCCCCCCATTATTATTAATTTTTTTGTATTTATTTTCTTACTCATCTGCCATATACTGGATAATGTCAGTTACAAGGTTTTCACAATCACCTGGTCACTAAAAGCTATTTAGTTATAGAATCATCATCTAGAATCAAAGCTACTTACTAGATTATAGTTCAACAGTTCCAGGTATTTCCTTTTAGCTATTCTAATATACAAGAAATTAAAAAGGAATGGCTATATAATGCATAAGAATAACCTCCAGCACGACCTCTCAACTCTATTTTAAATCTCTTGGCAACTAAAACTTTATTTTGTTTAATTTCTTTTCCTGGGGTTCAAGAAGGCTTTCTTAATCCCAGGATGCCAGGGCCAGGTTTTATTCCTGGAGTCTTGTCCCATGCTGCCATGGAGAGTTACACTCCTAGGTGTCATGTTGCACTCTTGGGGGTGGGGGGTTAGTGAGTTTATTTGCAGAGTTGCCTTAGAGAGAGGCAACATCTGAGCAACAAAAGAAATGATCTGGGGGAGACTCTTAGGCATAATTATAAGTCAGTTTATCTTCTTCTTTGCAGGAATCAGTTTCATAAGGGCAAGTATCAAGATTAAGAGTATAGCTTATTAAATTGGCAGTCCCTAATGCTTGTGAGAATATCTGGAATTCCCCAGGTGGGGAATTTTAATATTTCCACATTTTTCCCCAGTCTCTCAAGGGGAATTTCTAAATACTTTTTTATTTTCTGCCCAAATTACTCTGGGATATATCAGGGCATTACATTAACCTGTACAAACTAATAAAGTCTCATTCCCTATTCAAGGTTCCATGTAATTACATTGTTTGAATAAACAGATGGTAAAGGTTAGATAGTATGCCATAGAATATGTAAATTTTCCACCAAATAAACACCTCTTCCTTTGGTCTCACAAAGAAGTTGAAAATTTAAAATATAGTCAATATCATCCTTTACCCTACATTTCTGATTTACCTTAGTCCTAACCTGACCAACTTCATTCACATCTCTAACTGAAGTCTGATCTCTTTTTCAGCTTCTTTGACAGTTGCTGTGTGCGGTAATGCTGACTTTCAGGGTAGTGAAATTGTAACTCGGAGTCTCAGGTGTTACACAGATACCTAAAGTTCCAGGAAACAACCAGGTTATACACAAAGAGCTCAGCACCTCAGAATTTAGAAATATCAGTTAAAACTCAGGAATAGATGTGACTGCTGTAAGAATTAGCAATCTAGGAACTTTACAATAAGCCTTATGGAATATTCTATACTCCTTAATCATCCAATTGCCCAATCTCTGCCCATATTCTGCCCTCTGATAATTTACGCTCTCAAATTCAATTCTCAGAGTTTGCACATTATAGTTAGTTCATAGTAGTGAGACATTAGAATATTTGTCGTTTAGTTTCTGGCTTATTTCACTCAACATAATGTCCTTAAGTTTCATTCACCTAGTTGCATGCCTCACAACTTCATACCTTTTGCAGCTACTCAATATTCCATTGTATGCCAGCACCACAATGGAAATTTGCCTTTCTCTTCACCAGTCATTGTACCCTTAGGCCACCTCCATCCATTGCAAATTGTGAATACTGCTGCCATAAACACCAGAGTACAACTGTCCATCCATGTCCCTGCTTTCAGTTCTTCCAGGTATATACCTAATAACAGGGTTGCAGGATCATATGGCAACCCTATACTTAGCCTCCGTGGAGCTACCACGTTACCCACCAGATAGGGCAGCAGCATTTTACTTCCCTACCAACAGTGAATAGATACATCACTCTCTGCATTTTCTCCAGAACTTGCATATTTCTGCTTATTTTTAAAACAGTTTTATTCACACACCCTACAATCTATTCTAAGTAGACAATCAATGGCTCCTGGTATAATCACATAGTTATGCGTTCACTACCACAATCTAAGAACAATTCCAAAGGAAAGAAAAGAATAAAAAAATAAAAAGGAAAAACAACAACAACAACAACAACAATTCCATACCCCTCCCTTACATCTCCCTCTTATTGACATTAAACTTTGGTATTTTGCTTATGTTACAATTAATGGAAGCATATTACAGGGTTAATGTTAACTATGGACCCTAGTTTGCCTTGATTGTATTTTTTTCCAAAAACTATCCCATTTTCAACACCTTGCAACGTTGACATTCATTTGTTCTCCCTCATGCAAAAACTTTCTTATATTTGTACATTCAATCACTATCATTGTCCACTCTAGGTTTCACTGTTATACAATCCGAGTTTTTATCCCCTTTTTCCTTTTGGTGCCATACATGCCCTTAGCCTTCCTCTCTCAACCATACTCATATTCAGCTTTGTTCATCATACTTACAATGCTATGCTACCATCAAACATTATTAGGCTGTTCATTTTTGAATCTTTATAAATTTTGTTGAACATTATGTACTCCTGAAGCATCAGAGGTCCAATCTATACTCTCTTTCTTTCTCTTGATAACCTGTATTCTCAACTTTAACTCTCAGAGTTTTCTCGTTACAGTTAGTTCATATTAGTGAGCCCATATAGTATTTGTCATTTTGTTTCTGGCTAATTTTGCTCAACATAATATCTTCAAGTTCATTCATATTGTTGAATGCATCACGACTTGATGCCACCTCACAACTGCATAATATTCCATTGTATGTATATATGCCACAGTTTGTTTTTCCACTCAGCTGTTAATGGACACTTTGTTTCTATCTATTGGCAATTGTGACTAATATTGCTTTTAAACACAGGTGTGCAAATCTGTTCATATCCTTGCCTTCAGTTCCTCTGAATATATACATAGTAATGGGATTGCTGGATCATATGGCAATTCTATGCTTAACTTCCTGAGGAACCCATCAAACTGCCTTCCAGAGTAGTTGTACCATTCTATATTCCTTCCAACAGTGGGAATTAATATAGATTAAGTATACCTCTTTCTCCTTATCCATTCCAGCACTTGTAGTTTTCTGTTTTTATTTAAAAAAATTTTTTATAATGGTCATTCTGGTAGAGGAGAGATGATATCTCACTTTGGTTTTGATTTGATTCAGTTATTTCTGTTACAATGGTCCTATTCTCTGTAGCCTCCACAACCCAAAGTTCTAAATACTGAACATCAACATTAAGACTTCTTAACAGCTGTGCTGCAGCCAAGCAGTCCTTGGCAGCTGAATAACTATCCCCCTCCCCCCCATACACCACTATAAGGGTATACAGCTTCACCTTCAAAATGAAGAAAGGGGAATTGGCTTTATCATGATTTTATAGAAATAATAAAACACCAAAAAACTGAACACATTGTTCGTAACTTCTTTCCTAAATTACTAGGGTCAGAAAAGAAATATATTCTGTTTTCATTTTTTGTTTTGTTTAGCTTTTCCTTAGAGAAATTTCAACAGTGCTTAGATTCCCTGAAATACAATACAAATTTTCAAATCTGAAGAATGCAATTCTCAAAGATGTGCTTGATTAGATCACTGAGAGTTTATCCAAGAACATGCATTATATAAATATATTTTAATGAAAGCCAAGGCCAGTGGAGAGTGATGAAACTGTTTAGATCAAGTGGGAAGACTAAGAACCCCAGCACAAGATCCTTGTGTCAGAGATGGTGGAGATTGCCACTTTGGAAAAAGTCAAAGATTCAGAAATAGACAGTCAACAGTCATAGAAATTATTCAATCAGAAGATATGAAATGGATGAGAAATAGAAGTCCAGCAGAGTTCTTTTTAAGAGAAAAAAAATCTAACCATTCTCATAAATAAATATCTGTGATGGTTCTCTACTATCCCAGGACAAAATCTAAATTATCCAACTTAAGGGTCCCTTACAGTTTGATCTTGATCTACTATACTGGCCTCATGCTCTGCCATTCTCTTTCCTTGTCTGCATTTCCCTGTCTTGACCTTGCCTGTGCAATTCTCTATCAGACTGAACCACATTATATTTTTGAGAGGTCCTCTCTATTACCTTTTGCATATGTGGTACACTCTGCCTGGGCAGTTCTCCATCCCTGCCCATGTGGGTCATCCTTTGAGACCTATTTTAAATAAAACATCACCCTATGTTTTCCATAATCATCTAGGCCACATTAGTCAGTCAGATACTGGTGCTTTTGTAGCTTTCTTTGCACTCCTTTTATGTCAATGACCACATTGTTAATTTACAATCTGTCTCTTCCAATACTCTGGTAGTATTGAATAATTGAATGTAGAAGATAGTAAAAACATCTTTCTTGTGTTATGAAAATTAAGACATAGACCAAAATCACATACATGAAAAAATCCAGACAAAGCATGGATAATGGATAATAAGACTAACTAAAAGGAAATGTTCTCACGAGAAATTTCAGACATAAGGAGAATTACTTAAAATTCTACTTAGAGTACAATTCCATACCTGGTTTTCCTAACGACTGTAAATAGAAGCAGTCACGTGGCTTCCCCAGACTACAGGATTTGTATGGCTGGACTATAAAAGCTCATCCTGACCGTCTGTCTCACATACCCACTCAGAAAAGCACAGACCCTAAACCCAAAATCAGAGAAATTAAATTAACATTTCAAATAGTAGAACCTGACTTTCAACTCTGTAAGACTGCAGGCGTATTTGTGTGAAGTTAAATAAACTTCTATTTCCTCCCTAGGTTTTCACATTGTCAGATATAAACCAAAATACAAATGAAAAGCAGCTATTTACATTGGAATTTGTTTTCTAGTTCTTTGATGAAGGATGATTAAAGGATTTTTTCCATGGATTTTTGTTTTTTTAGCATGAACCCGCAAGGAAGGCACATTACTAACTATTGGTACAATTGGCGGGGATGGGGGTGGGGGGGCGGGGGGGGGTCTCATGTCCGTCACAGCTGTGTCTATTTTCAGTCATCAGTCTCTGCCTGTGGAAGTAGGGGAGTATCAGATTCCTCAAAAAGTATGAGGAGGAGCATTTGTGCCCTCTGCCTGGTTCCTTGGTAGCAGAATTCAAGCCTCCGGGTCAGTGGGCTCCAAAATTTCTTTATTGCCCCACCTCATTAGTAAACATTTCTGAGCATGACTCCTGTTAATTCATTTATCTTTGTATAAATTATATGGCTGAACTACCTTGTGTATGTAAGCATACATAAAAAAAGGAAAGTAAAAAAGAGGATAAAGCTTAAATGGCTGAACTACCTTATGTATGTAAAGCATACATAAAAAATGGAAAGTTAAAAAAGAGGATGAAGTTTAAATAAACAATATTTTAAAAATTACTTTAAATTTTACTTTCTTTAACAGATGATGGTTGATTAGAGTGAGCATAAATCTATCACTCAAGTAAATAGTCTTATAGCTTTGGATGTTTGAGGCTGACGTTTTTGGCAGATGAGATTGTTGTTTTGGTCTTGCAATATAACTGGTGGAGGGTTTGCACTAGGACTAGGGGAGGAAAGGCAAAGGAAAGGCAGCCCAGCTCTTATTGTTGATGTGATATTGTCGTATTCCCAATCTGAGGTTGATTTGCATGAATCTTTTAAAGCCATACATCCGTTTTACAATGGATATTTGCTTTAGGCTATTTAATGTAATCAACAAATCAATATAATGGGGCAAGTGTAGACTGCAATATGTCACAGTATGCGGAAAAGGAATGAAAAACGGGAGGTAATGCTACCAATCATTCTATATGGTAGTGTCTATGGTTTCCTTGAGATTCCTCACCCACCACATTGCAGTACCTACTCTTCCAGTCTGGGGACCAAGCGAAAGGACCAGTGTCAATCAGCTTATTAATGATTAGTGAACTTGAATTGCTTTGATAAATATAAACATGCATTAAAATACTAATATTGATTTTCCTGTACCCCAGTGAATTAACCATCTTGGACATGAGGAAAGTATACCCAAACTTGGAAACTATTGCTCTGTGTCAAAGAGAATCAGACAAACTGGAACTATGACTCTCAATATAATTATTGGCAATACTTGAAATTCTAGAAGAAATGAGACAGGGTATTTGTCCCCAAATACTGGGATAACAGATAGGTTTTTAAATAGTATTTGGCTCTCTATAACAATTATCGATTTATGTTTACATGTGTGAGGTTCAGGTCCTACTTTTAAAATAAGATTCTTTTCCTCTCTTAGGGTATTTCTTAAAGTATCTAACCTGGTTACTACTGCTTACAACCTGCAGTAAATTGTGACCTGTGCTATGTCTTCAGTTAGTGACACAAGGATGAAAATTTGGGGAATGCTATATGTTCTAGTTTGCTAGCTGCCGGAATGCAATACACCAGAGACAGATTGGCTTTTAATAAAAGGGGATTTATTTCATTAGTACTTCAGAGGAAAGGCAGCTAACTTTCATCTGAGGTTCTTTCCTACATGGGAAGGCTTGGGTAGTCTTTGCTGGCCTTCTCTTCAGGCCTCTGGTTTCCAACAAGTTTCCCCAGGGGTGATTCCTTTCTGCATCGCCAAAAGCCTGGGTTGAGCTGTGAGTGCTGAGACGAGGTATGCCGAGCTGCTTTGGCTGTGCTATGTTGCACAATCTTATTTAAGCACCAGCCAATTAAGTCAAACATCATTCATTGCAGCAGCCACACCTCCTAGCCAAGTGCAGATGTAATCAGCAACAGATGAGGTTCGTGTATCATTGGCTCATGTCCACAGCAACAGAACTAGGTGCCTTTACCTGGCCAAGTTGACAACTGAATCTAACTACCACATGTCCAAGTCTTGTCAACTTGGCAACTGCATGCATCACCTTAAACAATATTAAGGTGCAAAAATTCTCTTCTGGCTGTGGACCTGTGAATCTCAAAACAAGTTATCTGGTGCCAATATGCAAAGGAGGATATTCACAGGATACAGGTTTTCATCTCCATAGGGAGAAATTGGAAGGGACAGAGATGTAAAACCTGCAGGATAAATCCATTGGATTTCAAAGTCTGAAAGTCATTCATCCTTCACCTTTAGAAAGTGGCAGTCCCAAACTTTCCAAATGCCTATGCAGTGGCCAGCCTCTTTTCAAATCAACCTTGGGGAACATTGAGGAGACCACCTTTTTCTTGGCTCCACTCTCTCTAGGCATTGGGGCCATCCCTGGGCTCTCTGCCATTTCCAGGGCACACACTCAACCCCTCCATGTGGTGGCAGCCAGGCTCTCCCCAGTCCCCAAGGAGCGTGCTACACCTTTTCCAAAGCCTGAGGATGCACAACTCGTCCACTGCAATGAGAGGGGAGACTCATCCTCGGTCTTCAGGGCAAACTCACCCACTCTAGGTATATGGATGGGTCCACTCTCCTGGCTGAGGTTTCTTGGCTTCAGACCCGACGTCTATGGTTTTCACTCTGCAAACTCCAATTTTTCCCTTTGTGTCCCCTTCTGTCCAGATTGGCAGTGGTTCTGCTTACACCAACAGTCTCTTCAAGCACTTCAGGACTTCTCCATCATTCTCTTCACAGTTCCTCCAAAATCTTCTCCTTAGCCATCCAAAAAAACATTCCAACATATCTGTTATTTGCAAACTGCAGTAGCACCCCACTCTCCGGTACTAAATCTGTTCTAGTTTGCCAGCTACCAGAATGCAACACACCAGAGATGGATTGGCTTTTAATAAAAGGGGATTTATTTCATTAGTTCTTCAGAGAAAAGGAAGCTAACTTTCATCTGAGGTTCTTTCTTATGTGGGAAGGCTCAGGGTAATCTCTGCTGGCCTTCTCTCCAGGCCTCTGGGTTCCAACATCTTTCCCTGGGGTGATTCCTTTCTGCATCACCAAAGGCCCGGGTTGAGCTGTGAGTGCTGAGACAAGGTATGCCGAGCTGCTTTGGCTGTGCTACACTGTGCAATCTCATTTAAGCACCAGCCGATTAAGTCAAACATCATTCATTGCAGCAGGCATGCCTCCTAGCCAACTGCAGATGTAATCAACAACAGATGAGTTTCACGTACCTTTGGCTCATGTCCACAGCAACAGAACTAGGTGCCTTTACCTGACCAAGTTGACAACTGAATCTAACTACCACACTATAGTTTTAGAAATGTGTATGAGAAAATGTAGCTGACTTGGTTACTGTAAACTGCCTATACTTATGATTCCAAAATGATAGTTAAATTCTCCAGGATCCAGAAAGCCCATGAATATCCTTAGTTCTGTGGGAACAATTACTGACATACCTCCTATGTCATGGAGTCCACAGTAGGTAACCTATAAATATTTGTTGAATGGAATAAAGAGGATATTGTATTAATGAAGCACTATTTAATTTAGTAAATTCCTAAAAATTCATTGCATTCTAAGGAAGAGTTAAAAGCTTAATTTTAGCTTTGGAAATGTAGGTAACTTATGAGAGATCTTTTAGAAAAGAATAATTGAGAAATTATTGGTTAAAATACAAAGGTTTTTTCAACTATGAAATAGTAAATAAAATTGTTTATTAAAACCCAACAAATGAAAACAAAAACCACATTCTGTATAGCAAATGTGACATGATAGGACTAATGTAGACTTTATGTATAGGAAAAACAGCACTTTATTTTATATATGCTATATACTAGAAGTATTTGTGGAAATATTTAGGTATATCAGTTATATGAATTATTATTTCAAAGCATCATCGCATTAAAAAAATTTAAATTAGAGTTGCTTTTGTTGAAATTGGTGAATAGTATATTTGTGGGGTGGGAGAAATGAAGTGGAGATAGGGTAAAAGGGACAGGAGGTAGTTAGGGGATGTGGTTTCAGGTTCTCTGTTCTTAAATCACTCTGTAGAAAATGTTAGAGCTTCTGAGAACACTGAGATGATAAAGCAAACAGTTCCTTTTGTTAATTAAAAAGTTCAATGGCTTTTGCTAGTTTAGATAATTGTTCATTCATTCATTTATCTCTTCATCTAGCATGAATGCATTTGTTCTGATCTTACATTGACTTGACCTGCATTTATTGTGCATATTCTATGTTAAGGTACCGATTTAGGCCTGAGGGCATCAGAGCGGACATGTAGAATCCCTGACATGGAAGTGCCTTTAATGTTGTCGGTAATTGTTTCAAGGTTTGACCTATTACAGAACTTTGTTCTATTTCTGTTGCTCTAGTAAACTGGGTCTATTTATAATCCAGCTGATCAGTTTTTTGCTTTAGCTGATATAGAAACTATCCTTTAAAAGTTGTAGGGGGCGGGCCACGGTGGCTCAGCAGGCAGAGTTCTTACCTGCCATGCCGGAGACCCGGGCTCACTTCCCAGTGTCTAACCACGCAAAAACAAAAACAAAATAATAATAAAAATGAAAAGTCAATTGTAAAATGGCTTATTGCTAATTGAGTATATAATCAAGCATCTGTTTTATTTGTTTTGTAACTTTGATTCCACAGACAACAGATATTTAATGCATTTGGCATCTAGAGTGATGTCTTTTTGCAGGGCCCTTCAAACTTTGCCCTGGTGCATTCATTCAAATTCTTCATTAAACTATGTATAGGAGAAATGCAGACCATGATGGTTTGAGGGTTTACTGCATTCTTGTTTGTTAAATCTTTACAAACTTTATTGTATGTGAAGAAGTTCTGCTTGGCACATCTCCATATTTCAGCCAGGGTTTCTTGAATTTTTCAGTTCTCATAAAATTTAGCTTAAGCCTTTATGTTTTATGTATGGATCTTTATGACATCTAATTTCCATCCCCCCTCCACCCCAGGGTATAACTATAAATAGCCATAACATTTAACCTTGGCTATTGAACAAGCCTGAGGAAAATTTAGATCCAAATGGGAGTCATTGCTTCACATGTAATGATTTGGTGTACATTCTATATTTTAAAATAGCTCTTTTATTATTATAAATATGCTCCTTTCTGCCTAATTATGACATCCTCGAGAACAATTACTGCCGATTGAGTTCATGGCACTTTAAAATAAGTGACTCCTATGGTTTGAAATGAGTGAACAATAATTATATTGTAAAGGGGATATTAAAAAAACTTTCTTTAAAGTTCAGCTCAGCCATTAAAGATGGTCATGTGGAGCTTATTACGAATTTATTATTAAAGCTCGTCAATAAAAAAAAATCAGTTTGCAGTTTCAAATGTAGAGAAATAGGAACTAGTTTTATTTGTATTCCAAGGATACTATCAAAACAAAATTAAAATTGTTTTTGGATAAAATAACTTTTACATCTCACCATTCAACATTAGTCGTCTGCTATTGCGTTGAGAAATTTGGACCTATGAAATCTTTGCCTCTTGTAGTGTTGAAACTAGTGAAATACAAACAGGTTTATTATGAGGATTAAATGAGAAAATATAAAAAAGCATTCTGACTTCAGTAAATGTTGATTGAATGAATGACTGCTTAATACAAAATAAGGTAAGCTTTTAACTGTGCTGTGTGGGATTAATCAGTACTGGGAGATCAAGGAAGGGTCTCAATCAGTGATAATTGCAATGACAGGCAAAATTTGGCTCCAACACTTCATTAAACTTCTATTTTTATGGGGATTTCTTCATTTCCACTGGAATGAACAAGTCAGTATGCATGACTTATTCTGCAATGAACTTTGATGAATTTTTCTAAGTACATTAAAAATAAGTTGCATCCTTTCCTTAATCCGAGAAACCCCCCATACCTATGCCGATAAACCCTATGATGCGCATGTAAGAAGGCAGGATAATGGGCATGAAGGACAATCATCTATATGTATATATAAAATATATTTTTTTGCTTGTCAGTAATAACTCTGAACTGCCTACAGCAGTTTTCGTACCTCTTAAAAGTCAGGTATTGTATTGAATTAAAAAATTCTCTTATGCTGAGCAGGGAAGGGAAAAAAATCAAACACTTTCTGAATTGGGCCCAAATATCCAAGGTTAATTTTCTGAGAAAGCTGCAGCGGCTAGATAAGGCCATCCCCTGCAAATTAGTTTTGCCTGCCTGGATTACAGCTAAATTTATGCAGCTTGCCTTATCCTTTCGGAAGCGCCTCTGAAGTGTCGTAATTAACTGGCACACATAAAGTGAGCACATTTTCTGCTTGGTGGCGGCCATTCCTCATTTCATCTCAGTTCTAACCCAAACGGAAAGGTAGTTTCTTATTTTTACTGTTAAAAACACACATGAATGCACTTGTGTACGTGCATGCACACACACACACACACACACAAACACAAACACACCCTCCAATACTTTACCAGAAGTCTTTGAAAACAATCACAAAGCAGCTGCAGAACAGAGTTTGGAAATTTAAAGGAGTAAAGAATATTGCTGAGAGAGCGGAGAGAAATTTTTGCATTAAACTGAAATAAAGAGGAAAGGCGTCTTTTATGTAGTGGCTAGACTGATTTTTTTATTAGAAAAACCAGCATTACAGCACATTTTCTTCGTGTAATTATTGGTTTTCTAAATGGAAACTTAAAAATCATCAATATATGGTGAAATCGAGTATGATCAATATCTCTTCAGTTTGTATTTTCTATTGCTGTTTCTTATACACTTTACTCTTTCCCACTTTCCCTATTTTATTAAGGTCAATATTTCCATTAAAATTTAAACCAAAAAAAAGAAAACCACAAAGTAAACCATCATTAAACACCTTTCTCAGGGATGTGGCTCTATCTCTCAGTTAGTTTATATACATTACTTTGGCTAAGCAGCTTCTTTTTCTGAGTGCAAGGCTGAATAATCAGTGCTTATTGATTGATAAAAGCCTTAGTCAGAATTACCCCAATGTCATATTTGACTTTGGTCACCTTTGGATATATACCAGATATCCCAAGGCCCCTTCCTTAACATTCTTCATTAAGATTTTTTTTTTAAACACAAACACTGGATTTGCAGACTGCAGAAGGTGATCAAGAACCCCACAATGTCCAGGCTCAGGACAGTCTTACACCAGATCAGTTATAATCCTGGAGGAGCCAAGGGAGATTTTCTCTTGTTCACCCTGCACTCTGTTCCCAGATTTTCTTTGGCTTCAGTTCCTTATAGAGTTTTCATGAGGATTAAATGAGTTAACACATATAAAGGGCTTAGAAGTGTACCCAGCACATAGCAAGTGTTCAGTATATGTTAGCTTTTCTTATTCAATTCTCAGTAGGATGCTGCTCCAATGTCGGCTTCTGGCTGAGTCAGTTGCTTTTTCCTGAAGGAGTTCTTATTTTCGGTAGGCGAACCATCTCAGGATTTCAATTCTCTGTCTTCATATACTCCTTCCCCTTCTGAAAATGCAGAGAAAACCACTTCTTGTCCTTTTGAGTGGGTTTTCCTTTCAGTCTTCCTCTCTTCCCATTACAATTCCAGTCCATAATCTTTCACCTTCTTTTCCAGGTGTCTGTCATGGGGCCTTTTGGCCTTTTCCTTTATGCTCTCCTTTTCATTCTTATTACTCCTACCTCCTTTGATTCTCTTTTCCAGAAATTTTTCATTGTCTCTCCCAAATATCCGCCCATGAGAAAAATAATACCTCAGTTCTTGTGCATATGGGAAGCACTTGGTGATACCTTAAGGAAGATATTAATTGGTTTATGTGGTTTAGAATGTTTTCTGAACCTGTGGGAAAATTGTCATGACAAGATTGTCTTTTCATGAAATAGATTATCCACTTTTTCAATTTTATTACACATTTGAAAGACAATCAACACTTTGCAAAAGACATCACTGAGATCTATGGATTGATAGTCTATCCCACTTACTTCAGATAAGTTCAAATCATTGGTAACTAGAGCCTTGAGATCTCTCCCAAAAGGGGAATACGTCTATATTTATATCTATATCCTCTTTGTGTATGATGGTGTGTATTGGGTGGTGGGGCTTCGTCATTTGGTGACATATTAGAACTAAGAGAGAGAATAAACAAAATGTTTTCCAGTGGGAAACAGTGGATTGATTTAGGACATCTGAATTTTAGTCCTAGTTCTAATCCAAGTCACTAAATTTCTATGTGATTAGAAAATAAAAATAATAGGATTAGCTATAAAATTGAGTCTAAATAGGCTACTCCCTTTAAGGGCACCAAAAATGCCAGTCTTTCCAAGGTCTAGAAGGTAGGCATGGGAAAATTACTTGGCATAGACCTTGCTTTTGAAGAAAGATCTGTGAATGATATCTTTACTCAAAGTTGGAGTGTGGGAGCAACCATAAAGATTAAGATACTATTGGATTTTTGGTGACTGGATTAAGGTAACTACACCCTGAGACCCTGGTGTGATTGTGACCACTTATGTGTGGGTTAATTTTAATTAGAATCATATCAGCCCATGCTCCTAGATATGGAGCAAAGTGAAATGCAGTATCTCAATAGCAGGAAAGGGGGTAGGTTGAAGCCACTAACTGAAAGCTGATGTAGTTACTAAGATATGTGGGCGAGAATCAGTTTTTGCCCAGTCAATGGTTGAGGCTAGACTACCTTCAAGGACAAAGGTTAAGACTGTGATCATGAAATCCTTTGGAGTCCAGGCATGGGAATCTAACTACTGCTGCTGTTAGGCATCTGCAGTTATAGTAGAGAAGGCTGAGGTCCTTGGGCATGAGTGTAACACAGCCTCATTGCCACAGCATGAGGTGATAAGAAGCAGTGATATTAGCAGAATTTTCTTCTCCTAACCTTGGAAGGGAATTGACTTCTTTTAGATTTAAGTGTAAAATTTCATTTAAGAGGTTATTTAACTTATTTAAATGATAATATAACATATTTTTATATTTTAAATGATTTGATGATTCTTTGATTATAAAATAATACATGTTCTTTGTATACATTCTGAAATAAAGGAAACTATTTTTAAAAACCCTATAATTCTCCATTGTAAGAGTATACTTGGTGTATGTGATGGGTTGAACTGTGTACCTCTGTTTGGACATGTTCTTGGTCTATGCTTTGGTGAATATGGACACACCGTTTATAGGATCTCTGAAAGATGCTACTTCAGTTAAGGTGCAGACCAGCTGAATCAGGTTGGACTTTAATCTGGATTCTGGAGTCCTTTATAAGTAGAATGAAATTCAGACAAAAAAAGAAAGACACAGGATGTCAAAGAAACCCAAGGGAATCTGGAGAAGAAAGAAAACATCGCCACATGCGTTATGTCCTGATCCTCAGAACTCAGGAAAAGTCCAGCTAAATGTCCAAATTGAGGCTTTCTTTTAAGGCCCTAGGTCCTAGTTCTGAATTGTTAATCCCCAAAGCAGTACACAGCAGGAGTCCTGCCAAGATTTCTAATGCAGTGTTTTGCAGATGTTGTTTTATGGAAGCAAGTTCCATCACAACCCACAGATCTGCTCTACGTTTGTATATCCATCAGGCTTCCTGAGTGGTTTTACCAGAAAGACAGGATATATTACCCTAAATGTAAATTCTGGTCTCCAACATCCTAAACAGAAAATTTCTGCAAGCCTTATTTCATGATTAACTCTCAAGGTATACTATTTTTTTCCTCCTCCCTGCTTCCCCTCTCTCTGCCCCACCCAGGAGTCTCTGCAAACAAGTAGGTTCCTCCAGGCTCTGGATCTTGGGCAGGTTTCTGTCCGCGACTTCTCGCTCAGCTTCTGGTCCCCGGCCGGCGGGTGAGACAATGAGGAGAGACAGAGAGACGCAGACAAATCCGCGCTGGTGAGAAACACAGATCCAAGACACGTAGCAGTTGTAAGCACAGACCTTTACTGGAGTTAAGCTTGCATTCTCTGTTACAGGTTCCGCGCGGGACAAGATACCCCGCGGGGGAACAACCTCTATGCGGCCGTCAGGCACGGCTCCCTGTGGGTCGTCTCCACCCACCCTGTCCGGGTAACCTCTTATATACTGTGCCCAAACCCAATAGGTTAGTGCCACGTATACAGAGGTGATTGGAAGATAGGGTTGGTGGGCGTGTGCGTCATTTGCGGAAGCAGGATGTGAGCGCCATCTTGGCTCACTCGATGGGCGGGGGGAACTCTAGAGCAGGCTGCAGCGTGTCCACTAGGCCAAACCCGGAAAGCGGCTCTCTACAGGTTTCTGTGTTTGGAAGATGTTAAAAAGGATAAGAACTCTCCCAGATGTCAGAGATGACTACCTTCTTTTTGTTCTGAGTATATCATTTCATTTAATTCTTTCAACATTCTTAAATAGAGAAGAAAGCTCAAAGTCAGAGGTTTGGTAAACCTTGGTATACAAGGATTTGGAAAAATCCTTCCATTTTTCTTTAAATATCTCTTTTCTGAGTTGTGAGTGGAAATGAAAATTAAATTCTGGGAAAAAAGTTCCCTGAGGTAAGTATACAAATTTATTCTTATTATGGCCTTGCATTCCATGTGAATTTGTCCTTTCCTGTAACAGAATTGGTTTCTGTTATTAGCTATTTTCATGTCTTAAATATTTGTCATTGCTTTGATATGTTACATGTTACAATGGATTATTGAGCCTTGCTCTTAAAATTTTTTCTTGACCTTAACATTGTGATGTCTGCATAATCTGATCATTATAACTATATTTGGTTGAAATGAAATTTTAGTTATATGCTAGTTATTAATGTTGGAAACACTCACTAGGGTCATATTGGAAAAGTCAACAAATGAATAAAGTGAAAGGTGAATAGCTAATAGAGTATATGTGTAGGATTTGAAAATTTAACAATAATCCTGACAGTGGAGCTGCAACATCCAAGGATGATGGTTTTTCATAAGATAATTGCTAGAGTTTTCAGTGAGGGTCAAACAAAGCAAAAAATTCATGTCAGAAAGTAAGACTCAGAAAAATCATGAAATGTATAAAGTTTATCAATATTCAGTGGAAAGGGTATGGATTTTTTAGTATGACAGGGATTTAAGTTCCAACTCTATTGCTTACTTTTCATTTATTTGGTCTGATTTTGGGAATCTCACTTTACTGATTTCTCACCCTCCTATTTTATTAAAAGGAGCCAATAATGACTATTTAAGTCACAGGACACTGTGAGATAAATATGTGCTTTATAAACGGTAAAGTATCATATACAATTTAGTTTTATTTATTTGTGTGCTTATTTTATTATTTTCAAAGCTGTGTTGTAGCCATGATGGGGACTACAAGGCAGTATTGACCATGAAAGACAGAAATTCATGAAATAGAAGAACTTTCATTTTGGTTCAAAGCCAGAATGGTAAGGCTAGTTTCTGCTCTGCATTAGAATCCACTGGATTCTATTTCAGAGCTTATTTCTGTTTATTTCAGAGCTTATTCTTACTGAAATTTGAGGAAAAGTTGAAAAGGTTGCAGATATTTTTGTTTATTTAGTCAAATTTGTGTCATAAAAAGCTGCCATAGTGTTTGTTTTAAAGATTATTTTGCATATGTAGATAAGGGGAACAAGAACCGGATTCTTAAAATTTATAAATTAAGATAGCGAAGCCATTGAGAACTTCTAGGTAGAACTATCTATTTCTTTGCTTCTTGATATAACTGTATACTTAAGAAATAACTGCTTAAAAACATGTTATCTTAAAAAACAGGTTGAGTGTGATAGTCCAGCCTCCTCAAATTCTTTAAAATTTTTCTACAAGGCTGTCTCTTTCAAGAAAACTTAAATTGAGAAAGACCCATGTCACAGTGTGATAGATTACACAAAAAATGGCTGTGTTAACATTTCTGGTCCCACATGCTCTGCCACTACCACCTCCTCCTCCCCTCAACTCCCATCAAGAGGTGGGATGTATCTCCATCCCCTTGAATTCAGGTGGGTCCTTGTGACTGGACAGAATGAGGTGAAAGTGAAGGGATTATGATTTCCAAGGCTAAGTCATAAAGTGATACAGCTCCAATCTAGCTCTCTCCCTCTTTGGACACATGTTGGGAATCCTGAGTCAACATGTAAGAAGTCCAGTACACTGAAGCCACTATACTGGACAGATTCTGTAGACAGACTTCATGAAGATAGAGAGAGATGCCTGCACAGCCCTACCCATGCTGGCCCACAGCTGTTTGAGTTCTCTCTGACTGCTGAGTTTTCAGATAACTCTAGCCTCCAATGGTCACAACTAATGTTGAGTCGAGTTGAGACAAGCCGCCCCTGCTAAACACTGACCAGATTTCAGTTTCATAAGAAAAATAAATGTTGCTGATATTTTAAGCTCTTAAATTCTGGGGTAGTTTATTGTGTAGCCATAGATATCCAGAACTCACAGTGTTTTAGTTTCCTTGTTGGCTCAAGCAAATAACATATACTGAGCTGAACATAAACAGTGGGAATTTATTGGCTTATGCTTTTGAGAAGTAAAAACCAAGTCCAAAACAAGGCCTCATGAAGGCAATATTTATTCTCAAAGTCTGGTATTCTGGGGCTGACTGTTGGTGATCCTTGGTCCTTGACTTCTCTGTTACATGGCAATGCACGTGGTAGTCTCTCCTGGTCTCCTCTTTGTCTTCTGGGTTCTGTTGGCTTTCAGCTTCCAGCTGCTTCTTCTGTGATTTTCTCTGTCTGTCTTAATTTCATTACCCTTGTAGAGGGCTCCAGTAATAGGATTAAGATTCCTTAATTGAAGCAATGTCATCAAAGTGTCCTATTTACAATTTGATCACACCCAAAGGAATGAATTAAGTTTGAGAGTATGTAAATAGCCAAACCACCATTTACAGTAACCTAAATGACCATTTGCCCATGTATTTAGACTGACACCCTATGAAAATATGCTATTCAAAGTCTGTCTATTCTGCTATTGCTTTTGTTAGTCTTGTAACGAAACAAGACTATATAAACCCTCTGCATTGGATATATTGCTATATATTGCATGGGATATTGGTGGATACAGTGCTGTGTATGTGTGGGACACTGGTAGAGGTAGCCAGTGTAGTTTCCTGAATCCAGTTTACTTAATTTATGTGAGAAGAACCTCTCCTCTTGTGTATGTGGAAGTTTTGATAGATCATTATATTAATTAGCGTGATTTGGATTGCAAATGACAAAAAATCTCCCCGAAAATGGTCAAATAAAAAGACCAGGTGTAATCTCGTGCATTAAGAAACCTAGTAGTAGATGGCTCCTAGATTTGGCTCCATCAACCTCTTTTCTAGGTTTTAGGCTTGCTTCTTCAAGGCCACAAAAAGGCTCTTAGAGTTCTAAGTACTATATGCAGTCATGGAGATATCCAGCTAAAGAATGACTTTTCATCTGTGTGTCTCTGATTTTTGGAGAGACCCATTGCAGGCTCCCTCTCAGGGGCCATTGGTCAATGTCAGATAATGATCTTGAAAGTTGTATCTGAATAATGGGGAAATATCAAGAGAGATCTCCAGGATTCTGTTATAAATCAATTCATGTCATAGGAATTGCATGGTCCTAACAGGGAGCTCCTGAATAGATTAGATTATGTCAGGTTTGATCATCTCTAGGTTTAGACAGGAAAAAATTTCATGTCTTCAGAGATAAAAATACATTAAAAATCATGTGATTAATGTGTGTAAACTGGAGAAAGAGATTCTATTGGTTCTGAGATTCTGAGACCTGTTGGCCTCAGTTATAAAACCCTAGCTATAAAATCCTTGTTTTAGACCATAAAAGGAACGCAGAACATTGGGCCTTGTGAAAAAACCTGGTTAGTGACCCAGGTGAAATGCACACTTGTTAAGCATCTTCCTCAAAATTGCCTGTTATGATGTAGTTATTACCTTAAAAGTTAGGCATTTTTCAACCCTGAGAAGATTGAGAATTTAGTGTCAAAAGTTTAAGGTAATCAAACCATCATGTTAACATGCATATTTGATGTTTTATATACTTGTAATTTTTAAGCAATTGGGCCCAACAGAGCTTTTTTAGCTTTGTCATTCTCACTGAAAATATAAAATTGAATTAGCAATTTTGATCTGTGATTTTAAGTTGAAGTCTTACTAGATTTATATACAATGTGGAAACATTTATGAGAGCATATGATTCATCAAGCTAATTTATTAAATATAAAGCAATTATTTTAGAATTCAGAAAGATGTTATTGGTAAGTAAAATAGTTTGTGTACTTAGAAATCAAATATATTGAATTGATAAATACACTTTAAAATGTTGAAGTTGTTTAACTGAGTTTGTAAATGGTGCCAAAGATTAATCAAACTGATTATGCACACTTGCTAGATTGATAAATAGAATTAGAATAAAATTCATAAACTGAAAGCTTAATGAAAATTATTTTTTTTAAATATGTAACTTTTATAAAATTAATTTTTAAAAACCAATAAACATATGAATTTTTTTATGAGCCCAAAAATTACCTTCAAGCTCACAGAGAAATTCATATTTAACAGCCAGGATTCAATTTACATGTTCATTCTTAAACAAATCACTGACAGGAGTAATGTGCCCACAAGGATTAATCTAGACCAGTCATTTCACTGTAGGGGGTTTGGGGAGGGAACTAGGATCCCCTAATCTCCTGGTAACCTAACTCATGATAAAATCTGTCCATCCATCATAAATAAAACTTCAGGCCATGCATTTTACAAGATAAAGATCTTGTTTAACAAAGAGATTATTAATTTTTATTCCCTGGGATGAACGCTTTAAATCTTTTTAGATTTTCAATATTTTATTCTTCTGGCTAAATGTAAACCTTGATAATGCCTATGTGCTTTAGTGGGTAAATACTGTGACTGCTTTCATATTTTTGTATGCAAATCTTTTCAAAGAGCTGTTTTGAGGCTGCTAATTCTTAAAGATTTTCTTTCCCTTTCCTGCTGAGCATTCTGAGATTTCATCTTCTTTACCTGAGTGTCGCAAAGATCATCCTTCCCTGCTGACCACAAGGCACATCATGAAGAGAGCTTGGGAATGCACAAATGTAAAAGGTTATAATTGTGGTTCTTAAAGGAATGGGGGCATGGGTGTTCTCAGTCTCTGGTGAACTCTCTTCCTCTTCTTATCAGGAATGCATTTTTAAAATCAGAAAAGTCTTGATTCTAAATTTTGAGGCTACGGTCTTTTTCCTTCAACATGCTTGAACAAAATCAATTCTGCTGGTAAGGAAGAAAGGAGGGCATTCTAGTTTCTAAGTTGCCAAAGCAAATTCCTTAAAATACATTGGCTTTAACTATGGGGATTTGCTAGCTTACAGTTCTGAAGCAATGAAATGTCCAAATTAAGGCATCATCAGGATGAAGCTTTTTTTCCTGAAGCCTGGCTGCCTGTGATCCTGAACTCTTCTGTCACATGGAAAGGCACATGACTGCGTCTGCTGGTCTCTCCCTTATCTGATTGCATTCAGCCTCTTGCTTCCATGGCTTTCCCTCTCTTTGTCTGAATTTCATTCTCTGATACAGAATACCAGTAAAAGAACTAAGACCCACCCTGAATAAGGTGGGACAAAACTTAAGATCTTCCTTACCAGAAGATCCTACTTATAATGGGTCCACACACACAGGAATGGATAAACTTTAAAAACAGACTTTAACATTTTTGGAGGACCTATGCTTCAAACCATCACAGAGGGTGAAGGGATGATGGTATTTGGTTGGGTAGCCACATGTGTGCCACAACCTTTCACATAGATAAGCTTGATCCTTCGACATTCTTTATTTTGCTGCAAGTGTATAAAGTCTCAGTGATACCCACTGATCATTATTAATGATTCAGGCAGTTAAATTCCTATTTCCTTAAAGAAGTGCTAAATCAGGTTTTTTTTAATAAACACTTATGTTTTAAGAATAAATCTCTTTGAATATTAATTATATTTAAGGGTGTAACTAGACCAGACAATCCATTCTAGGGAAAAGAGTAGCTCAAATATTTATTGGTAGAATCACTTGGATATGATAAATGAGAAAGACATTACAAAAATACAGAATGGTGAGAGCTTCACAGCCTTAATTAATGATGTAATTTAGACTAAAATAATTTATTTCCTGTGGATTATCCAACCATCAATCTAATATATTCTTCTTGAGTGCTTCTATATGCAAAGCATCAAAGAATCATAATTACAATTTTATAATGCAGGTGGGATGCAAAAATCCATGAACTTAAAAAGATAATTTATAGTATGAGACTGTATGTGATGATTGTCAAATAAGCAGTCTATGCACATAGTATATAAGAATTCAAAGGAAGGAAAACACTTTCAATGGAACTGATGAGATGACTTGCAGCATAAACCTCTTTCCTGAGTCCTTGATTATACTTTAACTCCCTATTGGACATGTCCATTTGAATCTGGTATTAGTTAGTTAAAACCATTTACTTAATAATTCTGTGTAACAGACACTCCAGAGCTGAGTGGCTTAAAACAACAAATGTTTAATTATCATTCATGCATACAGTGCTTGGTTCCTAGCAAGCAGAGTTTTCATTTTTTGAATGAATGAAAAAGTAAATAAATTCATGGATGAAGAGGGTACAAAATTTGAATTGATCTTTAAGGATGCTGGATATTCTAATCATGTGAGTGATCTTGGAAGAAGATTACCTCACTTACCCACCATGCCCCCAATTGAGCCTTCAGATGAGATCACAGCCTTCTCTGACACAGCCTTAGCATAAGTACAACCTCATGAGAGATCCTGAAGCAGAGGCACTAAGCTAAGCCATATCCAGATTTCTGACAAAAAGAAATTGCAATAGTACATGTTTGTTGTTTAAAGTTGCTAAGTTTTGGGTAACTTGTTTTACTGTAATCAATAACTAATCCAGTAGTTATTCACATGAAGCTGTTAATTTTATTGAGATGGAGTTAATAGGTTTGGAAATCATATGCCTTGAGGAGAGAGTTGAAACACCACACATAAACACACACACACACACACACACACAAACACACACAAGGGAATAGTAAAGGGCCAAGGACTGAGCTATAGGGATACTGAAGGGGCTAAAGCAGAAATAACTGCTGAAAGGGACAAAATAGGTACAAACAAAGTATAAAGAAAACCAGACCAATATAACATCATGGAACCCAAGGAAAAAGGCAGTTTCAAGGAGGAAATGATGGTCAGTAATGTCAAATGATAAAAATAGATAAAAAATAATTAGAAGAAAAAAGTGTTTATTTTTCCTCAAATTTTTCAAATTATGTATTTCTAAGAAGATACTCCAATGAATTACCATCGTTTCTGTGATAACACAGAAGTCCAATTATAAGCAAACTAACATATATGTAAATATTACTTTCATCACAAACTGGAATAATTCATGTAATTTAGGTTTTTGGATCCACTAATTTATATTAGTGATATGAAATATAAACTAAGGATGATAGATTTTCTAAAATCCTGAATGGATATTATTGTCCAAGTGTTAGAAAAGATGATTAATGTGAGTTTTGTAAAAATAAATTATTTTAGACTATGTATGAGTGATTGATTATTTTGTGGGGTGTTTTCTATTTCCTTCTCATTGATCATATATAGTATCCTATAAGACCTAAAACCTTTTCCCTTTACTTTTTAGAAACTAACCTGACTTACATGAGAGCTCAAGGGAAATTCATGAACTTGAGTCAGGGTCCACTTTCTCACAGCTCCAGAGACAATGACTCTGTTATTGCAATTAAATAATGTCTTTTGAATGTCAATTCATAAATAATCACAATTCTTCTAATTCAACATAATATTTTAAATACTTCTCTGTGGGGTTCCATAAAACTGCAGAGCTAGTCTAAGTCCTAAGTCCATAATTCAGTTATTTCCTTTGTATATCTCCCATATATTTGATGTAACAACTACCTTTTTTGTGGATATGTTTCCTTCTCTCAGATGTTCATGAACTCTGTGCCAAACTTAATTAACATTAAACTGAAAGGATCACATTTTTCATTTCATGCTGGTCTGCTCAAATAACAAACACCATTGGGTGCTTTTGCTCTTAGGAAAAAATCCTTGATTGTTTAGTAATCCATAGCCATCTATTAACATCGGTGTAATCTGTTCAAGTTTTATATTGAAAGATTAATAAAATATAAACAGAAAACAAAGCAACCAAGCTAAAAGAAAACCCTAGTTAGCCATGCTAAACTTTAAAAGGAAAATTTCTCCTATGAAGAAATGATGGATAAAATCCCATATACCAATGACATAAATCTGACAGAAACTGATAATTATCTATCTCTGAAATACTTAAGGAAGTTGCTTCTCCCGATCATGGCTGGGTATGCAAAACATAGTATAGCTGGAAATCTATTAGTTTTCATTTTGAGGCTGCTTAAGGAACTTAGTATTTAGAAACTCATCATTAGGAAAATATAATCAAGCTCAGGGCTGCCAGTTGGCTAAATATGTGGAAACTACAAACTCAGGCCAAATAATTTGAAAGGAAAAATTCTAGTTTTAGGAAATACTATTTCTTTTATGAACTGTCTGAATTCAGTAAAATTTTTAATATTAAAAAAATAAGTAAATCAATACCTAGTTTTCCTTTATCAACCTTCTCACCTAGGATGGAATAAAAGAAACAATCAACATGCCAACATTACTTTATGTCAGTAGATAGATATTGATTCTTAATCTATTTATTTCCACATTCCACAATTATGATATTAAGAGACCCTTCCCTTCACATCCAAGCCATAATCTTTCTGTAGGCACTGGGAAAAATAGAGATGATTAATAAACAAGCTTTAAAATAAATATGTAAATAATATAAAAAGACTTATTAGCTATTCAGAATTATCTGAAGGATAGCAGTCATGAAATATTTGTTGACGGTGAGAGAAATAGGGTCTTTAGCTGCATAAAGTAATCTAAGTGTTAAAGTTTAAGGGAGAAAAATAGTTCATTGATTATATCATAAGGAAAGTGGGCTGTGAGGGCCACTACCCAGCTATCTTAGTGCCAATTAGAACAGGCACATCTTCTTGGAAGATAAGTTTTGGGGGCTTATAGCTTGAAAAGCAGGTGGTGTCTTTGCATAAATTTTAAAAAGAGTGTTCTTTACTCTGGGCAGATGCGATCCCATGCCAGAGTACATGGCTTGAAAGGAAGAGTGTAGGTTGAATTATAGTCCCCATGCTGTCCTTGGCCAGGGGTCCGGGACAGTGAATAATCCATCCTCCCAATCCTTGGTGGTTGTCCTGTGCATGGTCAAGGGGGAGTTTAGTTTTAGAGGGTGGGAGGCGTGATTGGGAAGAGAGTTTTCAATGAGTTACCATCATACACTCAACATTTCCCTTCGGCACTGCAACAATTAATGTTCTTTGGTTGTAAGTAGCAAAAACTGACTGGCTAAGTTAGGATTATTTATTGGAATTAAATAGGGTTATTCACCATATCAAAAAAAGAAAAGCTGAAGGACCAGCTTTTGAAAACACATAAATTAGGATATCTCTACAAATCAAGGTAGCAGGAACTAATGGGGGTCTCTTTGGACTTAGAGCAGGGTTTCTCTGTTTGGCTCAACTTCACAATAACCTGGGCCACTTGTAATTCCTGACACTCAGGCCATATGTCAGCCCAGTTAAATCAGGATCTTTCAGATGGTCCCGGAATCAGTACTTTTTGAAATTCCCCACGTAAATCATGCTTCATAATTTCACCTTTGGGATGATTGAAAACCAGCTGATTTCAGTCTTTGTGTCATTATACTTAAGATTCAAATTCCTTGGTTGGGTTGGGAGAGAATCTCTTCAAGTTTGGGCTTTGCATCCACCACCTCTAACCAGGAGAAGAAGCAATATCTTTAACAGTAGATCACATTAAATGTAAGGGGTAAGAATGGGTTCCAATAGCAAGGACCCCAAATGAGAGGTGTGTGGAGGCTGAGTCTACACATCCAACTGATGTCTCCTACACTTGCTTTTGCAATTAATATATTAAGCAAAATATACAAAAGAGAAATGTGAAAATTCTTTCATTTACTATGCTTTCATACTTTTTAAATCTCTTTTCAATGATTATGATTTAAATATATTTGTTCCTTTAGGATGTTCACTAATTCTTTAGTAAATAGTAATAATGCATGGATTTTGATTTAAGCCCTTGAATCTTTACATTAACCTATCCTTACCTTTTTGAAAGCTTCTCTAAACTCTTAGGGATAATATTTATGCTGTGCCACTGGGAAAACATAAGAACAGGCAATGTGACAACTCAGGTCTGATTCGAAAAGGAAAATTTTACATATAATTTATATATTATTTCATTTCTACATTATAAAGTATTCTTAACATTCTTCCCAATTTAATCCCCTTTCTGTAGAAACCCATAACAGTCAAAAGTCATTGAAGGAGAGGCAGAAAGAAAGGAGCTTTTGATGTTTCTCTTCAGGGTTCCATTTGAAGTCCTTCTCTTCCTTGTGAATTGTAAAAGTTCCACATGCATCTGGAGATTCTAATTTATAGGTGCCCAGCAGGACTCTTTAACTCTTCTCTGCTTTCTCTTAGTCTCCTAGTTTATACCAGTTTTACATCAAAGACTAAATTAAATAAGCTACACAACAGATAGGGCAAGGGAGGCCACTAATCTGCTATATGCTTAATTGCAAAATAAGCTGCAAATACAAAACCCTGCCAGGTGAAATTGAGTACATCCAGAAACCCTGCTTTGAGAAGAAAACCAAAAAGGCAGGATGTGAGGGATTGCCCAATATAACGGCTTTTAAGGCAGGAGAATAAAGGAAGCAAGGAAGCATTAGACCTCAGAGAAAATGTTATTCATCATGAAGGGTTCTGGCTAGGAGAATAAAGAAAAAAGACCTGCACAGATTTAAAAATCCCCTATGCCTTAAGCTGGCTTCCTAGAACAGTTCACCCTAATTTTATGTGAATTTTAGACCTCTCCAACAGTGAACACTTGTTTTAAGAATTACCATTCACCAGATTAGGAACCACAGACTACTTCACCAATTTTGTTAGTGCTAACAATGTTTAGGGCAGAATAACTACACAACTAAAGTGAGAGATTCACTCTTTCAGGCTTGTGAGGAGTTTTATACTTCTGGGTTTTTCTTCTCTGGAGAATAATAGAGACGTTACTGCACATTACCATGTATAATGCTCATTTCAGTTTTGACATACATGACATATATATGATAACCAAGTAAAATCTTCTCACTTTTATACTTGAAAAAGAAATAAAAATTGGGAGGAAAAATAACCTCCAAATTAAAGGTAGCTAAAAATTAAGGAAAAGAAGTAGTGTCAGGCCACAAACTTTAAAAAGTGGTAGCTGAGGGAAGAGAAAGAAGACTCTGGTCTTTAGTCCCTACTAGTCCCTACCCCTGTTCCCCCTCAACAGAATGGAAGAAGAAAGCATAAATGAAAAATTCTGAGAAATTTTATTAATGATTCAATTTGGAGAGAAGTGCTTTTTAACTGGAGTGGGCAGCCTAATGGAAAGGCAGGGAAACACATTAGAAAGTAGAAAATGTTTGCAAGTGGACATCCCTATCTACCACCGCAAAATCCATGTTCATCAGTGGGGCCAAAAATATCATGGTGTTTAGAGAATGAGGTGAAGCCCATGAGAATGAGATACTCCTCTCACCGGGTGGGTGGGTCTGGGTATGAAACATTTATGGCATCTCAGAAGAATGCAACAAGCCCAGAAACCCAGCAAATGCAGTATGTCCTCTCAACGGAGTATCACCCCATCTCCTTGTCCTCAGGAGTAGACAGCAAGTGGTACCCAGGACTCTTCCTAAAGTATGGGAGGTAGAAAAGTGGGGAGGAGGAGAGACCAATGTCCTACAGAAAGAGGGAAGAGTACAAGGGAATTTACCCATACTGTATTAGTGAGAGTAGAAGTTCTGAATAAAGATGTCCATGTTAAGTCTCAACAGGATGAAAATAAAGGCATGGAAATTGTACAGTTAGCTCTTTTTTTTTTTTAACTATAACAAACCATCATAACTTAATAGCTGAGAATGACAAGCATTTATTTAGTTCACAGTTCTGCAAATCGGCTTGTGCTCAGCTAGGCCTTTCTGGTTTCAGCTGCACTCAGTCATGCCTTTCTAGTCAGTTGCCAGATTATCTCGGGGCTGACGAAATTAGGGCGATTTCAGCTGTGACTGCCCAGCTTGACTCTGCGTGGTTTCTCATCGCCCAGAAGACTAGCTCAGGTTGGTTCAAATGATGTCTGCACAGAGGTTCAAGAAAGAACGTTTAAGTGTGCAAAGTTTCTTGAGGCCTGATCTTTGAACAGATATACTACATTCCTTTGGACAAAAAAGCCATAAGTTCAGCCCAAAGTTAAGTGGTAGAAAAAGTCACATGGAATGAAACATTGATACAGGGAAACTATGTACACATTTTACAAAAAGATTAAAGGAAGGGGACTTCAAAATCAGATGGCAAAATGAAAAAACTAAAAACAAACAGAGAAAAATCAGATGGCAAAGAACTTTTAAGAAACTCAAGAAACAAACAAAAAAAACTTTTCAAGAGACACATATAAATTATGCTACTCAGAACCCCCAAACTAGATGGTTAACAGTGGAATGAGGAGCAAAGTGAGATTGAAGAACTAGGGAAAGCTAGAACAACAACAAACTCCATTACATATCTAATGACAAATTTGAAATAGCACACAATATAACGAATAGCTAAAATGTGGCTATTTACACAGAGGAAAGATGATCACAGTGAATGGAGCAGAAATAAAAAACAAACATGTTAAAGCAAGGAGAGAAACACTTAGAGAGAGGATAGACAAAGAAGATAAAATGTAAGGCTAATTCATTTTCCTGAGGCAGAACACCCAACCAATGAACCAGAAAAATTACGCATAGTTTTATAAAAGAAAATTTCTCTGTATAATAACTACTTTCAGTCTTCTCCACAGCAGCAATGTCAGAAGACAGTGGGAAAATATCTGCAGATTTCTAAGGAATCTGTGTGATCAAAGACTATTATTTATATATTCAGCCAAGTATTTATTTTGGAATTAAGGCAATAGGAAAGTATTTTCAACCATGGAAGAATTTAGGGGATTTAATAGTCTCAAATTATTCTTGAATAAATGAAAAAACTAGAATTCAGCTCATTTAGAGACAATCCAAATAAAGAACTCAGAAAAGAATACCTTGCAGCAGAAGGCCAATCATCATCCTTGAATCCACTTAAATAGAGACCACATTACCGGAGAATTATTAATACAGAACAGAATGAAATCTTATAAATCTTTTCAAAATAATAAAAATAATATAACAGTTATAATAATATCAATGCTTCTGTTCACATCCTCTTTTCTCATTAACAAGTGTGTAGTGCAGAATGAACCTTAACAAAATAGAGGTCTGGCTTTTGCCCTTAGCCACTGGGAGGTATGGAGGTAATCTCTAGGACCGTGGAATGTCCTGCCCTATAGGATGTTTTTGCTTGCCTGGGGATCTTTGGCCACTGAAACAGTCTAACAATGGAATTTATGATGGAGGCTGTTTCAGTTTCCTAGCTACTGAAACACATACCACACAATATCTTGCCTTAAAGCAATGAGAATTTATTGGCTCAAGGTTTGGATGCTAGGAGAAATCCAAAATTAAGGTGTCATCAGGACAATGCTTTCTCCCAGAAGACTGGCATTCTGGGGTTGCCTACCAGTGATCCTTGGTCATTGGCTCTGCTGTCACATGGCAAGGCACATGATGGCCTCTTCTGGCTTCTCTATGTTCCATTCACTTCCAGCTTTCTCCCATGGCTTTCTCTCTGCATGCCTGAATTTCATTTTGCTTATAAAGGACTCCAGTAATACAATTAATGTCCATCTTGTTTCAATTGGGCCACCCTTAATTGAAGTAACCTCATCAAAAGGTCCCATTTTCAATGAGTTTGCCCCCACAGGAATGGATTAAGATTAAGGCCATGTTTGTTTGTTTGTTTTTCTGAGGTACATAGCTCCAAGCCACCACGGGGGCTTGTAATAATTCCTGCCTCTGGAGGAATTGATGACCAAAGTTATTAGCGTGAAGTTCTGTGAAGGATTGCAGATTAAAGGTTAGCCACACAAGCAATATGTGATCCAGCCCAATAAAAACTCTGGATACCAAAGGCTTGGGTAAGATTCTCTGTTTGGCAATGGCAATACTCATTAAGCATGATCACACGTTGATGTACTAGGTGCATAACGTGTCTATGAGGATGATTGAAGCCTCCTGTTTGGGACCCTGCCAGGCCTCACCCTATGTGCCTATTCATTTGACTGGTCTGATTTGTGTCCTTTTGCTATAATAAAACTGTAATCATAAGTATAGTGCTTTCCTGAGTTCCGTGAGTAGTTCCAGGGAAAAATTGAGCCTGAGGCCTCTGTGGGGATGCTCTTATTTGTAGCTATCTGGTCAGAAGGATGGGTGGTGCTGGGGACTCTGAACTTGCAGCTGGTATCTGAAGTGAGCAAAGTCTTGTGGAGAACTGCGCCCTCTAACTTTGTAGTTTGGCTTAACTTCTTACAATAATGTATCAAAAATATTTTTTAAAAACGTATCCCATAATAATTCCAAAATATTAACATCGTTTAACAATTTTCTTCTTGCTTAGTTTTCTTTAGGAACTAGTATTAAAGAACCATTGTTCAGCCATTTATTATAAAACTTTTTCATCTGTAAAAATTTTACAGGATGAAACACTTTTAGCTACAAAATAATAGTTAACATTTGCTCAATGTGTTTTACATCTAATTAATTTAATCCTTACAATCCTATGAAAAGATAATATTTTTATCTCAATTTTACTATGAGGCAACTAAGGTGTAGAAAGTTTAACTAGCTCAGTTTACTTGAGAATGCAGGAATTTGAACCCAAGCAAAACCCATATCCTTTATATGGCTATGATGGACCCCATTGTTAAACACTGTTTTCAATCTGTGTCACTGTTTAGTTATTAGGCTTGCTACCTTTCTGCTTATATGTATGCATTGAGAGACATCAAGAATGAGGTTTCCCAAATTGTTAATCGGTGAATGCGGGAAGGTGACATTTCCTCCTTTTTAAAAAATTTCCTGATTTGCTTGAATTTATTCTTTTTACAATAAGCACATATTGATTTTGTAAGAAACCAATAATGTCATGATTTGGAGAAAAATAATTCTATGGTTATTTTCTTCATATCATGTATAATGAGCAAATACACTGGTAGATATAATTTATGATAAACTGTGACCTTGAATCCTGTGTCCTGGACCTATTCTTCCAGAGCTTCTGTTAAAACAAATCCTGCTGCAAGTATTGGAACATAAAACATTGGTGTCCTTTTATCTTTTTTAAAATTAAGATATAATTTAGGTAAAGTGCACAAATTATATGTGTAGCTTAATGAACATTAAAATATTTATTCATCCTCAAACGTGAGGTTTTCTGCCTACTCAAATTTCCCTTCTTCACTTGGAGATGCTATGGGGAAGGGACTATCTCTGGTGATGTCTCCATGACAGGAGGAAAGACAATGCAAAATTAAGGAAGTGTTAAGAGTTATACAGGGAGTTAACAGTAGCTTAAATGGGTCATTAATCATTTGACTGGAACACTGGGTGATGAAAAGGATAAAATGAGGCCAGTAAGTATTTCAGAACCATAAAGTAGTTGTGCTCGTGCTTTGTCTCTGAAAATAAATGGGGTTCTTCCCCTTTCTCCAGGCTAGCTGACCCATATAGAATGGACCACTGAGATTAAAGAGAATTGTGTTTAGTGACACATGTGATGAGTGAAGTACATGGTGGAGATTGGGATTCCATCAGTAAGGGTTCAGTAGGAAAATCAGTACCACTAGGAAATATAGACACCTATATATTAAAGGATTTGTATTTGTTAATGTGGATCTGGCCCTACACAATTGCCAGAGCTGGCTAAGCAGTCTCTAGAAGATCTTTGTCTCTGATTCTCAAGTTTGCAGTCCACAGGACAGGCAGATATGAAAGGAAGATGGACAAAGCGGGGGAGCTCAAAAGCAAGCAGGAACCTGAAAGCAGAAGCTAGAGTCTACACGGTTGGATGCAGATGTGGCAGTTCTTTTTGCCTCTCCCCTTTGTGCTGTGGGGGTCCTGTAGCGGCCAAGGACTTTGGTGAAAGAGCTAAATGTGTACACCTGGCCCAGGAACTGGAGCAGCTGGAGGAGGGTCCAGGTAAGGTGGAGCTCTTGCAGGCCCAGCTGCTGCCTCACACCATCAATAAGGTGAGTCACCCAACCAGCAGTACTGCTGAGGGGCTATGAGACAGCTGTTCTTCCCTTCTGCTTCCCATGTCTCCCACAAGCATCACTCTTGTGGCCCACCTTACATGGCAATATTTTGGGACAGGGAATTCTGGGAACTGTAGTTCAGCTTAGCCAAATTGATACAATACAATGATTTGAACTGCTGTTTGGACATGTAGAGATATTACACTGAAAGAGTTAATTTTTTAGTGTCTGCCTAAGGCATTAAGTTCATTCAGAGATCCTGTTTTCTGTTTTTGAAATAAATAATGTACCTGAAGCTCTATTTTCATTGCATAATTATTTAGAGTCACTGGATTTTGAGCTGCTGCGGAAAGTGTCTGTATCATGTACAAATTACCATATGAATGAGGTCATGATTGCACTGCTCTCCCGTATCAGTTAACATTGTGTTTACAAAATGTAGACTCCCTGTGCTTGACTTTCTAATATCTGAAAGGTGTGAAAGTACTAATACATAATCTCTGAAATGTGTGAAAATTGGGACTATGTAATGTGATAGAAAGATGAAAAGAAAAGAATGATGGATGGCAGTTATGCTTTTTTTCCCCTTCTCTCCTTAATAACATTATGTTTGAGGGAAAACGGAGACACGGATAGACCTTTCTTGTTTGCTCACATTTGTTTACATTCAAATAGTGTTTAAAAGTCACCCCTGATGTCTATAAAATATTCACTTTTGTGGATAACTCTACTATAAGGGAAGCAGAATGTTAGCATTTGTTGCATAGTTTTCTTTTCAATCTTTTTTTTTTTTTTTTTTTGCATGGGCAGGTACTGGGAATCAAACCCAGGTCGCTGGCATAGCAGGTGAGAACTCTGCCTACTGAACCACCATGGCCCCCCCTCAATGATTTTTTATTCAATAGAAAATAGGGCAGTGTCACCTCCTATCTTCCCAACTGATTCTCCCTTCCGTGTTTCTTCTATTTATGCCAATCTTGTTCCAACTGAACCTCATCTTTCTGAATAATTTCAACCTTTACTTATGAGAGACTTTGGGTAAGGCTTGTTTGTTTTTCTATATATGAAAATGAATGTTGATGGCCTGGAAAGTCTAGAAGTGAGCTGTTCATGAAGTGCTTATTCCAGATAATAGTTCTCTATCACAATGGTACAATCAGCTAGGTATCATAAAACACATTTTTAAAAGCAAAGTTTAATATAAAATGGTGACAAACATAGTTAACTCGATTTCAGGCAGAGAGAGGCATTTCTGAAACTAGAGTATTTAACTTGTATGGGAAAGTGCCACATATTCACCTAAAAACAGAATGTCGACACTGGATCCATGCCCCCACTTCCTGTAGAGTACTTTAGAAGCCATGCTAATGGACACTTTCCAGAGGTTGCACGTGACACTTTCTAGAAGTTTTACATGACATTTCCATTTATGTCCCATTTATCCAACCTAACTAACATGACCACATCCAACTGCAAGGAAAGCTGCAAAATAAAGTCCTCATTCCGTACAGTCATATGACCAGTTGAAAGTCCTTTTACTAAGGACAAAAAGATAATGGATATTTGGAAACTACTAGATGCCTCAGTCACAGGGGTTAGAATCAAGTTTGGCTTTGGTTTTAAATTTGAGATGTCCATTAGATCTAAGTAGGGAGGTTAACAGGTGACTGGATCTTCAATTAGGAAACATGTGGCTGGAGATACACATTTAGGAGTCATCATATGTAGATATTACTTAAAACCATGAGTGAATGACTAAAATTAATTAGGGAGGTAGTTTATAGATGGTGGAGAAGGAACCAGGCCTGAGGTGTGGGTCACTTCAATAGTAAGAGGTTGGGAAGAAGAGAAAAATCCAAACCATGAGATTAAAAAGGACTGGCTAGTGTGATGTTCCAGAGAAACTGTGGGAAGTGGTATTCTGGAAGCCAAATGAAGAAAGTATTTCAAGAAGAAGAGAATGGTGAATGGTGTCACCTGCTGCCAAGAGATTGGGTATAGTGAGGACAGATATTTACCATTGGATTTAATAAGATGGAGGTTATTGATAATCAAGAGTAGTTTTGATGAAAGAAAAGGGGCAACAGCCTAATTACAGTGAATTAAAAGACTTGAGAATGAGGAAATAGCAGGTATAGGAAATTCTTTTGAGAAATTTTTCTAAAAGTAGGAGCAAATAAATTAGGTAATTACGAGAGGTATTATGAAGGTGGATGAGAAAACACCATGCTTGTTTGATGTAGAAGAATGGGGAAATTTGATAATGCAGGGAAGGGATTGATAATTGTCAAAGTTGTCGCCTTATAAAAGTAACTGGGGATTTAATCCAGTGTACTAGAAGAGCCTTAGATAAGAAATGGAAAAGAAAAGAGAACACTTATCAGTGCTAATAGATGTGAATCAGGTGGGCTTAGATTGAACATGGCGGTGAGAAGATGAGGATAGTTCTTTTTTGAGTGCCTAAGTTTTTTCAGTGAAATTAGAAAAAAGATCATCTGCTGAGAAGGAATTGAGAAGAATAGTGCTGGAGTTTTGTGGAGAGTGAGGAATATGTAAAATATTTGTCTTGAAGTGTGGAAAACTGAATTTACATAGAGATTTGCTGGCAGAGCTGGACCAAATGAGACTTATACCATTAATCCTGGTATATTTTTCTCATGTTTAGGTTGTTGGGTATAGTACGTGGTATTAAAGTTGGGTTTAGGATTCGATTTGTCAAGTCAAATGAGACAGAGGGAAAAGGATAATGCAATTGAGGAGTTTAGCAAAGGAGAAGCTAAGACTGTTATACTATGAAATCTAAGCTGAGTAAGAAGAGAAAGGAGAGGAGATAAAGGGGGTATATAGACAGTAAAAAGTGGTATGGTTAGGCATATTAATGGACTCCCGAAGATATCCATGCCCTAATACCTAGAACCAGCAAATATGTTACATTATGCAAAGATGGGTTTAAGGTTACAGGCCCTGAGATGGGGATAGCATCCTGGATTATCCAGGTGGGTCCAGTCTAATCACATGAGCCTTTAAATGTGGACAATTTTTTCTGGTTGGAAGCAGAGGAGAGACGAGGCAAAGGGAGGCCAGAGAAATTCAACCTGCCATTAACTGATTTGAAGATGGACAAAGTGGGTCATAAACCAGGGAACATGGGTGGTCTCTAGAAGTTAATGATCTGAAAACCATCAAGGAAACAGGGACCCAAATCTCACAACTGCATGGATATGAATTCTGCCAACAACCTGAATGGATTTGGAAACATATTCATCACCAGAGGCTTCAGAAAGAAAGAAAGCCCTGCTGACACCTTGATTTTGGCCTTGTGAGACTCTAAGCAGAGAACCGCTGAGCCACACTATGCCAAGATTTCTAACCTACAGAATTGTGAGGTAATAAATGGTGTTACTTTAAGCCTCTAAATTTGTGGTAATTTGTTATGATGGCAGTTGAAAACTAATGCAAGTGGGGATTGTCATATGATTGGGGTTGAAGATTGGTGTGAGTATTATGAAGTGAGTAAACTGGAAAGAAAGGAGGTTTTGGACAGAGAGTAGGTGCTAGAAATTGAGATTGTGCTGGCAGGCTATTATTGATGCTGAACATTAGCTGAGATGGGGTAGAACATTAGATTGCTGGGGGTGAGGAAGTTGGATAGACCATCTTATATGGATGATTACAAGTCTAGAAAGAAAGTAATCTAGGTGCTGAATTTTTAATAAATGAGGCTTAGTGAAAAAGGTCAGTATAGGAATTCAGCAGGGTGGGATAGTTGAAACCATGTCCTTCCAGGAAGCTGGAGTTTTCAGGGAAGAGCGAAATGGCAGTTATTTGGAGGAAGAGGAAGAGGAAGAGGAATAAGAAGGACACTTTAGTATGAAAATGTGTGAAAAAAAATGGAGTCATGATTTGGGAGCTGTTCTCGTTTACTAGCTGCCAGAATGCAATATACCAGAAATGGAATGGCTTTTATAAAGGGGAATTTAATAGGTTGCTAGTTTACAGTTCTAAGGCCGAAAAAATGTTCCAGTTAAAACAAGTCTCTAGAGATGTCCAATCAAAGGCATCCAGGGAAAGATACCTTGGTTCAAGAAGGCCGATGAAGTTGAGGGTTTCTTTCTCAAGTGAGAAAGCACATGGTGAATACAGTCTCGGTTTCTCTCTCGGCTGGAAGGGCACATGGCAAGCATGGCATCATCTGCTAGCTTTCTCTCTTGGCTTCCGGTTTCATGAAGCTCCCCAGGAGGCATTTTCCTTCTTCTCTAGAGCAATGGCTAGTGGACTCTCTGCTTCGTGGTGCTGCAGCATTCTCTGCTCTCTCTGAACCTCTCGCTTTCTCCAAAATGTTTCCTCTTTTATAGGACTCTAGAAACTTATCAAGACCCACCCAAATGGGTGGAGACACGCCTCTACCTAATCCAATTTAACAATCACTCTTGATTAAATCACATCTCCAGGGAGATGATCTAATTACAGTTTCAAACATACAATACTGAATAGGGATTAGAAGAAACAGCCGCCTTTACTAAATGGGATTAGGATTAAAACATGGCTTTTCTAGGGTACATACATCATTTCAAACCAGCACAGGAGCTAAAGAG
Source organism: Tamandua tetradactyla (assembly GCF_023851605.1). Taxonomy (NCBI): domain Eukaryota; kingdom Metazoa; phylum Chordata; class Mammalia; order Pilosa; family Myrmecophagidae; genus Tamandua; species Tamandua tetradactyla. The sequence goes on from NC_135327.1 coordinate 114,100,132, forward strand.
CAAATAGATTTTTCATGAGTAGCCAGGTTTCAGCTGTAAACGGGTGAAAGAAAGCTTAGAGAAGAGCTTGAAAACAAAAGGTAGCCCAGTGATAGGGTTTGAAGATAGGGAAGGGTGAGAGAGATTTAGTCAGTTTAGAGGGTGCATGAATAAATTTCTAAATGATGGACGAGCTGGAAGTTCTGAAATTCTTGTCATGCAGAACAAACAAGGAGGTAAAGCTTAGATGAGATGAAATCTTTGATGGTCTTTTGGAAAAGTTAGAGAATCATTCTAATTATATTATTTTTCTTAGAATTGGTCTTTCAGGCAATGTAGATCAGAGCAGGGTATCCTCAGCCTGAAGAGGTTCTATTTTACCAAAGCCTGTGTGAATTTGCAGGCCCTATTTATAAATAGCAGCAGGCAGTTATGTTGTTGCTTTGAGGAGTATACTTACTTTCCCTTGACTTTTTGACCAATCAGAAGTGAAAACCTTATTTTTAAATTCTGTACATAAGAAAAATTAATATTTTAAAGTTTATGTATCTATTTTTTGGAAATTGTTATATGTTGCAAAGGCAAAAGATCTGTATTGCTAGCTAAATCCATTTTTCTCCACATGAATACTTTCATCCTTTACTGATTTTCTTCAGAATCAAGTTAAAATAGATTAATCACTCATGTTTTCTGTCCTAAGGAGTTTTATCTTTAATTTAAGAAAAGCTGTTTTCTAAATATTTTTCCCTTAGTTGTAAAGCAGTTCAGCAAGAAAATATATAGCTTATTATTAGTGGACGTTAATTCTCTAAATAGAGGATGCTCATAAGCTTGCAAGAGCTTGTTATTTAATTTGTAACGTTCAGAGACTCTTTGCTTCTCTCATGGAATTTTATTGCCTCTGTTTCAATGGTGATGAATAACTGCAAAAGTATAGCCAGAGGAAGAAAGAGGAGATAAATTCACATTCAGCAAATCTTTGATCTGAAATCACTTAAATCACCCATCATATTGATCACTTTCCAAAAAAGTGATGAACAGCAATATAACAGTTAGGTAATTTAAGTACTTAAGAATCTTATATCATATATGATGACACTAGGATAATGTGGTTTTAAAAGTGTGAGATCTGGATAGGAACAAAGTAACAGAAGATTAGATGTCAGCAGTATATACTCTTTTTATTCTATAAATAGTAGTGTTAATAAAGAATATTCAGTAAAATATAATTTGTTAGCAAAAATAAGCTGAGTTGTTTGTAATAAAGCCAGACTATAAAATTTGGTTTATCATCTGGCCATGGTACATCAAAGTGGTTGTACTTTGCATGGTGGGAGAAGGTCTTAGATGCTGCTTATGGCCTTCCATGCGTCTAGATGACCATCAGTAAGGCAGAGACACTGAGTGATACAGGGACATCTTTGAGAAACTATGGTTTGACTACATTACATCTAGTAAAGAAAGTGTTTCTCACTTCTGTGTTGCACTAGAATGAGGTAATAGTTATTTGCTGCCTTGGAAATAAACTGTGCCATCACTTTACTTCCCAAATGATGCACCCAGCTTACTACTATTACTCACATTTCATTTGGAACCATAAGTTCAGGCCCATTAATAATAAATTCTTATTAACCTTTTCTAAAGGACAAGGGTGAAACTCTCTTGACAGCTGGATTGATTTCCATACTTGAATATCTTTCCATTGATCAACCTCTTCAGAAAGCCTTTCAAGTAAAGACCAGGTGTTTTGATTCTACTTCCTTTGTTTCAGCATTTAATTTCTAGCATTCTTTTGTTCTATTATGATTAAGTACATTATCCAACACCCAGGTAAAATGTTTTGAAATTAATAAAATCATAGACAGATATTTTTAAAGAACAATACCCCTGGGGTATGTGCTATAGAAACTTGAACATGCTAAATTTTCGGAAAACAGGTATTTCCCTTCCAAAATCATCAGAGAGATTTTGAGTTAGTGAGAGATATAAAGAGAGCAACCTTTATTTAATTAGGATTTTTCATGCCTTGGGCCTTCTCTCTTTTAAAGTATGAACTTAATTTCTGGTCCATAGAGCTTATTCCTTATCTTTTTATTCCCTTAGAGCTTGAGTAGCCCAACCATGAGAGGCTGGAGTTAAAAATCAGTACAAGCATCTACCTTCCCTGCATTGTGCCTGCTGGTCTGTCTTTGGATAACTAGTTATCTGACCATGAACGATCGCTAAGCCTCTTGGAGGAGAGAGTCAAATATACAGTAAGTAGACTTTGGATGAGCTGGAACATCCTGTTTCAACTGGTGATGTGGTAAATTGTTTTTCTGCTTCAATTCAGCCAAGATTTTTCTGGCCCCGATAATGGGGCTGTAAGGATGCCAGATATTCTGTGCCACCTTTATCATATTTCCTCAGGAAAAGTGCACACTGGCACTTTGTTCTTATTAATGGTCCAATTACATGCTTAGAGTCAGGACAATCTTTATAGCTATCTGGTGCCCATTATGCTTTCAAGCAGCTCATACAAATAAAAAAGGCTAAACTTTGCAAGTTAGTTAAAAAGAAACAAATTCAACCTGTTTCTGTTACTGAGTCATAATTTGGTAAGTAGTAAGGGCCTTTTGAAGTAAAACTTGGATATCATCTGTTTATATTAAAAAACAGAAATGGAGTATGATCTCTGAAGATCACAAAGCACAGTTAGGGTTCTGTGGAAGGACTGACTTTTATAGTCTAGGACCTTACAATTATGTACCAATTTAGTAGGGGTCATGCTACAGCTTTAGTTCTTAGCAAGATCTTAGGATATAAATAATTTTCATGGCCTTGTAAACATTAATTTTTTTCCTAAAAAGTAAAAATTGTGTTTTAACGTTTTACAGAATTTTGTTCTCAGTGTATAGTGCAGTAATAAATTGGACTATGTACTAGAGTTGACTCAGACTGTGGTTCCAGGAACCAGATCAATTTAGATGAGATGAAAGACTCTTTTGCTGTAGCAAGTGTTTCTGGCTGTGCTGGGCCCAAGCAAAGAAATGCCTGTCTCGTTGTAAAATAGCCTCCAGGTGAACTGGGGCTAATATGATTTGGATGTGTTCACCATATTTTGGCCTAGGTCATTTCGAACAATTTAAGTAATTTCTCAAGGAGAGTTACTTAGGAATATTAAAGAATCTTAAAAGAGTACTAAGAGATTATCAACCATGCCTCTCATTGTCATATAAAATAAACACTTTAGCTTGTATTATGATGGTGGATTTACTTATTTGGAAAGTATTTATTGGGTTTCCCCTGAGTCCCAAAGAATTGGGAATTCTGTACTGAAAAAAATTATTGAGCATGACTTAATTAAAATGACGTCTGGAAGCAAGGTTGGGGAATTCCTTTCTCTACAAATCCAAGAACATAAAAATATTAGTAGTAAACCCTGAGTTTTTCACTCTGAACACCACAAGCAGAAATCCAAAAGCAGATGGAGGTTTCCTTCTGTTAAGGTAGGTTGCAGAATCAAGAAAGGTACCAATCAGCAGCACAACTGATACTATATAAAGTGTGGCAATTGAACCAAATCAAAAGAAATTTCAAATATGGTGGTTTCTCTAGAGAAGAAAGTATGGAATACAGGTTCCAATGCTGGGAATTTCCAGGACCTGTGTTTTTTACCCTTTCCTACAGACCACAAAATTATCGAAACAATAATAGAAATTTATATTGGCCTAAATTTTGGCTTAACATCTGTTGAGAGAATTCTACGACAACAAAGTGGAAGATGAGAGGAATAAAGGAAACCCAGTCACCCTGCTTCTGGCCTAATCCCAGGCTTGGAAAAATTTCTCTTCAAGAGTGAGTAAGCAGACAGACACATAACCAGCAACATGATGCATATGAAATATTTGCCAGTGTAAAAAGAACATTAACATAACACTCAAGAAGAAGTGAGGAGTGTTCTTAAAATAAAAATTTATTATAAAACAGAAACAAGTTTTAGAAAACATTTTATTTATTACAATGGGCTCTCTAAAAGAAAATACAATGAAGGTAATACCCATTCTATAATAACTTGTGGAATTTATTTTTTTAAGTTAAATTTTATTTTGTAAAATTAACTCATACATGCATACAGTTTAAATTATCAAATTGTCCTGTAAGTTCTTCTCATGAAATGCAGATGTTTTCTTCCATTTCCTGTTCTCCCTTTATATATATTTTTTTACCCTTTATATTTTTAAGTTGATTTTTTATGGTGTTTGAGTTCACATCTCTAAATGTTATATTTGCATTGACAGTTCTACTGTTTGAATTTTTTTAATTTCAGGAATTACCTATTGATTTTTTTGCTAGAGAAGATATAAATTTAGCTCTCTTCCCCCACAACCCCATTGTCCCCATAACAGGTATTTCTGGCTCTCCTATCTACATCCTCCCATTTTGTTATATCATAATTTTGGTTAGATCTGTTCATCTATATTAATTAATGTTTATTTTTAACATCTATATTATAATTTTTATAATTTTCAATTTAAATTCTAAAAATAAGTTGAAACAAACATTCTCTAAAATGTTCAACTATTCAACAAAAGTCAAGAAGTAATTAAAAATAAAGACAAGCTAATTTTCTTCTTTGACTGATGCAAATTAAGATGTGACTACATTATTAACAGTGACAGAGGTACATAGATTCAAGTAAAGTTTTTTTAATGTAAAGTAATAAGTATTAGAATTCTAATAAATATTCACAATTTTCAAATAGTTAAAGGAAAAGAAACTAAATTTATTCCATTTAGAAAAAAGGAATAAACAAAAAAAGGAATAAAGAAATCTCAAGAAAAAAAAGAGTAATAAATAAGATGACCACATAATACAAAACTTTTTATGATTGATAATAAATGCATATGGGCTGAAAACCCACAATAATTTTTTAAAAGCCTCAAGTTTGATCAATTAAATAATACCTAATCACCAGTTGCTTGCAATGCTTTGACCATACCTAAAACAAATAACACAGAATGTTTAAAAGTTACAGGACAAGACATGCCAAGCAAACAAAAAAGAGTACTATGTAATTAGTATTAGGTAAATTAGAAATATCACACCAAAACAAACCCAAGGAAACCAGAAGAGAAATAATAAAGATGAAAGCAGATAAAAACAAATTAAATCACAGAAACAAAAATAATAGATGTGATTAGATTTAGGGATAGTTCTTTGAAAGAAAAAATCCCACTCTCATCTGTACTGATTGAACAAACAAGTAAATAAAATTTGATCAGTATTAATATTAGTATATATGGATTATGAATGAGGACTGGCATATACTTGAATGGATATGATAGTTCATTAAATGTTTGTTACAAAATAAAATCTATATGTCATATATCTGTGTCTGTATATCTATATCTGTATCTGTATCTATATCTATATCTGTATCTATATCATCTATGGAAGCAGGAAGCTTTCACTTAGAGCAGTCCTTCTCAAAGTTTAGTATTCATTCAAGCCACCTGAGGAGCTTGTTTAAATGCAGATTCTGATTCTGTACATCTGGGTGGGTCCTGAGATTCTGCACTCTAAAATGTGCCTCAATGTTGCTGCAGCTGCTCGTCCATGGACCACACTTTGAGTAGTAAGGCCCAGAGCAGTGACTCATTGAGCAGTGATGCTCTAAGTGAGGCAGCACTGTTAACAGACAAAAGTTGTGGATTCTTTTGCCTGATGCGCTCAATAACCAGTTTTTGAGACACCAGATGTTTTAGTTTGCTAGCTGCCGGAATGCAATATGCAGTATGGCTTTTAAAAAGAGGAATTTAATGAGGTGCTAGTTTACAATTCTAAGGCCGAGAAAATGACTCAATTAAAGCAAATCTATAGAAATGTCCAATCTAAGGCATCCAGGGAAAGATACCTTGGTTCAAGAAGGCTGATGAAGTTTAGGGTTTCTCTCTCAAGTGAGAAGGCACATGGCCAACATAGTCAGGGTTTCTCTCTCATCTGGAAAGGCACATGGTGAACATGGTTAGGGTTCCTCTCTCATCTGGAAGGGCACATGGGGAACACGGCATCATCTGCTAGCTTTTTCTCCTGGTTTCCTGTTTCATGAAGCCCCTGAGGGGCAAACAAAAAAGAGTCCTTCTTCAGCTCCAAAGGTCGCTGGCTGGTGGACTCTGCTTCTTGTGTCTATGCCATTCTGCTCTCTCTGAATCTCCCATTCTCCAAATGTTTCCTCTTTTATAGGACTCTTGAAACTTCTCAAGACCCATCCAAATGGGTGGAGACATGTCATCATCTGATCCAGTTCAACAACCACTCTTGTCTAAGTCACATCATCCAGGGAGATGGTCTGATTACAGTTTCAAACATACAGTATTGAATAGGGATTATTCTACCTTTATGAAATGGAATTTGATTAAAACATGGCTTTTCTAGGGGATATACGTCCTTTCAAACCAGCACACTGGGGTTTTAGAGAGAGAAAGAGTTTATTATGAGGTGCGGAGTAGGAGAGCAGGCAGCTTAATGGCCCAAATTTGTCTCCTCAAACTGTAGTGATTTGGATAGTTTTATTAGAGAAAAGATGGGCAGGGTTTAGGATAATGAGCACAATAACCCCAGATGATGTAATTAGAGGTGATCTGATTATTGAGCATGCACAGACTGATTACTTGCTTAGCCACAGAACATGCATAAGAAAATGGTGGAATGAGGTCTAAGTGACTTGCAGGTTAAAGTTTAAGCCACTGTGCATGTCAGGAGGGCCCACTTGGGTTAGATCCAGTCTTGGTCATCAAGATAACTTTGGACTTTGGACTTGGGGTGGGTTAGTTCTGGACTGACCCAGGACCCTTCATTAACAAACATTAGGGGCTGTCTTTAAGTGATTACAAGACTCCAAAGTTGAAAAAGCTGGATAACTAGGTACAAGTGAATGTTAGTCATAAGTTTTAATAATCACAGGGGCAGAAGATAAGGGCTATACATTCATTATTAGAGATCAAGGCAGCAAGATTACAATTTAGAGATTTCAGGAATTTCCCTGTCTACTCCAATATACCAGAAAGCAAAAATGAATATCTATATAATGATTCAGTTATCAAATCATCCCTTAAATCCTGATTTCTCAGTTACGGCACCAGCATTAACCCGGGAACTTGTTAGAAATGCTATTCTAAGGCCCCACTCCAGGCATGCTGGATTAGAAACACTGGGAGTGGGGTCCAGCAAAGGTGCTTTAATAAGCCTTCCAGGTGATTTTTTGCTGCCCCTAGAAGATTGAGAACCACTGACCTGGAGCAACTCCTACATGATAGGAAGAAAACAGAGAGTCATTCTGTGGCTGAGTCCACATACGTAGTCTATAAAACCGAAGGACAGAATACAGACTTGAATATCTTAGTTCTATCAAAAGCATGAATCCCTGAGGGTGAAGTGGGGATTGAGGACCTATAGGAATACCAGCTGGGATTGGTAAAAATTTCTCAGGGAAAAGATATTGCTTCTGCTTCCCAGAGAATTTATACACCCTTCCAGAGAAACCCCACATAGTACAGGGTGGCATATGGAACTCTATGGATTGGTGGGATTATAGCATAAGGGATCCAGAAGTTACTAGTTCCCGCAAAAAGTGTCATGGAATTTGGGGCTGAAACTGTTACTTCCCTGAGGGACAGAGACCCTGCAGAATTAGGAAGACAATGGAAGTGGCAACTGGAATCAAAAGCTCTGCAGGGGCAAGTTACCTAGATGGCTGAGCTTCAGGCACCATCACAGTATCTTGCCCATGCCTAGAGATCACAACAAAGTTATTCCAGTCAGTGAGGACAGAACCACAGCTCAGAGAACGTGGGTGGTAGTGGAAGGGGACTGTGCAAAGGGACTCAGGTGGGGAGGGGCAGAGGGTTCACAGCCCATGTTCCTTGTCCAATTTCTTGAGTATACAGAAACTTCTTGCTGCAAAATCACCATCTTGGGAAAGGAAAAGGAGCTAGAAGAAGACTGAAGAAGTGGGAAACAGTTTCACGTAGCATAGATTTGAATAAATATTTACGAAATGTTTTAAACCAAATGAGACCATTGCCTTTTATTGGCAGCTCACTTTTCTATACCTTCAGTAGCATTTGGGGAGTTTAGAAGAATAAACACAGCTACATTTACTTTGATATTATCTGAGGTTTTTTTTTTTTGCCATACCAGTGTTTTATACAAAAATACCTTAAATAATAACTATGCATCAATCCATGAAATGAACAAAAATGACAAGTATTATTTTTTGCCTAATTATACCAATAAAATTGACATCTTCATTTTGTATTTTTTGATTTGAAAATTCATTGGGGTGAATACATGGCTGAGAATAAAGTTTGTTCTCTGAGGAGTGGGATTCTGGGTGACTTTTATCTTTTTCTTTATAATTTATACATCCTAGAGCCAGGATGTTTGGGTCTCAGTTACACACATGCGCATACTTTCTACATTAGTTTCCACATCTTAAAAATAGTGATAATATTAGTGTCAACCATGGAGAATGAGTAAGATTTATTACAGTGCTTTATATATAGTAAATGCTATATGTGAACTAGCCATTAGATTTTTGTCTTAAAAAAGAATTTCCACAATAGTTACTTTTTATTTTCAGAAAAGAATTTTAAAAAAGTGAAATAAATGGAGATTATTAGGAGAAATATTGGTTAAGCATTTGAGTTTTAGTTATTTCTTCCTTGGGTATTTTAATGGTAGTAATAAAGTTTCCATATTTTCATTGTTTTTCTTAAAAGGAAATGGAAAGCTGATGCATTTCATGTTTCCTATTCCTGATAAACTATGTCTGACAATTTTGTTCATACACCACTGTGAAATATTAATGGAACCTTTGATTTCATTTTTAATGGTCATTTGAAGAAAAATAATTTTAAATAAATATAACTCCAACAGGTTAGTATGAATGAAACACCTGACAGAAAACAATCTGAGCATTTCAGTGACTTTGAAGCCATTTGATGGCTTACTTTTTCACTGTCTTTCAATCATGACTAAAAATTAAAGAAATTGGCTTTGACCATAGTTCCAATAATTGAGTGGAGGTGAAAAAGCATAATTGGTTTACATTTGCATTTACCATTTAGAAAGGAATAATCTTATGGACCTCTCCCTTCTCTTGTCAGGGAAAGGAAATAGATTTTTGATGCTATCTTATATATTGATTGAACTGCCACAGACCTGATGGGACAGGATTTGGAGGGTACTGTTTTAAGCAAACTTGAAGTGCTCTTTCTACACAGTCTAATCATATGAAGACAAGAAAATAAAACAATTATGAAAGGGGGGCTTTCATTGATTTTCTTAAAGTAAACCTTTGCCTAGTGAAACCCAAACATCAATTATTTGAGGGTGCTTTGAAGGGCTTTTTGAAGGTGTGATGAAGGAGAGATAATATGTGAAGATTGGAAGATGCATTATCTCCACACCTGATTAATTTGCATCTAATCTGTGCAGGTCTGGAACATGATGGTTTTATATGTGCTCTTATCTCCTTATTGATATTTCACTCATAATGAGCCTAACAAAAATTTTAACCCAACAAAAATAGACCATAGAAAAATAGCAGTTATTCAGGCTTAGGGAAATTTTCTTTAAATTATTCAGATATAAAAATGTTTATTTTAATATTGAAAGGGGGAGAAAAACTAATATAAAGAACTCTAATTGAAGTAATATTTCCAGATAACTTCCTATACACATAGAAAAATAAATAAACTTCAGAGTTCAATTGTTTCTTGGTTTAGTGTTTAATAGAATCCTACAATCTCTTTCCTTAAATAAGTGACCTGATTAGATTTTAGATATAATTAAGTGGCAGATTCTAGGGCAATGCTTTACAGATACAATTTTACTATAAGCTGTTTCATTGAAAATAGCACTCAATTTTATGACTAAATGGAACAATTGTAACATTTTTTTCATATTCCTCAAAAACCATGGGCTTGGGACCAGTTAATATATTTTGTTTTTAGCAGAAATATTTTCATATTCAATCAAGAATTTGCACACATATACCTCTTCAAAAACAATTTCCTATTAGAAAAAGCAATCAACTTGATTTGCAATAGAAACTTAATTGTATGGAATGTATGTATATACTATTTCAGAATTCTGGAAAATATAGTATTGGGTATTCTATTTTCAAAGATGCTAATTGGTTAATTACTTTTACTTTGGTCCTAATATAAATGTATTCTAAAACAGCAATGTAACCCAAATAGAGTACTCTAACTCATTTTTTGTTTTTAACTGGGATATTTTGCTTTCTCCTTCAAGATCTGTCAAGGAGGGTATGTTGTAGCATTCCTAACCTCCCCATAGCATAGCCAATTCATGGGGGTACTTCCTATGCTCTTAGTAATTCAATAATAAATTGGGAAATATAACAATTAATTTGTAACGTATACTATCACATGAATTTGCAATTTATAAAGATTTCCAAGAGTATTATGGCATTAATGAAGAAAGGTCATTTTTCTGTCTGTTAATAATGCTATACACACACAAAATTCATACAAATTCAGTTTTCACTTATAGATTGTTGAAATGTTTTTCTTAGAATAAATTTAAAACACATGTGCTTGTTTGAAAGGATGTATGGACCCTAGAAAAGCCACGTTTTAATCAAAATCCCATTTCATAGAATGGCAGAATAATCCCTATTCAATACTGTATGTTTGAATCTGTAATTAGATCGTCTCCCTGTAGATGTCTCCCAATCCAGAGTGACTGTTAAACTGGATTAGGGGAGATGTGTCTCCACCCATTTGGGTGAGTCTTGATTGGTTTACTGGAGTTCTATAAAAGAGGAAACATTTTGGAGAATGAAAGAGATTCAGAGAGTGATTCAGAGAGAGCAGAAAAGAACGACATAGCCACGAGAAGCAGAGTCCACCAGCCAGCGACCTTTGGAGATGAAGAAGGAAAATGCCCCCAGGGAGCTTCATGAAACAGGAAGCCAGGAGAAGAAGCTAGGAGATGACACACTGTTCGCCATGTGCCCTTCCAGATGAGAGAGGAACCCTGACTGTATTCTCTATGTGCCTTCCCACTTGAGAGAGAAACCCTGAACTTCATTGGCCTTCTTGAACCAAGGTATCTTTCCCTGGTTGCCTTAGATTGGACATTTCTATGGACTTGCTTTAACTGGGACATTTTCTCAGCCTTAGAACTGTAAACTGGCAACCTATTAAATTTCCCTTTTTAAAAGCCGTTCTGTTTCTCGTATATTGCATTCTGGCAGCTAGCAAACTAGAACAACACATAACAGATATTATTTAGAAAATCTATGCATTTGGAATTTTTAATTCTAAGAATGATCAGTTGAAACAAGTGAATTTTCTTTAAAGAAAAAAATATCATTCCAAGAAAATGTCATTGTCAAATAGAATAGATTGCAGATAATTTGAGAATCACAGAAACAATTATTCTTAAGGGGTAGGGTTAAAACAGAACTCTCATTCTGACATGCGGTTAAATCTGAAAGATGACCAGCAATTATCTCTCACTCCTTTACCAACCCTTTCCAGCAGCAAGGTAGCTAACACCTCTCATACTAGGATAGTACACAGGGCATTGGCTGATAAACCCAAATATGCACAGATGGAATTGGGATTTGAGCTTGTACAAGAGAGGTATTGTGCAAACTGGAGTCCTATGCTAAGATCTGCAAGATGAACCTAGCTGCTGGGTTACCAGCCAGCAGCATCAGTGGGAAACAGGAAAAATTACGTTAGGAGTAATTAAAATGGGTGTAGGAAGTACAGATTGGTAATCCTGACTATATAAAGTCCCATGTTGTGTCCAATCTGTTTGGTTGCCATTGTCAACTCTCACAAATCCCCCCAACATGGTCACCAATGGCCACACGGACCACCAGGCAACCATTGGCTAACTGGAAGCAACTATTTGTCTTGCACAGTAATGCAGGGTTGTAAACCCAACAACCTGTCTTTATTTTAAAAGTTGTATATATATATATTTTTGTCATGAAATGTTTGCATTAATTGATTTCTTAAAATGATGCACTGAATTTTTTTTTTTACCTTGATTAATGAGTTTTTGGAACTCACTTAAATTTTGCACCCAAGAATTGTGGCTCATTTACCTCTCCCTAATCATAGTCCTGCCAAACACTCTTCTATGATGGTTTTATTATTTATTTTATAGTGTGAATCTAAAATTCTTTATTTTATTTTGAGCAAAAAAACAATTCTGGTATCAATGAACTTAATAAATAAAATTGTAGATTTAAGGATAAATTAAGTGCTGAATTTCTGCTAATAATGAAGGTATAACTTGTAAAAAGTGTGGACATTTACCATCTGACATTGGGATTATGGTGCTATCACTAACCATACAAAATCAGAAGACAAAAATTGGCTGAAGAAGCCTGAGCAGCTATTTCCAAAGTTAGTGATTTCTTTAAGAAGATTGTCCCAAATGCAGCTGCATTATTTATTTACTCTTTCAAGAATACCTTTTATTTAGATAGAATGACTCTTCTAAATTAGTTTTGCTCATCTTTTTTTTTTTTTTTTTTTGGCATGGGCAGGCACCGAGTGTCTTGCTCATTTTTAAATGCAAATTTTCATGTGCAGATTTGGAAACCAGTGTAATAGCTGCTAAGTTTTGGTTCTATTAGCAGGAGAAATTCAGACAGTTAAATAGTGCTTATTTTATATTGATGTCATCTAATGCTTCAATAGAAAATTAGTTAACTGCAATAAATATTCTCTTTTTTTAATTCAATTCATAGAGCCAAAGTAGAGTTTTAAGAAGCTCATTAAGTTAAAAGTAATATCTGGCATTATTGTGAATGCTTTAAAATTCACTTATTCTATAAGTGAATTATATTCTATATTAAGGTTAAATTGTCTTTTCACAATAAAAATAAAAATGCCAAGTTGGAGGAATGTACCATTATGGCAAATAAATATTCCTTACTAAATTAGGAAGCTTAGGTACAGAAATATACTTTGAATTGCTGTGATGCACATAAGATTCATAATTACAGCCAAATAGTTGACATTCAGTAAAGTTGTTCAAGGTTGGAGAAACACAAAGTCATATAACCACCACCATATAGTCAAAAAATTTTAATTTTAATAGTTGAAAACATAATCCTTTAAATGAGGCTTTTTCCTTATAAAAGCAATACATGACTAATGTATACAACATGTGAAACTTCAAAGAAAATACCAAAAACCATTCAATATCTACGCTTCCAAGATATCCATTGTTAATTTTCCATATGTATTTTATAGTTTATATAATGGTACTGTAATGCATGTGACGCTCTGAGTCTTTTTTTTTCTCAACAGATTCTGATTACTTTCCTTGACCGTGAATACTACTGCTGTTTGGCATTTTAAAAAATTGTTGCATAACATTTCCCAGTGTCTGCAGCATAGTTTACCTAGCCTCTCCCCCTTTTTTGGAGATTGTGTTATTTTTAATTTGTTCCTAATAAAATTTATACAAGTCGACATCTTGGTGTCTTTTTATGCTGTTTATTTTCTTAGAATATTCTTAAAGAAGTAGAATTGCTTGATCACTGTATGCATATACTCTTTTATTGTTTCAGACTGAAACTAAAAAAAAAATTAAAAAAATTAAGCAATAGGATTGTAGTGAAAAATTAAGGAATCTATCACAGTGGTTCTCATGTGGAACTTGCCACAGGCTATCAAAACGAGCCATAGCCAGCCGGCAGCCATTAACTCCGAGCCAGACGGTCACGTACACAGGCGGGAAGGTCCTTCATGCATGCGCCGCGTAAGGGGCAATGAGTCAGGAAAAACGTGTCTCTGTCTAGCCCACATATGGTTATAACTCGTAACTATCCTGATGATTGGTCCACGATGCCTTACCCGAATGTTTCTGCATTTTGCTATGTATAAAACCTGTAGCTGCTTGTACCTCCTTTGTCCTGATCCGCCATGGCACCCGCAAAGCTTTGTGTCCTGCTCTGCAGCTAAATAAAAATGATTCAGGCCTGACCTCGGGTGTCGCTCCCTATCTCAGAGCTGCTCGGCTGAAAGCTGTGCCCCAGCGCCAGGGGTGCCACACCCAGATGGAAGCAACTTTTGCGCCCCCCCACTCCCCACCGGGGACATTGGCAACACCTGGAGATTATTAGCGTACACAGAATTTCTACTGGCTTCTGGTGGGTAGAGGCTAGGGATGCTGCTAAATATCCTATAACGCGCAAGATGGCTCCCCCTCACCACCACAAGGAATTACCCATCTCCAAATGTCTATAGTGCCGAAGTTGAGAAACCTTGCTGTACCAGAAACTGACATTGGTGATTAGAAGATGTGAATAGATTTGCAAGCGAGAAGGTGAGATGTGTTGTGGGACCGTTATTTATTTAAATAGAGATAGTTCACAAAGGGGGAAAGGAAGAGCTAAGAGGCATTTTCTTTTCTATGGGTTCCTTTCCCTGGTGATTTCCCCTAGCATTTCTGGGCTAATAAATAAGTGTAGATTAGCAAGTTTTATATTTATTAGGATTATTTTATACATAGTTTTTAAAAAAGGGAAAGCTGTCCAGATTTCATAAGTTTTGTATATATCTAAATGTCTGATTTCTGTCCAAATCAACTGTTGTTAGCTATTGATATTTCCGGCAGAGTTGTAATGGAGAAGTTAGGATTTAAGTAATGATTACAATTACTGAATTGTTATATAGATATTCCTTTTACTTTCTGGAATATTAGAGTACACAGAGGGATATACTTGAAATCTTTGAACAGTAAATTCAGCTGCCTTGATCTCTGATAAGGGTTGTATAGCCTCTGTCTTATGTCCTTATGATTGTAAAAACCTTGTGATGGACCTTTACGTGTACCCATTTTATCTAGTTTATTATTATTATTTTTTTAAATTTTAGAATGTTATGATCACTAAAGACAGCCCTTAATGTTTATTAATAAATGGCCTCGGGTCAACCCAAAAGTCACTCCAGTTCTAAAGTTATCTTGATAACCAAGACTGAATCTAGCCAAACTGGGCCGTCTGACATGCACAACAGCTGAGACTTAAAACTCTAGGTGACCTATACCTCATTATAATGCTAAAAATCATGCCCATCATCATATTAAGGTTTCCATCTTATTGCATGCATTCTATGATTAAGCATGTAATCAATCTGCTTATGCTCAATAATTAGATTATCTTTAATTTCATCATCTGGAGAGCCATTGTGCTTTTATTCTAAAAGCTGCCCATCTTTTGATACAACAAAACTATGAGAATTACTGCAGTATGGGGAGACAGATTTTGGGGCCAATAAATCATCTAATCTTCTGCTCTTACCCTCTCTGAAACCCTGGTGTCTCAGGAATTGGTCCTGGTTATTGGTTATTGCAAGGACCAAGGGTTATTGGTCCTTGCAATAACCCTTGCAACAAGCTCTTACCCTCTCTGAAACCCTGGTGTCTCAGGAATTGGTCATTTGAGTGCGTTGGCCAGAGAACCCACCACCTTTGTCTGCTATCTGAGTGATTTGCTTCACTTAGCCAGTTGCTAAGGGCTGTACCTTGAAAGTCCAAATTATTTCAGTGAAGATTGTGTTACATAGAGTGTAAGATCATAGAGGACTGTTTTACGGTAATATTATAAATCATATTTTTGTTCTCTGCAGAGTTTCATCAGTAGCCTTGAGAATGGAAGTTTCTGATACTTTTGAAATAGGGACATATTCTCAATTCTCACATCAAGATACCATCTACTTTTATATGAAGTAAACAAAAACAAATATCACATATTCAGATGAATAAATCATACAAATAAATCTACAGTTTTCAAAGTGAGTTAAGCTCTGGAAGTTACCTTGAGGAGGGGGGAAGCATCATAATTAGTACTTCCATCTTAAAAATGGGAGCTCGGGAGAAATGAAAGACTAAAACAAGTGCAGTGCTTTTGATTAATTGTCTCCTTTTTAATTACATTATCGTTATTGATTTGATAAGATGGATATTGGGATTTCTGTTCTGTGGATGGGGATATTTAGGTAGAAAGTTGAAATGTTTAGAAGAAAATTTACTTGTTTTTTTCTCTTGGATTTTCACAGAAATCGGCTGTGGAATTATTTTCATAAATTCAACATAGTTCAGCAGTGTGTCCTTTTAAGTTAAACACTTTGATAATCAGTGGTAGTGATTGTTTCCTGACTCACCAAATATAACTTCAAGTGGATTTAAAATTCTCAGACCATCTCTCTTTAATTAATAACTCTATACCTTGTGATGTACAGTAGATGATATGGATGAACACTCCCTCCAAAAAGGGAAATAGGGAGACAAAGTTACTTTTTATACTGATGACATGAATGACTTAAAATTGGCCAAGAGAAGCAAATGTCCTCTTTTCATCTGATAACTGCAAGAATGAACAATTCAGTATCACCAGAGTATGTCAAAACCAAAATATTCTAAAGGTCTGGGATGAATATTCTTTGAAATTTCTGTGGACCGTATTAAGTAATCCCATTACCTGTTTGGATAAAATCATTAAATTGCCCGGTATAGATTTTGCAGGTAGGCAGTTTGGGAAGCTTAAAACTTTTAAAGCAACAAGAATAATGCTGAACATTCTTTTGGTATCCAGAAAAAAAAATGCTATACATTTTTACAAGTAACACTGCCATGCTCTGCAGTGTTAAAATGAGATCTCAGTTAAGATATAGGTCAGGAATGCTTTTACTCAGAATACAAAATTTCTGTAGTATTAATGATTCTATTAATGTGGTAATAATGATTCTGTACTTTTACATATGCCAGAATTAATAACCAGGACTTAGTATATTCTTTTTTTTTTTTTTTTTTTTTTTTTTTTTTTTTTTTTTTTTTAAAGGAAAGACAGAGAGAAGGAAGGAAGGATAGAAGGAAGGAAGGAAGGAAGAAAGGGAAACATCTTTAAACATTTTCTGGTTTTATTGTATTCTGTTTCTCCGTTTTTGTTACATGGGCTGGGGCCGGGAATCGAACCGAGGTCCTCCGGCATAGCAGGCAAGCACTTTGCCCGCTGAGCCACCGCGGCCCGCCCTATATTCTTAAGTTATTATTCCTTCAGATGGTTCTCTTCAAATAAATCAAATAAATAAAAGAAGTTCTTGTCAAATAAATAAATGCAATAAATAACTTATTTAAATAATGTATCAAACTCTGTGCCCTTATTACAGTGTAAGAATTTCAATAACATTTTGCCAACTATTAAACAAAGAACAATGGAACAAATTTATTAGGTCATGAATAACAAATCTTTTCTACCATTTATTTAAATTTATTTAAAAGTTATAAAACTTTTAAAAGTTTTATAAGTTCAATAATGTCACGAAAATATTAAATAATACAGACCCTACAGTCAACAATGTCATCTTCTTCAAAAAGGCATATTCATGTCCAGAGAGGTATAACATTTATATTAAAATGAATGCATACTGCACAAGTAGTGAATGTATTTTCTTTTTCAGTCAAGAGCTGTTCAATAGATCTTAAAAAACAATCTAGTGCAAAGATCACCCTTTATATTTATAAAATATTTCAAAGTAATAAATGAAGTTTCCTTTTTCTTATCTCATTTATCCCTGAAAAATTAGTACCTAGGATGGAGCAATATAGAAGCCCACAATCTATATTTAATTGAATTGTATTTCTCCAAGTAGGGTGCTTTGCTAAAAAAAAAAAGTAAATATCTGTTACCAATATTATGAGCCAGAGAATAATAATATCAAAGCTTTCCTTGTATAAAAGATCCTGCTGTATTTGGTAGCATGCTTAGCAGCCCCCAATGATTGACAGAAAATTAATATTGAAAATGTATGTATGGGTTAGCATTAGTTCCACATTGTCTTTGAAGTGTGGTTTCTGTCCACCTTAATATGTAAAAGAGGCAATACTTTCTACCTTTTCTTTATAGAGAAGGTGTAGGTAAAAGGCAAATTTGGCTTCTCTTTGTTTTTGTGGCTCGTACTTCATTCTGCCTGTGTAGACCTGCATAGAGGGCTTATATTAGATAAACACCTTGAGGTTAAGTAATTAAAATTTTTTTTAATAGAAACCACTTTTAAAAGGCTGACTGACAGTTGTAGAACTGAGCAGAATAAAACTGAATGATTATGTTAATGTTTACAAGTAATCACAATGACTCCAGATTAAATGTTGATACTTTAGAAGTAATTTAAGAAAAACACTGAGAAAGAAAATAAGCTTTTAGGTGTTTTAACAAAATACTTAATGAAAAAGAAGATAATTTGTGAGTAAATAGAGAACTTTTTCAGTGTGATCTAATGACAGCATTTCACTTTCTCAGTTTTACTTTAGAGTATGGAGGACACAATATAAGCTGATTTTTCAGGATGTAACTTATTCTGTACTTATTTTTATTATTATTTTTTAATGGAGATGAAAAAAACAGCAGTCTTCTGGCAAAGCTGACCTTCTAAAGTAAATTTAAATTCTTAGGAAACTCTGTTTTAGTGCAGTGCAGCGAGTTGGATGAAGTTACAGTATCAGAAGTTTGATTCCAGATGCTATGACTAAGATGCTGTATGATCTTGCAGTTTGGAAATAACATTCTGGAAATATGATTGCCCTTCTTTAAATGGTTGTGAAAGAATAGAAATTCCTGATACCAATGCTGATGACCTATTAAAAGAATTTCAGTTTTTAAAAGTGATAAGATGAAGATGAAGATATATGAAACAAGTACACTTTAATTTGAAAATTTTTTGCAATCAGCATGCACAGTTTCTAGAAAGTTATGAATAGGTACTGCAAAGATGTTGAAATTTGGGACTAGGATACAAATAAAGAATGGTGGAGCAGGTATTTGTTATATTGTTTTAAAGTTCAGGTTTGAAATGTTGTTATGAGCTTTAATTTTAGTATGTCTTTTGTGCTTCTATTAACAGGGCTTAATCACTGGCTTCACATCAGACTGACAATTACGGCAGTTTCTAATCTCATGGAAGTGATGCAATCCTTAAATAATGTTTGTAAAACTATCTAGGAGTTATGGTTGAGAAGAGTCATAAAAGTGGGAAGAGATGTTATTGTAAGAGGTAACTTGCATACTTCCTTGCATTATACTAATGTGATAGCAATATGTATTATTTCACTATTAATAATTGGAAGAGCAAAACTACAATCTAATGATTAGCACATTTAAAATTTTCATATTAATGAATTCACAGGTAATAAATTTTCTCATTGGCCATGTCTATGTGTAAAGGAACCAAACTATTATAAGGTCATTCTCCACTGTAACTATCTCTTGAATGAATGCACTATAATCATTAATGGAGTAAAATAATCAGAATGTTTTCAATTTTGAATCTGTCCCAATCATGTTTCCAAGTAGATACACTGGACTTGTCAATTCAAACACAGTTTAAAATGCTCCTATGGCAATAGTTGTGTACCCTTTGGGTTATAAGACTGTGGCATGTTTATGTGTGTAAAGCCTTCTGTCCCAAATAATAATACTTTCTCTGAAAGTTACAAACTGAATTAAGATGAGTTTTGAAACAAATGTAGCCAAAAGTAGACTATTCATGGCGTCAGAAGACTTGATTTGGCATTTCCATGAGCCTCAGCTTTGTTCACTATAAAATATTCTTTATGCTTTTAGAGATTTTGTAAGGTTCAATAATATATGTGGATTGTAACTCATGATGCAAAATAAACTATTCATTATATTTAGAAGGAACTATTTCAAAATATATCCAGAATCTGACAACCTTCACCAGTTCTACTGTTACTACTGTAGTTTACAATATATAATTTCTTCCCTGGAATTTCAAAATTGCCTCCTAAGTGATTTCCTGGATTGCCCACTGTTCTTTTTTGTAGCAGTATAGCCAAAGTGATTTTTAAAATTAGATATGTTATTATATCTTTTGAAATTGCCCCACAGTTCTTGGGTGTTATGTTCTCCATCTTTTTGCATTTTAGTTTGGGAAGTTTCTATTGACATATCTTTAAGCTTATCCATTCTTTCCTTGGCTGTGTCCAGTCACAGATGAGCCCATTAACACATTCTTCATTTCAGTTTATGGCTCCAGGGGCTTCTGCTCCAGGTAGAATCTTGGCTGTGACTCTTCAGATCCATCTGTCTCTCCAGATTTCAGGGAGGCAGAAAAGTCCAAGGAAATTTGTTGATTTTCATTTTATTCAGCCATTTTCTTGTAACTACAAGAGTGGCGGCTTCCAAGTTCTTTCCATGTTGGAGCTGAAGCCATAGGTCGAGTGATTTTTTTCAAACTTAAAATTGAATAATTTCTCTGAGAAAACACCATCAATGGCCCCCAATTCACTCAGAGAAAAAGTCAAAGTTCTACAATAGGCTACGAGCCCCTACATGATCTGGTCCCAGCCATACCCACTTCTAAGCCTCCTGAATACCACCCAGTTTTTCTTTTTCTCTTTCTTCCATAGCACTTCACCTTTAATCTAATAAACAGTGTGATCATCTGTTGTTACCATGTGTCTCCGCGGTTGGAATGCATAAGCTCCATGAGGGTGGGGCTCTCTGTCTTGATCCCGGTGCATACCAAAGGCCTAGAACAGGGTCTGGCAACCACTAGGAATTCAAACTTTGCTGAATCAATGGATTCCTTTATTGCATATTATATACTCTCTGAAACTATAGACATATACCATGTGAAATAAATGATGGATCTAAATTTGACTCCAAATGACTTTATCTCTTTTCCATTTCCTTCTATGGTGCTTCAATAAGGATGTACATCAGAGTGAGCTGGGGACCTTTTCCATATACATACCCGGTCCTGAGAGATTCTAAGTTAGTAGTTCCAGCTTGGGACTCAGGAGATATCTAAGAAAATAAAACAAACAATAAAAAATGCTTCTCTATTGGTAGGTAAACTTTTTTCTCCTTTCCTAAGGTTTTCATGAAGAGGGATTATTCCCTAAATAATTCCAACTCTTACATACCCTTTGCACCTCTCCAGAGACGTAGATTTATTACCTAATAGGTGAACTAAGAAGAGTCTCAGTCTCTTCCCCACAGCATCCTTTCTCTTTGAAATAAGTTTGCTTTCCAGCTGAGATCTAGTTGTCTGGTTTGTTAGGAGCAGAGCTAACTGCTCTGGAGGGCTGCAGTTTTCCTGCACTAATGGTGACTCAGTGGATAGGGGGCCCATTGTTAAGACACAAGGAACCCCACTTCCTTCAAGGTAGACTTTGTCTATGATAAAGGTGCTTCTTCTTCTTCTTCTCAGATTGGCTCATACTTTGGTAAAGGGATGATCTCTTGAAAACCCAGCACTTAGGTAGTTCGAATGTGCTCTAATCGCAATCTGATTTGAAAAGCAGCATCTAAGTCTAAAGATTTGTTGTATTTTTGCTACTAGTCTTTCTGTGCACAGAGTCAGCATAAGGTCAGCAAGGTAGTAAATATAAAAAAAATGTAACGTTCTTCATTAACCATAAATATTTTAGCTAAAGAAGAATATTTTAACAAAAATCTGAATATTTTAGAAAAATGTACATCTATGTGTCTGTATATGTGTGTATTGTGTTGTTTGTACCTTGATAATTTTTTACAGTTTCTCTATTTAGATTGTTTATAAGAAAGTCTTGACGCTTTTTTTTTTAACATAATGGTATTGAGTCAAAACACAGTTGAGGAAGACATTCACTAAATTCATTTCACATTGTATATATGCAGGATTGTTCTTCCCTTATTTAAAGATGAAGCCAGTTTTTTATTTGAGGTCACTTTTAATAATGTAAATGTCAATAATATTTAAAATTTTCACATCATTTTGGATGATATAGAGTTAATTGGAAAGAAACAGTTCACTATTTTTAATATATAAGCCAGATTTATGAATGTGGTGACTAGAGATAAACATGTAGTTCAAGTGTAGACTGAATGGTAAATGGGGAAAATTTTGGGTAAGTGTGGAAAAATAGTGATGCAAAGTGCAATATCAAAATACTTTTTCTATGCATCTCTGAAGGTGTTGGTAATAATGCAGCATTACACTAAAAATTTTTATATGATAGATCCTAGAGATAACTTTAATGTAAAATACTGAATATTCTTCTGATAGCAGATGAGAAATATTTCCCTGATAACCTTGTTTTGTTTTAAGTATATATTTTTATTAAAGTGATATACATTATTTTTAAAAGAATAAGTACTATAGAAGTGTCTTCTTCCCTTTCCTTTTTATCCATTTTTTATATCTGGGGATAACTTCTAAGAGGTTTTGGGGTTAGTTTTTCAGGTTCTGTGTCAATGAATATTAAAACATTTTTTCCCGTACTTTGAATGTTATCTGCTGACTTTTTGCTTGATTAAAACTATTTTTATCCCCCTCACCCTTTCTTCTCAACATAATTATAGAATTATTTTTAGTTATATAAAATTTTTAAATTTCAAATTGTACTTCTATGAACATGAACATATATTTCTGATTCCCTGAGGCATTCCTATTTTTGTGAAGTAAAGATATGAATGACCCTACTCTTTCCTCCCTCTTTTTCTCTTTCTACTTTCCAGTTTTTTTAATACATTGTCTTGAGAAATTTTACATCCTTTTATTATCATAATTGCCATTGTGCTTTGACTGTAGGTTGATTCTAAAACCTGGGAATCAAGAAATCAAAATTTTAGGATAGTAATGCCATAAATATTATTCCTTATAGAGCCAAGTTGAGGCCTATGATTGATTTTTCCTCTTTTTTTTCCCCAGAAAATTTTAATTAATTTTTTCTTCTGTAATCTCTGGCTTTATTAGAGCCGTAAGTTTAACCTTGGTCTTAAATGTATTGTCTATTGTATGGATGCTCTGTTTTTTTCCACATAGCCTCCTCCTCAAACTCGGCATTCTGTGGTCATTACCCTGGTTTGCCTTGTGAGCACTTTCCAAAGTACCTCCTAAAAGAAGGTGCACAGGAGATTAAGTTTCTGAGTCCTCTGTGTGTGAAACATTTTTTTCCTTAACGGTCAATTTGTATTTTGGTTGATGTTCGTTTCTAGGTTCAACATTGCTTTCCTGCAGAACTTTGAAGACCTTGCTTTGTTGTTTTCTGGCATCCAGTGTTTTGCAGATTAAAAAGTCTAACATAAGCTCATTTTTGTTCTTTGATGGGTGATTGGTATTTTTTCTGCCCTTTCTCTAGCATCTTCCAGAATTATCTCATTATCCTTGGCATTTTGAAATTTCTCCGTGGTATGCTGTGGAAGAGTGGTAAAAATCCATCTTACTGGGTGGACCACAGTGGCTCAGCAGGTAGAGTTCTCACCTGCCATGCCACAGACCTGGGTTTGATTCCCGGTGCCTGCCCATGCAAAAAAAAAAAAAAGTCCATTTTACTACACTCTTTTGTAGCACTTTCATTATAATGTCTCAAGTCTCCCTTCAGCTATGGGAAATTTCCTTGCATTCTTTTTTTGATTTTCTTGGCTACGTTTTCTCTTTCTGGGATTCCTATCAATTCAAATGAATCTGGATTGCTCTTTTTGACCTACATCTTAGGAGATGATTTTATATACTGAACTTTCCATTGAAATGTTTTATTTGAGGAGTCACATGTTTTTAGAGTAATACTGTTCTTAAACCAGAAAAATAGATGAGAGTCATAGTCATATAAACATTGATGTTACAAAGTATGGGCAACAGAAGAAGGGAGAAAGAAATTCAAAACAAAAAACAAAAACAAAACACAGCTCCATACTTCTGCTAACACTGTTTCAGCAAACAAGATCATAATGCTGTATCCCATTGACATTCGTATATGGTAAACCACAAATGGAGTCTTTTCTACAAGATCACTCCTCTTTGAAATATCAGAGAAACAGGATCAGAATTTGGGGTAGGGGCCTTTTATTTGAGTGGCGGTGGATCCTCTCAGTCCCTCTAGATTTGCTGTTCTATTAATAACAAAATGTCTCTATAAAATATGTTGCATCTTTCCACACATGAGATGAATGAGGCCTCAGATCATGTAGTTCCAAACCAGAGAGTCTTCCATTACCTGCCTATCTCCTGTTATTTTTGGTTGTTTTCTGAATCAGTGCTCTTCTCTGTCTTGAGCCTCTATGGTGTAAGTTGTTTATAGAGCCTGATTTAATCAGTGCCAAATCCTATAATCCATAAATTCCACAAGCACTCTGTGTGGAAATCTTTCACCTCCAAAGTGTTGGATTTGCAATGCTGAGCAAGCTGGCAAGCAGCTATCATCATACACCTATAAAGCCATCAGAAGCTGCAGCAGCCCCTCCTATATACTTTCATCTATTGCCTAGGATCCATGTTTCTTACTAAGGCTTGTGATGTCTTATTGGTCTTATCATCCAGGAAGTGCTGGGGCAGAAGGCTTTTTGGAAGGGTGCTGGTTGGTACCAGTTTTATGGATGAAAGTTTGGAGAGCAAGATTATGACTCAGGGGCAAAGTGGTTCATAATCTCTAGTTTTGGACTTGAGCTCATGTATCTTAATGAAATCCTGTTTCTGTTTGAAGCTATAAGGACTTAGACAATCAAAAGCAGGCATGTCTATGTCTTCATGATAAGAAGGGACTGCTTAGAAAAGTGATGGTCTCAGAAGCCAGTCCAGTTGTTTGCCCTCCATGATTACTTCCAGCTCCACTCCCCAGTAATCATATTATCCCCCAATTGTTCCCTTTCCATAGTTACAGATTCTTGTTTCACATTTGCAATGTATTTTTACATTTCTCTGAGTAAACTAATTCCTCTTTCTCCTTTACCATGGATTGTTGCTTTGCCCTAAAGTCAGTTTTACTTGTAAATATTGGCCTTTTCCTTTCCTGTTGCAGGTTTTCCATAAATGTCTGTTGACACTTGTCTGCTCAATTATATTTAAATGAGCTAATAGAAAAGTGGTCCAGGAGTTTTATGTAGTTTTGAGGGTTTGTCAATTGTCAGGCTCAGCTGTAAGGGGAGTGTGAGGGAACTTGCCATTGTGATGGGTCTCCCCTAATGCCAGTTCATGGGAGGGTTGACCCTGGAGCATCAACATTCTACTACGTGCCATAATTCTCCTTAAGTGATTAATTGAATTCCTTTAATTCTTGTCCTCCTCTTTAATACTTAACTGCCTTTTATTTCATAACAAGGAAAGAGGATTGGAGGATGATACACTCTTTAGTATATAAAACTTCAACTAACACTCTGACTTTAGCCACACTTCTAACTCTTTTCTTTACAGCATCACCTGGAGACTGTCCAAGATTATGCCAGGCAGTTCAGCTGCTTCTGCCTCTACCCCCCTGCTTACGGACTCTAGACTGTGGCTTCCTTCACCCTCCCTTATCACTTATCATTTTTCTCTCTATCAAAAATATGCTATGTATTTAAATAACTTTTAAACTTTTTTATTAATTAAAAAAAATTAACAAACAAAACATTAACAGATCATTCCGTTCTACATATACAATCAGTAATTCTTAATATCATCACATAGTTGCATATTCATTATTTCTTAGAACATTTGCATCGATCTAGAAAAAGAAATAAAAAGACAACAGAAAAAGAAATAAAAAGGTTAACAGAGAAAAAAAAAAGATTATACATACCATACCCCTTACCCCTCACTTTCATTTACCACTAGCATTTCAAACTAAATTTATTTTAACATTTGTTCCCCCTATTATTTATTTTTATTCCATATGTTCTACTCTTCTGTTGATATAGTAGCTAAAAGGAGCATCAGACACAACGTTTTCACATTCACAGAGTCTCATTGTGAAAGCTATATCATTGTTCAATCATCATCAAGAAACATGGCTACTGGAACACAGCTCTACATTTTCAGGCAGTTCCCTCCAGCCTATCCACTACATCTTGAACAACAAGGGGATATCTACTTAATGCGTAAGAATAACCTCCAGGATAACCTCTCGACTCTGTTTGGAATCTCTCAGCCATTGACACTTAGTCTCATTTCACTCTTCCCCCTTTGGTCGAAAAGGTTCTCTCAATCCCTTGATGTTAATTCTCAGCTCATTCTAGGGTTTTTCTCAATCCCTTGATGCTGAGTCTCAGCTCATTCCAGGATTTCTGTCCCACATTGCCAGGAAGGTCCATATCCCTGGGAGTCATGTCCCACGTAGACAGGGGGAGGGTGGTGAGTTTGCTTGTTGTGTAGGCTGGAGAGAGGGGCCACATCTAGCAACAAAAGAGGCTTTCTTGGGGGTGACTCTTAGGCCTAAATTTTTTTTTTATTAATTAAAAAATTAATTAATACAACATTTAGAAATCATTCCATTCTACATATACAATCAATAATTCCCAATATCATCACATAGAGGCATATTCATCATTTCTTAGTACTTTTGCATTGATTTAGAAAAAGAAGTAAAAAGACAACAGAAAAAGAAATAAAATGATAATAGAAAGAAATAAAAAATAAAAAACTATACCTCAGATGCAGCTTCATTCAGTGTTTTAACATAATTACATTACAAGTAGGTAGTATTGTGCTGTCCATTTCTGAGTTTTTGTATCCAGTCCTGTTGCACAGTCTGTATCCTTTCAGCTCCAATTACCCATTATATTACCCTATTTCTATCTCCTGATGGTCTCTGTTACCAATGACATATTCCAAGTTTATTCTCGAATGTCGGTTCACATCAGTGGGACCATGCAGTATTTGTCCTTTAGTTTTTAGCTAGTCTCACTCAGCATAATGTTCTCTAGGTCCATCCATGTTGTTACATGCTTCATAAGTTTATTCTGTCTTAAAGCTGCATAATATTCCATCGTATGTATATACCACAGTTTGTTTAGCCACTTGTCTGTTGATGGACATTTTGGCTGTTTCCATCTCTTTGCAATTGTAAATAATGCTGCTATAAACATTGGTGTGCAAATGTCCGTTTGTGTCTTTGCCCTTAAGTCCTCTGAGTATATACCTAGCAATGGTATTGCTGGGTCGTATGGCAATTCTATATTCAGCTTTTTGAGGAACCACCAAACTGCCTTCCACAGTGGTTGCACTATTTGACATTCCCACCAACAGTGGATAAGTGTGCCTCTTTCTCCACATCCTCTCCAGCACTTGTCATTATCTGTTTTGTTGATAATGGCCATTCTGGTGGGTGTGAGATGATATCTCATTGTGGTTTTGATTTGCATTTTTCTAATGGCCAAGGACATTGAGCATCTCTTCATGTGCCTTATGGCCATTTGTATTTCCTCTTCTGAGAGGTGTCTGTTCAAGTCTTTTTCCCATTTTGTAATTGGGTTGGCTGTCTTTTTGTTGTTGAGTTGAACAATCTCTTTATAAATTCTGGATACTAGACCTTTATCTGACATGTCGTTTCCAAATATTGTCTCCCATTGTGTAGGCTGTCTTTCTACTTTCTTTTTTTTTATTTAAAAACTATTTTTTTTATTAATTAAAAAAAGAATTAACAAAACAATTATAAATCATTCCAATCTACATGTACAATCAGTAATTCTCAATAACATCACATAGTTGCATATTCATCATTTCTTAGTACATTTGCATCGATTTAGAAAAAGAAATAAAAAGACAACAGAATAAGAATTAAAACAATAATAGAAAGAAAAACAAAAACAAAAACAAAAACAAAAACAAAAACCCTATACCTCACATGCAGCTTCATTCAGTGTTTTAACATAATTGCATTACAATTGGGTAGTATTGTGCTGTCCATTTCTGAGTTTTTATATCCAGTCCCGTTGTACAGTCTATATCCCTTCAGCTCCAATTATCCCTTCTCTTTTTTCTTTTTTTTTTTTAATTAACGGAAAAAAAGAAATTAACCCAACATTTAGAGATCATACCATTCTACATATGCAATCATTAATTCTTAATATCATCACATAGATGCATGATCATCATTTCTTAGTACATATGCATTGGTTTAGAAGAACTAGCAACATAACCGAAAAAGATACAGAATGTTAATAGAGAAAAAAATAAAAGTAATAATAGTAAAATCAAAACAAAACAAAACAAAACAAAAACCTATAGCTCAAATGCAGCTTCATTCAGTGTTTTAACATGATTACTTTACAATTAGGTATTATTGTGCTGTCCATTTTTGAGTTTTTGTATCTAGTCCTGTTACACCGTCTGTATCCCTTCAACTCCAATTGGCCATTATCTTACCCTGTTTCTACCTCCTGCTGGACTCTGTTATCAAGGACATATTCCAAATTTATTCTCGAATGTCTGTTCACATCAGTGGGACCATACAGTATTTGTCCTTTAGTTTTTGGCTAGACTTACTCAGCATAATGTTCTCTAGGTCCATCCATGTTATTACATGCTTCATAAGTTTATCCTGTCTTAAAGCTGCATAGTATTCCATCGTATGTATATACCACAGTTTCTTTAGCCACTCTTCTGTTGATGGAGATTTTGACTGTTTCCATCTCTTTGCAATTGTAAATAACGCTGCTATAAACATTGGTGTGCAAATGTCCGTTTGTGTCTTTGCCCTTAAGTCCTTTGAGTATATTCCCAGCAATGGTATTGGTGGGTCGTATGGGAATTCTATATTCAGCTTTTTGAGGAACCACCAAACTGCCTTCCACAGTGGTTGCACCATTTGACATTCCCACCAACAGTGGATAAGTGTGCCTCTTTCTCCGCATCCTCTCCAGCACTTGTCATTTTCTGTTTTGTTGATAATGGCCATTCTGGTGGGTGTGAGATGATATCTAATTGTGGTTTTGATTTGCATTTCTCTAATGGCCAGGGACATTGAGCATCTCTTCATGTGCCTTTTGGCCATTTGTATTTCCTCTTCTGATAGGTGTCTGTTCAAGTCTTTTTCCCATTTTGTAATTGGGTTGGCTGTCTTTTTGTTGTTGAGATGAACAATCTCTTTATAAATTCTGGATACTAGACTTTTATCTGATATATCATTTCCAAATATTGTCTCCCATTGTGAAGGCTGTCTTTCTACTTTCTTGATGAAGTTCTTTGATGCACAAAAGTGTTTAATTTTGAGGAGTTCCCATTTATTTATTTCCTTCTTCAGTGCTCTTGCTTTAGGTTTAAGGTCCATAAAACAGCCTCCAGTTGTAAGATCCATAAGATATCTCCCAACATTTTCCTCTAACTGTTTTATGGTCTTAGACCTAATGTTTAGATCTTTGATCCATTTTGAGTTAACTTTTGTATAGGGTGTGAGAGATGGGTCTTCTTTCATTCTTTGCATATGGATATCCAGTTCTCTAGGCACCATTTATTGAAGAGAGTGTTCTGTCCCAGGTGAGTTGGCTTGACTGCCTTATCAAAGATCAAATGTCCATAGATGAGAGGGTCTATATCTGAGCACTCTATTCGATTCCATTGGTCGATATATCTATCTTTATGCCAATACCATGCTGTTTTGACCACTGTGGCTTCATAATATGCCTTAAAGTCAGGCAGCGCGAGACCTCCAGCTTCGTTTTTTTCCCTCAAGATGCTTTTAGCAATTCGGGGCACCCTGCCCTTCCAGATAAATTTGCTTATTGGTTTTTCTATTTCTGAAAAATAAGTTGTTGGGATTTTGATTGGTATTGCATTGAATCTGTAAATCAATTTAGGTAGGATTGACATCATAACTATATTTAGTCTTCCAATCCATGAACACGGTATGCCCTTCCATCTATTTAGGTCTTCTGTGATTTCTTTTAGCAGTTTTTTGTAGTTTTCTTTATATAGGTTTTTTGTCTCTTTAGTTAAATTTATTCCTAGGTATTTTATTCTTTTAGTTGCAATTGTAAATGGGATTCGTTTCTTGATTTCCCCCTCAGCTTGTTCATTACTAGTGTATAGAAATGCTACAGATTTTTGAATGTTGATCTTGTAACCTGCTACTTTGCTGTACTCATTTATTAGCTCTAGTAGTTTTGTTGTGGATTTTTCCGGGTTTTCGGCGTATAGTATCATATCGTCTGCAAACAGTGATAGTTTTACTTCTTCCTTTCCAATTTTGATGCCTTGTATTTCTTTTTCTTGTCTAATTGCTCTGGCTAGAACCTCCACCACAATGTTGAATAATAGTGGTGATAGTGGACATCCTTGTCTTGTTCCTGATCTTAGGGGGAAAGTTTTCAATTTTTCCCCATTGAGGATGATATTAGCTGTGGGTTTTTCATATATTCCCTCTATCATTTTAAGGAAGTTCCCTTGTATTCCTATCTTTTGAAGTGTTTTCAACAGGAAAGGATGTTGAATCTTGTCAAATGCCTTCTCTGCATCAATTGAGATGATCATGTGATTTTTCTGCTTTGATTTGTTGATATGGTGTATTACATTAATTGATTTTCTTATGTTGAACCATCCTTGCATACCTGGGATGAATCCTACTTGGTCATGATGTATAATTCTTTTAATGTGTTGTTGGATACGATTTGCTAGAATTTTATTGAGGATTTTTGCATCTGTATTCAATAGAGAGATTCGTCTGTAGTTTTCTTTTTTTGTAATATCTTTGCCTGGTTTTGGTATGAGGGTGATGTTGGCTTCATAGAATGAATTAGGCAGTTTTCCCTCCACTTCGATTTTTTTGAAGAGTTTGAGGAGAATTGGTACTAATTCTTTCTGGAACGTTTGGTAGAATTCACATGTGAAGCCATCTGGTCCTGGACTTTTCTTTTTAGGAAGCTTTTGAATGACTAATTCAATTTCTTTACTTGTGATTGGTTTGTTGAGGTCATCTATGTCTTCTTGAGTCAAAGTTGGTTGTTCATGTCTTTCCAGGAACCCGTCCATTTCATCTAAATTGTTGTATTTATTAGCGTAAAGTTGTTCATAGTATCCTGTTATTACCTCCTTTATTTCTGTGAGATCAGTAGTTATGTCTCCTCTTCCATTTCTGATCTTATTTATTTGCATCCTCTCTCTTCTTCTTTTTGTCAATCTTGATAGGGGCCCATCAATCTTATTGATTTTCTCATAGAACCAACTTCTGGTCTTATTGATTTTCTCTACTGTTTTCATATTTTCAATTTCATTTATTTCTGCTCTGATCTTTGTTATTTCTTTCCTTTTGCTTGCTTTGGGATTAGTTTGCTGTTCTTTCTCCAGTTCTTCCAATTGAACAGTTTATTCCTGCATTTTTGCCTTTTCTTCTTTTCTGATATAGGCATTTAGGGCAATAAATTTCCCTCTTAGCACTGCCTTCGCTGCATCCCATAAGTTTTGATATGTTGTGTTTTCATTTTCATTTGCCTCGAGGTATTTACTAATTTCTCTTGCAATTTCTTCTTTGACCCACTTGTTGTTTAAGAGTGTGTTGTTGAGCCTCCAGGTATTTGTGAATTTTCTGGCGTTCCGCCTATTATTGATTTCCAACTTCATTCCTTTATGGTCTGAGAAAGTGTTGTGTATGATTTCAATCTTTTTAAATTTGCTAAGACTTGCTTTTTGACCCAGCATATGGTCTATCTTTGAGAATGATCCATGAGCACTTGAGAAAAAGGTGTATCCTGCTGTTGTGGGATGTAATGTCCTATAAATGTCTGTTAAGTCTAGCTCCTTTATAGTAATATTCAGATTCTCTATTTCTTTATTGATCCTCTGTCTAGATGTTCTGTCCATTGATGAGAGTGGGGGATTGAAGTCTCCAACTATTATGGTATTTGTGTCTATTTCCCTTTTCAGTGTTTGCAGTGTATTCCTCACGTATTTTGGGGCATTCTGGTTCAGTGCATAAATATTTATGATTGTTATGTCTTCTTGTTTAATTGTTCCTTTTATTCGTATATAGTGTCCTTCTTTGTCTCTTTTAACTGTTTTACATTTGAAGTCTA
This sequence comes from Tamandua tetradactyla, assembly GCF_023851605.1. Taxonomy (NCBI): domain Eukaryota; kingdom Metazoa; phylum Chordata; class Mammalia; order Pilosa; family Myrmecophagidae; genus Tamandua; species Tamandua tetradactyla. Next base: position 114,131,918 of record NC_135327.1, read on the forward strand.
ACTTGTTGGATATTAGTATAGCCACTCCTGCTATTTTCTGGTTGTTATTTGCATGAAATATCTTTTCCCAACCTTTCACTTTCAACCTATGTTTATCTTTGGGTCTAAGATGTGTTTCCTGTAGACAGCATATAGAAGGATCCTGTTTTTTAATCCATTCTGCCAGTCTATGTCTTTTGATTGGGGAATTCAGTCCATTAACATTTAGTGTTATCACTGTTTGGGTAATACTTTCCTCTACCATTTTGCCTTTTGTATTATATATATCATATCTGACTTTCCTTCTTTCTACACTCTTCTCCACACTTCTCTCTTCTGTCTTTTTGTATCTGACTCTAGTGCTCCCTTTAGTATTTCTTGCAGAGCTGGTCTCTTGGTCACAAATTCTCTCAGTGACTTTTTGTCTGAGAATGTTTTAATTTCTCCCTCATTTTTGAAGGACAATTTTGCTGGATATAGAATTCTTGGTTGGCAGTTTTTCTCTTTTAGTAATTTAAATATATCATCCCACTGTCTTCTAGCCTCCATGGTTTCTGCTGAGAAATCTACACATAGTCTTATTGGGTTTCCCTTGTATGTGATGGATTGTTTTTCTCTTGCTGCTTTCAAGATCCTCTCTTTCTCTTTGACCTCTGACATTCTAACTAGTAAGTGTCTTGGAGAACGCCTATTTGGGTCTAATCTCTTTGGGGTACGCTGCACTTCTTGGATCTGTAATTTTAGGTCTTTCATAAGAGTTGGGAAATTTTCAGTGAAAATTTCTTCCATTAGTTTTTCTCCTCCTTTTCCCTTCTCTTCTCCTTCTGGGACACCCACAACACGTATATTTGTGCGGTTCATATTGTCCTTGAGTTCCCTGATACCCTGTTCAAATTTTTCCATTCTTTTCCCGATAGTTTCTGTTTGTTTTTGGAATTCAGATGTTCCATCCTCCAAATCACTAATTCTATCTTCTGTCTCTTTGAATCTATCATTGTAGGTATCCATTGTTTTTTCTATCTTTTCTACTTTGTCCTTCACTTCCATAAGTTCTGTGATTTGTTTTTTCAGTTTTTCTATTTCTTCTTTATGTTTAGCCCATGTCTTCTTCATGTCCTCCCTCAATTTATCGATTTCGTTTTTGAAGAGGTTTTCCATTTCTGTTCATATATTTAGCATTAGTTGTCTCAGCTCCTGTATCTCATTTGAACTATTGGTTTGTTCCTTTGACTGGGCCATATTTTCAATTATTTGAGCGTGATCCGTTATCTTCTGTTGGCGTCTGCGCATTTAGACAGATTTCCCTGGGTATTGGATCCAAAAGTTTGGAAGATTTTCCTGTGACATCTATGGGTTCTATTTTTCTTATCCTGCCCAGTAGGTGGCGCTCGTGACACACGTTTGTCTGCGGGTCCCACCAGTAAAAGGTGCTGTAGGTCCTTAAACTTTGAAAAACTCTCGCCGTCCGGTGGGTTCGCTAGCCGAAGCGGCTTGAGCCGGCCCGGGGTCCGAACGCAGGGAGGGTTGCTGGTCGCCGCAGCCCGGGAAAGAGCCCGTCCAAATTTCCTAGTTGGCCCTGGGCGACAAGCGTGGCGGGAGGGCGCCAGCGGCAGCAGCCCGCCCAAGAGAGTGCACGTTCCCCAGGAGTCACGGGTTTGGAAGGGGCCTCCCCCACCCGTCACCGTTCTCCGCGACCTGGGGATTTCCGATCCAATTCTCTCAGTTGGTCCGGGGGGCTGCGCGTGGTGTGGGCGCCAGCCGCCTTGGTTTCAGGGGACCACCTCTCTAATTCTCCCAGTCGGCCTGGGAAGGGGGAAGGGAGTAACTCCGGCCGCTTGCCACCCCGCCCGGTGAGGCCCGCGCACCTCAGCGATCTCACCCGAGCTGCTTCTCTCAGCCAGCCAGCCGTTCCAGGATAGGGTACGTTGTCTTTTTTATCTCTGTTGAGGCTTTGGGCGCTTTCTGTATCATTTCTACTCCCCTAGTAGCTGTCCTGGAGAAGAAACTAAGATCCGCGTGTCTTACTAAGCCGCCATCTTCCTCTTTCTACTTTCTTGATGAAGTTCTTTGATGCACAAAAGTGTTTTATTTTGAGGAGCTCCCATTTCTTTCTTTCTTTCTTCAGTGCTCTTGCTTTAGGTTTAAGGTCCATAAAACCGCCTCCAATTGTAAGATTCATAAGATATCTCCCTACATTTTCCTCTAACTGTTTTATGGTCTTAGACCTAATGTTTAGATCTTTGATCCATTTTGAGTTAACTTTTGTATAGGGTGTGAGATACGGGTCCTCTTTCATTCTTTTGCATATGGATATCCAGTTCTCTAGGCACCATTTATTGAAGAGAGTGTTCTGTCCCAGGTGAGTTGGCTTGACTGCCTTATCAAAGATCAAATGTCCATAGATGAGAGGGTCTATATCTGAGCACTCTATTCGATTCCATTGGTTGATATATCTATCTTTATGCCAATACCATGCTGTTTTGACCACTGTGGCTTCATAATATGCCTTAAAGTCCGGCAGCTTGAGACGTCCAGCTTCGTTTTTTTTCCTCAAGATACTTTTAGGAATTCGGGGCTCCCTGCCCTTCCAGATAAATTTGCTCATTGGTTTTTCTATTTCCAAAAAATAAGTTGTTGGGATTTTGATTGGTATTGCTTTGAATCTGTAAATCAATTTAGGTAGAATTGACATCTTAACTATATTTAGTCTTCCAATCCATGAACACGGTATGCCCTTCCATCTATTTAGGTCATCTGTGATTTCTTTTAACAGTTTTTTGTAGTTTTCTTTGTATAGGTCTTTTGTCTCTTTAGTTAAATTTATTCCTAGGTATTTTATTCTTTTAGTTGCAATTGTAAATGGAATTCGTTTCTTGATTTCCCCCTCAACTTGTTCATTGCTAGTGTATAGAAACACTACCGATTTTTGAATGTTGATCTTGTAACCCGCTACTTTGCTGTACTCACTTATTTGCTCTAGTAGTTTTACTGTGGATTTTTCAGGGTTTTCGGTGTATAGTATCCTATCATCTGCAAACAGTGATAGTTTTACTTCTTCCTTTCCAATTTTGATGACTTGTATTTCTTTTTCTTGTCTAATTGCTCTGGCTAGAACTTCCAACACGATGTTGAATAACAGTGGTGATAGTGGACATCCTTGTCTTGTTCCTGATCTTAGGGGGAAAGTTTTCAATTTTTCCCCATTGAGGATGATATTAGCTGTGGGTTTTTCATATATTCCCTCTATCATTTTAAGGAAGTTCCCTTGTATTCCTATCTTTTGAAGTGTTTTCAACAGGAAAGGATGTTGAATCTTGTCAAATGCCTTCTCTGCATCAATTGAGATGATCATGTGATTTTTCTGCTTTGATTTGTTGATATGGTATATTACATTAATTGATTTTCTTATGTTGAACCATCCTTGCATACCTGGGATGAATCTTACTTGGTCATGATGTATAATTCTTTTAATGTCTTGCTGGATTCGATTTGCTAGAATTTTGTTGAGGATTTTTGCATCTATATTCATTAGAGAGATTGGTCTGTAGTTTTCTTTTTTGCAATATCTTTGCCTGGTTTTGGTATGAGGGTGATGTTGGCTTCATAGAATGAATTAGGTAGCTTTCCCTCCACTTCAATTTTTTTGAAGAGTTTGAGCTGGGTTGGTTCTAATTCTTTCTGGGATGTTTGGTAGAATTCACATGTGAAGCTGTCTGGTCCTGGACTTTTGTTTTTGGGAAGCTTTTGAATGACTGATTCAATTTCTTTACTTGTGATTGGTTTGTTGAGGTCATCTATATCTTCTTGAGTCTAAGTTGGTGGTTCATGCCTTTCTAGGAACCTGTCCATTTCATCTACATTGTTGTATTTATTAGCATAAAGTTGTTCATAGCATCCTGTTATTGCCTCCTTTATTTCTGTGAGGTCAGTGGTTATGTCTACTCTTCCTTTTCTGATCTTATTTATTTGTGTCCTTTCTCTTCTTCTTTTTGTCAGTCTTGCTAAGGGCCCATCAATCTTGTTGATTTTCTCATAGAACCAACTTCTGATCTTATTGATTCTCTCTATTGTTTTCATGTTCTCAATTTCATTTATTTCTGCTCTAATCTTTGTTATTTCTTTCCTTTTGCTTGCTTTGGGGTTAGTTTGCTGTTCTTTCTCCAGTTCTTCCAGGTGGACAGTTAATTCCCGAATTTTTGCCCTTTCTTCTTTTTTGATATAGGCATTTAGGGCAATAAATTTCCCTCTTACCACTGCCTTTGCTGCGTCCCATAGGTTTTGATATGTTGTGTTTTCATTTTCCTTCACCTCGAGATATTTACTAATTTCTCTTGTAATTTATTCCTTGACCCACTGGTTGTTTAAGAGTGTGTTGTTGAGCCTCCACATATTTGTGAATTTTCTGGCACTCTGCCTATTATTGATTTCCAACTTCATTCCTTTATGGTCTGAGAAAGTGTTGTGTATGATTTCAATCTTTTTAAATTTTTTGAGACTTGCTTTGCGACCCAGCATATGGTCTATCTTTGAGAATGATCCATGAACACTTGAGACAAAGGTGTATCCTGCTGTTGTGGGGTGTAATGTCCTATAAATGTCTGTTAAGTCTAGCTCATTTATTGTAATATTCAAATTCTCTGTTTCTTTCTTGATCCTCTGTCTAGATGTTCTGTCCATTGATGAGAGTGGGGAAATTGTAGTCTCCAACTATTATTGTGGATGTGTCGATTTCGCTTTTCAGTATTTGCAGTGTATTCCTCATGTATTTTGGAGCATTTTGATTCGGTGCGTAAATATTTATGATTGTTATGTCTTCTTGTTTAATTGTTCCTTTTATTAGTAGATAGTATCCTTCTTTGTCTCTTTTAACTGTTTTTCATTTGAAGTCTAATTTGTTGGATATTAGTATAGCTACTCCTGCTCTTTTCTGGTTGTTATTTGCATGAAATATCTTTTCCCAACCTTTCACTTTCAACCTATGTTTATCTTTGGGTCTAAGATGTGTTTCCTCCAGACAGCATATAGAAGGATCCTGTTTTTTAATCCATTCTGCCAGTCTATGTCTTTTGATTGGGGAATTCAGTCCATTAACATTTAGTGTTATCACTGTTTGGGTAATACTTTCCTCTACCATTTTGCCTTTTGTATTATATATATCATATCGAATTTTCCTTCTTTCTACACTCTTCTCCACACCTCTCTCTTCTGTTTTTTTGTATCTGACTCTAGTGCTCCCTTTAGTATTTCTTGCAGAGCTGGTCTCTTGGTCATAAATTCTCTCAGTGACTTTTTGTCTGAAAATGTTTTAATTTCTCCCTCATTTTTGAAGGACAATTTTGCTGGATATAGAATTCTTGGTTGGCAGTTTTTCTCTTTTAGTAATTTAAATATATCATCCCACTGTCTTCTTGCCTCCATGGTTTCTGCTGAGAAATCTACACATAGTCTTATTGGGTTTCCCTTGTATGTGATGGATTGTTTTTCTCTTGCTGCTTTCAAGATCCTCTCTTTCTCTTTGACCTCTGACATTCTAACTAGTAAGTGTCTTGGAGAACACCTACTTGGATCTGTTCTCTTTGGGGTGCGCTGCACTTCTTGGATCTGTCATTTTAAGTCTTTCATAAAATTTGGGAAATTTTCAGTGATAATTTCTTCCATTATTTTTTCTCCTCCTTTTCCCTTCTCTTCTCCTTCTGGGACACCCACAACATGTATATTTGTGCATATTATCATTCAATTCCCTGAGCCCGTGCTCAAATTTTCCCATTCTTTTCCCTATAGTTTCTGTTTCTTTTTGGATTTCAGATGTTCCATCTTCCAGTTCACTAATTGTAACCTCTGTCTCTTTAAATCTACCATTTTAAGTTTCCATTGTTTTTTCATCTCTTCTACTGTATCTCTCATTCCCATAAGTTCTGTGATTTGTTTTTTCAGACTTTCCATTTCTTTTTTTTTTTCATTCCATGCCTTCTTCATGTCCTCCCTCAATTTATTGATTTGGTTTTTGAAGAGGTTTTCCATTTCTGTTCGTATATTCAGAATTAGTTGTCTCAGCTCCTGTATCTCATTTGAACTATTGGTTTGTTCCTTTGACTGGGCCATATCTTTAATTTTCCTGGTGTGATTTGTTATTTTTTGCTGGCGTCTGGACATTTAATCAGATTTCCCGGAGTGTGAGCCCAGCAGGTTGAAAGACTTTCCTGTGAAGTCTCTGGGCTCTGTTTTTCTTATCCTGCGCAGTATGTGGTGCTTGTCTATCTGCGGGTCCCTCCAGCAAAAAATGTTGTGGCTCCTTTAATTTTGGAAGGCTCTCCCTGCTGGGTGCTTGGTGGAGACAGAGGAACGGTTGTAGGCTGGTTTTAATTGCTTCTAATTGCGAAGTCCTGGGATCTTAATTCCTTGAGAGAGGGATTCCACCTGAGTTGCCTTTCACCCCTCCCGTGGGGAAGGTTCAGGTGGTAGAGAGCCTTGAAAGCAGCCTGTTTCTGCATTTGGGGCAGTTGCAACCTGTGTAATCCCGGCATTGAGTCCAGCGGCAACCAAGCCTCCGTAGAAAGAGCCGCAGAAGGCTCTGTTTTGCCCCCTTTTCTCTTTTTCAGTTAGCCCAATAGGCAACTTCTGCCTTGATCAGTTTCGCCTGAGCTGGGGGCCTATTTTTAGTAGTTAGAATTTGTTTATTAATGCCACTATTGGTGTTTGGTTGGACTCAGTCCCTGCTACTGTTGGAGACTCTTTCCTTTCCCTCCGGGAAGTCGCCTGTGGGGAAGGAGCACCGGTCGCCGGCTGCCGCAGCTTGGGGAACTCGCTGATCTGAGACTCACTGCTGGTCCGGGAAGCCGCCCGTGAGGGAGGGGCACTGGCCGCCAGCCACCACGGCCCGGGGAAGTGAGCGCCACTCAGGGAACTCACCACTGCGGAGTCTCACAGCCGGTCCAGACTGGGGTACGCTGTGTGTTTGGTCTCTGTCGTGGCTCCGGGAGCTGTTCTGTACTGTTTCTGGTTATTTAGTAGTTGTTCTGGAGGAGGAACTAAGATGCACGCACCTTACTAAGCCGCCATCTTGGCCCCTCCCTTAAATAATTTTTAAAATAAACAACTTTGCTATTATTTTAATGGTAGTCTTGGGGAAGAGGAATTATTAAATATTTTTCTTATAATGATTGTGGTAGTTTGAAGCTGTATGCATCCCAGAAAAACATGTTCTTAGATCTCATCCATTCCTGTGGGTGTAAATCCATGGTAAGTAGAAACTTTTGATGAGGCTACTTCTGTTAAAGTGTGACCCACCTCATTCAGGATGTATAATAATCCAAATACTGGAGTCCTTTATAAACAGAATGAAAAGAGAGAGGGAGGGAGAGAGCAAGAGGAAGGAGGAGAGGGAGACAATGAGAGAGAGCCACGGAAGCAGGAAGCTGTGCGCAATAAACCAGGAAGAGAAGGGAGAGACCAGCAGATGTCACCATATACCTTGCCATATGACAGAGCACACAGGAATTGCCAGCATCTGGCCTTTGAGAAGGAAGCATTGTGTTGATGATGCCTTGATTTGGATATTTTCCTGGTTTTAAACTGTGAGCTAATAAATTCCTCTTGTTAAGCCCATCCATGTCATGGAATCTGCTTTAAGCAGGCTAGGAAATGAAAACAACCATCTTGACTGGCTGCTTCTCAATGTATTATTTTCTAGTGGCAGAAATGAACACTTGGTTGTCTCATGTCTGTTGATGACCAAAGTCCTATTGTGGAGAAAAAAATCCTATTGTGGGAACAGTAAGGGGAGGGAAGAGAAACAGATGACTATCAATTATTGAGCATCTACTATATTTTATGCATTCTTTTGGGTCCATGGGATAAGGAAATATATAGCTGCACTTAGTATTATTTATTTTCCATATCAATTTACTGACATTTTGAGAGGTTAATTAATTTGAACATTTCACATAGTAACAGGGTACATTAACAGGATACATTCACATCTTAACTTAAAAACGTGTCCTTTCCATTATGCCATAGTGTCTTCATATCTTGTGGGATCTACAAGTCTAGATGATGAGTTCTCACAGCTTCGGTTTATTGTGTATGTAATAGCAACACACTTCTCTCAAGATATTAGTTCAGAGATTTCTGCAGCAAATTAATGCAGTAAAGATAAAACCATTTTAGAAATCAATTAATATAAAATATCACCGAAAACTGAAAGCATAGACAATTTTAATATTAAACATCACATCAGTTTATTTGTTGAGTGCTTTGAAATAATACAAGGAAGCTATTTTTCTCCTAATAACTATGTTAAAAGTGCTATTTTCCAATTTGAAGATGAAATTGAGTCAGCACCTTGTACCTCATGTTCCCCTAACTCTTTTCATAAATTACATTCAGTAAATTCCTTTGCTGGTTTCTTTTTCAATAGTGTTTTCAGGAGTTCTAAGATATAGCTGTGTTCTCTTTAGCCAGTTGAAAACAGAGGTTATTTTAGGAAAAATGTTTCATTTCTTATTAAAGTGATCCAATCCTAACAGGGAAATCAAAAGGTAATGAATGATGCAGCATATGCCCCGCCCCCAGGACTTTTCTCTATTCAAATTCAGTTTTGTACTTTGTGGAGTATTAATTCTAAGTGGATTTTTAACATTCTTTCTTTATGTTTATGGTTCTATAGAAATGAAATTATTAAGATTTGAAAAGCCAGATCTCAGGAGAATTATAACCTACTTGATATTGTTGAAATGAAAGAAATCATTAGATTAATTTTTGAAAAAAAATATTTTTATGTAAAAATAAAATTTTTTAAAATCTTGGAACAGTTTTAAATTGTATTATACTGATTAGCTCAATGATTTTGAGGAGTAAAATTATTTAATATATTTTCATAGAACTTTACCTTGTTTTTTAGCATTACTTAACTAGATTTAATGCAATTAGTGGTAATGGATAGATCTTTACTTATCTTTCTTTAGAGCCCTTGGCATTTTCTCTCTGTATTCAGTCTTTTTTCATCAATATAAATAATGAGACACTTGAAGTGCTGATTAGGTTTTAGGTTCTCCTTAAAGCAATAAAAAGCAGTGTGATTATCACCTCTATTTAATAATCCTCTTTGCGTCTCCTCCCTATGTCAATGCTAGAGCTGAAATTCACTGTTTAATTTGTATTAAATATTTTACACTGTACTCCCAGGAGAAGGCCAAGTGTAACTTCACCAGCTAGGCTAATATCCAATGAAATATGAGGTTTCATTAGCCACTATTTGGAGGATTGCAGTGCAAATCAATTTTCTTTTATTTTTTACAAAATGTTTTAGTTGAAAAAGGATGTTAGAGATCAATGGGTTCTCTACCAAACATAGCAGTTTATCTTGTAGCATCCTTTCTAGGAAGCATCTAGCCTTTGCTTAACTGTTCATGTGTTTATGGTCCCTGTGCTGGTTTGAAAGGAAGTATGCCCCCTAGAAAAGCCATGTTTTGATCAAAACCCCATTTCATAAAGGTGAGGTAGTCCCTATTCAATACTGTATATTTGAAACTGTAATCAGATCATCTCCCTGGATTATGTGATTTAGTCAAGAGTGGATAAGCTGGATTAGGTTATGACATGTCTCCACCCATTTGGCTGGGTCTTGATTGCTTTATTGGAGTCCTATAAAAGAGGAAGTGTTTTGGAGAATGAGAGATTTGGAGAGAGCAGAGAATGCTGCAGCACCACGTAGCAGAGAGTTCACCAGCCAGAGACCTTTGGAGATGAAGAAGGAAAACGCCTCCCAGGGAGCTTCATGAAACCAGAAGCCAGGAGAGAAAGCTAGCAGATGATGCCGTGTTCGCCATGTGCCCTTCCAGCTGAGAGAGAAGCCATGACTGTGTTTGCCATGCGCCTTCTCAGCTGAGAGAGAAACCCTGAACTTCATTGGCCTTCTTGAACCAAGTATCTTTTCCTGGATGCCTTTGATTGGACACATCTATAGACCTGTTTTAATTGGGACATTTTCTTGGCCTTGGAACTATAAACTAGCAACTCATTAAATTCCCCCTTTTAAAAGCCATTCCGTTGCTGGTATATTGCATTCTGGCCGCTAGCAAACTAGAACAGTCCCTACTTTGAGATGGACTCTTCCACTGTAAGGCGGCTATAAAGGTTAGGAAATTCATTAGCTAAATCTGTCTCCTTGTCACTTCTATCTATAAATTTTCATCCTATACCATGAGGCAACATCAAATGTTTGTTTTAACACATCTTATTATGCATGATAATTATTCATGATAATATAAACAAGGAAGACAAATACATGTGTGAATTCTTGAAAAAGAAATGAGAACATAGGTTCATTTTTAGGTTTTGTAAGAAGAATCAGAGGTCAAGGACTGTCTCTGATTTTCTCTCAACAGAGTGGCAGAGAAGAAAGAATATTTAAATAAGCAGATTAAATATACTTCCAGAGGTTAAATTTCTGATCTGTTTAGGCTAGTGGAGACAAATGAAAAAAAAGAAGACAGAGTGTAAGATTGGGAATGTTAACTGTGGGCATTGGTCATTAGACCAAAGTTTATGATAAGTTCATGAAGTCCTTCCAGGGAACAGAGCCAAATAAAGTGGAATAAATGAAACAGATGTATTATTTAGTAGTTTAGGATTTTTCTTATTAGTCCTTTATCACATATCAAATTTGTATTTCACATTGAAAAAATAAACTTTTACCTGTAAATTATTAGATTAAAATTTGTTATATAAACCATCAATTGAATATTGATTGAGATTTGTCACTTTACATGTTTCTGAGTTAGTCAATAAATTTTCCTTCTACCAGATGCCATCTTTTATTTAGTGGCTTTAGGTTGGAGACAGTTACTTAGGAAGATATTAAAAAGCCTCACTGATAATTGCCTCTTAACCTTGGGGATAGAAACTGCTAGTTGTCCCTAAAACTTCCATTACCCACTTCTACCTTACTTATAGGAAACTGCTTGCTGATAACATACATTTTTTAAACCTTCCTTGGAATTAAAGTGGCCAGTGAGATGTCAGTATAAGGTGTGGTGTTCTAAAAAAAGAAGAGCTTCAATTTAAGCATGATGACTCATCTGAGAGGGGTGCCTGTTTCCCCTTCACTGTCTTTTCTGATTAAACTAGATGGCTGACACCTCAGCAGCCATCTTGGACCGTGAGGCAGTGTTGGCATTGGAAGCCAATGCTAAAGATTAAGGGGCAGAAAGACAGGCTGAGATCAGATCTCTGATGACTGTGGAATTGCCATACCAACTCTGGACTCCATGTTCTAATTTTTTTACTCAAAGGAGAAATAAACTATCTTTTTTAAACCATTGTTATTTGAGGGAAGAGAGTTCTATTATATGCAGACAAAGGTAATATTACCTGACAGACACTCAAATTAAATTTACTGATGTGAAGAAATGGTACAAGAGAGTTAGACCTTGCTTCTATTTCTGAAAATAATATTATAATTCAGGAATTGCCGTGTCATAGAACCAGTCATGATGCATTTTAGAGATATTCAGCATTATGTTTTATGGGTTAAAACCTACGGGTTAAAAGTAGATTGATGAAAAACTGTTAAACATCATGCATCAACCCAGAGGCTTGGGAAGATAGTATCAGGGTTAAATTCTAGTTTAGTACTTATTGGGTAACTCCAGAGCAGTTACATAACCTCTCTAAACCTTTGCTTCATCCATAAATTGTGTCTAATAACAATTTCTATCTTGTAGATTTGATGTGAAAGTAACTGAGTTAATACAGAAAAAGAATTTAGCACAGCGGCTAGCCCTTACTAGAGGCCAGTTATTGCTATTGTCTATGTTTTGGTGACTAAACATAGATGATTCATTTTCCTTCCTGACTTAATTGAATTGTTCCATATTTTGCTGCTTATTATTATTATTCCCAATATCCATAATATACAGAATTTCTCCTGTCCATGTCTTTTAATAGTGGCTGATTTATAGGGAGACGTAACAGGAAGTATATACTGAGAACAGTATTAGTTAGTTCCAAAAATTTTCTTTCTAATTACCAAATTCAGGGAGAGAAATTTATGGGAGTGAAACCTTAAAAATATTACAGATTTGTATTTTCCTTGTTTGTTAGGAATTCATGATGTGTTTCAAGATTCAAGAAGTGAAATAATAGCTATATTATAAAAATATAAAATCATATAATATTACAAATTATTAAACTTGAAGCAACTGAGAATTTCTCTGCACATCCTATTGATGTGGTCTCCTTGAGGCCAGATTCAAAGTCCTTCATGAGTCATTCCCCGTTCTGTTTATTTTATGGTCTAGGTCAGATAATTTCCTTCTTAGGTATATCAATTCAATTTGGGCATTGATGCAAATGTGGATTTAGTTATGATGATCAAGGATCGTTAGGGCCTTGCACCTCTGTACCTAGTGATAAGCATTAAAGGTCAATAAAAGTCAAGGTCAGACTTCCAAATCGGAGTTTTTCTTGCTCCTTCACATTACTTGAGAGATGTTTGATAGAGACTTGAAGTCATGGAATATCCTTAATCAACGGAACTCAGTGCTTGTTAGCTGGGTTTAGTATTATTTTAAAAGTTAAAATAATCGAGGAGCTTGAAAGCAATAAACGTGAACTCCCATAGGATTGAAGGTGAAAGTGTTGCCTCAAACAGTCTCATCTGTTACTGACTGAGATGTGTGGCTCTATAATATGTCAGGGGACATTTATTTTTTAAATTTAAAATTGATGGGAAAACTTCTCATCACATAGTTATTAACTCAGTATGATTTGAAAGGCTTAAATATTTGGTTAGTGATAACTTATTTTGATTTGAGAGATATAATCCCATTAAAATATTTCTTAAAGAAACCTTCTTAAAGAAAACTGTTTCTTAAAGAAACAGTTATGATAATAACTGTTCTCTTTCTCTAAGCATCTTAAGTTCAGAAACTGTGAAATAAACATTCTTATAGTCTTGTTAGTTTTAAAGCAGAAAAGTTTGATTGTTGTTTGATCAAAGCAACACTTTGAAGCACATTCAGAAGTTAGATTGGGATATGTGATAAACAAATCTGTTTCTAACATCAGCAGGGACTTCCTCTTCTGTCTGAAGTTGCTAGGATACTATCTTAGAGAAATAACTCATATGATTAACTGCAAATAGAAATTACTTCTTTTTCCAGAAAAGTTCATACATTTATAATAGCCTAGGTCAGGCATAAATCTATGCTAGCTAAATGTTAAGCATATGCTCTTGATGACCCTCTTGAATGTGGGAAGAAAAACCATTATTTTTCTTCATAAAATGTATGACACAGGTTGACTTTTAGCCATTTCAGTATAAAAATGAAAATATTATTGGTAAAGGGATACTTCCTTCACTTTATCCTGGATTTTAGTTCACATTATGAGGATCAAACAAAACGTCACATGTAAAAACACTTTGAAGCTATAAAATGAATATACAAATCCAATAATTTTTAAAAAAGTGATGTCATTCCTGACAAGTGAAAATCTTAAAGTTCTTGCTTGCTCCCTGTGCTTGCTTATTGTGTTATTAGAATTTGAGTTTGTAATTTATTCTTTGATAAAAATCTTTGTAATAGCAAGGCAGTGGCCATTATTTTATATTATTATGAGTAAAGTCATAGCTTTTGCACAGCAAAAATACTCCTATGGTTACCAATATTAGTTGTGGTCTTAATATGAACATTGCAAAGTAAATCAATTATGTAATAAATTTTCTTTGCTGTTTTTACATCTTTTGAAATTGAAATACATTAAAACAGTATCCATGGTAGAACCATTTATTCAAATAAATCAAAAGCTGCCTATTTACTTATTAGCTGTTCCCTGATACGAGACAAGAATTTCAAATGCCCTCCATTATGTTAATTTTCCAAAAGCATCATTAACTTGATATATTCTTAGAGCAGGTGATACAGTCTATGCACAGTGTTTCCTACAGGTGTGGTACTAACAAGGGTGGAATTTGTAGCTAGTGGGCACGAAATAGAGCTCTACAACTTTACCACCATAAAAAATTGGCATACATGAACTCGGAATAAAGGTACAAGACTGAAATTTTGTATGGCAATTTCTCAGCTTAAGATGTAGACAGAAGTTGAAAATAAATGCAGTTTTCAAATTCTATTTCATTTAAACCTTAAGGAGAGAGAGCGAGAGAGAGAGTGAGAGCGAGAGAGAGAGAGAGGATACTGAGGATACTGATGAAAAAAATGAGTCTGTAACTACCCAGTAGTAGAAAATTTGACCATAGGCTTCCTGAAAAGTGTATATTCATACGTGTGTCTGAGCTAGTGAGCTTCTGTCTAGCTACACTTCTGTCTAGCTCAGGGTATAATTCATTGATACTGTTTTTCTGATTTGAGTGAGAATTGAGGAGCAGTGCCATGTACATGCATGCTAGTTTGTATCAAATCATCCAAAAATTGAAGGAACATTTTTCTATCTAATTGGGAGTCTGGGGGGAATCTTTAGTTTAAGCATTTAAATATTAGAGATGCTGAGACTTTGTATACATAAAATATTGATATATTTCAGAAATTATTTCTGCTACTTATTCATTGTTTGCACAGCTATATGAAAAATAAAAAGGTTTGATCGAAATTGTAACAGTGCAGCTTGGTTTGATGAACAGAATGCTGCTAACTACCTATATCATCTGAACAGTTTTTCTGCACTTCGGTTCTCTAATATGTAAAATGAGGAAATACCACCAACCTCATGGAATTCCTGGAAACTGAAATGGGACAACATGAATAAAATGCAAAGAATAATGCCTACCAAGTGTTAGATCCTCCTAAATGACTCACTTTCTATGCAGCCATGGGTTTCCATAGTGGGCTTGGGTTTCTAGTAGTGGGCTTCCTGAAGGCACTGCTCCCCAAGCTGTCTTCCCACCTCTAAACTTTCATTCTCCATCGATATACAAATTAGAGATCTTCTACTACCTACAACCCTTCAGTGTTTTCTCCTCACTCTTAGAATGAACACCCAGCTCTTAGTCTTGGCCCTGCAAAATCTGGTCGCCTCACCCAGGTCTCTAACCTTGACTTTTCCTACCTCTCCTCCCTATTATTGCCACATTGCCCTCCATTTTTCTCCTTGAGGGCACATAACTTTTGTTTTAATGTTTTTTTTTAATTGTGAAATATAACATATATACAAAAAAAAGCAATAAATTTCCAAGTATATTTTAAGAAGTAGTTATAGAACAGATTTTCAACTTTGGTATGGGTTACAGTTCCACAATTTTTCAATTTTTCTTCTTGCTCTTCCAAGACACTGGAGACCAAAAGAAATATCAATATAATGATTCAGCACTCATTCTCATTTGCTAAATCCATCTTCTTTGTTATACTCCTCATTCTCTTTTCTTTTTTTTTTGTGAAAAATAACATATATTCAAAAACAAAATACATTTCAAATTACATTGCAACAATTTGTTGTAGAACAGATTCCAGCATTTGTTACAGGTTACACTTTCACAATTTTAGATTTTTACTTTTGGCTGCTCTAAGGTACTGGAGACTAAAAGAAATATCAATATAATAATTCAGTAATAATACTTATTTGTTAAACCCTACTTTCTCTGTGTAACTCCACCATCACCTTTGATCTTTCTCCCACTTTTTAGGGGTATTTTGGATTTGCCCATTCTAACTTTTTCATGTTGGAAGGGGCTGTTGATAATATGGGATAAAGGAATGGAACTAATTGATGTTCTGGAGAGACTGGCCCCTCTGCCTTTCAAGACTTACCTGGTCCAGGGACCCATCTGGAGGTTGTAGGTTTCTGGAAAGTTACCCTAGTGCATGGAACCTTTGTAGAAACCTTATATAATGGAGGGCACATAACTTTTATGTCTCCAGGGCTTTGCACTTTCTCTTTCCTCAACCTAAAAGTTCTTGAGATGACTCCTACCTCTAAATCTCATATTCTTGTAGAATCCTTCCCTAACCACCCTTTAAAATAATATTCCCCTTCTTAATCATTCTTTATGACATTGCCTGGTTATTTCCTCTATAGTACTCATGATAATCTGAAATTATTTTCCTGTTGCATTTAGTATGCTTTGCCTGTCTCCCTCTACTAGAATCCAAATGTTACAAGGGCGATGATGTTGTTTGTGTGTTCACTGCTGTTTTGCCGGGGTCTGGGACACTGACTGGTAGGCACATGATAAAAAAAAACATAATAAATATTTGTTGAACAAATGATGATTTTACCAATGCCAAAGATTTTAGGACGAGAACATCAGAACATAAGGATATTTGTTACAAAGTGATACTGGGTTAAGCTTTTGTAGTAAGCAAGTATGATAAAGTCTTTGCTTTGCAAACAGATAGTTCCAAGCCCTTATTATATTTGTATTTTTAAAAACAACTTTATTGAAATATAATCCACATAGTATACAGATTCCCTATTTTAAGTGTATGATAAAGTGGTTTTTAGTATATTCAGATGTATGTCACCATAACAACAGTCAATTTCTGATTGTTTTCATAGTTTCAAAAATAGACAATATACCCTTTAGCTATCCTATCCCCCCATAAACCCCCAGTCCTGAGCAACCACTACTCTTCTTTCTGTCTCTCTCTATTTCCCTATTCCAGATTTTGATATGATATGTGTCTGAATTCTTTCGCTTAGCGCAGTGTTTACAAGGTTCATCCAAGTTGTATGAATCAGTATTTCATTTTTTCTTATAGCCAAATAATATTCCATTGTATGGATAGATCACATTCTGTTTATCTATTCATCTGGATGTACATTTGGGTTGTTTCCATCTTTTGGCTTTTATGAATAATGTTGCTATAAACAATTGTGTTCAGGTTTTTCTGTGGACATATGTCTTCATTTCTTTTGTGTATATATCTAGGAATGAATATGCCGGGTTAGATCAATTGTTAGAGAAACTGCTACACTATTTTCCAAATTACACCAGCAGTGTTTGAGGGTACTGATTTCTCCACTTGTATACAAATACAAGTTATTAACACAGTAACAACACAAGGTGTTATTATCTGACTTTTAAAATTCTAGCTATCCTGTTGAGTATGAAGTAGTATTTTACTGTGGCTTTGATGTGCATTTCCTTTCCTTTGTAGAAATGCTTATTCAGGTCCTTTGTGCAGTCTTAATTATCTTTTTATTATTAGGTTGGAAATGTTCTTTATATATTCTAGATACAAATCCTTTGTCAGACATGTGGTGGTTTGAAGCTGTACTTACCCCAGAAAAACATGTTCTTAAATTTAATCCATTCCTATGGGTGTGAACCCATTGTAAGTAGGAACTTTTGGTGAGGTTAGTTCAGTTAAGGTGTGTCCACCTCACTCAGGATGGGTTTTAATCCTCTTACTAGATTCCTTTATAAGCTGAGTGAAATTCAGACAGACAAAGAGAAAGCCATGGAGGCAAGAAGCTGAAATTCATAGGAACCCAAAAGAGAACAGAGAGGCCAGGAGACACCTGTCATGTGCCTTGCCATGTGACAAGCTAAGGACCAAGGATTACCAGCAGCCAACACAGAACGCTACAGGCTTCAGGAAGAAAGCATTGCCTCAGTGATGCCTTGATTTGGGCTTTATCCCAGCCTCAAACAGTGAGTGAATAAATTCCTATTGTTTAAACTGATCCCTTTTTTTTTGGTATTTGCTTATGAAATTAAATTAAGACATCTGGAACATATGGATTGTAAATACTTTCTCTGATACTATAGATTGACTTTTCAGTTTCTTTCTTTCTTTTTTTTTTTTGCTTGGGCAGGAACCAAGAATTGAACCTGGGTCTCCGGCATGGCAGGTGAGCATTTTATCTGTTGAGCCACCGTCACACTGCCCTCTTTTCTGTTTCTTGATGGTGGTGTTTGAAACAAAAGAGTTTTTAATTTTTATAAAGATGAATTTATCTATTTTCACTCATGCTTTTGAATCTTCTGCCAAATCCAAGGTCATGAATATTACCCCTATGGTTACTTTCTAAGAGTTTTATAGTTTCAGCTCTTACATTTCAGTCTTTGATCCATTTTTAGTTAATTTTTGTGTACTGTATGAGGTAAGGTTATGATTTATTTTTTGCATGTGTCTATCCAGTTGTCCCAGCACCATTTGTTAAAAAGACTGTTTCTTCCCTATCAAATGGTTTGCACCCTTGTCGATAAACAGTTGGCCATAAATGTATGGGTACATTTATGTACTTTCTGTACTTTCAGAACATTTCTGTACAGTACATTTCTGTACTTTCAGTTCTATTCCGTTGGTCTATATGTACCTGCTTATGCCAGTACCACACCATCTTGACTACCTTGCCTTGTAGTAAGTTTTGAAATCCAGAAATGTCTGTTCTCCTACTTTGTTCTTCTTTGTCAGAATTGTTTTGGCTATTTTATGTCGTTTGCAATTCCATATGAAATTTAGAATAACCTTGTCAATTTCTGAAAAAGAAGTCTGCTGGGATGCTGAGAGAGATTGCACTGAATCTGTAGATGAGTTTTAGGAGTGAAGCCATTGTGACAATATTAAGTCTTCTGATTCATGAACCATGGAATATTTTCCCATTTATTTAGATCTTTAATTTCTCTCAACAATGTTTGGTATTTTTTAGAGTGTACATTTTGTACTTTTGGGTTTAACTTATTCCTAAATATTTTATTCTTTTTGATGCTATTATGAGTGGAATTGTCTTTTGATTTGCTTTTCAGATGATTCATTGCAAATACATAAATATAAAATTGGTTTCATATGTTGATCTTATATCCTGCAATCTTGCTGAACTTGTTTATTTAGTGAATTCCTTGGGATTTTTCTATATATAAGGTCTTGTCATCTGTGGACAAAGATAGTTTTAGTTCTTCCTTTCCAATCTCAATGCTTCTTTTCTTTTTTTTTCTTTTTGGCCTAATGTGCTGTGGTCAGAAAATCCAATTCAATGTTAAATAAAAGTGGCTAAAGCAGACATCCTGGTCTTGTTCCTGATTGTTCTAGTTTGCTAGCTGCCGGAATGAACTATTACCGAAATGGAATGGCTTTTAAAAGGGAGAATTTAATGAGTTGCTAGTTTACAGTTCTAAGGCCAAGAAAATGTCCCAATTAAAGCAAGTCTATAGAAATGTCCAATTTAAGGCATCCAGGGAAAGATAACTTGGTTCAAGAAGGTCGATGAAGTTCAGGGTCTCTCTCTCAAGTGAGAAGGCACATGGTGGACACAGTCAGGGCTTCTCTCTTGGCTGAAGGACACATGGTGAATATAGCATCATCTGCTAGCTTTCTCTCCTGGCTTCCTATTTCATGAAGCTCCCCGGGAGGCGTTTTCCTTCATGTCCAAAGGTCACTGAATCTCTGCTTCGTGGTGCTGTAGCATTCTCTCCTCTCTCTGAATCTCTCATTCTCCAAAATATTTCCTCTTTTATAGGACTCCAATAAACCAATCAAGATCCACCCAAATGCGTGGAGACATGTCATCCCCTAATCCAGTTTAACAACCATTCTTGACTAAATCACATCAACCAGGGAGATGATCTCATTACAGTTTCAAATATACAATATTGAATAAGGATTATTCTACCTTTAAGAAATGAGATTTATATCAAAACATGGCTTTTCTTAGGGGGCATGCTTCCTTTCAAACCAGCACACTGATCATGGGGGAATATATCCAGTTATTTACCATTAAGTAGGTGTTTACTATAGGCTTTTAGTAGATGCCATTTAGGCATCTTCTTAATTCCTGGGATAAATTCCACTTTTTCATGGTGTAAAATTCTTTCTTTGTGATGGTGGATATGTTTTACTGGCATTTTGTTGAGGATTTTTTGTATCAACATTAATAAAAGATATTGGTGACTAGATTTCTCTTCTTGTAGTGCCTTTTAATTATTTTAGCTTCAGGATGGTATCGACCTTATAAAAAGAATTGGGAAGTGTTTCCTTCCATCTATGTTTTTATTTTGAGGGAGAACATGCTTTGTATCATTTTTATTGTTTTATTTTTATTGAGGTTTGTGTTATACCCTAGCATATGTTCTGTTTTGGAGATAGCTTCATGTGTACTTGAGAGAATGTATATTCTGATGTTAATGAGTGGCATGTTCTAGAGACAACTGCTAGATATATTTAGTTTGCTGTTGTTGGGTGGAGTGCTCTAGAGATATATGCTAGATATAATTAGTTTATCGTGTTATTTAAGTCTTCTATTTTCTTTTTGATCTGTCTAGTTCTATCCATTTTATGAAATGGGTGTCAAGGTCTCCAATTATTATTGTATTATTGTCTATTGTCCCATTATTTGGGTCAGTTTTTACTTGTAGGTTTATAATTGTTATAACCTCTTGATGGGTTGATGCGTTATCATTATAAAATACCCTTATTTATGTCTAGTAGCATTTTTAAAGTATATGTTTGTCTGATATTAGTATATCCATTCCATCCTCATGTGGTTGCTGTTTGTGTGATATATTGATACCTTTTTTTCCCAGCATTTTACTTTCAGTCTACTTTTATCTGTAAATCTTAAGTGTGTCTTCCATAGACAGCAAATAGTTGGATCCTTTTTTTATCCAGTTAGACAATCTCTGCTTTTTGACTGAATTGTTTAATCAATTTATATTTAATGTTATTATTGATAAAATTAGGTTTATAGCTGCCATACCTTTTCCTGTTTATATGTCTTACATTATTTTTTTCCTCTATTGGTTCTTTATTGTTTTATTTTGCCTAAAGTTAATATTTTCTGATATATCATTTTAATTTCTTTAATGATTTTTTTCATGTTACTATTTTTTTTTTTCAGTTTCTTTTTTGTGTGTTGCAGTTAGGGATTACTGTATACATCTTAAATGATCAGAATTAGGTTCAGATATATTTTAATCCCAGTGATATATAGAAATGTTATCCCTATATAGCTCTAAATTCTTTCCCCCCTTTCATGGTAGTATTATAATACATATTATAACTGTTAATGTTATCAATTCAACAATGCATTGATATGATTACTTTTCTACCTGTAAGTCATTTTCTTAACTCAGTACAGTTTTGCTCCCACTCACGACCTTTATGGTATTATTGGCAAATACATTATACCTATACACATTTATTTATATTTTGGACCCAATGTTATATTTTGTATACATTATTTTATAAAATTGCTTTTTTTTTTTTTCATGGGCAGGCACTAGGAATCGAGCTTGGGTCTCCAGCATAGGGCATGATAGGCGAGGACTCTGTCTGCTGAGCCACCATTGCACTACCCTATGCAATTGCTTTTAAAATCACTGATGAGAACAAAGGAGAAAATTATGCATTTATGCTGTTTTTTATAATTACATAATTATATGTTATAGTGGTCTTTGTTTTCTGGGCGGGAATTCTAATTGCCATCTGAGGTTATTTGCTTTCAACCTGAAGAACTTCCTTGAGTATATCTTGTAAGGCAGGTGCAAACAATAAATTTTTTGTGTTTTCCTTTATCTTATTTATTTTTTACAGTGAACAGTAACATAATGCATGAGCTTCATAAGTGATAAGTAATAATTTAGAAATCTCTATAAAATTGAAATTTTTATTGGCTCCTAATAAACCAGCTATGGTCAGATTTATAATAATTCAGATATTTGAATTTACAGCCAGATACAAATTGGATAAGTTGGTTAGGTAAACATATTTGAAACCAGATTGATCACAGTTCTTTAGGGCACAAAGTGCTTTGTTGAAATCCGTATACAAATCTTTTTACCAGATTTTTCTCTGATTATGTATACAAAAGTAGGTAGCTCTGCTAGACATTCCAAAATATTTGAAATACTCTTTTTGTTTTGATAAAGGTTAGATTCCTGGCTTTCATGATTTAACATTTTTAGACAACACACCTAACGTTTTTACTTATAGAAATCATAGCTTTGATTTCAAGTAGTGTTATATCATTCTTAATATTTATTTAGATGGTGCCTTATAGGATTACTGAGGAAATTAGGTGGGGAGTATAGGAGTTTTAAATACTTTATATTTTGACTGTGGCATTGTATGTGAAGACAAATCTATATGGGCCTGAAGGCAAATTTAGTTTTTTAATTTATCTGGTAGGCAGGAGTTTGCTGATAGTATGCATGGAGTGTTATTTTAATACTTATATTTAGTACTTTGATTAATGAAAGGTAAGTTCCTGAGGGGCAATGATTCTTGTATTTCTTTTTAATATTAATTGCTTTAACATATTACTGAATCTACTACTAGTCTTTCTAGCCCCAGGAGTGACCTTTCTGAAGCAACTAGGTATATATAATGAAAAATAATCATAAAAATGACAATGACTTGTTTTTATTTGATGCCTTTCTTCTGAGGAGCTCAAAACACCTTAGTCTTTTTCTGTGTATTAATTTTCATAAAATCTCTATGTTGTAGGAATCATATGAGAGGAAGCAATAGTCACATTTCTATAACCCAGTCAAATAGCAAAAACATGTCATAGAATGTTTAAAAAATTACATTTTATTTTCAAATCCTTCATTGCTCTCCTTGTGTGTGCTTGGCTAAAATCCTGTCTCTCATTTTCTCTATTTATTTCCACCTCTTACAAACTGGTATTTATGACCTGAATAGCCAATTGCAGACATTTTCATTGGTCAATAGACAAATAGACAATTTCATGTGCAGTTTACATTATTCAAATGTTTTACTTTTATAGTAATATTAAGAATCAGGTTGTGCTATTCATTTCTTAATTTTTACAGTCAGTTCTGTTGCACAGTCTGTATTCCTTCAGCACCAATTGCCCAGTCTCTGTCTTATCTCTGTCTCCTGATAACCTGTGTCCTTAACTTTTATTCTCTAAGTTCACTCATTAATGTTGGTTCATATTAGTGGGACCATACAGAATTTGTCCTTTTGTTTGTAGCTAATTTCATTCAGCATAATGTCCTCAAGGTCCATCCATGTTGTTACATGCTTTATGACTTTATTTTGTCTTACAGCTGTGTAATATTCCATTGTATGTATATACCACAGCTTGTTTAGCCGCTCATCCATTGATGGACATTTGGGATATTTCCATCTCTTGGCAATTGTAAATAATGCTGCTATAAACATTGGTGTGGTTTGTGTCCTTACCCTTATGTCTTCTGAATAGATACCTAGCAATGGTATTACTGAATGATATGGCAGTTCTATACCTAGCTTCTTGAAGAAATGCCACAGTCTTCCACAGCAGTTGTACCATTTTTACATTCCCACCAACAGTGAATAAGTGTGCCTCTTTCTCCACATCTCTCCAGCATTTGTTATTTTCTTTTTTTTTTTTTTGATAATGGCCATTCTAGTGAGTGTCAGATGATTGTGGTTTTGATTTGCATTTTCATAACAGCCAGTGAAATTGAACATCTTTTCATGTGCCTTTCAGCCATTTGTATTTCCTTTTCTGGGAAGTGTCTGCTCACATCTTTTGATCATTTTTTAATTGGGTTGTTTGTCTTTTTGTTGCTGAATTGAAGAATCTCTTTATATATTCTGTATACTAAACCCTCATTTGATATGTGGTTTCCAAATATTGTCTCCCATTGCATAGGCTGCCTTTTTCCTTTCTTTTTTTTTCACATGGGCAGGTACTGGGAATCGAACCCAGGTCCTCTGGCACAGCAGGCAAGCATTCTTGCCTGCTGAGCCACTGTGGCCCCTTTTTCTTTTCTTGACAAAGTTCTTCAATGCACGGAAGTGTCTGATTTTGAGGAGTTCCCATTTATCTATTTTTTTCTTCAATGCTTGTGCTTTGAATGCAAGATTGGGAAACCACTCCCTATTACAAGTTTTATAATATAATTCCCTACATTTTCTTCTAAAAGTTTTATGGTCTTTGCTCTAATGTTTAGGCCTTTGATCCATTTTGAGTTAATTTTTGTATAGGGTGTGAAATATGGATCCTCTTTCATTCTTTTGCATGTGGATATTCAGTTCTCCAAGCACCATTTATTGAAGAGGCTGTTCTGTCTCAGGTGGATTGGCTTGACTGCCTTATCAAAGATCAATTGTCCATAGATGAGAAGGTCTATTTCTAAACATTTTATTTGATTCTACTGGTCAGTATATCTATCTTTTTGCCAGTACCACTTTTTGCCAGTTTTGACCCCTGTGGCTTCATCATATTCCTCAAAGTCAGGTAATGTGAGACTTCTGACTTCATTTTTCTTTCTCAAGATATTTTTAGCCATTTGGGGCACCCCACCCTTTCAAATAAATCTGGTTATTGGTTTTTCTATTTCTGCAATGTAAATTTTTGGGATTTTAATTGGTATTGCATTTAATCTATTAATTAGTTTGGGTAGAATTGACATCTTAACTGTATTTAGTCTTCTAATCCATGAATACGGTATGTCCTTCTATTTATTTAGGTCTTCTGTGATTTCTTTTAGCAATTTCATGTAGTTTTCTTTGTATAGGTTTTTTTGTATCTTTAGCTAAATTCATTCCTAAATACTTTATTGTTTTGGTTGCAATTGTAAGTGGATTTTTTTTTCTTGATTTCCTCCTCAGATTGTTCATTACTAGTGTAAAGAAACACTATGGATTTTTGAGTGTTGATCTTGGTCCCTGCCACTTTGCTGTACTCATTTATTAGCTCTGGTAGTTTTGCTGTGGATTTTTTGGGATTTTTGATCTATAGTATATCATCTACAAACAGTGAGAGTTTTACTTCTTCCTTTTCAATTTTGATACCTTGTATTTCTTTTTCTTGCCTAATTGCTCTGGCTAGAACTTCCAACGCAATGTTGAATAACAATGGTGACAGTGGACATCTTTGTCTTGTTCCTGATCTTACAGGAAAAGCTTTCAGTTTTTCCCCATTGAAGATGATGTTAGGTGTGGGTTTTTCATATATTCCCTTTATCACGTTGAGGAAGTTCCCTTCTATTCCTGTCCCTTGAAGTGTTTTCATCATAAAAGGATGTTGAATTTTGTCAAATGCCTTTTCTGCATCAATCAAGATGATTGTGTGGGTTTTCTGTTGATATGGTGATATTCTTTTAGTTGCAATTGTAAATGGAATTTTTTTCTTGATTTCCTCCTTAGATTGCTCATTACTAGTGAAATGATTAATTGATTTTCTTATGTTGAACTATCATTGCATACCTGGGATAAATCCCACTTGGTCCTGTTGTATAATTCTTTTAATATGCTGCTGGATTCGATTTGCAAGAATTTGTTGAGGATTTTTGCATCTATATTCATTACAGTCATTGGTCTGTAATTTTCTTTTCTATAGTATCTTTGTCTGACTTTGGTATGAGGGATGTGGGCTTCATAGAATGAGCCCACATCCCACATTCTTCATAGAATGAGTAGTCTTCCTTCTTCAATTTTTTTGAAGAGTTTGGGCAGTATTGGTATGAATTCTTTCTTGAATGCTTGGTAGAATTCACATCTGAAGCCATCTGGTCCTGGACTTTTCTTTTTTGGATGCTTCTTGATGACTGATTCAATTTCTTTTCTTGTGATTGGTTTATCGAGGCCATCTATTTCTTCTGAAGTCAGTGTTGGTTATTCATACCTTTCTAGGAAGTTGTCCATTTCATCTATGTTGTCTTGTTTGTTAGCATAAAATTGCTCATAGTATCCTCTAATTACTTTCTTTATTTCTGTGGGACCAGTGGTTATGTCTCCTCTTCCATTTCTGATTTTATTTATTTGCATCCTCTCTCTTTTTCTTTTTGTCAACCTTGCTAAGGGTCTATCAGTTTATTTATTTTCTGAAAGAATCAACTTCTGGTTTTGTTGACTTTCATGGTTTTTTCAATTTCAATTATTTCTGCTCTAATCTTTGTTATTTCTTTCATTTTGCTTGCTTTGGGGTTAGTTTGCTCTTCTTTCTGTAGTTCTTCCAAGTGAACAGTTAATTCCTCAATTTTTGATCTTTCTTCTTTTTTGATATAGGCACTTAAGGCAATAAATTTCTCATTTGGCACTACCTTTGCTGCATCCCCAAATTTTGATACATTGTGTTTCCATTTTTATTTGCCCAAAATATTTACTGATTTCTCTTGTAATTTATTCCTTGACCCACTGGTTGTTTAAGAATGTGTTGTTTAGCTCCAATATATTTGTGAACTTTCTGGCTCTCTGCCTGTTATTGGTTTCCAGCTTCATTCCTTTATGATCCAAGACAGTGTTTTGTATGATTTCAGTGTTTTTAAATTTATTGAGACTTGCTTTGTGACCCTGCATATGGTCTATCCTGGTAATGATCCTTGAGCACTTGAGAAAAAGGTGTATCCTGCTGATGTGAGGTGTAATGGTCTATAAATGTATTTTAAGTTTAGTTCATTTATTGTATTATTCTAATGATCTGTTTCTTTATTGATCCTCTGTCTAGATGTTGTATCCATTAATGAGAACAGGGAATTGAAGTCTCCAACTATTATGGTAAAGGTGTGTATTTCTCTTTTCAGTATTTGCCTTGTGTATTTTGGAGCACTCTGGCTCTGTCTATAAATATTTATGATTATGTCTTCTTTTTGAATTTTTCCTTTTATTCATATATAGTTTCCTTCTTTGTTTCTTTTAATTATTTTACATTTGAAGTCTAATTTGTCAGATATTAGGATAGCTACTCCTGCTCTTTTCTGATTATTGTTTACATGAAATATCTTTTCCCAACCTTTCGCTTTCAACCTATGTTTGTGCTTGGGTCTAAAATGAGTCTCCTATAGACAGCATATAGATGGGTCCTGTTTTTTAATCCATGCTGCTAGTCTTTGTCTTTTGATTGGGGAGTTTAATCCATTAATATTTAGTGTTATTACTATAGGGGCAGTAGTTTCTTCTACCATTTTGCCTTTTGGATTTCATATGTCATATCTATTTTTTTTTCTCTTTTTAGCTTTACTGATAGTCTTCATTTCTGTGCTTTTCTACATTTCTCTCACTCCTGTCTTTTTTTTTTGGTATTTTTTAAAAAAATTTATTTATTAATTAAAAAAATTTAACAAACCAAATAAAACATTAACATATATAATCAGTAATTCACAATATCATCACTTAGTTGCATATTCATCATTCCTGAGAACATTTGCATCCATTCAGAAAAAGAAATAAAAAGACAATAGAAAAAGAAATAAAATGAAAACAGAAAAGAAAAAAAAGATTATACCTACCATACCCCTTACCCCTCACTTTCATTGATCACTAGCACTTCAATCTAAATTTATTTTAGCATTTGTTCCCCCTATTATTTATTTTTAATCCATATGTTCTACTCATTTGTTGACAAGATAGATAAAAGGAGCATCAGACACAAGGTTTTCACAATCACACAGTCACATTGTGAAAGCTGTATCATTATTCAATCATCCTCAGGAAACATGGCTACTGGAACACAGCTCTACATTTTCAGGCAGTTCCCTCCAACCTCTCCATTACATCTTGAATAACAAGGTGATATATGCTTAATGCATAAGAATAACCTCCAGGATAACCTCTCAACTATGTTTAGAATCTCTCAGCCATTGACAGTTTGTCTCATTTCACTCTTCCCCCTTTTAGTTGAGAAGGTTTTCTCAATCCCTTGATGCTAAGTCTCAGCTCATTCTAGGGTTTTTCTCAATCCCTTGATGCTGAGTCTCAGCTCATTCTAGGATTTCTGTCCCACGTTTCCAGGAAGGTCCACACCCCTGGGAGTCATGTCCCATGTAGACAGGGGGAGAGTGGTCAGATTGCTTGTTGTGTTGGCTGGAGAGAGAGGCCACATCTAAGCAACAAAAGAGGCTCTCTTGGGGGTGACTCTTAGGCCTAAATTTTAAGTAGACTTGACCTATCCTTTGTGGGGTTAAGTTTCATATGAAAAAAACCCAAGACTGGGGGCTCAGCCTATAGCTTTGGTTGTCCACACTTCTTGTGAGAATATCAAGAATTGAACTTGGGGAAGTTGAATTTCTCCCCATTCTCACCATTTCCCAAAGGGGGCTTTGCAAATACTTTTCCACTCACTGATCAAATCACTCTGGGATTAATTGGGGAATCACTCTGGACAAACCAACAAAATCTCATGTCCTACCTGAGATTGCAAGTACTTATGATGTTCAATCAAACTATCTACATAAGTTATATTGGAAATGCACTAGTCAAAATATAAATTTTGTACCAAATAAACATTTTTTTGCTTTAGTCTCACACATAAGGTGACATTTTAAAATATTAATTACCATCTATTTTCAGCACCCTGCAATAATGACATTCCTTTGTTCTTCCTCAGGCAAAAACGTTTTTAAACTTTGTACATTTAGTCACTATTACTATACACCCTAGGCATCCCTAGATTATACCATCTCAGTCTTTAACATCTATCTTTCTTTCTGATTTCATTTATGCTCCCAGCCCTCCTTGCTCTATCATTCTCACTCCTGTCTTTTCTTATCTGTCTGCAGTGCTCCCTTTAATATTTCTTGCAGAGCTGGTCTCTTGGTCATAAATTCTGTCAGTGATTATTATCTGAAGATGTTTTAATTTCCCCCTCATTTTTGAAGAACAGTTTTGCTGGATATAGAATTCTTGGTTGGCAGTTTTTCTCTTTTAGTATTGTAAATATATCATACCACTGCTTTCTCACCTCCATGGTTTCTGCTGAGAAATCCTCACATAGTTTTATTGGGCTTCTCTTGCATGTGATGGATTGCTTTTCTCTTGCGGCTTTAAAAATTCTCTCTTTCTCTTTGACATATGACAATCTGATTAGTAAATGTCTTGGAGTATGTCTATTTGGATCTTTTCTGTTTGGGGTATGCTGCACTTCTTGGATCAGTAATTTTATGTCTTTCATAAGAGATTAGAAATTTTCAGAGTAATTTCTTCCGTTAGTCTTTCTCCTCCTCTTTCCTTCACTTCTCCTTCTGGGACACCCACAACACATATATTCCTGTGCTTCATATTGTCACTCAATTCCTGAGTCCATGCTCATATTTTTTCCCATTCTTTTCCCTATACTTTCTTTTGTGTGTTGGATTTCAGATTTCTAGTCCTGTAGTTCACTAATCCTATCTTCTTCTTGAAATCTAACATTATAGGTTTCCATTGTTTTTTTTTCATCTCTTCTACTGTGACTTTCATTCCCATAAGTTCTGTTATTTGTTTTTTTCAGACTTTCAATTTTTTCTTCATGTTCACTCAGTGCCTTCTTTATATCCTTCCTGAACTCATTGCTTTGGTTTTTGATGAGATTTTCCATGTCTGTTTGAACATCCTGAATTAGTTGTTTCAGCTCCTGCATCTTATTTGAATTGTTTGTTTGTTCCTTTGACTGAGTCATATCTTCAATTTTGCTAGTATGACTCATTTTTTTTTGCTGGCATCTAGGCAATTGATTGCCTTAATTATGGCTTTCTTTGTTCTCTATCTGTTCTTTGACATTCAGTTCAGCTTATTCTAGACCTCTAGCATAGGTTTTGTTTAATGGATCAGAAGTTTTCATTTCTTGTTTTTCTGTTTCTTTCCCTGCTTATATGGAGCTTCTTCTTCTTCTTTTTTTTTTAGGAGGGTCTACTTAGATACTATAGTCCCAGGTCAGATTTTTCCAGACCAGACAGACCTCCTCTCAGGAGGGAAGAGTCACCTACATCAGTTTTTCCTGAGGGTGAGACCCAGCAGGTTGATAAACTTTCCTATGAAGCCTCTAGACTTTGTTCTTTTCCTGTCCTGCCCAGCAGGTGGCACTTGTCTGTCTGTGGCTTCCCACCAGCATGGAGTGATGCTGTGCCTTTAATTTAGCAGACCCTCTCTGCTGTTGTGGTTGAGACAGTGGAGAGTGTTAGGTCAGGGGAATGGGGAAGGTAAGAATAAGATGGCAGCAGGAATGGTGCTGGAGTGGTGGAGGGGAGAGAAGGACAAGATGGCGGCTGAGGTGCTGCTGGAGGGAGAGGAGGGTAGAGTGGGGGAGGAGAGGATAGTTTCCCTAAACGTGGTGGAGGCCCTGTTCATTTAAAGGGAGATGAATCGAGGGGGTTGGAAAAGGACGAAGTTTCATTGGGCTGTTTGTTTAGAAGTGGGGATTTGGGGGTTTCTCCAGCTAGGAGAATCTGGGCTGTGGAGCAGGAAGTACAAAGGGAGAGGTGGGAGCGCAGAAGAAAAAAAGCCTGGACATAAGGAATTTCGGCCCATTTGTCTTTCCTCTGGCAAAAATTGCAGAGGTTGGTAAGGATATTAAAATCGAAAGTCCCATCCTCAGGCCAATGAGAACCATTATCCAATTGATACCAGGACCAAGCCTTTTTGCAAAAGTAAGTGAGGAGTTTTGGCCGAATGTCTGGAAGTAAATCCAGTGTGGATAGGTTTTAACCTAGAGGAGTATAAGGTTTGTTTTTTGAGGATTTATTGCTCATACTAATGGGTCTCTGAGGATAAAGGACTGGCCCAGGCGATGTCAGCATCCCAATGCCCTGAGAGAGTCCTTGGAGCTCTTACGAGCGGGGGCTCATCTCCCCATGGGATATCTCACCCTGGTTTGAGGCCCTTTTGGGTCCTGGACCTGAATTTGGGAGGGAAACAAAAAGCGGGGCGTCCCCACAACTTCTCAAGTCCTGGGAAAGGGAGTGAGGCTTGCGGGCGTCCCCATTCACCTCAGCCCTCGGAAGAGAACCTGACGTGAATTCACGATTTTTGGAGAGTAATTAACAGACAGACTTGCATGGAACTATGAAACCCGGCAACAGGGCTAGGAGGGAAGGGATTTACCCACTCTGTGGTGGATGTAGTGGTGGGCTGAAGGATCCCTTGTCGCTGGCTATGTGGAGGAAGGAGGAGAGAGGAAGCCGGGGTGACTCTGGTCAGGCAGGTGGCACCCATGCGCCTCTCCCGGGTTTCGGCACCAAGATGAAAGGTTTAGGAGGTGAAAGGGTAAGAAAGAAGGACGGTAGACCAGGAAATTTAAAGCGGACGTGTTTATTTCTGCACTCCCGGGCTGAACTCACCAAATCCAAGATGGAGGGAGGTGAGTCAGTGCCTGGGTGATTTGTGGGCAGTTTTTAAGCAAGGGGGTCAGGTGATGTCCAGAAGAGGCAGTTCTCCAGAAGTCAGGTGCCCGGAGGGGTGGTTCATCAGTTCTGGAAGTCAGGTGTTCGGAAGAGGTGGTTCATCAGTTCTGGAAGTCAGGTGTACAGAAGGGGTGGTTCCAGAAGCCATGTTGGAGGGGCGACACAGCCTCCACAGCTCCAGTTGCCCTTCCCAGTTCCCCTGACCTAACAGAGACGTTGTAAGCTGGCTTTTAATTGCTTCACTTTTCTAGTTCCTGGGGCCTGAATTTCTTGAGAGAGGGATTCCACCTGAGCTGGGTACCACACTTCTCCTTGGTAAGGCACAGGGTCCAGGGAATTAATTCGTTTCACCTGACCAGCTCCATTGTCTTTTCAGACAAGCTTAATTCTGATTGTGCCTGGGGCAGGTGAGTCTGAGAAGTCTCACAGTTCTATCTAATGAGTTGTTAAGTTGTAGAAATGAAGCAAAAATAAAAAAAAAACTTTTCCGAGTTGGTACGTTGCTCTAGGTTTTATGTGCTCCCCACTTTTTTTTAGGGTCCAGCCCTATCCAAGTATTCTGTGCTGTCTGATCCAAAAAGCCTCTGGTTTTTTTTGTTGTTGTTGTTCGTTTTTGTTTTCCCATCAGCCCTACCCCCTCTGTGTTGGGGCAAAAACTCCTAGTACCCCTACCTCTTATTTGAGGTTTATCTGAGCTGGTGGCATATTTTCAGTAGTCAGAATTTGTTAATTAATTTGTTAATTATTTCCAGAACTGGAGCTTGGTTAACCTAAACCCCTGGGGCTAGTAAAGTCTCTTTCCTTTCCCCACCAGGAACTCGGTGAAGTTTAATTATATAGTCAGATTTAAAGAGGTTCTTAATTTTAATTCGCATTCCTGTGGGCGTGAACCCATTGTAAAAAAACATCTCTTGAAGAGATCTTAGTTTTGGTTATGCTGTGGCCCAGCTGTATGAGGTTGTGTCATAACTTGGATTACTGGAGGGTTTATAATGTGAAAGAAACTAGAAGCCAGAGTCAGAGAGCCGAAAGTCAGCAGAACCTGGAAGAGAAAGAAGAACACATCATCCTGTGGTGTTTAGTTGGGATATAAGCCAAGGGACCCTAAGGATTGCTATACCCAGCACCAGAATGTTAAAGACTTTGGGGAGAAAGCATCACCTTGCTGACATATGGATTTTGGACTTTAAAAACTATAAGGCAGCCCATAGTGTGTTATTTGCCATAACATGGAAAATTAAGACAATTTCTTTAAATGAAAATATGAAATTGTACGTTAATTTTAAAATTTTTTATTGAGATATATAATATATTCATATACCATGTAATCATCCAAAGTGTATAATCAGTGGTTCACAATATCATCATGTATAGCTGTGCATTTATCACAATTGACTTTTTTGCAAAAAATAACATGTATACAAAAAATTAATGAATTTCAAAGCACATCACAGTTATTAATTGTGGAACAGATATCAGACTTTGGTGTGAGTTACAATTCCACAATTTTAGGTTTTTACCACTAGTTGCTCTAAAATACTAAAATCTAAAAGAAATATCAATGTAATGATTCAGCAATAGTACTCATTTGTTAAGCCCTACTGTACATTAATTTTTAAAACCAAAATTTTCCCAATTACAAGGGTGGGGGTGGAAATAGAATGAAGAAAGAAAATAGTATGTCTTTAAAGAGTCTAAGGATAATACTATGAAAAAGTCTGGTTAACATTAGTTGATTAGAACTTTTCAGTGATTAGAATTGTCCAGTTAGGAACTTGAGCTTATTATAGTGGCATGTGAACTTTCTCTCAATGGAACATTTCAGACAAATATAAAGAGGAACTTTCAGAATTTTGTGTTGGAAGATTTTCATTGTTTAAAGGTGAGATAACATGACTTCCAAACATTTGTCTAAAATTATGTGATTTTTTAAAATATTAATTATGAAAACAAGCTACATATTTTACAGGAAGTACAGCCTAAGAAATGCTACCTTTCTGCATTCAAATTGTACCTATAGATATTAATATTTTATAACAAAATATAGCTTATATGTTCTAGAAGTGTAAATTTTAAGAAAGCAAAATGTACTTTTTTTCTTATGTCATAATCAACAAAGTCATCATACATAAATTTAAAAGAGGATTATAAGTTAAAAATAAAACATGGCATTATGTGGGTCAGTACCCTATAAGAATCACAAATAGTAAGGCTGAAGTTTTCATGAGAGAATAAAAGTACTTATTAATTATAATACAAAATTTTGACTTCAGTTTTAATAGGAGCTGGATGACAAGGCAAACATAACTACAGAGTCATGGAAACTGTTTTTTCACTTCCTCAAAGGACTGAGCTTTTTCAGAAACATCTCCCATAAGAAAAAAAATTGTAATTTCCTATGGTCAGGAATAATGAATTTCTAATATAGAGTCTTCTTGTTTGAGTAAGAGTTTTTATGTTGACTCTTTAATAGAAAGGATACCTGTTGAATTTATAGGGTTACAAATATCAGTATGACTTCTGGGGGTGCACTAAATGCAGCTTAGAAGAAGAAAAAAGCATGAATAAGGTTCAAAATATGGAGACTAATAATATGTATTGCTATAGGCAAGGAAAACAGCACATGAAGAATTTGCTTTTTATTTCTGGAACAGAGCTAGCATAGAAACTTGACAAGAATTTTAATCATATTGTGGAGCAGAATACTTGATAAATACCTTAACAAGAATGCTTATAATGTTATTTTGTTTGGTTATGTGTATTTGTTAAATTACTGAGTCTTTAAGAGC
The DNA here is from genome assembly GCF_023851605.1 of Tamandua tetradactyla. Classification (NCBI taxonomy): domain Eukaryota; kingdom Metazoa; phylum Chordata; class Mammalia; order Pilosa; family Myrmecophagidae; genus Tamandua; species Tamandua tetradactyla. Next base: position 114,165,695 of record NC_135327.1, read on the forward strand.
ACTCTATTGGTATCTAGAAGTCATTAGAAATACATCTTGCAATTCCTGGGTTGTAATTTCTTTACAATAATCTGACATAGTAATTGGGATTTATATAGAGAGATTTAAGATCCAATCTAATACCTGTTGAATAAATAGTTCTCTGATTTAAATTTATTTTAGAATATTGCTACTTTAAGTTTCATATAATTAATTTGATAAACTTTGAATTGAATTAACTATGTAATTGAATTTTGTTTTATTTATTTGAGCTATGCTGTATAAATCACATAAAAGCTGATAGGATGTATTTCCTATTTTATGGTTGTTATTTCTGTTTCTTGACAGTCAAAAATTCTATTGTAAGTCTAATTGAAATAATAGTAGCATTTAAATATAATTTATTCTGATTTATAGCTATAAATTCTTGCTTGGGAATTTTTTAAGGTCAAATAATGTTTCCAAATATAAAATTGATTCCTGTAACAATGGATTTTTTTTGTCAAGTTATTTCCTGGCATGTTTGACTTTTCAACCCTCAATAAATATTTGCAATTCTATACTATGAGCCTGTTTTGGGGCAAATATTACAATTATATTCTTTAGGAAAGATTATTTCTCTGAATTAAATAGAAGACATCTTGGTAAATGTTCTGTACCTTCTTATGTCTTCCATGCCCACACCACCAACTCATTTTTTTTTCCCCCAAGATAGTTGATATTTCACTTACTTTTATGCTGTCTTCCTGGCTTATGAGAAATTAGATTGTTTTATTTCATTGGTTTGTCGTCTTCAGACTTTTTTTTTTGATAAACTATCATTTGAAATTGGTTTTCGCTATGTCTGAGCATCAAGAACAGGGCAAATTTGCTATGATACTTTTTCTTATGTTTGAGTTACACAATCTTCCTGATTTTTTCTCTTTTACATTCTTTTATAAGCAGTAACTTGATTTCTATTGCTCTTTAGTGGAGAAGGAAGAGGATGGGGCATGGTATTAGGGTACAGTGAGGGTCTACTGTTGATCACACTTGGCTTCTAAACTTACTGGAAGACAAATTCCTTTTGTAGAATTGGATTATTTACAGAGATTTCATTATGCTTCTTAACTCAAGTGCCTTATTTTCTTTGGATTTTTAGATTTCTTGAATTTCTGAAAATAGCATGAGATTGATGGTCTACATACAAGTAGCTACCATGTCTGTTTCTCCTGGGAAGGTGATCCTTTAAATGGAAATACACATGAATTTATTCTAGTCTGAAATATTTACTTTGAACAATAATTTCTAAATGCAACATGGCCAGATTTGTATTTTGGCCCAGAGTTTTTGTCTTTATGTAAATGAAGTGTTCTCTGTGTTTTATTTACATACATATCTTCCCCTACCCTATATAAATCTTCTCTAAAACGTGGCATTATTAATTAAATATTTGGTGCACTTTCAAATTGCCTTATGGGTTTTAGAAACATTTCTAGTTTTTTTCTTTGCTGCAGGAATTGAGTCATTATCCCAAACCTTAAGATTTCTGTACACTAAAATATTAGTCATTATTTAAAAGATAATTCATTAAAGCAACATGTAATATTAAAACAGCAGACAGATTTGGCATGGTAGAAATCAAAGATAACATCTTGTGGTATCAGTTTGAAAAACAAATGACAGCTATGAGCACTGAGAACTGCTACCACAGTTGCCTAAGTATACCTTTTAGGTTGATACATTCAAGTTTATAGATGTTCTACTTTGCTAGCTGCCAGAATACGACACCCCAGAGATGGATTGGCTTTCAAGAAAAGGGGATTTATTTAGTTGACGTATAGTTCTTTAGAGGAAAGGCAGCTAACTTTCAACTGAGGTTCTTTTTTATGTGGGAAGGCAAAGGGCAATCTCTGCTGGCCTTCTCTCCAGGCCTCTGGGTTCCAACAACTTTCCCCAGGGTGATTCCTTTCTGCATCTCCAAAGGCCTGGGCTAAGCTGCGAGTGCTGAGATGAGGTATGCTCAGCTGCTTGGGCTGTGCTATGTTGAGCTCTCTGATTTAAGCACCAGCCAATTAACTCAAACATCATTCATTGCAGCTGGTAGGCCTCCTAACTGACTGCAGATATAATCAGGAACAGATGAGGTTCACATGCCATCGGCTCATGTTCACAGCACTATAACTAGGCATCTTCACCTGGCCAAGTTGACAACTGAATCTAACTACCGCAATAGAGCACCTTCATTAATTTCTTTTATCCTTTCAACAAAACTGTACACTAAATTGTATATTTTGTGTAATCATGGGCAAATCTTATAAATTCTTTGAAACTTCATTTTAGAATTAGGTTTTCTGTTTAAATTTGATATTTGATAAGACAATTATCCAATAGGGCTAAAATGAGATAACTTGTTTACTCAAGAAACATTTACTAAGTACTGACATTGTGGGAGTTACTGCACTGGGCATAACAAAAAGGCATCTGTTGTTTCGGAGAATTCCACTCCAATATTTGTTTTAAAAAATATATGTTTATATATTGCTTCATTCTCTCTTTCTCTCTCTCTCTGTTGAATGCTGAAAAAGTCAATGTAGGGATGCCCTTGAATGGAAGTTACAGGACAGGAACTTTATCATTTCCTTCACATGTGAATTTTTAATAGTAAACTATACATAATAAAGTATTTAAAATTTCATGCAAAATTCTGTGTGATGCAATGGAGGGCAATACAGGAAATGAAGCTAGAGCTATAGTTTATGTAAATCTTTGAATTCTATTTTTAGAACCTTGGTTGGTTATATGCTCAGTTTTTTTTTTTTTTTTTTTACATGGGCAGGCACCAGGAATCCAACTTGGGTCCTCTGGCATGGCACGCAATACTCCTTGCCTGCTGAGCCACCGTGGCCTGTCCTATGCTCAGTTTTGTGTGGGGCTTTTTCCTACCCCCACTGTCCAGGTTTACTCCATTTATAATTTGTATATGCTTTTCTCTCTCATCAGATAATAAACAACTAATTGTTTATTAATATCTTACCTATTCACCTAGAAATAAAAGAATAATTATTTCCCTAGTCGTCAGTGCTTGAACATCTTCAAGTGCTTTAAATAGTGCATAATATTTTCCAGGGATATCAAATGCTTTGCAAACATTGCTTACATATAACCCACTGGCTAACTGTCGGTTAACAATGGAATCTTTTTTTTATTGTTGTGCCTCTCACAGAGCCTAAAACACAGTGGCCTCTGAATACCTTTGGTGAGCAAATGAACATAATTAATGTTAATTACATTTTTTGCATTAAGGTATCTACAAGATAATATTGAGTTGGCCTAGTTTCAGATACCAAAGATGCATAAAAGTAGTGAAACTATGTTTTAATAGTAATTCATAATTTAGACTTTTCACTATTGTCCTGGAATGGCCCTGAGCTTGGTATGACCACTGATGAAAATTTATAGTCTTCATTAGAAATTTTAATGCAGCCTAGCTAGATCGAGTGAATGAAGATTTTGTAATACCCAGATTTTAAAAATTGAAGTGCATAATAAACGTGGATGCAGTGATTGGAATAGGAAACACTTTAGTCCTTTCCTTTTCTCTTCTTTAGCCCCCTAGGAACAGGTGCACGGACAGCCTGGAGAGAATCCCTCTAATGCAGAAAGAGTCAGTGATTAAGAAGAGTTCTGTTCAACTTGACCCTAAGGGCCTGGCCTGTTTTAGGGTGTGTGAATGGAGGAGGAAGAAAGGAGGGGCTGGGAAAAATCTGAAAAGCATTTAAGATAATGAAGAGCAGAGCCATTGCTCAGCAGCAACCCTGCAGACTTCGGGCTTCTTTGATTGTGTCAGCCCTTCATGCTAGAACAGGGGCTTTTCAAACCTGGTGCTTTGATTCTAGAAGTCAAAGAAGGGGAACAGTTTCAGATAGATCATTCCTCATGCAGGTCCTATGCATCAGAGAGGACAGTCCTAGAAAGTGTGGTTCTTCCAGTTTTTTACCTTTGAAATATCTTTGTTCTGCTTCAATAATTCAGTAAGAAAACACAATTAAATATTTCTACAATACAAATTTCTTTACCCTTCGTCATATCAGATAATGATAAATGACCTCAGAACATATTTTCTTGACTTTTCACTACCTCTAACCAACTCATGCTTAAAGCCAAAACTTTTTTTATTTTGAAATACTGTTTATTTTATATATTAGTCAAAAATCCATCAATTCAGTGCTCTGATTCTATGTTCAGGCTAAATGCACAATATACACAAAATGCTACATATTCAGGGCCTGGTTTGCTATGACAATGAAAGTAAATCCATGTTTTTAAAACTGTTTCTAATGATTTTTTGCAGCCTCATAATTTTTAGATCTGATTATATCATCCATGTCCTTCATAATGTAGCTGAAAAAGAATTCACTTTAGCAGTTGAAGACATGAATCTGCCATATTCTTGTTAGTTTATTTGGGCCTTCATTATATATTTTCTAAAGTACATCCAGGGTTGAAAATCACTGTGTCAGAAGTAACATCATCTTTTAGGATCATTACCTCGGGCCAGGAAAAATCAAGGCCCTGCCCTCACTGTTCAAGTCCTTGAAATAAAATGTATATTTCATCCATACTTTTGCATTTTGCTGTATACTTTATTGTTTAACAAAATTCTCTAATCATACTTCTATGAATAAAAATGTTTGAACACACTCCCAAGGGATATCATGGACAATAATTATTTGTAATTTATTTAAATAAACTACTATGTATACTATTATGTATATGTATAAAACAAATTAAAAAATAACAATTACAAAAGTTTGTGATATAGCATACATCAAAATAAAAACACGATGCTTTCTTCCTGCTACCCAACAGATTATCTTCCATGGACTCTACTCATTCACCCCTCTCCCCAATTATGGAAAGCACTGGTGTAAATTCACCATCGAACATAGTATAACAGAGAAGGACCAAACACAGTAACCAACAAATTAATCTTTGTTGTGTGTGAACAAGTATGTGCAGGTTGAGTTTTTCAAAAATATTTTTATTGACAACTCTTCACACACATACAGTCCATACATGGTGTACAGAGGCTCACAATATCATCACAATAGTTGTGTACTCATCACCACGATCATTTTTAGAACATTTGTATCACTCCAGAAAAAGAAATAAAAAGAAAAAAGGAAAAACTCATACATACCGTACCCCTTATCCTTCCCTCTTTTTGACAACTGGTATTTCAATCTATACAATTTATTTTACTCTTACTTATTTGTTTTTTATCCATATATTTTTTGCTCATGTGGCCATACCTGGATAAAAGAAGCATCAGACACAAGGTTTTCACAATTGTTATACAACTTTCAAAAAGCTGTATAATGATACAACTTTTACCACATTATACAATCATCTTCAAGAATCAAGGCTAATGGAACATAGTTCAATGATTTCTGGTACTTCCCTCCAGCAACTCTAATATACCATAAACTAAAAAAGAATATCTATATAATGCATAAGAATAACCTCCAAGATAACCTCTCGACTCTGTTTGAAATCTCTCAGTCACTGAAACTTTATTTTGTCTTTGTTTTCACTTCCCTCTTGGTCAAGAAGGCTTTCTCAATCTCATGATGCCAGCTGTCAGCTCATCCTAGGAGTTCTTTTCTACATTGCCAAGGAGATTTATACCTTTGAGAATCATGTCCTACATGGGGGGAGGGCAGGAGTTCACCTGCTGAGTTGAGAGCCAAGTTTTTTATTCAGATAATAAAAAGACAACTGCACAGGATAATGAGAACAAATAATAAGGGAAATATAAATTGTAAGCATCATTAAGATGATCTTATCTGAAATCTAAGTCATTCATAATGAACTCACAGCTACTCAGTCCAAAACAATGAAATTTTACTGTTATTTAAATTCTAAACTGCATAGGCTAACAACAGTTCCATTTATTTATTTATTTATTTTTGCATGGACAGGATCTGGGAATCGAACCCAGGTCTCTGGCATGGCAGCTGAGACTTCTGCCACTGAGACACCATTGCACCACCCCATTTAATTTTTTTGTATTACTAGAAGGTTCGTAATAAGACTGGTTTGTATTTTTTCTTAAGGGAGATCATGACTTACTTCCAAGAAAAATATAAAAGAGCTATGCTAACTTAAATAACTAAAACTGCAGTTTGCTTTCAGAATGTTTTTTTATGTAAAGTGTGTATATGAGAGAGAAAAAAAGATAATCAGAGGAAGAGTTTCAGAACACAGGTTAGTGGAGATGGAGTGATTTATTTATTTAAACTTTCATTGTCTCTCTACTCTGCCAGATGGTAAACTTGGATTAGGCCCACGTCTATTTTGTTCACTGAATATACAACAATTTCAACAGAGCTGAGCATATAATATGTGCTCAATAAATATTTTGTGTATTTAAGAATTATCCCATTTAATTCTTTCATCTTTCAGATCCACAGAGATCCTCTATCCTCACTGGGGACTGTTATTGTATGGAACATATTTGCAGCATTTGGGATATATTTAACATATGTATAAAAATATTCATTGTTTATATGAAATTCAAATTTATGTGTTTTATGCAATATTTGGAACAAATTTATTTAAAAAATTCATTGATTATCTGACATTCAAATTTAACTAGGAATCCTGTATTTTTATTCCTGTATCTGTCAACCCTCCCCCTCGGGTAAAAGGGAAAGAACATTGGGCTGACCCTTATCATGGAGCGCTCTACTCAGGGTAGCAATGTAAGTCATCTTCCTATGTATCCTATCTGTGGCAATATGGAGGCAAAAGAGCCAGTGGAGCAAGTGCAATTCAAGAACATCTAGGGATATTCTAAGTCTAAGGCCACGGGTCAATGATTCCAAAAGGGAAGGGAAAGGTATAGAAGTGTTCAGATGGAAAACGAGAGGGTCAGAGTGCCAGGCAGTGATAAACAGTTGAGGAGGCTCTAGAATGAAGTCTTTGGTCTTTTGAAGCCCAACTTTTTTGTCCAGTGGAGATGTTAGGTCTTGCTTAAAAGTGCAAAGATGGGGGCAGGGGTTCTAGAATAATAACCCCTTTTCCAAAATCTAAAAAAGCAATACAAAAACAATAACTGTCAGTGAAGGGATTTGATGAACTAATTCACAGGCTTTATGCTTTTCTTGTTGATTCCTAGTAAAGAAAGGAAACTACAATAGGATTTTAGGTATTCTGAGATATTTAGGATATGTGCCTCTTGAATTATTCCACTTCTCATATATCCATTCATTTATTCATTCACACATTAATCAAATCTTATAATATATCAGACACTATTCTGGACCCTCAGAAATAAAGCAGGCATACAAGACCCTTTGAACCTGTATTTTAGAATAAACAGATAGTGAGTTGGCAAACAAATTAAATTATTTCAGATTGTGCTAAATGTCTTGAAGGGAGTAAACAGGGTGATATAAAAAATAGCAACTAGGTTGGGTTTGGGGAAGGCTACTTTAGGGACTCCTCATGGAAAACCCACTGAGGAGGTGATACTTGAATTCTTTTTTTATGCATGGGCAGGTATGGGGAATTGAATTGGGTCTCCAGCATAGCAGGCAAAAACTCTGCCTGCTGAGCCACCATGGCCCACCCTGAGGGGGTGATATTTGAAATGAGTCTTCAGGAATGAGAAAGCAGTAGCTATTCAAAGAGCCAAGAGAAGAACACTGTATCAAGAGAAGTGTTCTTGATACACTATAAAGCCTATTCACTTAGAAAGATGTCAATGTCTTCAAGGACAGAAAGGAGACACGAGTGGCTGGAGAGTAAAGGATGAGACTGGCATGGTAGGCAGGAGTCAGATCATGGTTGGGCCTCATAAATCTCATATAAAGCTTTGATTTTATTCTAACTGCTTTGGGAAGGCTTTGAAGGATTATAAGTAGAGAAATAATATGATTTGATGTTCTTTAAAAGATCACCTTGGCTGCTGTGTGGAGAATAAATTGGGTGCAGAAGAAATAGAAATAGAGATTGTTAACTTTGTGGACCATTGCAGTAAACCAAGTTCAGTAACAGTGGTGACTTGGACTAGAGTAATGGCAGTGATGAGTGAAGTGGCTAGATTTGGGTTTATTTTGGAGAAGAACTGATAATTTGCTGATGGGTTTTAATTAGGAAAGAGGAAGAGTGAAGGATAAATACTATAGGTTTTACCGTGAGCTGTTGGGTGGTGTCATTTGCTGGGACATGAAGGACTAGTGGGTAACCAAGTTTGGGGGAATCAAGAAATATTTTTGAATGTGGTAAGTTTGAGATGCCTATTGGTTATCCAAGTAGTAGCCATTGGCTATTGTGTATGGATCTCAGAAGAGGTCACAGCTGGAGATAGAAATTAAGAAGTCATCAGTATATGGATAGTGTTTTAAGGCTTGGAAATGGATGAGACCATTTTGAGAAAGAATATTGATAGAGAAGAGAGGAGGGTTGTGGACTGAATTCTGAAAGAAAAATGTGAATAAAGATGGAGGGAATGATTAGCTATGTAAAAATCAGATGAGAGTTTAGGTGAAAAAAGAAGGCAGAAAAAAAGGCAGAGAAGCTTCCACTGTATAGTGGCATGGAAACCATTAAAGACCTAATCAAGAGTGTTTTTTTAATGGTAGGATGGAGTCAGAATGGAGTGGATAAAAGAATAAATGGGAGGTGACAAAGTGGTGACAGAAACTAGCAATGTTTTCTGGGGTTATGTTTTGATGTAATAAGGAGGAGGTATGTGGAGCAATAGCTAGAGGTAATATGTGGGGCCAAGGAATATTTCAGAAAAGTTGGAGGCATGAGAGCTTACTCCAATAAGATGGAAGACATTGCTCACAGTGAAAAGAAAAGAAGATTAGTATGGACATGGAAATCCTTGAGAAGAAGAGAGGGATGTGTTCCATAGAACAAGACTCTTCCAATTTGCTTACTCAGAAAACATGTTTTAAGCATCTGCAATAGGCCAGGTATTGTGATAGACTGATTGAGGATACAAGGATGAAATCTATTACTCAGAAGTGGTCATAATGTAGGGACATATAAATAAAGGAAAAGTTAGGTGCAGAAAGAAATTATAGAAGTTATTTGGAGCCCTAGAAGGAAAACCTGTGATAACTTTCTGAATGACGGTAGAGCTATTTTGGCTTTCTTTTCTATTGTTTGAAATATAGCTTCAATCCCTTACTTTTTTTTTTTTGGCATTTTTTTTTGATGAGTAACTAACTGATGACTGACTTGGCATTGGCAATTTGGAAATATTCAATGCTTAAATTTTAATTTTAAAATGTGCTAATGAAAACCACTAAGCTGAGCTATCATGCATGGAAGATTAGAAGGATAATCTGCATCTTAGATTCACTCATCTTTGTATTTCTAGTTTGTTGTGTCAAGTTTCAGTTTCAACCTGAAAATGGCAAGATTCTACCTGTAGAATGCCTTTGAAATATCATTTCACTTTCTTTCTTAAGTTTCTATATTATAAATGTTTGCTTACTGCAAATTATTTTAGTAATTTCCCAATTGTTTAAACAGAGAGAACAGCTATTTATTATGATTATTGCAAAGGAAAGAGTGTGGGCATTTTTCAATGGTCAGTTTCATTAGCATTAACCTTTTTAGACTGTCTGACTCTGATATCTGAAAAATCTTTTTTCAGCCAGGTCAAGGTTTCTTTAGGAAGAATTGCAGTTTTGCCCTTTTGTCCTTATCACCCTTGACTTTTGCCTATATTAATGGTTGGAGCATGGTCCCATCATCTTTCAGACAAACATCTCTCAGGCAGAGATTGGAGTTCCTGCTCCTTTCTCTGTCCCGTGAGTCTAAAGATCAGGAATTCGTTGGTCCAGTTGATGGGGTGCATATTTTCTAAAATTGCTCCTATTTAGTCTCAAAGAGAAGATCAGTCATTAATACATTTTGAAATTTACCATCACTCCTTAATTTCAAAAGATGCTGCTCTAGTAATATTTCTGCAACAGATACTTTATGGCCACAACAGGTGTGTAGATTTTTATTCCATGCTAGATAGACACTGTGCTAAGCTGCTGGCCAGCACATTAGGTTATTTTCCTAAGAACAGGCTCCAGAATCATGGTGATCAAGGCCCTGGCTGCTTTTCTGGAGACATATTCAGAGCAGAACCTCCAATATTTCCTTCTGATGAACAACCTGGCAAACAGTGAGTGTGGATAATAAGGGAAGCTGAAAAATTATATACCATTTCCAAGGGTATTTTAGGTTAATTGGCATTAATTCTAACACAGCCATCCTTAGAAATGAGTCAGTTTAAAGTCTCGATCTCTCCACAGAACCCAGAGATTCAACAAGAAGTAGGTGATTTTAGGTGCAGGGGATTAATTGTGAGTTTAATGTAACAATGGAAGAGGAATCATTATGGACAATTTGCCTGCCTTGGAGTATTGAATGATTGGTTCTGCTTTCCCCATGATTCATAAATCATGTGCACTAGTTTTGATACTATAGTATCCAAAGAACAAGGTGCACTTTATGCTATTCTCTACCTGTGTGATAATTGTTGAGCAATCATCATTGCCTTACTCAGGGCAAAGTCCAATATTATAAAGAGCCGAGAACTTGTTAGATGTAGAGTACCTCAGCTTTCCTAGCTATAACCTTTTCACATATTATTGTAGATTTATTTATTTCCATTATTGCCTTCTGGATCCTTAGTCCTCTCTAGCTTTGTGAGGTCTGTATTTTCCAGATCTTTGCCATTCAAAGCTAATCTAATTTTGATACTTAATTTCAAGTACTTGTAATTCCTTTCTAATGCCTTTATTAGTATTCTTTCTTAATATTTGTATATTTGAATAATCTGTTCTTTATTATTTCTAGATTTTTAATGGAAATGCAAGAAAAGACCCAATTTGAACCTCTATAGACATCTTTCTATTGTTTTGCCATTTCTTTGATTATAACATAATATTTCTATTATTAATGAAAATTTCAGTGGCTATAAAAGTGTTCATTTCCAAACTAATTTGAATTAATTTTTCAAAGTTTATGGCATGATATCATAACCCTAAAATTTCACAGCAGTTCCCAAAGTCTTAAGCATCACTGTTTGTTAATGATTATATAAATAACTTTAAATTTTGCCTATCTGATCTCCTAGTTAAGCTGTTTTCTTAACTCTGAGACTCAAATGTTCATAAAGCAAATGTCAAGCTGAAATTAATATATTTAGAAATAAGCAGCAGGATAGCAAAGTGCAGTCATAAATAGCTAAATGCCACCTGGGAAAGACTTCCTGGCCTATCGGTACTGAAAGACCACTAGAAATGCTGAGTTCCAACCTTGCTAACTTGTTTATATGTATGATGCTGTCTCATTTGGCCCAAAGCAATGCTTTACTTTCTCTAAATTACAGACACATTGAAGTACAAGACATTCAATTTAAAATGTGTGCTACTTTTATGCTTGATTAATTATTAGCTTATGCTTAGCTTAGTGTTCAGTGTGGGGACTGCATGAGCTCAGTGAGATCCATCACTTCCAGTAAAGATGCATAATAAACTTGTACTTTTTGTATGAAATGCCAGGAATAATACAATAATAATATAATATTTCAGATTTTAGTTATGTTTCTTTGGATTTTGACTGTTTGGCATCAACTATAGATCTGGTTACTAGTGATTATTTAGAAACTGCATCTGGACCAAGAGTGTCAATAAGTTTGGTCTCTTGATGCTTCAGTCAGTAATTTTCAAAGTGATTAAAAAGGGGATGGATTTTAATTCCCCTTCCCTTCTCTTTAATTTGTTCCTCAATAATTTGATTCCCCATTCAGATGATCTGGAAATATTCCCATCCTTAAAAGTGAAGCATTAGCCAAGCATTCTGTCATAATAAAGATGGCATGATTTTAGAACACCACAACATAAGAGTGAGCATATTAGAGAACTGGCCCTGTTATTTAATCCTGAAAGAAATAAGGTTTAGAGGGCAACTACTCCAAAACCAAAGTCATTATCAATTAGTAGGTTTCCCCTACTTGAACTGGTTGCAAGTCATCACATTTACATCTCTAGACATACATTTTGCAATAAATTTATTTTGATGTTTCCGAGATAAAGCAATTTTCTTGGAAGCTGTGAGTGTTTTATTGAAAAAAGGTGAAACAAGATAAAAAAAAATGGGGGGGATTAGGAAGTACAGATATTGTTATCTGAATATTTCTACAGGTGAAAAGTAGACTGGCTTTACTTTAGGAGCAGAATTCTGGAGAGTCCATCACCTACTTCTCCAATCAGGGACTATCCACAATTGCTTTTTTAGTGAATGTTGGGCATTTGTTTGGCTTATCTTTTCTTCTTAGGCAAATATTTTTGTTAAGCTCCTTAGTTTTCCTAAAAGTACATAAGTTCTAGTTCCATCTTGAACAATTGTTAAAACTAAAGTCTACACTTAAGTAAACACTTAGTTTAGATGCACAGTATGTGTTTTGTCAGAAGATAATCATGAACTGTTGCTCAATACCTTTCAAGAAGTTAATTGAGAGAAACAATATATAGAAAGGAATATTAAATGCTATAAAGTCCACTAAATCAGTGATTATATATACAGAGAAAGATAGACTCCCTGTATTAGTCAGGCTAAACTTGTGTATACTGCAGTAATAAAGGACCTTTAAATCTTAGTGATTGCAACCACAAATTTTTCACTTTTTGCAATTAATATCTATTTTGGGTCACCTGGGACTTCGCTCCACATTTTCTTCTCTCCAAGACTGGGGATAAAGAGCAACTTCCATTTTAAGCATTTCCAATTTCATGGTTTTGGTAAAAGAGATATATAGAACTACAAACTCGTTCTTAAAGCTAATGTTGACAAGTGACACATGTCACTTCTATCTGAATTTCATTGGCCAAAGCATGTTAATCTGTGAATTCTATACTGTAGGGATGTTTAAGCCTTCCCAGAGAGGAATATTGCAGAAAGAACAAATTAGAATATTTGCGAAAGAGAAATACCACTTCTCATATTACCCTTTGGAAATATATCTCTTTAGAGGAAGATTTTTTTCAATACTAGATTCCATTCACTGGAATCTACTATGCCCCCACAGGGTGCATGCCCCCTTGCCAACATATTAAGAATGATGTCGTTACTCTAGATGTGCTAGTTTCAATCATTTGGCTAATCAGACCAAGTCAAAGCATGTATTCACATGTACGATTTCTGCTTGAGCATGGTATATGTCATATGTACTCACACCCCAATGGTCGAAGCAACTCTCATGACTAAACCCAATTCAATGGGGCAGGGGTATATAATTCTTTTCAGTGAAGGAAGAAATGAATAATTGACTTATAATCTACTACACTATCTTTAACCATTATTTGTCTTGTTAAATTTTTATCACTGATCAAAGAAAGACTAAGCACAGTTCTAGTTCTTCACAAATAGGCACTCAGCAAATATTTGCTGAATAATCAGTAGAAGGCCACATGCAAACGTGTTGATTACATAATTTCCCCAATCCCCGAGAGTTCAAAGATCTTGTGCTGACATTTTGTAATCATGAGGGGAATTTATTTCAATTGTCTGCCTCCTTATACTTTCTTTCTTCCAATTGAGATGGAATTATTGTTTTTCTTAATTTTTTACCATTTATAATTTGTTTGATGTATTTAAACAATTTATAATCTCTATCCAAGGCAATATTTTCCCCCAAAATATTTCATATACAAAGAGAAGAGTATTGGGGGTTAGGCAGATCTGATATTAAATTCTAACTCTGTCACTTTTTAGTTTATGACTCTTGGTAAGTTAACTGGTCTCTTTGAGCTTCATTTTTTGATCTAGGAATTGGGTGAAATACCTACATCATTTGGTTCCTGTGAAGATAAAGTGAGAATATTTGTAGGGTAACTAGCATAGCCCTTAATATATGTGTGTCTTCCTCTCTAAAATTACATAGCTGAAGAGAAAATAGAATTGGGTATCTTTGTGGAAAAAATGTTGGAAAAAGTTGAACCAGAAACACCAACTGTGATATTTTTTTTTTCGTTTGGAAGTTTTACATTTCCTTCAATATAACCTGAGAAATTATGGAAATTTAAATCTCTTTTGAAGTTCTCTTTCTGATATCCTACAGTAGAAAGTAATTTAGGGGAAAATTGTGAGCCTTTCTCCAACTTTGATATAAAACAGCAGAGATAAGTAAATGGAAAGCTTTTAGGTTGTGGTTCTATAAAAAAGATGGCCATAGATAAGTAGTCTAAAGTAGTCTTCAACTCTGTGACTCTATGGACTATATATATTTATATATACAAAGTCTTCATTAGTTTTGCAATGACTTTAAAGACAGACTATGCCAAATCAGAAGCCATTGTTACATATTCATCCCTTGATGTAATGAGGGTCATTTCAATTACTACTTTGACTGCCAGTGTCAACAGAGTGAGAGAATACTGATCCAGAACTCTCTAATGCTATCAATTATTTCCTCATTAAGTGATGTTCTAGTGATTTTGCTATATCTCTGAGGAAGGGATAGGTTCTGCTATAAACCTGAGTTCTATTCTTCTATTTTAAAATGGCAAGCCTAATAAAACATTAAAGGAACCCCAGCTTCTGTTTCTCCATCATATTATAGAAACACATCAAACTCTTAGGTACAAAATATGAAATAAGGACAGTTCCTGAATGAGAAATGATGTCCTCGTGTTTATTACAGAATGAAATATAATATTCAGGATTGCAACTGGTGTTTATGGAAAGTTGATTTTGTTTTCTTAGCTTAAGTAATCCAGAGGGCAGTTATGGTAAAAATGTGAGGGTATAAGAAGTGGGAGGAGAATAGGAAAACAATCATAATTCCTTTGGCAGGTTGTTGCTTAGGTGAATCTTTTGGTATGACATGGATTTCTAGACTCTGCCTGTAAAGCTATGAAAATGAGGAGTCATAATTTTCCTTAAACAGCAACAGGTAGATGTGGGAAATTCCATGTCTTCTTAGTGATTAATAGGAATAGCTCAGTTTATTTAGACAAGGAGAGGGAGAGAGAGAGAGAGAAAGAGAGAGAATCAAAGCCAGAGATAGGGGCAGTGTAGCTCTATGTTTCAAAAGAGGCAGAGGGATTTATTTGTTCAGGTTCTAATTGAGATTTATATAACTAGTTCCTGAGATTGTCCCATGAGCCACCTTTTGAGATGTCAAGACAACCAGGAATGGATGGCAAAACCATATGGCCTCCCACTGCTATGAAGTAGCAAGATGGAATGGCTGCATTATAACCCAATCTGTAAGTCCAAGGGCCAGGAATCAGGCCCTCCTTTTCTCCAAGTCAAAGTTTAGACCAACAACAGCAGCTGAAATCACATATTCTGACCATCAGCTTTCAATGCACAGCTTGCTTTTTTACCATACAGAAGATTCAGTGGAAAGACGGGTAGCACCGGGGAGGCTGAAAATACTGGGCTTTATGTAATATCTTTAAATATAAAGAATCTCAAAAGGAAATAAAGTTCATAAAATTCTTAAAGTTTAGAAATTTTGATATGTAGGATTCTACCTTGAATGTTTGTTGCAAACTCTCTCTTGCCCTCCTTTCATGATTTCCCCTTTCTTATACTTTTATTTTGTTCTTGCTGAACTCCTCAGTTCTGGGTTCTTGTGAAGCTCCCAAGGACTCTTAGAATCTTAAAAGGGTTTTGGTTTCTTTCTGAGAGAGTCCAGAATGAAATAATTTTCTTCAAGAGAGTTTGAAGAGCAGGGGCAAAAGATGAATGACACTGGTACTTCTCTGCTTTCTTCTGAAGGAATCATCCAAATTTTTTATGTTCTAGGGGTGGAATGTATTTATGAGAATTGTCCTTCCAGACAGTAGAGCTCTGTTTTTGTTCCCAGGGAAAATGTATAACAACTCTGAAGTGCTGAGGCAATGTGGTACAGAGGGAAATGATATCCAATATCAGGATTGTGAAGCCCTACAATTTACAGGTCTCCTAGGGCATCAGTTTCCTGAGTTAGTGTTGCTGCAACACTTGTCAGTGACAAGCAGCTTGCTGCTGGCAACAGAGCTCCACCCCTGCACAAACCAAATGACAGGCATAGTGACCTGACCATCCATGCCCCTTCCCTGCCATGCCTTTAAAATCCAGTTCTAAAATCCACTTTCTCTTTAAAGAATGGACATCTGTATCTTTTTATTTTTGACATGGGCAGACACCAGGGGTTGAACCTGGGTCTCTGGCATGGCAGGTGAGAATTCTGCCATTGAGCCACCTTTGCACTGCCCTGCCATGTATCTTTTTATACATTGTTTTGAAGACATTTCTTGCCCTATTTTCCCTGCATATATGCAGTGAGTGACCAATCACTTTGTGCCTTTTTGCAGGTGGGAACCACACTGTGTGTTTGTTTTATCTCTCTTGTGATGCCTCTGACGATGATCAGCATTGATGAGATAACGAATGAATGATGAACAGAGAGACACACAAACCAACGAAAATTGACAAGGGGGGTCACATGCCTCATAATTTCATTTATTGTCCAGATCCTCTGAATGGTACGGATTCCATTTCAAAAGGAGACAGAGGATTTTCTTTTAGCATTATAACCAAGATAAGAAAGTGAGGGAGTAGGGAGAATGTAGAGAGAGGAGAAAGGGAGGAAAAAAATGTAAGTGTTCCTAACCAGTCTCTTTCCATGTTTTGCACTATCTTTTGCTGTGCCTTTGCTGCACCCTTCTAAAAGGCTTCTGTCTTTCTCTTTTTTATACTAATTCAATATGATATATAAGGAATTGGCTTTTTTATTGTATCCTAGGCTCCATCACTATTTGCTGTAGGATTATACAAGTTATTAACATTACTATGTCTCATTTTCTTCATTTCAAAATTGGGGATGAAAATAGCACCAACTTAATAGTGGTGTCATGAAGAGAAAATGAGATAACATATAAAACTTAGAGCCTTTTTGGCACTTAGTAAATGCTCAGTAATCATCAATATCATTGTCATGAGTTGATTAAGGAGCAGGAAATAAGTATTGGCCAAGATGGCAATCATAGGTTATCCCAAGTGATGGTGAAATCAGATCTCTGGTGGGGTAAGAGCAAGACAATCACTGAACATATTCCTGACTTTCATTCTTCCCCTGGTAATGAAATGGGAAGTTTAGTATTAAGGTCATCAGTATCTGGTCATCTTTTAATATACAAACAACAATGATATTGAAAATTCTCAACATATCGACTAAAGGAAGCTCATGACCATTGTTTTGCTATATCATTCATCATTTTCTCACCATCAACTAGTATTTACGAAAGCAGGGATTGTCACCAGATGGAGATCTTGTCTCCATCTTATTATGTTACTGAGGACAATAAAATTTGCACACGGGAAGAATAGAGAAGGATTTAAGAAGGCAGATCATTCTTAAATACCAAAGAGACAAGCTATACCAAGTTTTTTGCTTGATGAACAACATTGCTGAGCACAGAGTGAAGCTGTACTGCTGTTGTAAAAAGTAAGTCTTTTTTCCAGAAAATACTGCGGGTAATACAGGCTATGATAAAGCATATTGGCTTGTAGTGTTTATTGATTTGTCCATATGGCTTAAAAATAATGTGTAAAATTATTAAGAGAATAACATCATTCTTTACATATTTATCTTACGCATGAATCAGCAATAACTTCCAAATTAATTTTGATATCATATATTAGAATATAAATGTAGTTTAAAAAAACTTTACAGATACTTGGAAAGATCTGAAACATCATAAGATAGCTGTGTCATGAGAAGAAAAATAAGAGACAACTAGTAAAAAAGAAAATGGTAATGTTCATTTAAATACATGTTTGTCCAGACAGCAATATGCCATTTGACCACAGCATTCTACAAGAAAGCTTCAAACTGGACTGAACCAGTGGTCAGATATGGTCCAACTGGCTGCATCTTCAGTCATGTAAGACAAATCTTTAATTAGTACCTATATGAAGACAATAAGAGGATTTGCTGGAGATGATCAAACCTGCATTGTAGAATGAGAATTGTACAGATTTTATGATTAAGCCTGAATCCCTACATGTTTTGTAGTTTTGAGCTAAGTATGGGATGCTTGGGGAAAGGTGTGTGTGCTTGGGTTTAACAGTTAGCAATATTATACTGCAGGCTTTTGATTTTTAACCTTAATCTCCCCTTTCTAAAAAGGTGATGGAAATTCCTAGAAAGGTTTGTTTACAAAAAATATGTATGCCGAATTTGCCATTTCAACAAAGGCATATTGTTCATAGTTATGTAGCGTATCATTTCCCCTGTTCCATATCAGTATCTGGAAGTCCGTACTTATTTTGTGGACCTTATAGCTGATTGTAGAGAGTTATCAGTTTCTGACTCTTCCAATGCTCAAAACTGTAAAATTTTAAAAATAGAATTTATTGGGGATTGAATCATTTCCCCCACAAAAAAGTCCCAACTTCTTTTCCTGTGGGTGTGAACCCATTTGTAAATCATACCTTTGAAGATGTTGTTAGTTAAAGCATACCCAAACTGAATAATGTTTACCCCAATCCTATATGGCTGGAGTCTTTAGAAGCAAAGGAAATTGGATGCAGAAAGAGGAGTCACAGAAGAAGAAAGAAGCTGGAAGTCAACGGAACCCAGAAGAGAAAAGGGAAGATGCTTCCATGTGCATTGCCATTGATAAAAAAGCCAAGGAACCCCAAAGACTGCTGGACAGTCAGAAGATACCAATTTGGGAGAAACCAAGCCTTCTAGCCTCAAAAACTGTGAGCCAATAAATTCCTATTGTTGAGACTACCCATTATATGTTTTTTTTCAGCAACTGAGAAATTAAAATGGAATTCTCAACAAGTGTTTGCTTTACTTCAGTATTCACTGACAAAGCCCAATGGAAGTTATTCTTATGTGATGCCATTTCTCTCCTTTAGTTTATAATGAAATAAATCATGTTTCTAAATTGTCTAATCATTAAATCATTCCTGGAACAAACGCAACCTGATCAAGGTATATTGTGTCATTTATTATTTTTTGGAGGGTGCATGGTCCAGGAATCAAACCCGGGCCTTCCACATGGAAGTTGAGCATTCTACCACTCAACCACCTGTGCACCCTGTTGTGTCTTTAATATACTGATGGATTTGATTTGCTAATATTTTGTTTGACATTTTGCATTAACATTAAAGTATAAGATTGACTTGTAATTTTCTCTTTTTATAAGATTTTTATTTTGATATTAAGATTATAATGACCTTATTGAATGAGTTGGAAGAATATTCCTTATTTTTCTAATTACCAGAAGATTGTACAAAATTAGAATATCTTCCTTGAAGTTTTGCAAACTATACCTGTAAAACTGTCTTTACATTATGGGAAAATTTAAAAGTATTGATTTGATTTCTGAAATGCATAGAACTATTAAGACTTTCTTGGTTGGTTTATTTATTTATTTGTTTATTTTTGTGCTTTTCTCTTTTTATCCTTGATCAATGTCACTGGAAGCTAGTCAATTTAATAGTCTTCTTAAAAACCAACTTGTAGCTTTGCTGATCCTATTGTATCTTTGTTTTCTACTTAATTACTTTCTGCTCTCATCTTTATTATTTCCATCCTTATACTGTTTTTGAGTTTATTATAAAGTTTCTTTATTACTTCTTAAATTATGTGCTTGGCTATTTTTTTCAACTTTTCTAATGGTAACATTTAAGTCTCTACATTTCCTTCCATTACCACTTTGGTTTATCACATAAGCTTCATATATAACATTTTAATTAAGAAATAATAATAAGCATTGTTAAAATTTCCCAACTTGATTTGTTCTTTTCCCCACAAGTTACTTAGATGTGTGCTTAATTTTCTAAACAAAAGGTGATTTTTCTATTTATCTTTCTGTTACTGACTTCAAGCAGTTTGCACTGAGGTCAGAGAATATGGTCTGTAAAATTCTCATTGTTCCAAATAATAGAGGCCTGCTATTTCATTATTTAATGGGTCAGAATTTTTGACAAGGCTTGTCTGGAATATTCTTTTGTTTCATGTAGCATTGGCAGATTGGCTGGTCTAGGAGGCCCAAGATGGTTTCATTCATATATCTGGCATGTTGGTAACAATGGCTGAAAGACTGAGTTCAGTTGGGATGGAAGACTAAAGGCCAATCAGTGGTTGGAGACCCAGGTTTAATTCCCAGTGTCTGCATCTGCCCATGCTAAAAAAAAAAAAGCTATTAAGTGGTCTCTCTGACTTGGTGGTCTCTGAGTGGTTGGACTTCTCACCTCAATGCTTAGGTCTCCAACAGCAACTGTTTCAGCAAATAAGGTACAATCTGCATGTCATTTCATAATTTAGTTTTGAAAGCCATATATTGTCATTTCGATTGTACTGTAATGGTCAAAGAAATAACAATCATTCCTGGATTCAAGGGACTAATAGATAGAACTCACATCTCAATGACAGTTTATATGTCAAATAATTTGTAGCCACGTTTTGAAACCACCATACATTCTGAGTGGTGTGTCACATGGTCAATTATTAGAAATTTTTATGTGTTCATGTCTAACAAATATATGTTCTCCAGTTGTTGCATGAAAAGATCAATAAACATTCAATAAATCAAATACGTTGAATAAATTTTGCAAATATTCCATATTTTGCTATTTGAATACATTTGCCAATTTAGTTATATATTTTGACTTATTTTGAGACTGTTTTAGTAAATTATTAATTTAGTATGTTAAATTAATTTAATATTGAAACATTTATCACAATGATATGATCCTCTTAGCTCTGATAATATCACACTTTTATTTTTAAAGTCTACATTTTTTTAAATATTATAGCAACAGAGCTTTGATTTCATTAGAATTTGTTGGGTATATATTATTCTATCTCTTTCAAATTTTCTATGGAATGTTTAAGATTTTACTTTCAGCCTTATTTTCAACTATTCTGTATCCTTATGTTTTAATTGGTTCTTGTAAGCAGTGGCTTTCTTGTAAGATGGATATTATTTTTAGAAAATAATCAAATACCCTTATTTGTCATTGTTGTTTTTCATCCCTTTAAATTCACTGTTATTATTGATATATTTTAGTTTGTTTGCATGATCTTATTTTGCATTTTGAGCTCACTTTACTTGTTTTTCTCCTTTATTGCATTAAAAAATCTGATTATTATGTTTTTCTAATTTTTTTTCTTCCTTTAGTGTTTAAGTGTTATCAACTCCAGTTCTGTTCTTTCAGTAGTAAGCATTTTGAAATTTTTCCATGAATACTTGAGAGTCTAAAGTTAATCAATACCTTAACCACACTTCCTGAACAATATAAGTTTATTAATTCTCTTATCAGGGATGCCTAATGTTTTTTAACTCTTCAATGTGTTTTTATTTCAAAAATTAAATTTTTCATTTCAAACTTTCTGTTTTGTATTCTCTAACCTGGCCATTTTTTAGTTCCCCATTGCTTGCTCATTTTCATGATTCTATCTTGAAAAAAACTTTTTTCCTACATAACTATGTTACAGTCTATACTGATAAGTGCAATGCTTGAGAATCTTGGGTTTTTGAAATCAATTGCTTGTTACTTCTGCAGATTCTCTCTCATCCTGTCTTGCTATCTTGCATATTTGATTAACTCATTTGATTATGACCTTGTTTGTGTTTGAACTTACTCTGCAAGAATCCTGAAGACTTAAATAGGGAATTTTTCCTATAAGAGAAGATTTGCATTTACATCTATCAGGAGCTAAAAGTACTTCCAACTTTTGAGTTCTTTACTTCCTTTAAGAGTTCAGGTTTTAAAGCAGAAGTCTCTGGTTCAGCAATCACATCTAGCTGCTGGGCTAGGTAGGACCTAGTCTCCAAATAACAGGCCTGTTATGGGTATTTGCCTACGGGGAATCTTTCTCTTTTGCTCACTATTCACCACTCACATCAGGATTCACAGGTCAAGTTGTTTTGTTTGCTCCTTTTTACTGCTGAAGCTGTGGGAAAGGCCCAGCATTATATTAAAAAATATTTCCTCTCCACCCTACCTCAGGGTCTAGTTGGTCTGTAGTGAGAGGCTGCTAGTGAATTTGGTCCAAATTAAGAAGGATCTACCATTTTTTCAGAAACATGAGCCCTGTGACACAACATTATTAAACTTGTCCTTTGTTATAATAATAACAATAAAAATATTTTATAACAATATAAAAATAATAAATAGCTTTTAATTTAACCCCTTTACATCCACTTATTTCAAGGAAATTATGTCTATTGCCTTTTGCTATTTACAGTAGGGTTTGAAAACAGAGAGAGTCCATGGTTTGAGATCATTAATTTGAGAGGCTTTGTTTTCTCTAGGGAAGACTGACTGTATTGGTCAGTCTTCCTGAGAATATATGAAAAAACACCAAGCAAGAGCTTACTAAACTAGAAGGGCAATTCCCCTACTTGCAAGTCTCCAATTTAAATAGAGTTTAATCAAGGACAGCAGAGCCTGAAGAAAGCCAGCTTCCAGGTGTGCAGATGGTGTGCTGCCAGAGACAATCAAGGGAATTAATTATGAGAATGATGAGCAGCCTCTGACAGGATCCAAGATTGTGTGTTGCAATGGACACATGGCTGTTTAAAAGCTAATGCGTAAGAAATAGGCTTTATGTCTGGCACGGGGTAAAGCCCTCTGTAGATGAGGGCTAAGAAATTTCTACTAACCAGTAGGATTTATACTTGTTAACTTTTCTCCTTTTAGCTCTAAAAATTGGATTATACCTGTTTTATTTGCAGCCAAATTTGAAGGATTTTTTTTTAACTGTGCAATGATTATTATACAACCTGGGTTTGATAAGAAAACTATGTGCAGGGAATAATGCAATTAGCCCAGCTAAAATCAAAAGGCCAATTTCCAGGTGTGTTGAAAAATTAATATAAAAGATTGTTCTATGGCAAGTCACATTCCATTAAAATAAAAGCATTTACAATAAAATCTGTATAATGAAAAATATTAGAAAGCATCCGCTGATATGAGCCTTATTTCAAGAAATAATATAAACAATTAAGTTCTAATACAGAAAAGTCTTGGCTGTCTTTTGGGATTTTTATTCCTTCATTTGCCAAATCTGCTTATGTGGCAGGGATTGTTATGTGCTTATGTGTCAGGCATTGTTTTGGGATATAATCACATTGTGGGGATACAGCTTTGAACAGCTCAGACATAATTTCTGTTCACAGAGTTTACATTATAATGTCAAGAGACATAATAAACAAATAAATATATGGTATATGAAATAGTATTGCATGTTATAGAGAAAAATAAAGCAGGATTGTGGGCATGAGAACTATTTTGAAGTGTGTGAATATATGTGTATTTGTCGCTTTTTAGATAAGTTTGTTTGGGAAAGCTCCCTGATAAGGTGATGTCAAAACAGGGTCTTGAAGGAAAAGAAGAGAGGCTTGCAGATATCTCGAATAAGAATATTTAGCTGAGAGATTAGCAAGAATATATTTCCCAAAGTGGGAGCATGCTTGGCATTAAAGGAGCAGCTGGAGTACAGAACAAGGGAACAAGTCAAATTGTCCATTTGGGAGGTAGTATGAGGCCATTTGTTGTATGGATCTCATGTGATTATCATAGAAATTCTAAGCAATTACTGTTATAACAGTAACTCTCTCTAGAGATTCAAAACATAGATCGTGTAGATTATGATCATACCCTGATTAATGATTGATGGCTTTGTGACTAGCGTACATGTGCTAGGAGTTTTAAGATTTATTCCTTGCATGTAAACAACTCACAGTATAATTCTAGAGACATGACTTTTTTTTTTTTGGTCTGCTCAGTAACCCTTTGAATGAATACCACTTTTCTTTTTTAAAATGCTCCTGCTTGGACTATGTGGTTTTGCTTAGGCTGAGAGATATCCCCACCTTCACAGCCATTGGTCTCCATAGGTGGGTGTCTGCGTACCTATAGACTTTCCTTTTCTCGATCTCTTCTGTATCTTTCTTGATGTTAGGTGAAACTATTGGATGCTCTCCCAATTCTCCGTGGGTTGAGAAAGTCTTTAGGATCTACCTCCATTTTATTTGTCTAAACATTCCCTTATATCATTCAAGGACCCAGATAAGAAAGTCTCCTGTGGGCTCTATCATCTACAATCCTCTCCCCTACCCCGACCATACTGGTATCCTAACTATTAATATCAGAAACTAGGAAGTAAGACATCTTTTCTCCAGCAACTCACCTCAGTTCTTTCAGGTCCTCCACCTCCCTCAGACTTGATCAAACTCTGGGAGTAGTTTTAGGAAGAATTTTCATACAGTCTTTTTCCAATCATTTATTTATGTATTAAATTTAGTACCCTCATTCTTTCAGAGATTTACATTTGATGTCTCAAATCAAAGGTTTATATCAAAAGTGCATTTCTTTCTCCAAAAGTGTAGCTTTTAAAAATTCTTTGGCTTTCTGACTATTGTTCTTCCACAAATTCCAAAAGCCTACATAGAACATCAAAAGCCAAGAAATTGTCTTTTTCTCTGTTTTTGGCTGTGTAGGACCTTTTCTGAGATAACAAGCTTGGAATGCCTTGACCTCAAGGTTTTAACTGAGAACAAAAATTTGCCTGTTAGCATGTTTAGATCTTGTCCAAGCAGAAAATAAAGAGAATAGTTGACTTATAGATGTAGTATGATTAATGAGAACTATTTTCAAAAATGGTACACAAAATATCACATTCAGCACACATATCACATCAGACGTCATCTTTGGCATCTCTGACTCCAAATCTGGGACATTTTGTTTATTTAATTCATTCAATCAGGAAACACCTATTTATTGGATCTCTTCTATATGTAGTTACTACAAGAGAAAAATGAAGATGACATGAAAAGTTGCTATATTAATATGGGAAATAAGGCAGGTGTACCAATGCCAGTAGGGCTCCTGTCCACTGAGTCTGAGAGAGAGGATTGGATTTTGCAGTTAGGAAGATTTATTTTAGTACTTTTCATTGTCAGATAACGAAAATAGTTATGTCTTTTGGAATTCATCTTACTTAATCTTTAAATTTTGTATTTATTTTACCTCTTTGTTTTCAAATACTACCTAGTTGATAATGATTTATAAGCCTATATTTCAAGCGAGACTTAACCTTTTTGTTAAGTTTTTTATTGTATAGTATGAAGTATATACAAAGCAAAGAAATAAAAAAGCAATAGCTTTCAAAGCACTCTTCAGCAAATAGTTACAGGACAGATTCCAGAATGACCCTTATCTTACTGAAGATTTATGCATGTCTCTGCAGAGACTTCTAAGTGGATATCTCACAGGTTCTTCAAATGCAAACGAGCAAAATTGAACAACTTTTTTTTCAAACTTGTTTCTTTTCTCTTCTTTTAATAGACATTACCTTTCATAGACTAAATCCAACAGGATAATTTGTGTGTCATCTTTGTGATCACTCTTTCCTTCACCTTCCATATATATCATCAAATTCCATTAATTTTACCACCTTAATTGTGGTCATATTTTTACATTTATTTCTATCTACTACTACTACTTTAGATCAGGTGCTTATTATCTTTCCTTGACTAAGCAAATAGACTCTTGCAATTGTTTCTTTCTTTTCTTTTCCAAAATCATCCTCACAATCACAATTGCACTTCTTATGTAATTGTCCTGGTTATGATAAAATCTTCCCTAAAGTCCTTCCATATCTTCACCATCATGTACAGGATAAAAATATGTACTTAGGCTAATAAAGAAAGTACTTCACTTAATATCACACAGAAATGGTTTTCAAACTTTACATCCTGGGTGGGCCAGGTGGCTGAGCAGGCAGAGTTCTCGCCTGCCATGCCAGAGACCCGGGTTCAGTTCCCCGTGCCTGCCCATGCAAAAAAAAAAACCCCACAAACTATATATCCTTAAAAATCATCCATGGAGCTTGTTAGAGGCCTAAATTCTAGAGACTTTAGTTTATCCCTGGGTTAGGGATTTTTAACAAGCACCCCTGGAGTCTTCAGACTCTCCTTTATAAAGCACTGCCTTAGACAACAAACTCCGTGGAGTCAGGGGGGAGCATTTTGTAGCCTGTTGTTCTGTCAGAATTTGGCACAGTGTTTGATCTGTAGTAGACTCTCAATTCAAATTTTCTGAGTGACTGAATGACTCTAGACCTGAATCCTTTTCTCCTGTCATTACTACTCCCTATGAGCTGCAATACCTTAGCAAAACAAAATGTGCCTGTCTGTTTGCCTGCTTTTTACATTGCACATGCTGATTAGATTTTTTTATTAATTAAAAAAATTAACAAACAAAACATTTAGAAATCATTAAATTCTACATATATAATCAGTAATTCTTAATATCGTCACATAGTTGCTTATTCATCATTTCTTAGTACATTTGCATCGATTTAGAAAAAGAAACAAAAAGACAACGGAAAAAGAAATAAAATGATAATAGAGAAAAAAAAAACTATACGTACCATACCCCTTACCCCTCGCTTTCATTTACCACTATTTCAAACTGAATTTATTTTAACATTTGTTCCCCCTATTATTTATTTTTATTCCATATGTTCTACTCTTCTGTTGATATAGTAGCTAAAAAGAGCATCAGACATAAGGTTTTCACATTCACAGAGTCTCATTGTGAAAGCTATATCATTGTTCAGCTGATTAGATTTTTCCATGGTAAAGAATGTAGCAAAACCAGGAGCTGTGCTATATCTCTTGATGCAATTTAACACAGCATAAAATTTAGGTTGCACAATAAAGTTAGCTTAAGATTGTTTACAGCAAGCTGTTAGAAAAACAGTAATGAATGAGAAGAAACACCTATCTTAAAAAACATTTTTATCTGTCAGACATTTATGTCTGTTTCTGTGAGCCATTATTTGTTTTGGAATTTAAGTAAAATTTATTTGTTTAGCTTCTTAAAATAGAGATATGTATACTTTTAATGTAAAGGCATATTTTCCCACTCAAAGCATGGTTTCCATGGTTATAAATCTGCATGGCAAATTTAAACAGAAATTCAAATCTAGAAATTTAGAAAAAGCACATACCTTATATCTCAGGTACTACCTTGATTACTGACTCCTTGACATGACACTGCAAGTCCCTCCATAACGTGGTCCCTACTTTCCAGCATGTCCTCATATAATCAGGTCACTTGTTTGCTTAAAGATCTTGAATGATTTTCACTGCTCTTAGGACAAAAATTGGAACTTTTAATACTGCCTGTGAGACCCTGAATGATCCATTCTCCCTCTCTGAATTCACATTGTGCCACTTTTCCCTTCCTTTCTTTTGATATTTTTATTGACAAATCTTCATATGCATACATTTGTACATGGTGTACAATCAATAACTCACAATATCATCACATGGTTGTATATTCATCACTATTATTATTTTTAGAACATTTGCATTATTCCAGAAAAAGAAATAAAAAGAAAAAAGAAAAAACTTCTATATACCATACCTTTACCCTTCCCTATCATTGATCACTAGTATTTCAATCTACCCAACTTTTTTACCCTTCATCCCCCCTATTATTTATTTATTTTTTACCCGTAGTTTTTACTCATCTGCCCATACCTTGGATAAAAGGAGCATCAGACACAAGGTTTTCAAAATTACTCAGTCACATTGTAAAAGCTGTATTGTTATACAATCATCTTTAAGAATCAAGGCTAAGGGAACACAACTCAACAATTTCAGGTACTTCCCTCCAGCCACTCCAATACACCATAAACTAAAAAAAAGATATCTATTTAATGCATAAGAATAACCTCCAGAATAACCTCTCAATTCTGAAATCTCTAGGTCACTGAAACTTTATTTTTTCTCATTTCTCTCTTCCCCCTTTTGTTCAAAAAGGCTCTCTCAATCCCATGAGGCTGGGTCCTGGTAAATCCTAGGAGTTCTTGCTCACATTGCCAGGGAGATTTATACCCCTGGGAGTCATGTCCCATGTATGTGGAGGGCAATCAGTTCACCTGCCATTTAGGCTTAGAGAGAGCAGCCACATCTGAGCTACAAAAGAGGTTCTCTGGGGGTGACAGTTATGGCTAATTTTAAGTAAGCTTAGCCTATCCTTTGTAGGAATAAGTATCATAAGGGCAAACCCCAAGTTTGGGGGTTCAGCCTATTGATTTTGTTGTCCCCACTGCTTGTGAGAATATCAGGAATTCTCCAAATGGGGAAAGTGAATATTTTCTCCTTTCTCCCAATTCCCCCAAAGGAACTTTGCAAATACTTTATTCACTGCCCGAATTAGTCTGTGGTATATCAGGGCATCACACTAACCTGGACAAACCTACCAAATCTCACCTTATTCAAGATTCCATGTACTTATGGTTTTCAACAAAACTGACCATACAAGTTAAATTAGGTAATGTGCTACCCAAAATATAAATTTTGCAACAACTAAACATCTCTCCCTTTGGTCTCACACAGAAGTTGAAGTTTTAAAATATGGATGATATCATCCTTTATCCTTTATTCTGATGCACCCCAGTCCTATCCAGATCAGCTTCATTCGTATCTCCAGATGAAGTCTGATCCCTCTTTCACCTTTTTAAACAGTTTCTGTATGGAGTACTGCTGATTCATGGCTTCAGAGCTCTAACTC
This sequence comes from Tamandua tetradactyla, assembly GCF_023851605.1. Classification (NCBI taxonomy): domain Eukaryota; kingdom Metazoa; phylum Chordata; class Mammalia; order Pilosa; family Myrmecophagidae; genus Tamandua; species Tamandua tetradactyla. The sequence continues at coordinate 114,194,282 of NC_135327.1, forward strand.
TGAGTATCAGGTGTCACTCAAAAAAAAAAAACAAGTTTCTGGGAACCACCAGGTTATGCGCAAACAGCTCAGTATTTCAGAATTCAGAAATAACAGCTACAACTCCTGAATATATGTGACTGCTGTATGAGCTTACAATCTAGGACTCTACAATAGGTTCCAACCTGATAACCCGTGCTTGTGACTTCAGTTCACCAAGTTTTTATATTATAGTTAGTCCATATAAGTGAGGCATGATAATATTTGTCTTTTTATTTCTGACATTTCGTTCAACATAGAGTCCTTAAGGTTCATTCACCTAGTTGCATGCCTCACAATTTCATTTCTTCTTGTGGTCACTCAAAATAGTCCATTGTATGTATACACCACAGTTCCTCCTTCCATTCCTTAGTCATTACACCCTTTGGACACCTCCATCCATTGTGAATCTTTGGCCACCTCCATCCCTTTGGCCACCTCCTTCCATTGTGAACACTGCCACCATAAAAAGCAGTGTGCAAATGTCCATTCATGTCCCCACACTTAGTTTGTCTAGGTTTATACTGAGCAATGGGGCTGCAGAATCATATGGCAATCACTATACTGCCTCCTGTGAACCACCATACTGCCCTCCAAAAGGCTGCACCTCTCAGTTTCCCTACTGATAGTGAATAGGTATATCTCTTTCTCTCCATTTTCTCTAGCACTTGTTTATCTCTGTTCATTTTTTTTTTTTTTTTTGAGTGCATGGTCCGGTACTCGAACCTGGGTCTCCCTCTCTGTTCATTTTTAAACACTTTTATTCGCACATCATACAATCCAACCTAAGTAAATAGACATGCCTTTGCCATCATAATCTATCTGAAGGCATTTCCTTTTCTTTCACAAAGAATCCATACCCTGTCCCTGTGCCCCCACCTGTTGACATTTAGTTTTGGCATAATGCCTTTGTTACATTCAGTGGAAGCATAATACAATTTACTGTTGACTGTAGACCCTAGCTTGCATTCATTGTACTTTTTCCTATATACCATTCATTTTCAACACCTTGCAATGTTGACATTAATTTGTATTTTCTCATGCAAAAACTTTTTTTAGTTGTACATTTAATCACCGTTATTGTCCACTCTAGGCATTCCTAAGTTATACTGTCTCAGTCTTTATGCTATAACTTTCCTTCTGTTGTCATACGTGCCTCCAACACTTCTCCCTCAATCATACTCACATTCATCTTCATTCAGTGTACTTATGTTATTGTGCTGTAATCAGATAGTATTTTGCAATCCATTTCTGAATTTTTACAATCAGTCCTGTTGCACAATCTATATTCCTTCAGCACCAAATGCCCAATCTCTACCCTATTTCTATCTCTTTATAACCTGTGTTCTTTTTTATTTTGGCATGGGCAGGCACCAGGAATTGAACCCAGGTCTCCAGCATGGCAGGCGAGAACTCTGCCTGCTGAGCCACTGTGGCCCACCCATAACCTATGCTCTCAACTTCAACTCTCCAATTTCACTCATTAATGTTAGGTCATATTAGTGAAACCATACGATATTTGTCCTTGTGTTTGTGGCTAATTTCACTCAGTGTAATGTCATCAAGGTTCATCCACATTGTTACATGCTTCATGACTTTATTCTGTCTCGCAGCTATGTAATATTCCATCATGTGTATGTACCACAGTTTGTTTAGTCTCTGATCCACTGATGGATGTTTGGGATGTTTCCATCTCATGGCAATTGTAAATAATGCTGCTATAAACATCGGTATGCAAATGTATATTTGTGTCTTTGCCTTCAGTTCCTCTGAATTTTGCCTAGTAATGGGATTGCTGGATCATATAGCAATTCTATACTTGGCTTCCTGAGGAACCACCAAACTTCCTTCCACAGTGGTTGTACCATTTTACATTCCCACCAACAGTAAGTGTGCCTCTTACTCCATATCCTTTCCAGCACTTGTTTTATGGTTTTTTTTTTTTTTTAATATAATGGCCATTTCTAGTGGGTGTCAGATTTCCCATGGTCATTTTGATTTGCATTTCCCTAACAGCCAGTGAAGTTGATCAACTTTTCATGTGCCTTTCAGCCATTTGCATTTACTCTTCTGAGAAGTGTTTGTTTATGCCTTTTGCCCATTTTTATACTGGATGATTTGTCTTTTTGTTGTTGAGTTGAAGAATCTCTTCATATATTCTGGATACTAAACCCTTATCTCATATGTGGTATCCAAATATTGTCTCCCATAGCATAGGCTGCCTTTTTACTTTCCTGACAAACTTCATTGGTGCACAAAAGTGTTTAATTTTGAGGAAATCCCATTTATCTATTTCTTTCTTCAGTGCTCATGCTTTGAGTGTAAAGTCTAGGAAATTGCCTCCTGTTAAAAAATTTATAAGTATTTCCCTGCATTTTTTCTAAAAGTGTTATGGTCTTAGTTCTAATATCTAGGTTGTTGATCCATCTTGAGTTAATTTTTTGTGTAGGATATGGATATGCATCCTCTTTCATTCTCTTGCGTATGGATATCCACTTCTCAAAGCACCATTTATTGAACAGGTTGCTGTATCCCAGTGGGTTGGATTGACTACTTTATCAAAGAACAATTATTCATAGATGAGAGGGTCTATTTCTGAACACTCAATTCCATTCCTTTGTTCAATATATCTATCTTTATGCCAGTACCATCCTGTTTTGACCTCTGTAGCTTCATAATACGCTTTAAAGTCAGGTAGTATGAGACCTACCACTTCACTGTTCTCTCTCAGGATAGTTTTAGCTCTTCAGGGAACCCTGCCCTTCCAAACAAATTTGGTTAACTTTTTTTCTATTTCTGTGAAGTAAATTATTGGGATTTTAATTGTTTTTTTCACATTGAATATATAAATCAATTTGTGTTGAATTGACATCTTAACTGTATTTAGTCTTCTACCCCATGAATATGGTATGACTTTCCATTTATTTAGGTCTTCTGTGATTTCTTTTAGGGTTTTCTTGTAGTTTTCTGTGTACAGGTCTTTTGCATCCTTAGTGAAATTTGTTCCTAAATATTTGATACTTTTGGCTGCTACTGTCAATGGAATTTTTTTCTTGACTTCCTCCTGAGATTGCTCATCACTAGTGTATAGAAACACTACTGATTTTTAAGCATTGATTTTGTACTCTGCCACTTTCTGTACTCATTTATTAGCACTAGTAGTTTGCTGTAGGTTTTTCAAGATTTTTGAGATACATTTTCTTGTCATCTGCAAACAGTGAGAGTTTTATTCATCCTTTCCAATTTGGATGCCTTTTATATCTTTTTCTTGTCTAATTTCTCTGGCTCAAACTTCCAGCACCATCTTGAATAACAATGGTGACAGTAGGCATCCTCGTCTTATTCCTGATCTTATAGGGAAAGCTTTCAGTCTTTTCCCATTGAGGATGATGTTAGCTGTGGGTTTTTAATATATTTCCTTTATCATGTTGAGAAAGTTCCCTTCTATTCTTATCATATGAAATGTTTTCATCAAGAAAGGACGTTGAATTTTGTCAAATGCTTTTCTGCATCAATTGATATGATCACGTGATATTTCTGCTTTGATTGTTGATACCGTGTATTATATTAATTGATTTCCTTATGTTGAAGTAGCCTTGCATAGCTCGGATAAATCCCACTTGGTCCTGGTGTATAATTCTTTCAATGTGCTGTTGGATTAGATTTGCAAGTATTTTGTTGAGGATTTTTACATCTATATTCATTAGAGTGATCATTCTGTAATTTTTTTTTTCTTATAGTATCTTTGTTTGACTTTGGTGTTAGGGTGGTGTTGGCTTCATAGAATAAGTTAGGTGGCTTTCTCGCCTCTTCAATTTTTTTGAAGGGTTTGAGCAGGATTGGTACTAATTCTTTCTTGAATGCTTGGTAGAATTCACATGTGAAGCCATCTGGTCCTGGACTTTTCTTTTTTGGGGGAGCTTATTGATGACTGATCCAATCTCTTTAGTCATTTTTGATTTGTTGAGGTAATCTGTTTCTTCTTGAATCAATGCTAGTTATTCATGCCTTTCTAGAAAGTTGTCCATTTCTTCTATGTTGTCTAGTTTATTAGCATATAGTTGTTCATAGTATCCTATCATTACCTCCTTTATTTCTGTGGGGTCAGTGATTATGTCTCCTTTTCCATTTCTAATTTTATTTATTTGTACCCTCTCTCTCTTTTTTTGTCAACCTAGCTAAAGGTCCATCAATTTTATTGATTTTCTTAAATAACCAACTTCTGGCTTTGTTGATTTTCTTGATTGTTTTCATGTTCTCAATTTCATTTATTTCTGCTCTAATCTTTGTTATTTCTTTCTTTTTTGTTTGTTTTGGGGTTAGTTTTCTGCTCTTTCTCTAATCCTTCCACATGAACAGTTAATTCCTCAATCTTTGCTCTTTCTTCTTTTTAAATATAGACATTTAGGACAATGAATTTCCCTCTTAGCATTGCCTTTGCTGCACCCCATAAATTTTGATTTGCTGTGTTTTCATTTTCATTTGCCTTGAGATATTTAGTGATTTCTCTTTAGTTTCTTCTTTGATCCAGTAGTTGTTCAAAAGATTGTTGTTTAGTCTCCAGATATTTGCAAATTTTCTGGCCCTCTGCCTGTTATTGATTTCCATTTTCATTCCATTATGATCAGAGAAAGTGTTTTTTTAAAATTATTTCAATCTTTTAAAAATTATTGAGATATGTTTTGTGATGTAGTATATGGTTTATCCTTGAGAATGATCGATGAACACTTGAGAAAAAAGTGTATCCTGTTGATGTGAGGTGTAATGTTCTGTAAATATCTTTTAAGTCTAGTTCATTTATTGTATTATTCAATTTCTCTGTTTCTTTATTGATCCTTTATCTAGGTGTTGTATCCATTGATGAGAGCAGGGAATTGAAGTCACCAAGTATTATGGTAGAGTTGTCTATTTCTCCCTTCAGTGTTGTCAGTGTTTGTCTCATATACTTTGGAGCACTCTGGCTCAGTGCATGAATATTTATGATTGTTATGTCTTCTTGTTGAATTGTTCCTTTTATTAATACAGAGTTTCCTTATTTGCCTCTTTTAATTGTTTTACATTTGATGTCTTATTTGTTGGATATTAGTGTAGCTACTCCTGCTCTTTCCTGATTGTTATTTGCATGAAATATCTTTTCCAAACCTTTCATTTTCAACTTATTTTTGTCCTTGGGTATAAAATGAGTCTCCTGAGGATAGCATATAGACGGGTCCTGTTTTTAAATCCATTCTGCCAGTCTATGTCTTTTGGTTGGGGAGTTTAATCATTAACGTTTAGTGTTATTACTATAAAGGCAGTATTTTCTTCTACTGCTTTGCCTTTTGGATTTAATATGCTATATATCAAAGATTTCCCCCTCTTTTTACCTTTATTCATAGTCTTCATTTCTATACTCTTCTCCAGCCCTCTCTCTCTTTTACCTTTTCCTATCTGCCTGTAGTGTTCCCTTTAGTATTTCTTGCAAAGCCAGTCTCTTGGTCACAAATTCTTTCAGTGAATGTTTGTCTGAAAATATTTTAATTTACCCCCAAATTTTGAAGGACAGCTTTGCTGGATATAGAATCCTTGGTTGGAAGTTTTTTCTTTTAGAATCTTAAATAAACCATCACCTCTGTGATTTCTGCTGAGAAATCCTCACATAGTTTTATCTGGCTTCCCTTGTATGTGATGGATTGCTTTTCTCTTGCTGCTTTCAAGATTTTCTCTCTCTCTTTGACATCTAAAAATCTGATTAGTAAGTGTCTTGGCATATGTGTATTTGAATCTATTCTTTTTGGGGTATGCTGCACTTCTTGGATCTGTAATTTTATGTCTTCCATAAGAGATGGCAAGTTTTCAGTAATTATTACCTCCATTCATGTTTCTTTTCCTTTTCCTTACCTTTCTCTTTTTGGACACCTACAACATATGTATTCATGTATTTCATTTTGTCATACATTTCCCTGGGACTCTGCTCATAGTTTTTGATTCTTTTCACTATATATTCTTTTGTGTGTCAGGTTTCAGATGCCCCATTCTCTAGTTTACTAATCCTTTCTTCTGCCTTTTCAAATCTATTATTGTAAGTTTCCTTTTTTCCCCCACATCTTCTATTGTTCCTTTCATTCCCATAAGTTCTGTGGTTTGTTGTTGTTTTTATTTTGCGGGAGGGAGATGCATGGTCTGGAAATTGAACCTGGGTCTCCTGCATGGAAGGCAGGCATTCTACCATGTAACCATCCATGTACCCTGTGATTTGTTTTTTCAAACTTTTGAGATCTTTTTGTTCATCCAATGTCTTTTTATATCCTCCTTCAACTTGTTGATTTGATTTTTAATGATATTTTCCATGTTTGCTTGAACTTCCTGGATTAGTTGTTTCAACTCCTGTATCTCATTTGAAATGTTTGTTTTTTCCTTTGACTGGGCTGTGTCTTTGATTTTCATAGTATGACTTGCTATTTTTTTCTGGCTCCTAGGCATTTGATTACCTTAATTAATTTGTTCTGGAAGTTGTTTTCACTCCTTTACCTAGGCTTTTTCTGGTGAATGGATTTGTTCTCTCTATGTTCTTTAATATTCAGTTCAACTTACTCTAGATCTCTAGCATAGTTTCTTTTTAACTGATCAGAATTTTTCAGTTTTTGTTTTTCTGTTTCTTGTCCTGTCTATATGGAGCCTTTTTTTTGAAGAGGGTCTCCTCAGATATTATAGATCCCAGTCAGATTTTCTCAGCCAGACAGGCCCATGTCTTGGGAATATAGAGGTAACCAGCATCAGTTTTCCTTAAGGCTGAGACCCAGCAGGTTGAGACTTTCTTAATGAAGCATCTAGACCCTGTGCTTTTTCTATCCTGCCCAGCATGTGGCACTTGTCTGCCCAGGGATTTCCACTAGCATGAAGTGATGCAGTACCTTTAATTTCAGCATACTCTCCCTGCCAGGCACATGTTTGAGACATTGAGATGGAGGTGAGGTAGTAGAATGGCTTTAATTGCTTCTTTTTTCCAGTCCCTGGGGCCTGAATTCCTTGAAGGAGGGATTCTGCTTGAGCTGGGCCTCACCCCCTTTCTCTTAGGGAAGATACACCCTTTAGGGAATTAACTCCTTTCAGCTGAGTAGTTACTTTGTCCTCAGACAAGCTTAATTCTGCCTTGCCTGGGGCAGTGCTGGTGCCAGAGATTGCCTCCTGTTCTATCTAATGAGCAATTTAAGGAATGAAAATAAAGCAAAAATGCCTTTTCAGAGCTGAACCCCCTCCTTGGTTTTGCCATTTAAGAGCTTGAGTAGATATGTTGCTCTGTGTATCTCCAGGCTCTATGTGCTCCCTTTTCCATTATTTTGTGCTGTCCAACTAAAAAAGCCTCATTTTTAAAATTCCATCAGCCCTACCATCTCTCTGCCAGGGCAAAAACTCCCAGTTCTTTTAGTGCTTATAACAGATTAATCTGTGCTGGTGGCCTCTTTTCAGTAGTCAGAATTTGTTAATTAATTCTGCAATTGAAGCTTGGTTTAGCTAAGCCCTTGCTGCTAGCCCTTGCTGTTTCTTTTCCTCAGGGAATCAGCCTACCATGCCCATGGGGGAAGCACACTTGCCTCCATGGCTTTAGGGACTTACAGTTGTTTGTGATCTCAGCCCCTTCACCTGGTCCAGATTGGTGTATGCTGTGTGTCTTTTCACTGATGTTCCCCCAGTAGTTGTTATGTACTGTTCTTGGCTATTTACCATCTGCTCTGGAGGGTAAACTAAGTTCCACACATCACTATGATATCATTTTACCCTCCGAGCTCTTTACTTTTATTTTCTACTCATCAGTGTCATTTGAAATTCACTAGTTTGAATATTACATATTCCATCCAACCCCGATGAAACCTGACCCACACCTTCATACCCCATTACCCTGAAGTCCCACTTATTACTTAGATCTCAGCTCACTTTTAACCTTTGTCTTCTCTTTATTATAGGTCTGCTCACATTGTGTATATTCTCATGGCTCTGTTTATTGTTCTTTCCTAGAATGTACAGAAATTTGATATTATTTTAAATTGTTTGATTGATATCTTTGTTCCCCACTAATCTGTAAGCACCATGAAGACAGTGATGGTCTGACTTTCTCATAATTGTATTTTTGGCACCTAGCAGTGTACATAGCACATAGGAAACCTCACTCCAGTAGAATGAAAGAAGATCATTGTTTGTAATATTTCCTCACTCCCCAAACTTTAAGCAGAAGACAACGCAATTTAATACTTCTCTGTTTTTTGCACAAACTAATTTCTTGTTTATTTGGCATACATTTGCATAGTATTTCAGACTCAATTTAAGAATCAAATAAACCTCTGGTGATCCCCTTAAATCTCCCTATACTTTTTAGTAATGGTCCATCACCTGATAATAGATGAAAGTGAGGTAAGGTGTTTTAAAAAAAATATGTAAGAATTACATTTCAAATAAGCAGTAAGTAGTGATTTTATGTATAATAAAGAACTTACACTTCATTCTCTGTGTATAGAGACTCCCATTATGTTAGTGATTAAAAGGACAGTAAACATCACATCTTTTATCCATTCATTCATCATTCATTCATCAAATATGTATTGGTTTGTTCCCATTTTATGGACAAGTTAACTGAGTCTTGGAAAAGTTGGGGAAGAGAAGAGCAATGGTCTGCTATTTTTTGAGTCTTAATCTAGAAAATATAAGATTTCTGAAAATCTATAGAGTTCATTTCTATTCATATACATATTCATTTTTATATACCATATTTAATAATGTAAAAAGCATGACTAAGAATTCAATAATCTATGATTATTCAAACCACTATTAAGACAGACTGGGGAGGTATCTTTTTCTAGCTCTTTTTAGCTATTTTGCCCTGTATTTAATTTTTTCTCCTTTCTGGACTCAGCTATTATGCCCATAGCATCTTTTTCTCTTTTCTTTCTAGCTTTCTTTCTCCTTTTCTTTCTTCCTCCTTCCTTCCATCCCTCCCTCTCTTACTTTCTCTCTCTCTTTCTTTCTTTCATCCATCTATTCATATCCTAGCTACCTGTATTATTATGATTATTATTACATTTTTTTCTTTAGAAGAGTTATAGATTCACAGAAAAATTGAGATGGTAGTTCAGAAAGTTCCCAGGTACCTTGCATTGTTTATGTCATTTTTAACATCTTACAGCTATATGATACACTTGTTCCGATTATTATTCCAATTAATTGAACCTGCTATTAACATGTCTTATCCTGTTCATGCTGCCCTTGATTGCCTGGATGAAATAGTGTTTGTCAGGTTTCTCCCTTGTAAAGTTATCTTTCCCTTCTTTCCATACTGTACACTTTCAAATAAGTCACTATGCACAACACATACTAAGGATTGGGGATTATGTTCCCCTCCTTCAGGGCAGAGTATCTATGTAATTTATTTGGAATTCTTTAGCACCAGAGAGTTGTCCTATATTTAGCAATTTATTCAATTATTTATTTATATAGTATGGACTCATGGATATTTATTTCATACTTTGGGTTATAATACAGTGCAACTTTATTTATTTTGTTGCTCAAATTGTTCCAACTTTGGCCATTGGAAACTCAGTTGACTTCTGTGCTCTGCTCCTTTAACAAAATATTAATGCATTTTTTGGAAGCCTTTCATTATTTTCTGACAGCACTAAAATCTCCAGGCTCATCTTGTGTATTTCCTTCCCTAGTCCTAGAATCAGTGATTTCTTTAAGGAGCCTTGATTTTTTTTAATGGAGAATGGTATTCAAAATCATGATCTGGGTGCAAGGTGTAGTATTCCTACTACAGTATTTTTTCTTTTAGTCTATTTCAACTGACAAAGTGTGTTTATACTAACCCATGTATACACATGCATCTATAAATGTTTCTATGCATGACTGTCTGTATTGATATTAATCTAAACATGAGTTTCTACTGGTGTCTCCATCTCTAACCCATGACTACACAGATTATTCTAGCTTCCTACCCTTGTTTATTTGTAAATTCCTATTCCAATAGTGTGAGAAACCTGTCTCCCACCATCTGCCATCCATTTACTTAATTGTTCCATTTCAGTTCGGTATACATGTATAGCAGTATCAAAACTTGTACCCCTGAAGGAAACAAAATTGTCAGCTACAGTACAGTGCTTATGCGCAATTCTTTTTGCCTTTAGTCTTACAGACATCACTAATTTCCAAAGTTACTTAAGTCAACACATGTCCCTCCTCCCCCTTCAGTGAAGTTGTCTCATACATTTGTAATACAGTTAGATTCTCTTGCCACAGTCTGCATTCCTTCCTGGGATCCTTTGACCTCCTAAATGATTTTTTTTTAAATTTGAAAGCATTAAGATTCATTCTTTGTGCTGGCAAAATCTATGTGTTTTGAAAAATACATAATATCTTTTATCCACTAATATAGTATCGTGTAGCTTTATGGCCCTAACAACTCCTGTGCTTCAATATTTCTTTCAGGAATTGGCCATTATATCCATAGCCACTTTATATTTATTATATATTTTATCATTTACTCTCAACTCCCATCCTTTGAAAGTGCCTATCCTTAAATCCTTTCTGGAGATTCCCTTTTCTCTTGTATACTCTCTTAGAACAATCCCTAAATTGTTCTAAGGTAGCTTGTCTTCCTGGTGATTGGCTGAAAATACAGATCTTGTAATGAATTTTCCACATTTATCTAGCACCTTTTTTTTTTTTTTTAGCACCTTAGAGCACTTTAAATGAATCTACAAAGCTGAGTGAATGAAGTTTTTATAGACAGTTATGTTGGACAGAAAACCTTTCCCAAGATCACAGATAACTCCCCAAGTCATAACGATGGAAAGAGTATTTTATTTCCTTATGTCATCTAATGAAACAAGGTTGTCTTCTACTATAATGAATGAGGAAAATAAAATCATATTTCCCCAGTTCCCTTTTTACTCCCTCTGGGAATCAGTTGTATTTGGGAAATAAGAATTTTGGATAGCATCCAGCTAAATTTGGGAGTCTTTTTAATGGCACAGCTTTAACCCAGTCTTACTTCCAGTATTTAGAAAACCAGACATATAATCTCTGTCTCTGTAGGGGATCTAAACACACACATGCTTTTCTTGCCAATGCTGTCTGCCTATTTTTTGCCCAGAGACATAATAACTATTTTAGGTAACTTCATACTGAGACAAGGCTTGTGCTATGTAAATGAAATAAAGACATTTTAGGCTGAATTAACAGATGAGTTTTAACACAAGACAATTTTGGGGAGAGTATTTAAGCAATTTGGACAGAATTTAAAACTTCCTTTACAATATTGACTTTAGCAGCCACTTGAGAAGCTATTTTTTTCTCAGCTAATTTCTGTCTTAATCAGTCTAATATTTGGTTATTTATACAGTTTTTTTTTATCCAAGTGTGGTTCTGTTGATTTCAATCTTTCTTTTCCAAGAGAAAGCATTAATTTGGATAGATTATGACAAGAATTAGCTCTAACACATTTTAAAGATACTTTCTAATAAATATAAGGTATACCTATGAGATATTATACATAATGAAAAATGTAATAAATGTGTTATTGACATAAAATATGCTTTAATAGCATATTAGATTTCTCATGGAAATTCACAAATCATGAAATCTTTATAATTGGGGGGAAAACATTTCTTGAAAGCATTGTCCTTACACAGATGCATTAGAAATATACACAAAGCATCTTTCAAAAAAAAAAAAAAAAAACAGAGTAAGAAACCCACTATGTCAAAACTGCTTTCTTCAGCTTTTCTAATGATCCATCCCAAGTATTTTCCTGATTTCCTGACTTTGTCATTGGCACTAGGATAAATTTTTGCTAGTTTTTTACTAGTGTACTTTTATTAAAACTTTTTATAAAAGCTTTTTATTAAAACTTTTAATGAAAGTACACTTTTTAATCTTTTCACATACTATACTTAATAGAGTTTATCTCATGTCTCTTGAAACTCATTTCTACTTTACTGCTATCTCCCCAGATATGCCTCTCCATAGTTTTTGTTTAGGGTGGAATGGAAGAATGCAGACTTCCTCCTGACTCTTATTTTTGCCCTGTTCAAGTGCATCTTACATAATGTGGACAAATCAATCCATGCAAAGCATTTTCCAATCAAAATCTCTTGTATGGAAAACAGAATTATTTGTTGTTTCCTGAAATTGGTCATCCCTAAACTCAACTCCAATTTTCTTACCTTTCTCCATTCTAGTGGTAACTGGAATGTATTTGGTAGCAACTGGTCTGATGAGATACTCTAAAATAGAGTAGGTAGTTCTGTAGTTAAGTAAGTTCAGTATGGGTGCATACTGTGTGTTCTCTTTGGTGATCACAATGCATATTCCCATATGAAATCCTTCAGTGTCTTGAAATAAAGAAACTTACTTTGACCAGTCTTCCCAAACTCATTAGATGATAGAATGCTCTTCAGTGTCAAAATTTTCTTAACATGATATGTACTATTGTTCAAGCTATTCCTTCTACCTTGCATGGCACATGGCAAAATCCACCCTCTTATTTCTAATCCCTCCTTTTCCATGAATTTCTCTTGAACCTCTTGTGTAGCAGAAGGTCTCTGTATTAGTTTGTTAATGTTGTTGGAATGCATTATACCAGAAATGGAATGGCTTTTAAAAAAGGAATTCATTGTACCACAAGTTTACAACTCTATGGCCGTGAAAATGTTCAAATTTAGGCACCAACAAGAGGTTACCTCCACTCAGGAAAGGCTGATGCCATCTGCAACACCTTTGTCTTCTGGGAAGGCACCTAGCTGGCATCTGCCAGTCTCTTGCTCCTGGACTCCATTGCCTTTCAACCTCTGTTCCCTGTGGGGTTCCTTACTTGTCTTCTCCAGTGCTGGGGTTTCATCTCTTGCCCTCCCTTGACTCTTTCCAGGTTCTGGCTTGCCTAGAATCTCATGGGAAGGCACATGGTGATGTCTACTAGACCTTGCATCTATGAACATCTGGGTCTCATGTGGCAAGGTCGCTTCTGTTCTCCAATTGCTTGCCTCTGAGGTTTCTCCAAATGTTTCCCCTATGAAAGGACTCTAGTAAACTACTCGAGACCCACCTTGAATGGGTGGAGGCACTTCTCCATCTAAACAAAAGACCACACCCACAATTGTGCATGTCACATCTACCTGAAAGCAAGCCAATGAATGTTTCCCACCCTAAGCAACAGATCTGGCCCGACAAGATTGGATCAGGATTGAAACATGGCTTTCCTGGGGTACATAAAAGTTTCAAACTGGTACAGTCTCTTTGCTTAAACTTTTATTGTACTTTTTGGTACTGTTCTCATGATACATACCTTACTCTTACTTTTGTTCAGTTATTTGCATATATGCAACAAAAACTAACTGCAAACTCCCTGAAGAAATAATCATACCTTATTTGTCTTGATATCATTTCCAGGGACTAATACTGTTTCTTATACATGGGGAGAAATCAATAAATATTTATTGTGTACATTTTATAGTAGCAGCATGCATTTTTATAACTTTTGAAACTAAGTATCTTATTTGATACTATCACCCTACAAGCTGGGCAGGGATCAGCACTGTCATATTTGAAAACTGAAATCAATATAATTTCTTGTCCATGTATCAAAAGCTACTTGATCAAGGCATACTAACCTTTCCCAATATTGAAAACAAGTGAAAAATAAAGCAGCTACTAGCTCTAGTATATAGTAATTCTTATAAGATGGAACTGAACCAACTAAAAGTGTTTGACTATCAAGACTACCAGCTTGCTCATCAAGCCACATATAAACACCTTCACCCCACTGGGTCTATTGGTCCTGGCCTTACCTGGCCAGAAGTCTTGGTCCTTGATCGTTGAAATGAAGAATTGAAACTTGTATCAAAGTTGGGAGAGTAAGGTGCTTTGTTAAAAGCAGCAAGTAAAGAGAGGAAGAAATATGTCCTAAAGAAGGATGGGCTCAGTTGGTGAAGAACCAGCCTGGCCCCGGTTACAGTTCAGTTCAGAGTTTATGGGGTCATGTGATGGTTGTATTATACACATACTATTAGAGGGCTTTTGGGGGTTTTTCCTTTGTGGCTTTGTTTCTTGTTTTAACAGGGTCTTCTGACCGTACTTTGCTTAATTTAACCATTTAGCCATCCGTTAAAGGTGGAATGTTCTGACTGTAGTTTGCTCAATTTAACCATCCATTAAAGGTGGTTTTAGCTTCCTGGGGTGGCCTTGGGTGGTCTCCTTTTTCCCATGTGGTGGGCTCATGATTTCTTAACTACGTAACAGGTCCACCAATCCAGAGCTGCTATGCCATAAATTCTGCCCAATCCCAATCCTTGAAAAACCTGCTCTAAAGCCCAGGTCTTAAAATCATAAAATGTCCTTGTTTGAATTTTGTAGTTCCAAGATATTGCTAAAATTCTGTCCCAGTATCTTTCTCTCCTACTATAGTTAAGTCTAATAAAGTTAATTTCACTTGAGCAATGACTTTATTACTGAACATCTAGGGGTATAACAGTTTCCACTTGTAAGTGAAAAATCTGATGTATAGATAATTAAGAATTTATTCAAGCTGCCTAGCTAGAACAGTAAAGCTTATGGAATCTTTATCCACAAAGATTTCCCTCTGTATCTTTCGTCTGTACTATATCACTTCTCTGGAGTAGTTATTAATCTCAGATGGCTATAAAAAGCGTACAAAATTAATTTGCCTATAGTTTCTCCTTATATAGGTATGCTTCATTCATTTATTCACTTATTCAAGCAAATAAACACAAAATATTTCTTGTGTTTCTATTATGTACCAGGCACTGAGGGAACACACTGATGTAAAAACAAAGTTATCTACTCTCAAAGAGGTCACATATCAGTTGGAGAGGGATGAGGGACAGACAGTAAACAAGTAGGTAACAGCTGAGGTCGAAAAGCGATAGATTACAATTTTATTTGGGATTGCCAGGGGAAACCCATCTATGAGGATGATATGTGATAATATCTTAAGGAAGTAAGTGAGAGAGATATTCAGATTTCTGTGGATGACCCTTTTATGTACTCACTGGACAAACTTAAACATAAAGGATCAGGGTATTTATATTTACAGAATATTACAGGGATTAAGCAATCATTTGGTTGAATGAAGTATTTGTGGATTGAACCAATGCTGTAAATAGTTTGAGTCTGTGTCTATAAAATGCCAATATATTTGGCATTTTATATTCTGGAGCTACTCTGATGATTAACAATCCCCTGCTAGCTGTTGGTTGCATAACTAAGGCATTTTTAATTCTCAGTGGTTGATGAGTGACCCTTTTGTCTGATTAAATCTAATAATGCCAATGTAAATTTCTTGTGTGACATGAAGTGCTTAAAAATCCACTTTCTTTTTGAAAGCCTGAGGAATCATGGCATTTATTCCCAAAGCCATCAAGGTCAATTGGAGGGAGAGAAAACAAGCAGGATATAGTTAGTCATTCATTTGGTTCATATATTGTAAGACAACTCCTTTTAGATGATATGATTGAATACAAAGAAATTTCAGTCATTATGGAAAGATAGAGAAGTCCTGATAGTAAACTCCTTAAACTCCATGTAACTCAATCAAAACAAAAGCTTTCCTTTAGGAGTAGTTTCCCCCAACATTTCTGAAGGATTTTAATGAGACTAAGCACATGAAAGCCCTTTGCCTAAAGTATTTTTTTATTGAGCATTCCAATATGAAAATAGCAAAAGCTGCAGTAGTAGAATGTCAGAAATGCTGTTCAACATTCTTACTCTGTATTCTAGTCTCCTAACACGACACAAAACCTCTGGTCCTGGTGCTCTCCACCTTTGCCCCTATCACTAACAGCATTTACTTTCCAGCAAACTTCAGTTTGCAATAATTTTACCCTGTATGCTCATTCTTTATTGCTCCTAGTTCTCTTCCTTTGCTTCTTTTTTCCCCTTCTCCTTGATGTGGAATTCTCAACTGCCTTTAGGATCCTTTCAACTTCAAGAGTCCTGTCAACACAGGCATTACCTCTTCTAGCAAGGCTTTCTTTCTTTTTTAAAAAATATTTTAGTGACAAATTTCACACACATACATTCCATATATTGTGTACAATCAGTGACCTACAATATCATCACATGGTTGATTATCGGACACCATAGTCATTTTTTAGAATGCTGGCATCATTACAGAAAAGGAAATAAAAAGAAAAAAAACTCATACATACCATACCCTTTACCCTTTGCACTCATTGACCACTAGTATTTCCATCTACCCAATTTATTTTTCCCTTTATTCCCCCTATTATTTATTTTTTTATCCATTTTTTTTTTTTACTCATCTGTCCATATCCTGGATAAAAACAGTGCCAGACACAGGGTTTTCACAATCACATAGTTATATCATGAAAGTTATATCTTGGAGAGAGTCCAAGATGGTGGCTTAATGAGGTGTGGAATTTAGTTCATCCTACAGAGCAGCTAATAAATAGCCAGAAACAGTACAGAACAACTGCTGGGGCCACAGCAGTGACTGGATACACAGCATACACCAGTCTTGACAAGCTGGACCAGCTGCAATCCCACCCAGGACCATGAGTCCCCCAAGCTGGGAGGGTCAACATCCCTCCCCGACAGGTGGGTTGTTGGAGGGGAAAGGAAAGATACTTTACTAACAGCAAGGAACTGAGCTCAACCAAACTCCAATTGTGGAAGTAATTAAAAAATTCTGTGTACTAAAAATAGGGCCCCAGCTCAGCTAAACCTCAAATAAAAACTAAAATGATTAGTTTTTGCCCCAGCACAGAGGGGCAAAAAACAAAATGCAAACAAAAAAGAAACAGAGGGTTTTTGGATTGGATAGCAAAAAATACTTGAAAATGTCTGGACCCTAAAAAAAGGGGGGGGGCACACAAGACCTTGAGATACATAGAACAATGTACCAACTTAAACTCTTGATTAACAAGCCCGAGGAATGGAGGTCCTGCTCTGAAAAGGATCTTTTTTTGTTTTTTACAACTGCAAGGCTGCACAGGCTCCAACTGCCTCAGGCAAGGGTGGAATTAAGCTTGTCTGAGAGACAAAGAGGCTGCTCAGGTGAAAAGAATTAATTCCCTGGAAGCTGTCCCTTCCCCAGGAGAGGGGTGGGGTCCAGCTCAGGTGGAATCCCTCCCTTAATGAATTCAGACCCCAGGGACTGGGAAACTGAAGCAATTAAAGCCAGCCTACAACATCTCCTCTGTCTCAACCACATCCCCAGCAGGAGAGTCTGCTGAAGTTAAAGGCACCACATCACTTTATGGTGGTGGGACCTGCAGGCAGACAAACACCACATACTGGGCAGGATAAGAAGA
Organism: Tamandua tetradactyla; assembly: GCF_023851605.1. Taxonomy (NCBI): domain Eukaryota; kingdom Metazoa; phylum Chordata; class Mammalia; order Pilosa; family Myrmecophagidae; genus Tamandua; species Tamandua tetradactyla. Next base: position 114,211,618 of record NC_135327.1, read on the forward strand.
ACAAGAGAGTCTAGAGGGAGCATCATAGGAAAGTCTGTCAACATGTTGGGTCTCACCCTCAGGGAAAACTAATACAGGTGTTACTTTCTTGCTGAGAGGAGGCCAGTCAGGTCTGGGAAAATCTGACTGGAGTACATAATACCTAAGTAGACCCTCTTAAGAAAAACAAAAACAACAATCATGACCACAAAACAACAACAACAAAACAACAAAAAACAGGCACCATACAGGCAGGTCAAGAAACAAGAAAACAAGAACTGAAAATTCTGATCCATTAATCAAAACCTATACTAGAGGTCTAAAATAAGCTGAACTGAATGTCAAAGAACAGATAGAGAACAAAGCTTGGGGCCATCCAGCAAGAAAATCCTAGGTAAATGAATGAAAATAATCTCTAGAATAAATCAATTAAGGAAATTAAGTGCCTAGACACCAGCAAAAAATAAAAAATCATACTAGAAAAACTGAAGATATGGCCCAGTCAGAGGAACAGACCAACAGTTCAAATGAGATACAGGAGTTGAAACAATTAATTCAAGATGTTCATACAGACATGGAAAATCACATCAAAAATCAAATCAATGAGTTGAGGGAGGATATAAAGAAGGCCAGGGATGAACAAAAAGAAGAAATCAAAAGTCTGAAAAAACAAATCACAGAACTTATGGAAATGAAAGGCACAGTAGAAGAGATGGCAAAAACAATGGAAACCTACAATATTAGATTTCAAGAGGTAGAAGATAGGATTAGTGAACTGGAGGACAGGACATCTGAAATCTGACAAGCAAAAGAAAATATAGGGAAAAGAGTGGAAAAATTTGAGCAGAGACTTAGGGAATTGAATGACAACATGACGCACACAAATATACATGTTGTGGGTGTCCCAGAAGAAGAAAAGAAAGAAAAAGGAGGACAAAGACTAATGGAGGAAATTATCACTGAAAATTTCCCAACTCTTATGAAAGACTTAAAAGTACAGATCCAAGAAGTACAGTGTATCCCAAACAGAATAATACAGGAAAATTACTAATCAGAATGTCAGATGTCAAAGAGAAAGAGAGAATTTTGAAAGCATCAAGGGAAAAGCAATACAGGTGAAGCCCAATAAGACTGTGTGTAGATTTCTCAGCAGAAACCATGGAGGCAAGTAGACAGTGGTATGATATATTTAAGATTCTAACAAAGAAAACTGCCTACCAAGAATTGTATATCCAGAAAAATTGTCCTTCAGAAATGAGGGGGAAATAAAACATTTTCAGATAAAAATCACTGAGAGAATTTGTGACCAAGAGATCAGCTCTGTAAGAAATACTAAAGGGAGCACTAGAAACTGATAGGAAAAGGCATCAGAAAGAGATGTGGAGAAGAGTGTAGAAATGAAAACAATCAGTAAAGGTAAATAGAGGAAAATTAGATATGACATATAAGATCCAAAAGGCGAAATGGTAGAAGAAAGTACTGCCCTTACAGTAATAATACTAAATGTTAATGGATTCAACTACCATAGTTAAAAAAAGACGTAGACTGGCAGAATGGATTAAATAATAGGACCCATCTGTATGCTGTCTACAGGAGACACATTTTGGAGCCAAGGACAAACATAGGTTGAAAGTGAAAGGTTGGGAAAAATTATTTCATGCAAACAACAATTAGAAAAAAGTAGGAGTAGCTATACAAATGTCCAACAAATTAGACTTCAAATGTAAAACAATTAAAGGAGATAAAGAAGGATACTATGCATTAATAAAAGGAACAATTCAACAAGAAGACATAACAATCATAAATATTTATGCACCAGGCCAGATTGCTTCAAAACACATGAGGCAAACACTGAAAAGAGAAATAGAAACATCTACCATAATATTTGGAGACTTCAATTTCCTGCTCTCATCAATGGACAGAACATTTAGACAGAGGATCAATAAAGAAACAGAGAATTTTAATAATACAATTAATGAACTAGACTTAACAGATATTTATAGAACATTACACCCCACAATGGCAGGATAAACTTTTTCTCAAGTTCTTATGGATAATTCTCAAGGATAGCCATATGCTGGGTCACAAAGTAAGTCTCAATAAATTTAAAAAGGCTGAAATCATACAAAACACTTTCATGGATCATAAAGGAATGAAGTTGAAAATCAATAACAGGGAGAGGGCCAGAAAATTCACAAATATATGAAGGCTCAACAACACACTCTTAAACAACCAGTGGGTCAAGGAAGAAATTACTAGAGAAATCAATAAATATCTTGAGGCAAATGAAAATGAAAACACAACATATCAAAATGTATGGGATGCAGCAAAGGCAATGCTCAAAGGGAAATTTGTTACCCTAAATTCCTATATCAAAAAATAAGAAAGGGCAAAAATCAAGGAATTAACTGTTCACATGGAAGAGCTAGAGAAAGAACAGCAAATTAACCCAAAGCAAGCAAAAGGAAAGAAATAACAAGTATTAGAATAGAAATAAATGAAATTGGGGATATGTAAACAACTGAGAAAATCAAGAAAACTGGAAGTTGGTTCTATGTAAAATCAATAAAATTTATGGACCTTTAGCAAGGTTGACAAAAAGAAGAGAGAGGATGCAAATAAATAAAATCAGAAATGGAAGAGAAGACATAACCACTGACCCCACAAAAATAAAGGTGGTAATGAGAGGATACTATGGACAACTTTATGCTAATAAACTAGACAACATAGAAATAGACAACTCCCTACAGAGACATGAACAACCCACATTGACTCGAGAAGAAATAGACGACCTCAACAAACCAATCACAAGTAAATAAATTAAATCAGTCATTAAGAATCTCCTCCCAAAAAGGTCCAGGTTCAGATGGCTTCACATGTGGATTCTACCAAACATTCAAGAAAGAATTAATACCAATCCTGCTCAAACTCTTCAAGAAAATTGAAGAGGAGGGCAGGCTACCTAACTCATTCTATGAAGCCAATATCACCCTTATACCAAAGCCAGACAAAGATACTACAAGAAAAGAAAATTACAGACCAATCTCTCTAAGCAAAAGCCCTCAATGAAATACTTACAAATCTAATCCAGCAGTATATTAAAAGAATTATAGACCATGACCAAGTAGGATTCACCCCAGGTATGCACGACTGGTTCAACATAAGAAAATCAATTAATGTAATGCACCATATCAATAAATCAAAGCAGAAAAACCACATGGTCATCTTGATTGATGCAGAAAAGGCATTTGACAAAATTCAAAATTCTTTCTTGTTGAAAACACTTCAAGATTAGGAATAGAAGGGAACTTCCTCAACATGAAAAGGGGAATAGATGAAAAACCCACAGCTAACATCATCTTCAATGGGGAAAAACTGTAAGCTTTCCTCCTAAGATCAGGAACAAGACAAAGATGTCTACTGTCACCATTGTTATTCAACATTGTGTTGGAAGTTCTAGCCAGAGCAATTAGATAAGAAAATGAAATAGAAGGCAGCCAAATTGGAAAGGAAGAAGTAAAACTCTATTTGCAGATGATATGATATTATATGTTGAAAACCCTGAAAAATCCACAGCAAAATTTCTAGAGCTAATAAATGAGTACAGCAAAGTGGTAGTTTATAAAATCAACACTCAAAAATCTATAGTGTTTCTATACATTAGTAATGAGCAGTCTGAGTGGGAAATCAAGGAAAAAATTCCATCTACAATTGCAACCAAAAGAATAAAATATTTTAAGAGTAAATTTAACTAAAGATACAAAAGACCTATGCAAAAGAAAACTACAAGAAATTGTTAAAAGAAATCACAGAAGACCTAAATAAATGGAAGGGCATACCATGTTCATGGATTGGAAGAGAAAATATAGTTAAGATGTCAATTCTACCTAAATTGATTTATAGATTCAATGCAATACCAATTAAAAGTCAAAAAACTTACTTTGCAGAAATAGAAAAATCGATAATCAAATTCATCTGGCAGAGCAGGGTGACCTGATTAGCTAAAAATATCCTGAGAAAGAAAAATGGAGTCAGAGATGTCACATTACTTGACTTTAAGGTGTATTATGAACTTACAGTGGTCAAAACAGCATGGTCCTGGCATAAAGATAGATATACTGACCAATGGAATTGAATAGTGTTCAGATATAGACCCTTTCATCTATGGACAATTGATCTTGATAAGGCAGTCATACCAACTCACCTGGGACAGAACAGTCTCTTCAATAAATGTTGCTTGGAGAACTGGAAATCCCCATGCAAAAGAATGAAAGAAGATCCATGTATCACACCCTATACAAAAATTAACTCAAAATGCATCAAAGACCTAAACAATTCATCTAAGACCATAAAACTTTTAGAAGAGATGTAGGGAAATATCTTATAAAATTTGTAACAGAAGGTGGTTTCCTAGATCTTACACCCAAAGCACGATCATTGAAGAAAGAAATAGATAAATGGAACTCTTCAAAATTAAACACTTTTGTGCATCAAAAAATTTTGTCAAGAAAGTAAAAAGACAGCTTACACAATGGGAGACAATATTTGGAAATGACATGTCAGATGAGGGTCTAGTATCCAGAATATATAAAGAAATTCTTCAACTCAACAACAAAAAGACAAACAACCCAATTACAAAGTGGGCAAAAGACATTAACAGACACTTCTCAGAAGAAGAAATTGCCAAAAGGCACATGAAAAGATATTCAATTTCCCTGGCCATTAGGGAAATGCAAATCAAAACCACAGTGAGATACCATCTCACACTCACCAGAATAACTATTTTCAATAAAACAGAAAACGGCATGTTCTGGAGAGGATGTGGAGAAAGAGGCACACTTATCCACTGTTGGTGGGAAGGTAAAATGTTGCAACCACTGTGGAGAGCAGTTTGGTAGTTCCTCAGGAAGCTAAGTATAGAATTCCCATATGATCCGGCAATATCATTGCTAAGTATCTATTCAGAGGACAGGAGAGAAAGGACACAAATGGGCATTTGCACAACAATATTTAGAGCAGTATTATTTACAATTGCCAAGAGATGGAAACAGCCCACATGTTCATCAACAGACAAGTGGTTAAGCAAGCTGTAGTATATACACATGATGGAATATTATGCAACTGTAAAACAGAATAAAGTCAGGAAGCATGTAACAACATATATGGACCTTGAGGACATTATGCTGAGTGAGATTAGCCAGAAACAAAAGGGCAAATAACATATGGTCTCACTGACATGAACTAACATTAGTGAATGAACTTGAAGAATTTCAGTTAAGAACAGAGGTCATCAGGAGATAGAAATAGGGTAAATATTTGGTAATTGGAGATGAAGGGATACAGATTGTGTAACAAGACTGATTGTAAAAATTCAGAAATGGATAGCACAATACTACCTGATTGTAGTACAATAATGTAGGTACACTGAGTGAAGCTGAATGTGAGAAGGATGGAGGGAGGAGGGCTGGGGGCACATATGAAACCAGAAAGAAAGAGAGATGATAAAGACTGAGATGGAAATCTAGGAATGCCTAGAGTGTACAATGACAGTGACTAAATGTACAAATAAAAAAATGTTTTTGCATGAGGAAGAACAAAGGAATGTCAATATTGCAGGATGTTGAATATAGATAGTCATTCATATTTTAAAACTTCAACTTCTGTATGAGGCAAAAAAAGCAAAAGTGCTTATTTGATACAAACTTTATATTTTGACTAGTGCATTTCCTAATATAACTTATATGAACAGGTTAATTGAACACCATAAGTACATGGAACGTTGAATAGGACATGAGATTTTGTTGGTTTGTCCAGTGTGATGCTCTGATAAGTCCCAGAATGATTTGAACAGTGAATAAAGAAGTATTTGCAAAGTCCCCTTGGGGGAATGCTGAGAAAGGGGGAAAATTTCAACTTTCCCATTTGGAGAATTCTTGATATTCTCACAAGCAGTGGGGACAACCAAATCAATAGGCTGAGCCCTCAATCTTGGAGTTCACCCCTATGAAACTTATCCCTGCAAAGGATAGGCTAAGCCTACTTAAAATTAGACCTAAGAGTCACCTCCAGAAAACCACTTTTGTTGCTCAGATGTGGCCTCTCTCCCTCTCAGCCGAAATGGAAAGCAAACTCACTGCTCTGTCTATCTCTATGTGGGACATGACTCGCACGGGTGTAAACCTCCCTGGCAACATGAGACAGAAATCCTAGAATGAGCTAGGACTCAAGCATCAAGGGATTGAGAAAACCTTCTTGACTGAAAGGAAGAAGAGAGAAATGAGACAAAATAAAGTGTCAGTGGCTGAGCAATTTCAAACAGAGTCGAGACATTATTCTGGAAGTTATTCTTACGCATTATATAGATATTCCCTTTTTAGTCTAAGGTGTGTTAGAGAGGCAAGAAGGAAGTGCCTGAAACTGTACAGCTGTGTTCCAGTGTCCATGTTTCTTGAAGATGATTGTATAATGATATAGTTTTCGCAATGTGACTGTGTGATTGTGAAAACCTTGTGTCTGATGTTCCTTTTATCTATGGTATGGACCTATGAGTAAAACATATAGATTAAAAATAAATAAGTAATAAGGGGAACAAATGTTAAAATAAATTGAGTAGCCTGAAATACTAGTGATCAATGAAAGGGAGTTGTAAAAGGTTTAGAAGAAGATAGGGGAAACAAAGATTTAAATATATTGGATAGACGGAAATACTAGTGGTCAATGATAGGGAGAAGTAAGGAGTATGGTATGTATGAGTTTTTTCTTTTTCTGGAGTGATACAAATGTTCTAAGAAATGACCGTGGTGATGAATATACAACTATGTGATGATATTGTGAGCCATTGATTATATACCAATAATGGAATGTTTATATGTTAAGAATATTCATGTTGATATGTTGTTATGCTTTGTCAATAAACATATAAAAAAAGTTATATCTTTATACAATCATCTTCAAGAATCAAGGTTACTGGAACATAGCTCAACTGTTTCAGGTACTTCCCTCTGGCCACTCCAATACACCAGAAACAAAAAATGGATATCTATATAATGCATAAGAATAACCTCCAGGATAACCTCTCAACTCTGATATTTCTCAACCACTGAAACTTTTTTTTGTCTCATTTCGCTCTTCCCCTTTTTGGTCAAGAAGGCTTTATCAATCCACTGATACCAGGTCCCAGCTCCTCCTGGGAGTTCTGTCTCATGTTGCCAGGGAGATTTACAACCCTGGGAGTCATTTCTCATGTATGGTGGAAGGCAGAAAGTTCACTTGCCGAATTGGCTTGGAGAAAGGACCCATCTAAGCACAAAAAGGTTCTCTGGAGATGACTCTTAGGCATAATTTTAAGTAGGGTTAGCTTATTCTTTTGCAGGAGTAAGTTTCTTAGTGGCAAACCCCAAGATCAAGGGCTCTGCCTATTGATTTGATTGTCCCAGCTACTTGAGAGAATATCAGAAATTCTCCAAATGGGGAAGTTGAATATTTCCTCCTTTCTCCCCAGTTCCCCATAGAGACTTTGCAAAATACTTCTTTATTCACTGCTCAAATTACTCTGAATATCTCAGGGCATCACACTAACCTGGATAAACCTACAAATCTCATGTCCTATTCAATATTCCATGTATTGATGGTGTTCAACTAAACTGGCCATACAAGTTAAATTAAGCAATATATTAACCAAAATATAGATTTTGCAAGAACTAAACATCTGTCCCTTTGGTCTCACACAGAAATTAGCAAGGCTTTTTTACCACCTTCCTTCTCTCAGTTTAAATACTCCTCAAAGCTTTCACAATGTTTTGGTGTAACAGTTGTGATTGTTACATTGTACTAAAAATGTTGCTTTAGGTTCTTGAACTTGTGGACTCATTAGAGGTCATTCATATAAAAGGCTTTCTGATCATTGCAAAGGCTCAGTGATGGGGCTGCACTTGTAGAATCTGAGGGACATTAAAGCATCCAGTGTGGTCAGAGTGGTGTAAGCCATGGAATGAACAATAGGAGATAAGAACAGAGATGGAGCATAAAGGAAGACCATATACAGTCTTGGAGCCATTGTAAAGACTTTAGCCTATACTCTGAGGGAAGGTAAAACCACTGGAAGGTTTTGAGAAGACAAGGGATAGTTCACTTATGGCTTACTATGTTCATTCTGGCTGCTGTGTTGAAACCTGTTTTTAAGGTGGCAAGAGTGGAATTAATGAGACCAGTTATTAGGTCAATGAGATACTTCAGTTGAGGAAGGAGAGGTAACAAGAGAGAATTTGCAAGATGAAAGCCACGGTCTCTTTGTAACTTAAATTCAGAGCAATAGCCCATCGCTTTTGCCATACTCTATTTATTAAAAGGAAGTTATTATTTCAGCCTGCAGTTGAGGAGAGTGATTACAAGGGCTTGTGTACCAGGCAGCAGGGATGAATTGGGCCATTTTAGAAGGCTGCCTACCTCAGATATTTAGAATTTTTGTTTTATCTTTAGAGGTGATAATGATATTGTGATTATTTTAAAAGAGACCTTATGTCTTGTTAATATATACTCAAATATTTATGGATGAAAAGACATTAAATCAGAATTTGGTTCAGAATATTTCAGTAGGGGGTATGGAATTAGACGGAAGTATTGATGAAACAAGTGGGGCCAAGAATTGATAATCATTGAGGTGGGATGATGGGGACATGGACCGTTATTGTGTTATTCCCTTTACCTTTGTGTTTATTTAAACATTTATTTAAGATTTAAAAATAAAATAAAGATATTTTGGTCTCCATCTACCTGATTCCTATATTTATTATACAACAAGTCTTATCTGGGCAAAAGAAAAACAGGGATTTATTTAATGTGCTCTCTGAACCTCAACTGTAATAAAGTAAACATGACATGTTGTTATAATTGATCTTCACATAAAATTACTTTATAACTCTTTAGGCAAGGCAATGCTAAGTCCAGATTTCTGATATTCCAATCTATTTACACTGGAGTTTAAACTGTGTTAAAATATCTACAGACGTCATTTTAACTTGAGATGACTACCCTATAATAAAAGCTCCCTGAGGTTTGAATACTCAGGGTGATGTCTTCCAAGAAGAAAATTCATCAAATGGTGGTAGAGTTATTCCCAAGGCCCACTCCAAAGTAATTATAAAACTCTGGTCTATTACATTTAAATACTAGCACTAAAATATGTCTGCATTTTATAGTCTAAAGAAGTTGGGAGATAACATTTAAAGAATGCTTAAAATCATTTATGTAATTAGGGTAGAAACAGTACCATCTATTTTTATTCTTCAATTTATTTTATTTAATAGGTAGTGAGGATGTGGGATTTATTACTTCCCCTTGTTTTTCACCACAGTATACAAAGTGATCTTTCTTTTAACTCAGAGATATAATACCAGAAATATTAGATTAATAAATGAAAATAAATATATGGCACAGAAAGTATGAGACATGGTAACATTAAATTCGGCTAATAAGATAATAGTCATAAAAAGATAAAAGGCAAAATAAGATCAAAAGAATTGTGAAATGGGGGATTAGAGAAGCAAGTAACATGGGATTTTGGAGGAAGAAAGAAATGACTGAGTTGGACTGTCAAGGGAAGATTCCTTTGATAAGGTAGGATTCAATAATCTGAAGAGAGCAAGAGAAGGAACTAAATGTCCTTTCTTCTCTTCTTCATATTCTGACATATCATTCTGGTGTGTGTGTAGGTAGAAGAATTTTTCCTAAGATCCTGATTTTTCATTAGCTGTCTTTTAAACTTAAAATAGCAAGAGTAAGCATACAAGACTTTATGTTTTACCTACCCTGCCCCCCAAAGTAACCAAAGTAACCAAACCTTCTTTTAGAGCAACTCTTTTACATGAAATTTTTACTGCATCTAGGTAGAAGCACTCACTGCATACTTACCTCTGTGCCTTTGATTAACCTTGTTTGTCAAGGAATATCTCTTATCTTTTGGGTCACATTTTTTGAATTTTCCTAGCTTTAGAATGCTCCTTAAGTTTCTCTGTGAAGACTTTCCTCATCCCTTAACTAACAGGATTATCTCTTAAGTCTCCATTTGAACTCTGTCTGTGTCACACATTTATTTGGTGGAATATTTAATATTTTTGGCTTATATTTTTTTCTGTGACAATTTTTATTATCTTCTTGGGTCAAGGGCAAGCTTTTTGAAAGCCTAGGCCAGATCTTTTACTTTTTCTATCCCTGAAAGATCTTGAAAATAATCGATTCTCTGTATATGCCTGTTAAAGGAATCATGAAATGAAATGACTTACAAAATCATGATCTTTGAGGTTTATTGACAGAGTTTTATTCCACTGTGCAGTGAGTGCATGTGTAGCCAGCCCTAGCAATGTATATTGAACTGTTTTGTGTGAGATTTGTTCAGTTTCTTGGGGAGAATATGTTAGTTGTTAGCTCATTTACTTGAAGAGTTCTTTCCTGAAAAATCTCACAGGCTTTCAGGGGTATAATACAAGTAAAACTTTTTAGGCTTCTCTTCCCTCTGTGCATTGCAGATACATATGGTGTCTCAATCTAATTGCTTTCTTTTGAAATGACACATAAATAAACAACCAAAGATGTATGAGTGAGAACAGTTCAATTCAGTCAAGGCAGAAATGATACTACTGGTTTTAGAGTATTATATAACGGGAATGAATTAAGGTAATTTAGTAATAACTTGAGTCCATATGAATTGTTTGTTAATTATTTTTAAAGATTAATATTTGGAGTGTCAATAATGTTGGTATAGCATTTCCACCTTGATCATAATTTATAATATGCTTGATATTAGTTGTGATCATTTTTCCAATAAGAAATCATGAAAGCATGTTTAATGGAATTTTGGGCCATCAAGTAAGTTATCAGGTAGCTATTGACAGTCTTCCTCCTTCAAACAGAAAAAAAAAAGAAGGCAAACCAAAAATACAGACAAACAACAAACAACAAAATCAATAAGGTTATAGAAAAATATTCAAAATGAAAACAATATAGGCTATTAAGATTAAATGTAAAAGTTTGCCAAATCCTAGAACAAATTTTCACTACAAAGTTCAAATGGACCACTGAGAGTCTGATTATACAGGAAGACTTTTGTATGTAAGCACTCCTCTACATACTGCTATTTCTAAGATACTGGATCTTTATCAACTAGAAGTAAAGCCATTTCCTTAATTCAATCCAAGTAGCTTTCTGAGGAATGTAGAGCTGCTTTATCACAGTTCATTCATACCTTTCTTTGTAATATGATATGGTCAGGGGGAAGAGGTGTTATAGTATCATTGTATATGAAAAATAAGTTTTTGAAAGGGGTGAAAACAAGAAATGCTAAGACATGCATTCTGGGAGTTGTTGTATTATGCTGGCATGCTGGCAAGAAAATATTTCTACTGTAGTTGCAATACCAGATACCATTTATTGAGTAATTACTATGTGCCAGGCACTCTGCTAAACACTTCATCTATCCCATTCTATTTCATTCTCATGATGCTACAATAAAGATATTATATCTGCTTTACAAATGATAGTAATTAATTTTAAGGATTAAATCACATGCTTCTGATTGCAGTCTGCAAATGGTGGAATCTCACAACAGAAACTGTTTCTACCAGATCCAATATTACTATTCTTAATTAATTTTAGAATATTAAAATATCTAAAGAATAAATTCATCTCTGTCATGTCAGATAATCATATGCTAGTAGGAGGAGCTTAGTGATTGTTAAAGATATTAGAAATTTGTCCAGGAATTATGCAAAGAGACTGTCATCGTAGAGTATTCTAAAAGCAATCTGTTGTAAGGGATGCCTAGGAGAAGCCACCTAAATGTTCATAGGCAAAACCCGTATTCACGTAGCTGTTCTTTCAACAGTAATTAAATAACAGACAAAACAAATCAAACAAATATAAAAGCTATGAAGATATTCCAAAATATTAAAAAAGACATTGAACTCCAGCTGTTCGGAAAGATGCAAGGAACTTTCTTTCCACTTTGTCCATGGGAGAAGCTTGGAGAATGGCCAAGAAGTTTTCTTACGGTTGGCAAAATCTCAAGAAGTGTCTGAGCCAAGGGTACTGAAGCAATCCCACTGAAAAGATCCAAATTGGAGGCTTCTTGTCATTCTTGAGGGTGAGGCTCTCATTGGAAGACTGCAGGCTGGTCAGGCAGTCATTCATCTTCTTGAAGATCTCCACATCCTTCCATGTCCAGGAAGTGATTCTCTAGGAATTCACACAGAAGAGCTCATGCAGACACAGCAAGACTTGATTCAGGTTCTTTTCTAAGGACATGGAGGCCTCTAAGACATCCATTTTATCTCACTCGTAATGGGATGGTATATGAACCTCATGAAAGAGGTGCAGTTTTATACATATTTTACAGCTTCAGGAAACATTCTAGCCTCACCTTTGCCAGCTTACAAGTGTCCCATTCCTGAAATAGAAGTTTAGGGAGAGGAATTTATAAGAAGTCCTGAGGCCCTCGAATGTTCAGACAAGTACCTTGTATGAGAGTTTCACTTCCACGTAGATCTAACATTGTTCTGAAGGCTAGCGCAATCATCCTTCTAGTCTGTATTTAGAGGAAGAGAAATACATAAGCCTGGGGTATGCAGACCTACATGGAACTGCCAACCTAGATTGCTATTTCAAATAGGCTGCTGGGCTAACCAGGATTCTTGTATATTTACTGATGCAGGGGGTTGTCACAAAATCCTTCTAGCTAATCACGTATATTGAGCACACTCATTTCATCAAGCAACATTATTATTAACGTTCTTATGCTAATTAATAAACATTCTGGAGTAAATTTTAATGACTTTGAAGCATTGATACAGCTACGTCAAGAGCGTAGATTCTGAATGAGGATTCTTCCAAAGCTAAATAACAATCCCCACCTCCAGAGTGTAATGTAATATACCATACTTATGTTACAGGAAAAGATTAGGCTGGCAATATTATACACAGAGGATATTCAAACAAATAAACAAAGTTTATGATGAACTAGGGCATTGGTCCTAGCACATACTCCAGTCTCCTAATCTGGATTAATTGTCTTCTTTCTCCACTAGTTGAAGTACTTGAGTAGCTGCAAGTCTATTGGCTTCTTTGAACCTTATCCCTTATTCCATGCCCTGACCCCTACCACCTCACTGAAGTCAATCTTATGAAGGTCACCAAACACCACTGAATTACTAAATCTATTGGCCAATACATCTCAACCTATCAATAGCGAATGGCACAAGTGCACACATGCTCCTTGAAAATTTTTCTCCAAATAGCTTCTAGTATATATATTCTCCGTGTTTTCTTCCTACCTCACTGGCTGCTCCTTCTAAACACTGGAGTATCCCAGGGGTCAGTTTTTGGATGGCTTCTCTTTTCTTTCTATTAACCATGACCTCATCTTATTCCATGACTTTACATACCATCTAAGTCTAATGGCTGTCTTTATCTTGGATCTCTCCTCTAGGCTCCAGGTTCATGTACTGAACTGCGTATGTAATGCCTACACTTGAAATTCTAATAGACTTCTCAAACTTCACATATTCAGAATGAGCTTCTTGTCTTTGGCTCAATATGTTCAACTTTCTGGCCATTCCATTCTACCAATTTCTCTCACTCTAAACTCTGGTATCTTTCTTGACTCCTCTTTATTCTCGAATCAAGATTCAATCAATCAGCAAATCCTATCATCTCTACTTCCAAATATATAAAAAAATCTGACTACATCTTGACTTCTTTACAACCATCACCCAAATGCAAGTCATCATCACTTTTCCCTCCTATCTATCTGGTCTCAGTTCTTTTTCTCTCGCCAACCTCTTGCCATCCCCCAGCCAGATTTATTTTTTTAAAATAGAAATCAGAGCAAGTCACTCCTCTGCTTACATCCATCTGACAGCTTCCAACCTCGAAGAAGAAAATGAAATGTTCTTCAGTAGTTCACCTGGTCTGTATGATCTGCCTTGCTGTTACCTCTAGTCACTCAGTTCCTTGCTGATGCTGCTCCAGTACTGTTTCCCTCATTTCCTGGAATACTCCAGGGCTTCTTGCTCCTAGGGGCCTTTACTCTTGCTCACCACTGACCCCAAACATTTGAAATATAGTTATCCACATGCTCTATTCCCTTCCTGCTTCAAATTTGTATTCAAATATCATGTTTTTGAGGACTTCCCATGCCACTCCATCTAAAATCAGGTCTCATACTCACTACTCTCCTTCCCCCTTCTTTTTTGGTGTCATGTCCATCTAACACATAATTAAGCTTACTTTATTGATCTCACTTATTGTCTCTCCCAACTACAGTGTGATCTCACATCAGAGGTACACTTGTTGATGAGCTCCCCCCTCCTCCCACCCAAATCTGGGTTCATTGCTTGGCATGGCTTAACACACAGACACACCTAAGAGGCTGTAGAGGAAAAAGAGGTTTAATTACCCTGACAGGAGGGCGGGGGAATCTTCCCAAATCTGCCTCCCCATAGTGAGTTTTCAATTGACTTTTATACACATTTGTAACAAAAAAGATATTCAATCTTGGATAACAAGTAACTGGGGTCAAAAGAACTTCATTAGTTCCTTTTCTCAGTTATTTATTACTTCCTTGAGGATTTACATCTTCTCTGATACCTGTGGCAAGATGCCTCCAGGTCTGTGGCCATGGATGGAAGCCTATATATAACTGGGCGAAGACTTTATATATTGCTCCTCTGTGAGACTTGAAGCTCAAATTCATAGCTTGCTTACACTTTTAAGTTACATTTAAAAGGGCACTGCTACACAACTTCTGTTTTGGTCATTATTGTATCCCTAGCCTAGACCAATACCTGAGAAAGTGATCAGTAAGAGCTAAAGAATAAATGCATTAATTAAAAATATCATTTGTGGGAAGCTAAACCAACATGATTTGTGGAAAGCAATTTGACAATGCAGAGCAGGAAGTTTCATTTTTTCCTGTTCATAAAATTTTGTCCCAATAAATGACCTTTAGGAATCTATCTTGAATAAATTCTCAAAGGAAAAAATATGCAAATCCTCAGTCTATTAAATAGTATTTCCAGAGGCTATTGAAAAATGTCCAACAGCCTGAACATGAAGGCGTTCATTACCAGCCTGAGATTTGATTACAAACTGCTGCTTAGTCTTCATTTCATAGATACCATGTACTGTGTTGTGGTGTGTGAGTGTGTTATGATATTTGATTCTTGTGTTGGTGATTTATGACAGGGAAGTACATTCATAGCTTGTGAGAATGTGAATCCAGGTTTTCGAAAGCTACTATTCAGTATTCTATAAAAGCCTTAAAAACATTCAAAGCATTTGACCTGTAAATCTTACTTCTAAGAACCAACCATAGATCATTATTTAAAAAAAAAAAAAGCAGGCAAAAATTTACTTAAAAGGATAGTCATCATGTAATTATTGATAAGGGCTTAAAGTTGAAAGAAATCTCAATGCATGTTCAAAATTTATTTTACATTATTCAATGGAATATTGATTTTAATTTAAAATGTCATGATTTCAAAGACTATTTAGTAGCTTGCAAAATGCTCTTGATAAGTAAGAAACAAATTTTGAAACAATAAGTCTAATTTTACTGTACAAATATATATTTATTTATAAATAAATTTGCAGAGAAGAGGGAATGGAAATGAATTAATTAAAATATTATTTGTGGAATTATTTGTGGTTTTTCCTTATTATCTTATACTTTATTTTAAAATTTTTTTCAGGACCATATATAACTTGTGAAATAAGAAGCAAAACAATGAAAAATAAAAGAAAATCATAGTTTGAGAAAATATAAACCTTGCTGAAAACATCACGGATTTTAAAGACAATTCTTGCACCAAGTCTTATTCTCTTACACTATAGATTAACAAGTAGAATAAAACATAAGATGGGAGAGTAAAAGCCAGGTTCTTGACTGAAAGTTTCTAGGTTTCCTTGCTTGACCTTTACATTTACATAACATTTTGCATTCCACCTTATGTCTATTGATTCTCCTAACTGCCCTGTGAGATTGGCAGGTCAAGGATTATTATCTCCAGTTCCTACACATGAGATAATTGGAGCCCAGAAAGGTTAAGTGACTTGCCCAAGGTAACCCAGTTAGAAAGTAATAAAACCAAGAAACAGTCTACAAATTCTCCTCTAGTCACACATCTTTTACCCATTACTATAAATTATTATGCTGAGGAAGTAGAAATGAGAAGACAAGGATTGTGTTTTCCTGAAAGGTATTTGAGTGTGCTTCTGTTAGAACCAGACAGCTTTGAAGTCATTGGTTGCCCCTGTGAGATGAAGAGATTGTGCCATATAGAACTTGGCCATAGTTACCACATGATTTTCAATTAAGAAGAAAATCAAAAGTATCCCAGTGTCATGGTCATAACCTGAAGCGTTCAGACAGGCTACAGCTGCATATAAATCAGGGAAGACTAATCATTTATCTGTGTGAGCAGACGGCAGTATTTCAGAAGAAATCGTCTTTCTTACTTGTGTTTCACTATTTTACTTTTCATGCCAAGAATGTTATCATTTGTGAATTAAGTTTTTAATTTGTTTTTTTGCTCTTGGGAAAACTTTTTCGAGAATCTTCAGTGAACAGTCACTACACATGACAGAATGTGAAGGTGTCTTGTGAGAACTGAACAACTGAGAAGTTCCATAGGAAGGCAGCTGTGGAATATAAAAAGCTCTGGACTTAAAGATCTGGGATCAATACAACTGAGCGAGTGGTCCAGTTCCTTAACTTCAGCAAGTTACAACCCATCAGCTTCATGATTGATAAATGAACTATTAATTTCTATCTCACAGAGTAGTGATGATTAAAATGAAACGGCACATGCCAAAGGGCATGGCTCTGTAACAAAGGTTTAAATTTACTGAATATATTTTGTTCTGTTTCAATGTAGTGGTAAAGGAAGTTTTCTAGGTACTTGTTTTGGTTTGTAAGACTGCTAGAATGCAAAATACCAGAAATGGGTTGGATTTTGCAAAGGGATTTTATTAGAGTACAAATTTACAGTTGTAAGGCCATGAAAACATCAAAATTAAAGTATCAATGGGATGATACCTTCTCTGAAGAAAGGCTGCTGTCATCTGGGACACCTCTGTCCTATGGAGAGACATATTGCTGTGATCTGCTGGTTCTTTACACCTGGGCTCTGTTGCCTTCAGCTGCTGGCTTTAGTGGATTTCTCTCTCAGCTCCTGGAGGTCCTTGATTAGCATCTCCAGGGAATTTCTCTCTGAACTCTCTCTCTCTCTCTCTCTCTCAGTGTTTTTGCCTTTTATCCTGTCATAAAGAGTTCCAGTAAAGAATTAAGGTCCAACTTGAATTGGGTGGGTCACATCTCTGTGGGAGCAACCTACCAAAAGGTCCCACCCACAACTGGTCTGCACCCACAAGAATGGCTTAGAAGAAGATGACTTCTCTGGGGTACATAATAGCTCCAAACTACCACAGTACTTTAAGAGATACTTTAAGGAATTCCCTAAATACGGTACTGGGAGAATGGGTGACTTCATGAAGGAAACATGAGTGGTGAGATATAACATAACTTATGATATACCCTTATAAACTGTCACTGAAAGGATATGAAAAAAAAACATAAAATTCCTGTGACTAATCCTGCTAATGGAATCTGCTTGGGTTTTACAATTGATCTTAATGCAAAGGGAAAAAGGAATCTTTCTCAAGTACTTTGTATAGAAAATGAGATTCTCCTCATTCTACTTTTTCTATCTTAATTATAAAGGAAGCTGCAGCTTTCAGAAAAAAAAATTGGCTTAATTGTTATTTTATTGAGAATGATAGCTTGATTTTGTTAGCACAAATAAAATAAAGGGATATGTGAATAGCATGTTAGAGCCAAGCAAGATCTGAATGGATTTTATTAAGGAATTCCTCTTTGCTTCTTGGCAAACTTTTGTTGAACTGTTTAAAAGCTGAATTAATTTTAGTATTATATTTGTTATAAGGTATGGTTTTTATAGACCAATTTTTTTTCCTCACAGCCAGGTGGATATATATTCTGGTATTCAAATCATGGACTTCACTTTTTAAAATTCCTCACCAATTTAGTCACTATATCTTCAGCTTTATGTCTTTATCTTATCAGTGATATCTTCAGGTCCTAGGTGCTCTGTCTTTTATTTTTAAATGAGGCACTTAATATAATTTAGGATTAATGACTCCCTAGATGTCATGAATGTAGTGATTTGATGACTGTGATGTCATGTTTAGTAATCACTTATGAATTCTTATTTCAAAACATTTAGAAACTCAACCAAAAATCGAAGTGACAAATGATTATCCATTTCTTAGTATGGATTGTTTACCTTTTAATATTAATACTAATGTCATGGTGCACTAAGAGGCTTCTTGTGATTAAGATGTGAAGATGCAGAAATCCTTGCCAAATTACTGAGCTGATGATATGCCATGATCATTTGCTTATTTATCCTTGTTTTGAGCTCAGTACTTAGTGGCTACTTGAATGTGTATGTCCCTTTGCAGATCTTATAGCCTGGCTCTGTGTTCTGGGTTCATTCATTCATATATATATATATATACGGAGTGTATTAGAATATATTAAACATCCATTGTTTCATGGAGCTTATATCTTAGTGAAGGTGACAGAAAATAAACAAGTAAAATACATAGTACTTTAGGAAAGGGTCCAGATTAGTGTTGGTTAATCTAGTGAATGTGGACATAAACATATGAGATTTTCATCAAAAAATAATTTAACTGATGAGGAAATATTTAAAAATATGATGTAAAACTTATATGCACATGTCAAAATTCTGCCATTTCAACATGTAGAAACAAGTCTTTATCCTAGTTAGTGCCCAGATGGCATGGTTTAGGATGATTCACCATGCAATATCTTGAATATTTGTGCAGATAATCTTGGTTTGGGTCACTACCCCATTGTAAGTAGAAGTTGTTGTCTGTGGCTTCTGACAGACTCTAAATTCCTGGAGTTTTTCCAAAAATATTTGAGCTGTGGCAATCTCTTTAGAAGAAGCATGTGACAAAATCTTCAACGTTGACCACTTTCCAGGGTAATTTGTATCTGGATATTGTTTAAAACATAAAATTAGACAAGAATTGAACTCTCTTATCTGAATGAACTTCAACAAAAGTCAGTTGCACAGTAAGAGCCCAATCCCATAGAAGGTAACCCTGTGGCAGTGTTGTGTATGTTATGCTCTTGTAGTCAGCAATACTAACACCATCAATAGTCCAAGGGCTCAGGAAGGTCAGTTTTATGTGGGGCTAGGGAAGCTTAGGCTAGACCCTGAAAATATCTTATTTGTAACAAGATCCCCATAACAGGAACTTACCTTGGCCCTCTTCGAACGTCTGGGTAAACATCAGAATAAATTGTACTATTAAGGCTTGATAAAAAGCCTCATTTGCATCTTAAGTTTGGTTATTATCCAGATGAATACAAGAGGATGTGGACAAATATTCAGCTCCCTGCTTTTGCAATATCTCCCATCGGATGCCATAAATGATTGTGTGAACATTTCAGGAACAAACACTGGCAGTGAGAAATATTGTGTCCCATAAGTCATTTGAGTTGTTTGTGTGAGTACTTAAATCTAGGTTTTAGTAAGAAGGAGGAAGTGTTAACGGATTGTAGGTAAACAACAGAACCAGCTGCACACTTCAAATTAAAATCGAAGCTGTTACTTGTTTTGTTTGCATAGGCTACTAATAGTTGCTTTGAAATACAATAAATTGTCCTGCAGGGTCAGTGTAACAATCTACTTGACACGACTGGAATTGGTTATATTCATGATGTGTTTGTTGGGGTTGTAAATAGGGCTCTGCTATTGTTGGGTAAACGCCAGTGGTTGAGTTTTTTCTTCAAAGCATATATATACCCCAAAAAAGGAGCTCATGCAAGGGTGTGTGCAGCAAAATAATTTTGCAGCTGTGCTATTCAGTAAACGTGAGAGTAAAAAATAATCACCTAACTCATAACTCAGAAGGAGCCAGAATCGTTTCCTTACTTTATATAAATGTATTTGCCTTTTAGCATTTAGAATTATTTTTAAAATTTGGACCTGGAAAAGTCTTTGGGGAAACACATGAAACAATGTGTTCTGACTCCAAGGAGCTAAAAGCATCTCTTATTCCCTTGATTATACCTGCCAATACCAGTCTTGTGCTGTTACTCTTCATTAAGCAACAGTGAAATATATGGGTTAGCTATTGTAGATGCTTCTCATGTAAAGGATGCTGCACATGAAGCCAAGTTCTGGTGGTTTGCTGCTTTGACTTTTGAGCATGGTCTGTTGTTCTGTTTCTTCTTCCTTCCTTTCCCGATGTTTCTGTATGCTAAATCGGGCTTGTCACTGACTTTATGTTACTGAGAAAAGTCTTTAATTATTTGTTCTTATTATGTCTTTAACACCTGAGATTGTAATGAGTCATTTGGGGTTATAATGGTGTCACTTTGAGGATTATAGTTTCAGGTCCAAGACATAGCTTGAGAGCTGTTAAATTCTTGGGTCACACAGAACCAACATTAATGAAGATTATATTTACTGTTAAAATACACTAAGTTTGATCTAAATAGACTATCCTTTTTCAGCATGTTGCTATAAATGACGATCCTTTTACATTTTTCTAAGGTTTAGGAAGAACCTTAAACACTCTGCCAGGGAAAGCCAGGTGAGTCCCAGTGTGCAGAGCACCGTGTGTAGTTCAGCCGACTACCAGACCTGCTGTCATCTCCTCTGGAAGGGTGGCTTTCTGATTGCACAAACTGACTTACTGAACCACGCAAAATTATAATGTCTCCCCCCTCTGGCCAACCACATATCTGTCGCCTCTAGAATTGTTGCAGTCTGTATTTATGTAGGATATACGGTTTTAATTTTTGCTTTGTAATGTGCCTCAAATGTATAGAGTTGTAAAACAAGGTTCCAGAATATTCATTGGTAATTTTTATTTTCCATCCATTGAAGCCATTTGAAGCAGCCAATGGTCTCTTACTAGTTCAAACTTGGAGCTCAGAAAATAATAGTTTATAACATCCCTGTGATACTTTACCTGGTCATTTATTTTAACGGTACTTAATGTATTTTCTTTCTTTGGCTGACAGGTGTTTTTGTTTTTTACCTCCAGCATAGAATTGTATGTGTTTTCTGTCTTTTTTTAAAAATGTAATACCATGCACTGCATTCCACTGCTATAACATGTGTGTATAATAAATTTTCTTGTAAACTGAGGACTTCAAGGCTAGGGCTCTGTCAACATGTATTTTCAGAGCTTTTAAAGTATTTTCTACTTAGCAACCTTGTGCATTACTTGGAAATCTTTTATGGTGCATGTCATTCAAGAGAATGTCTCTAACCAAAGAAAAGGAAACCTGGAAGCTGATTTTTAGAATTAATATGAGCTTTATAAAGGATTTAATGGCTTTAGCAATTTGCATTGGAAGTGTGTGAGAAGGGCAAAACTTTGCCTCCATTTATGTAGTAGTTTATTAAGAAGGATAATTATGTATCAGATATCCTCTATCTTCTAATATTCAAATATTTAGTTTCCATTTTTAATGACCACATTTTGAGTTGAAGTTTATAGGAACAGAAGATGAGACATGAAATAATGATGGCAAGATGATTTCCAGGTGAATGAGTATGTGTATGTGTATATACTGAAATCCTGCTTTGGATAATTATGTTTCCTTGTATGACAAAAAGAGTGGCATAAAAGCAGTGTTCTGAAAGGTGATTGTGCATTTATTTCAGAATCATCTGGATCTCCTTCTACGAATGATATTGGCTCTCAATCCATAGAATTAAGAAACACACACTGCTTATCCTAACAGTGGTGATGAGGGCAATATTAGGTTATGAAGACTTCCTAGATAACACTATGTATTCTCTGCCTAGCTAAGAAACAGAGGTACTGGAAGATCAATAAGAAGTGTGATTAGGGAAAGAGAAAGGAGGAAAATTGGTAGAGGGTCTCAAGTGCCAAAAGTCACTGTAAGAGATCAAGACTCAATTTAGTGAAACAGGAAGTGGATAGCAAGTCTTGCTGCTTTTTGTCTGAGTTTGCCAGGACTGTCTTCATCCTTAAAACGCTTTAATTATAGTCACTGTCCTGCCCTAGTTCCTGCTATCATCCAACCCTGGGAGGCCTAAGAAGCTAAAACTGACATATTACTGGACTTGTCCAAGATAACCCAACTGCATTGGTGAAGTCCAGGCTTGAATGCAGGCCATATTTGGCTCTGTGCCCTATCTTATAGTGAAAAAAAAACAAATTAATGAATACCCACTCTAAATATACCAGAGAGAGAGAGAGAGAGAAATAGAGAGAGAGAGAATGAATACATGAAACATTTGCTGGCTGTACTCAGCTATTTGACCAGGGTCATGGTGGCTTTGAGGTGAAGGGGCACTGAGACACGGCATGGCACTGGAGATGCCTGGCTATAAGACATAAAGCGTGGTCCAGTGTTCTAAACTGTGTCTTGGGTTTTCTCTTGGTCCCCATTCTGATGAAGAGCTTACTACAATGCTCTTGTGATGGTTCTAGATAATTTATATGCATTATTTCATTTAATTGCTCCAATAGTCTTGTGAGTTTCCCACAAGAAACTTTTGCAGGGGCCTCAGAGTTAGTAAGTGGCAGAATCTGCAGTTAAATTCAGAACTCTATCTATAAGCTTCTAAATCAGATCATAATCTCTACTGTCCCGAGAATGTGAGACCTGTTTTGATTTATGAGTTTCTCTTCTGTTGGACTGAAGTCTTGCTACCAAGCTCCTGAGGGATAGATAAATATTCCCTATCTATGAACAGACAAGGATGGACTGTTTGCCTGGATTTGGGGGTATTAACCATTGCTTATCTACCCGTTGGCCTCCTGGCACCTCATTTTAGGCCTTGGGTCTGTCTTCTATGTAACAACCCATTCTTGCATTGCCTTCTTTAATTATCAGTGTTGGCCTACACTGTATTCCCTCACAAATCACATTTTCATATACAGTTGAAAGCCTACAAATATGTCATTCGTATAATATGATTTATTTAGCATACCAAATGAAAAACCCGTGGCTGCACCTGTGATATTGTTTGTACGCTAATTTTTTAAAAAATCTAGTGTAATCTTTTTTGCACATAATTTATCTTTGAGCAAGACATTCTAAGATAGGATTTTAGATGAGGCAGAGCATGCCTCACCTCCCTAATTCTGACTCCAAAAATGTTCATTTTACAATTATACCTCCATTTCAATCAATATTGATATTTGCTTTATCTGAAATTGTCTCCATTTTTATTCTAATTTGGAAAAAACATAGAAATGTGATTAAGAAAAATCATTGAACTCACTTATATGAATGTATCTTTCTTATTTGGGGTACATATATTACTTTGGTGCGAGGATTCCGTGCCATTGTGGTCATTTCCCTTGTCTGTCTTATTTTGAGAGTAGACTGTGTGGGATTCTTGAAATATCTCAGATTCCTTACATCCCTCTTTGTAGGGTGAGAACAGGGTATTTCATAGAGGAGCACATTGAGAGGTACCCTTGGGAGAAAAAGTGTCATGGTCATATATACAGCAATTCCTGTATAATATATGCACATCTGTTTTAGAGATGTTTTATGCACTTTAATGCATTAAAGGCTCTGAGAAGTCCTAATGGAAGAAACCTCCTTATTGTTTGGTATTTTATGTGGATATTGAGGTTTTTATTGCACGTAATTAATATTAACCTCCTGAGGAATTGGAGTTGCATGTAGTATACTTTAGTAAATACTAATTTGGGAACTTGATATTAATTGGAAAGTGTTGGGAAGTTTACCTAGGCTCCAGGCTCTTCTAAATGGCTGGGACAATGTTCATTTGTTGCACGAAAGGCAGCATGATATTTGTGGCCACTTAATTTATAGGCTTGGATTTGTGGACAACGCAAATTTCAGTGATATGAAAACAGAATTTGTTAGGAAAGTAATTAAAAGATTATTAGAAATATGACATAGTTATGTCACCAGATAGGACAGCACCAACACCTGAAGAAGAGTGCTGGGGAATCTTGGAGACAGCATTCAGAGTCTAATTAGTAAAAGTCCGCAGCAGAGCATTCTTTTCCCAGATAAGATTCTGATGAGATTCTCTCTTTCCCATAAGATTCTTATCTCTCTAACTTCTTGCATGCAACTTCTTGATATCTTCTTGCAAGATATCAAACTTTTATGATATCTTTACACAATAGTCGTTGAATTCCAATTAGCTTATGTGACCAGACCCAGATTGGGTCATGATGATGAGTACACAACTACGTGATAATATTGTGAGCCAATTGATTGTGCACCATGTATAGAAAGTATGTGTGTGAAGATTTTTCTCAATAAAAATAATTATAAAAAAGTAGGATGAAGGTTGTGAGGAGTCTTATTGAGAGCCATCAATCAAACTATTCACTAAGGAAAAATGTCAAATATGAAACTTTGCATTATAATTTAAAAATTCAGGAAGATTGTATGGACTCCATTTCAGCCAAGCAGAAAAACTGGCAAACTGATCTTCACTTGTAATCAAACTTTAGTACGATGCTTCTGTTCTGTGCACAGATGCATATTGAAATTTGCCTGGTTTCAAGTAGAGTGCATGTACCAGCCAGTAGTATCCATTCATTCAAATGGGAAATAGTTCTTTCTGAATTGGTCTTCCATTTTGGCTGTTATTATGATTCCCAGGCTCTTCATTTAAGTTAATGAAGCAATACTGCCCTAGGTCATATCCAAATAATTTGAAAGATTATAGACAGAAATAATTCTTGGTTTACAGAAAGAAATTTCATGAGACATTATAAAAATAAGTCCCTCAACTACTGAGTAATTTGTTTTTGCTTCTCCCTTTATTAACCTATAGTTACAATATAGTTAGCCTATAGTTTTTCTGAGACACAAATCTCATAATGTTTTTTAAAGCAGTATTGATTATTTTTTTAAGTATTAGCCTATGGATTTCAATGTTCAGCATTTAATACATTTTTATTGAATATTGATTTGTTACCTTGCAGAGAGACACAAATATAATCAAGACACAATTTCAACCCTGCTTTCAAGGAAGACTGTCTACTGGGAAGATAACCACATGTGTTAGTAATCCATAGGTTAATGTTATATACATATGACTGTACAGGGTAGTACAAAGGAATAATTAAGTCTGTCTGGCATTTGGAAATAAAAAAAAAAAGACCTGTAAAGAATAATTAGGAATAAGCCTGATAAAGGAGAAAATTTTATGGAAGGAGAACAGCATGTGTTAAGTCACTGACATGTGGAAAAAGATGGTGCTATGTTAAGGAACGACCAAGAGCTATACTTGGAAAGTTCTTGGAGTTAAGTAGATAAAGCTGGAGCTCAGGTATGGAGGCCCTTGTCTACTAAGCAAAGCACTTTTCACTTTATCCACTAGATGATGGGGGAGCTTCTGAAGTGGTTTAAACTTTGAGGATTTTCTAAACTTTTAGAATGAACACTCTGACAGCAGAATGCGATGGGTTGGAGAGCGTGGAGCTATCCAGTCTTTAGAATGCTTCTTGACACTATCACAGTCCTGATCTTTGGATACTTGCATAGCTGCACCAAAAATCATAATTAAAAAGATTATTTTCTGATTTAATTTTGCCTTCTTTATAGAAAATCCCTTCGGTTTTTTCTTCCATTGAATGACTGCAGCATGTTACTGATGACTTTTCTTCTACTTTAACTTTCATGTCTGTAATATCATTTGCCTTCTTTCTTATATTGTTCTTCTAATAAACTTATTCCTTAGCATAATTGAGATGGCTACTTGATGCACAGTGATAAACAAATACGAGGTGACAAAACACTTTCTACAGGATTTAGGGTGCTTATCCCAAATGTTCTCAGTTTCACTTTCAGAATCTTATTAAACTTGGATGCTAGACCATGCGTGAAGGATAATGTGCCTTGCTGTTCGCAAAATGAGTGCTGTTTCCATGATAATCACCTTAGATTGGCTCAGAACAGCGTACCCACTTCTGCGGCTGCATGGAGAGAACACTCTTGTTTAGTATGACAATGTCAATGGAATATGTCACTCTATTAATCTCCAGCCATGGGATACAGCATTTCTACATAATGTGGTGATCAGCTATTTCTGTTATGATTTTATGGAAAAGGCCAACTGGCTAATGCTTTAATTATTGAGGAGATATTTTTGCAGAGTTACAGCACACAATTACCTTAGGAAGATGTCTTTTTCATAGCTCAAGGACAGCTAGGCTACCTTTGAGGGCATTGAGATATTTGCCTTGGGTTTGAGAAGATAACCTTTTCTTTATGAAAGTTTCGAGATTTAGTTATTTTGTTAATAAATATCTTTATTGAAGAAATGTGGATGACGCGGAAAAATGTGTTAAAAGTACTCATAATCCCACCACACAGAAATAATCACTATTAAAATATTTATTAATTTTTTCTATCCATATACACATGTCTATACCAATGTCTATACCTTTACTTACACTATGCCTAATTTAAGAAGAACAATAACAGATAAGTTTTATTGGGTCCGTAGTATGTAAAATCACTTCTTCTAAAATCCCTCCCTGTATTATCTCAGATTCCTCACAAAAGTCTATTTGTTAGATATTATTATGATGTACATTTTACAAACTATGAAGAAACTCAGGGACTGAAAGTAAAGAGACTTGCTCACAGTACAGCCACATTCAAATCTACATGTTTACTTCAATGTTGCAAACTATATGTATATACATATGAGGCAAGTAGAGCCGTAAAAATCTATTTAAATGAGATTGCAATCCTACTCTATACTGTTTTAATCCAGGTTTTTCATTTAAGATTTTGATATTTAGAGTCATGGAAATCTGTTTGGCTTATAAAGTAGGGATAAAATTAGACAGCCTAAACTAATATTTGAAATAGCTTTCAAAATGTTTTTTTCATAATACAACATTTTGATTATTATTTTTGTTTGTTTTGAATTCCTTTGAATGGCACCTAATTAAAATCCTTATTGGGTGAATGGGTAGTTCAGTGGCAGAATGCTTTCCTTTCATGTGGGAGACCCGGGTTTGATTTCTGGACCATACGCCCCCCCTCCCCCACCAAAAATCCTTATTATAAACCATAGTCACATACCAGGTGGGACACAAATTGTGAATTCTAGACATTATATGAGCATCAGTTTTTAAAATGTAGCAATGTGCAAATTTGAAACTGTTATGTACCCCAGAAAAGCCATGTTCTTTTAATCTTGATCCAATATTGTAGGGTGGGATCTTCTGATTAGGTTGTTTCCTTGGAGATGTGATACACCCATATATGGGTGTGACCTTTTGATTAGATTATTTCCAAAAGGTATAGGGAGGTACAACTGTATGCTTTAAGGTCCAGTTTGATTAGTTTACTGGGATCCTTTAAGAGGGGAACATTTTGGAGAAAGCTCAGATGCAGATGTTTGGAGATGCAGAGGAAAATGCCAGAAAGACCTACCAAATATGCAAGAGCAATTTGAAACCAAAAGCCAGGAGAGGAGTTCCCCAGAAGTTGTCCTGTGCTTTCCCATGAGATGCTAAGCAAGCAGAACCCCAGATTTTGTCCTGGAGAAGCTAAATGAAGGACCACAGATGCTTAGAGAGGAAGCTACTAGAGTCAGAAGCTTGAAGCTATGAACAGGAGCAAGGAGTGTAAATGGCAGCCATGTGCCTTCCCAGCTGACAGAGAAATCCCAGATGCCATTGGCCCTTCTTCAGAGTTAAGATATCTTTCTCTGGGTGCCTTAGTTTGGACCTTTTTAAGACCTTAGGACTATAAAATTGTAATTTAATAAATCCCCTTTATAAAAGCGGAATCCATTTCTAGTGTTGTGCTGGTTTGAAAGGATTTATGTACCCTAGAAAAGCCACGTTTTATCCTAATCAATCTTGTGGGAGCAACAGTTTCTTCTAATTATTATTCAGTGTTATAGGTTGGAGGCTTGATTAGGTTATCTCCATGAAGATGTGACTCAATTAATTGTGGGCATTAAATTGATTAGATGGAGATGTGTCTCTACCCATTCTACATGGGTCTTGATTAATTTACTGGAATCCTATAAAAGAGAGAGTTCCTTTTGAGAATGAGGAGAGAGCCACAGAACTCCCACAAAATGATGAGAGAACCACAGAATCCACCAGCCAGTGACCTTTAGAGAAGAAGAAGGAGAACATTGCCAGGGAGCTTCATGAAACAAGAAGCCTGAAGAGAAAGCTAGTAGACTTCACCATCTTTACCACATGCCTTTGCAGATGAAAGAGAAATCCTGAACTTCATCGGCCTTTCTTGAGTGAAGGTAACCTTTTGTTGGTACCTTAATTCGGACATTTTTAAAGACTTGCTTTAATTGGAACATTTTTCTTGGCCTTAGAACTGTAAATTAGCAACTTATTAAATTCTCCATTTTAAAAGCCTTTCCACTCTTGGCATATTGCATTCCAGCAACTAGTAAACTAGAACAGGTACATTAAATTCTGGCAGCATTAGCAAACTGAAATGATTTTCAGTTTTGCTTTGATTTTTTTGTTGTTGTTAAGGTATGATCTGAGTTCTGAAAAACAAACACATATGTACCCACATGCTTATTAGATGGAAGATTTCCAGGATCCCATAAAGTTCCTTCATGCCCCTCTCTAAGCCACTAATCTACACAGCACTGCAAAACCCACAGAGGCACACACTGCCCTCATATCAATTGCTGTGTGCTTTAAGTAGAATCATACAGTGGGCATCCTTTTGTGTTTTGAATGGTATGGTGCTATATTAAGGGATCAGCAAGTATTATAGGAGGAGTTGCAAAGTAAAAGCCACAAGCCAAATCCGACCAGCTGTCTGTTTTTGAACATAAAGTTTATTGAGCACAGCTCTTTTAATTTCCTGGCTATTAAAATAAATACCATGGAATGGGTTGACTTAAACAATGGAAATTTTTTAGCCCACAGTTTTGAGCCTAGAATTCCAAAGTCTAGGGGTTAGCAAGATGATAGTTTTTCCAAGAAGACTGGTTTTCTGGGGCTGGCTGCCAGTGGTCCTTGGTCTTTGACTTTTCTGTCACATGACAGTGCTCATGGAAACCTCTCCTCACTTCTCTCTGTGGCATTCTCTATAAGGATTTAGACTCATCCTGATTCAGTTGGGCTACACTTTAACTGAAATAGTCTCATCAAGAGGTCTTCTATGCAATGAGTTCACACTCACAGGAATGGATTAAAATTAAGAGCATGTTTATTTAGAGTACATAACTTCAAGCCACCATGACAGCCATGCTTAATCATTTATGTACTCTCTTGGGCTGCTTTTGCACTTCAATGGCATAATTGAGAATTTGGACTACAAAATCTAAAATATTTAGTATTTAACCTTTTACAGAAAAGTTTACAAAATGCTGAAGCCTCAGGAATGTCTAGAGGAGTAGAGGCAAATTTTGAACCTGATTGTGGAGGTCCTTGCTTGTTAGACAAAAGAGTTTTTAATTTAGCCTATAGGTTATGGAGAAGCTTCCGATGGATTTTAAGCTTAAATATTTGGCTTCTCTCACTCAGCCTAATGTTTTTGAGAGCCATTCTTGTTGTTTCTTGTATCAGTAGCTTATTCCTCTTTATTGCTGAACACAGCTCCCTTATATGAATAAATTATTCTTCTCTTGATGGATATTTGAATTGCTTTTATGGTTTCTGTTATGAATAAATCTACTATGAACAACCTTGTACAAGTCGTTTTGTGGATATATAACTTCATTTATCTTAAGAAATACCCAGAGTGGAATTGCTAGGTCATAGGGTAAGTAAATATTAGTAGGAAATTTCCAAATCATTTGCCAAAGTATTTGTACTATATTACACTACTACCAACAATGTGTGAAAAACAAAGCACATTTTGTTAGAACGTGGTGATCTTAGTGTACAATTTTACCCATTCTGTTGGGTTTGTAGTGGTACTTCATTAATTTTAGTTTGCATTTTCCTGATATCTGATGATGCTAGGCAGTTTTGTCACTGGCCACTTGAACATATTCTTTTGTAAAGTTTCTGTTCATGTCTTCTAAGTGTTTTAATTGGGTTGTCTTTTTATTTTTGAGTTATAGGAGCTCTTTATATATTCTAGATAAAAATTCTCTTTCATATATAAATATCACAAATATTTCCTCCCAGGCTGTGGGAGGAAATTCAATTTTCAAATGGCATCTTTTGATGAGGAACATTTGAATTTGGTGGAATCTAATGTATCAATGTTTTGTTTTATTATTATTGCTTTTTTTTATTCTGCCTAAGAATTCTTCTTTAAGTCTTATGTCTTATAGTATTCTTTGAGTTTTCTTATTCTTCTTATGAATCTTCTGATTGATAAATATTGTATATCTCTTCATTTAATTAATATCTTCTTAATTTCTCTAAGGAATGTTTTGTAATTGTCAGAGAGTGGTTTTGCATATTTTCCTTGGATTTATCCTTTGATTCTATTGATTTTTAAGTTTCATTTTCAGTTGTTTTGCTGATATGTGTAAAACGATTTTTGTTTAATGGCCTGTTTTATGCAACCTCGTTAAATTTAATAATTAATTTTAGCAGTTTTTTTTTTAATTTTTTTAAGATTTCTTAGTCCTTCCTATGTCCATAATCATGCTATGTGTGATTACAACAGTTTTATGTCTTCCTTTTCAATCTGGGTAATTTGATTTTGTTTTCTTACATATTGCCTTATCTTGCACCTCTGGTACAATGTGAGTAGAAGCAGTTAGAGTGAATAATCTTTACTTGTTTCTAATTTTAGGAGGAAACCTTAAGTTTCTCATCATCAAGCATAATTTTATTTGTAGTTTTCTTTATAAGATGCTCTATCAGTTTGAGAATGAGTTGAATTATGTTTGATGCTTTCATATATCTGTTGAGATGACAAAATAATATTTCTATTCTGTCAATGTGGTGCATTATATTAGATTAATTTTTAAATATTAAACCATTCTTGCATTTACAAGCCACTCAGTCACGGTTCTTCTAACTGTATTGCTGGTTACAGTGTACTAATAAAAATTTTTGGCTCTATGTTCATAAGAGGGATATTTCTTTTCTTGAAATGTCCTTTTTTTTTAGTTTTAGTGTAAGGGTTATATAGCTTTATAAAATGATTTGAGAAACAATTTGTGTAATATTGGTACTAGATTTTGCTTAAGATTTGCTGGAATTTACCAGTGAAGTCATATGGACCTGGAATTCTCTTTGTGGGAAGTCTTTTTTTTTAAAAATCTATGAATAAAATTTTTCTCATTTTTTTATTAGAGAAGTTGTAGGTTTATAAAAGAGTGATGGATAGAATACATAAAATAAAGAATTCCACTATACCACCTATTCTAGTTTGCTAGCTGCCAGAATGCAATATACTAGAAACAGAATGGCTTTTAAAAGGAAAAATTTATTTAGTTGCAAGTTTACAGTTCTAAAGCCATGAAAATGTCCCAATAAAAGCAAGGTTATAGAAATGTTCAATCTAAGGCATCCAGGGAAAGATACCTTGGTTCAGGAAGGTCAATGACACTCGGGGTTTCTCTCTCAACTGGAAAGACACATGGCAAACATAGTGATGTCTGTTGGCTTTCTCTCCAGGCTTCTTGTTTCATGAAGCTCCCCCAAGGGTGTTTTCCTTCTTCATCTCTAAAGGAATCTGGCTGCATGGGCTCTCATGGTTCTTATGGCTCTCGTGGATCTCATGGCTTTCTCCAAAATGTTTCCTCTCTTACAGGATTCCAGTAAGTCAATCAAACCCATCTGGGATGGATGGAGTCACATCCCCCTCTAATCGTAGGTTAATACCCACAAGTGAGAGGTGTGGAATCTAGTTCATCCTCCAGAGAAGGTAGTAAATAGTCAGGAACAGTACAAAGCAACTACTGGGGCCACATCAGTAACTTGGCACACATAATACACCAGTCTGGGCAAGCTGGACTGGCTGAGATCCTACACAGAACTAAGTCCCCCAAGACAGAGACCAGTGCCCCTCCCCAATGGGCTTGGCAGGCTGGTTTCCAAGGGGGAAAGGAAACAGACTTTATTAGCAGCAAAGGCTTGCCTCAGCCAATCTCCAACTGAAGAATTAATGAACAAATACAGACTACTGAAAATAGACCGCCAGCTCAGATAAACCTGGAATAAGAGATAAAGGCACTAGGAGTTTTTGCCCCAGCAGAGAGGGGGCATGGCTGATGGGGGGGAAAACAGAGGCTTTTTTATTCAGACAGCACAAAATACTTAAGAAAGGTTGGACCCTAAAAAGGTGGAGGCACATAGAGCCTGGAGATACACAGAGCCACATACCACCAGAGAAGCAGGGGTCCTGCTTTTTTTTCTTTTCTGTTTTGTCTTTACTACTTAACAGCTCACTAGATACAACTGCAAGGCTTCTCAGTCTCTAGCAGTGCCCCAGGCAAGGATGGAATTCAGCTTGTCTGAGAGACAAAGTAACTAGTTAGGTGAAAGGAGTTAAATCACTAAAGGCATATTATACCTTCCCCAAGGGAAAGATTGGGCCCTCCCTCAAGGAATTCAGGCCTCAGGGACTGGAAAACTGAAGCAATTAATGCCAACCTCCACCCCACCCCCCCATCTCAACCACACCCCTGCAGGGAGAATCTGCTGAAGTTAAAGGCACCACAGTACTTTATGCTGGTGGGAAGCCACAGGCAGACAAGTACCATATACTGGGCAGGATAGGAAAAACGCAGAGTCTAGAGTCAACCTGCTGGGTCTCACCCTCAGGAAAAATTAATGCAAGTGAGTCTTTCCTCCTGCAAGGAGGCTGGTCTGGTCTGGGAAAATCTGTGCAGCATACCCCAAACAGATTAGATCCAAATAGACATATTCCAAGACACTAATTAAACTGTCAGATGTCAATGAGAAAGAGAGAATTTTGAAAGCAGCAAGAGAAAAGCAATCCATCACATACAAGAGAGGCCCAATAAGATTATGTGTGGGTTTCTCAGCAGAAACTATGGTGGCAAGAAGCCAGCAGTATAAAATATTTAAGATTCTAAAAGAGAAAACCAACCAAGAATTCTATATCCAGCTAAATCATCTTTCAAAAATGAGGGGGAGATTAAAACATTTTTAGACAAACATTTACTTAGAGAATGTGTGACTAAGAGACTGGCTTTGCAAGAAATACTAATGGGAACACTACAAGCAGATAGGAAAAAGCATGAGAGCGAGATGTGGAGAAGTGTGTAGAAATGAAGACTATGAGTAATGTAAAAAGAGAAAAGAAATAACTGAAAATTCCATTTACAATAACAAGCAAAAGAATAAAATATTTAGGAATAAATTTAACTTAGCATACAAAAGACGTATACACATAAACTTGCAACAAATTTCTAAAAAAACCCAGGGAAGATGTAAATAAATGCAAGGGCATTCTGTGTTCATGGATTTGAAGACAAAATATAGTCAAGATGTCAGTTCTACCCAAAATGATTTATAGATTCAATGCAATATCAATTAAAACCCCAAAAATTTACTTTGCAGAAATAGAAAAGCAAATAACCAAAATTCATTTGGAAGGGCGGTGTGCACCGAATAGATAAAAATATCATGAGAAAGAAAATGGATTCACACTACCTGACTTTAAAGCATACTGCAAGGCTACAATGGTCAAAACAACATGGTGCTGGCTTATACAATGATAGATATACTGACCAATGGAATCTAATAGAGTGTTCATATATAGACTCTCTCATCCATGGACAATTGATCTTTGACAAACCAGCTCACCTGGGACAGAATACGTTTTTCAATAAATGATGCTTGGAAAACTATATTCATATGCCAAAGAATGAAAGAAGGTCCATATCTGATACCCTGTACAAATATTGACTCAGAAACCTAAACATTAGAGCTAAGACCATAGAGTTTTTAGAAGAAAATGTAGGGAAATACAAAACTTGTAATAAGAGGCAGTTTCCTAGATCTTACACCCAAGGCATGAGCACAGAAGAAAGCAATAGATAAATTGGAACTCCTCAAAATTAAACACCTTTGTGCATCAAAGAACTTTGTCAAGAAGGTAAAAAGGCAGCCTTCACAATATGAGACAGTATTTGGAAACCACATATCAGATAAGGGTTTAGTATCCAGAACATATAAAGAGATTCTTCAACTCAGCAGCAAAAAGACATACAACCCAATTAAAAAATGGGCAAAAGACATGAACAGACACCTTCTCAGAAGAGGAAATACAAATGGCTGGAAAGCACATGAAAAGACGGTCAACTTCACTGGCTTTTAGGGAAATACAAATCAAAATCACAAGATATCATCTCACACTCACTAGCATGGCCATTATAAAAAAAACAGAAGACAAGTGCTAAAGAGGATGTGGAGAAAGAGGCACACATTTGCACTGTTGGTGGGAATGTAAAATGGCACAATCACTATGAAAAACTGTAAACACTGTTTTCTCAGGAAGCTAAGTATAGAATTGCCATATCATCCAGCAATCCCATTGGCTAGGTATCTGTTCTAGTTTGCTAGCTGCCGGAATGCAATATACCAGAAACAAATGGCTTTTAACAAGGGGAATTTAATAAGTTGCTAGCATACAGTTCTAAGTCTGAGAAAATGTCCCAATTAAACAAGTCTATAGAAATGTCCAATCACAGGCATGAAGGGAAAGATACCTTGATTCAAGAAAGCTGATGAAGTTCAGGGTTTCTCTCTCAAGTGGAAAGGCACATGGTGAACATGGTCAGGTTTTCTCGCTCATCTGGAAAGGCATGTAGTGAGCACAGAGTCATCTGCTAATTTTCTTTCCTGGCTTCCTGTTTCATGAAGCTCCCCGGGAGGCATTTTCCTTCTTCATTTTCAAAGGTTGCTGGCTGGTAGACTCTCTGCCTCTCATGGCTATGTCATTCTCTGCTCTCAGAAATCTCTTGCGTTCTCCAAAATGTTTCTTCTTTTGTAGGATTCCAGTAATTAATCAAGACCCACCTGAATGGGTGGAGACATGTTGTCACATAATCCATCTTAACAACCACTCTTGATTAAATTACATCTCCAGGGAGATGATCTAATTACAGTTTCAAATATACAGTATTGAATAGGGATTAGAAAAACTGCTGCCTTTACAAAATGGGATTAGGATTAAAACATAGCTCTTCTAGGGTACATGTATCATTTCAAACCAGCACAGTATCTATTCAGAGGACATGAGAGCAAGGACACAAATGGACATTTGCACACCAATGTTTGTGGCAGCATTCTTTACAATTGCCAAGAGATGGAAATAACCCAAATGTCCATCAATGGATGAGTGGTTAACAAGCTGTGGTATATACATACAATGGAATATTTACGCAGCTGTAAGACAGAATAAAGTCATGAAGCATGTAACAATCTGGATGGACCTTGAGGACATTATGCTGAGTGAC
Source organism: Tamandua tetradactyla (assembly GCF_023851605.1). Lineage (NCBI taxonomy): Eukaryota > Metazoa > Chordata > Mammalia > Pilosa > Myrmecophagidae > Tamandua > Tamandua tetradactyla. The sequence goes on from NC_135327.1 coordinate 114,247,092, forward strand.
ATTAGCCAGAAACCAAAAGACAAATACGATATAGTCTCATTGATATGAACTAACTTTAATGAGTGAACTTGTGGAATTTATGTTAAGAACACAGGTTATCAGGAGATAGAAATAAGGTAGAGATTGGGCAATTGGTACTGAAGAAATACAGATTGTGCAATAGGACTGATTGTAAAAATTCAGATATAGATAGTACAGTACTACAAGATTGTAACACAATAATGTAAGTACACTGAATGAAGCTGAATGTGAGTATGGTTGAGGGAGAAGGCCTGGGGGCACGTATGAAACTAGAAGGTAGGATAGAGGATAAAGACTGAGATGGTATTATTTAGGAATGCCTAGAGTATGTAATGATGGTAATTAAATGTACAAATTAAAAAATGTTTTTGCAGGAGGAAGAAAAAAGGAATGTCAGTATTGCCAAGTATTGAACACAGGAATTAGAGGAAAGAAAGAGCTGCCTCCAAAGGATGTATCAGAATTAAAATATGACTTTTCTAGGGCATATAATCCTTTCAAACTGGCACACCACCCTATTATTAACACCATGAGTCAGTGTGGTATATTTGTTACAATTCATGAATGAACATTTTAATAATTGTACTATTACTATAGTTCATCATTTACAATAGGGCTCACTGTGTTGTATAGTCCTATTTATTTATTTTCTAAAATTTATTCTGGTACCATATATACCTAAAATTTCCCTTTTAATCACATTCACGTATATAATTCTGTGCTGTTAATTACATATATAATGTTGTGCTACCATCATCACCATCTATCAACATAACAGAACTCTATACAACTCAGGGATTAGCTCCCCAGTTCCCTACCCTCAAACTGGCACCTGGTAACCTATATTCCAGATTCTGATTCTGTGAGTTTGCACATTCTAATGGTTTCATATCAATGAGATCATGACATATTTGTGCTTTTGTGTTTGGCTTATTTCACTCTAAATCATGTCTTCAGGGTTCATCCATGCTGTCACATAAATCAGAACTTCATTCCTTCTGATGGCTCGGTAACATTACATTGTATGCATATGCCACATTTATTTATGCATTCATTAGTTGATGGACACGGGTTGCTTCCATCTTTTGACAATTGTGAATAATGCCACTATGAACATTGGTGTGCAAATATCTATTCAAGTTCCTGCTTTCAATATTTTGGGCTATATACCTAGAAGTGCCAGGTTATATGGTTAATTCTATACTCAACTTTCTAAGGAAATTCCAGTCTATCCTCCATAGAAGCTGCACCATTTTACATGCCCACCAGCAATGAATGAGTTTTCCTATTTCTTCACATCAGCTCCAACACTTGTAATTTTCTGTTCTTTTAATAGTACCTATTCTAGTAGGTGTGAAATTATATCTTATTTTGGTTTTGATTTGCTTTTCCCTAATAGATAATAGTATTGAACATATTTTTTATGTGCTTTTTCACAATTTTATATCCTTTGGAGAAATGTCTATTCTAGTCTTTTGCCCATTTAAAAAATTGTGTTGTTGGGGTTTTTTGGTCAAGTTGTAGGATTACTTATATATTCTGGATATTAAACTATTACTGGATATGTGGTTTCCAAGTATATTCTCCCATTGAATAGGTTCTCATTTCATTTACATGATAAAGTCTTTTGATGTGCAAGTTATTAAGTTTGATGAGGTTACATTTGTCTATTTTTCATTATGTTGCTCATGCTTTGGGTGTAAAGTTTAAGAGACCATTGCCTAACTTGAGATCTTGAAGATGCTTCCCTATGTTTCTTCCAGGAATTTTACAATACATGGTCACACTTAAAAAACCATATACTTATACAACCATTTAGCAAAGATCAAGGCTTCAATACAACAATATCAGGCATTTCCTCCAACTATTCTAATACACTAGAAACTAAAAAGGAATAGTTATATAATTAGTCAGTAGACATAATCATTTGCTAAATCCTAATGTCTCAGATACACTTCTTCCCTATCATTTGATAATTCTCTCAATCTTCAAGGGTATCTGGGCAGTGACCATTTTAACTTCTTTGTGATGGAAAGGGATGTTGACCTTATGGGGTAGAGGAATGAAATGGGTTGATGTTCTTATAGAGACTGGTACCTCTGGGTTTTAGGGCATAGGAACAACCTGGAAGCCTTAAGTTTCTGAAAAAACAAACTTAATATCTAAAACTTTTATAGAGGTTTAGACAGTGCTGAGACTATTCTTTAGGGTTTTCAGGAATACTGTTGGTTGGCTCTCGGTACTGTTGCAATGTGCAATATCTTGCTGAAGCTTACATAATAGTAACTTCCAGAATGTCCTCTTGATTTTATTTTAAATCTCTTAGCCAGTAAAACTTTATTTTGTTGCATTTGTTTTCCCGCTTTGGTCAAGAAGCCATTCTTAATCTAACAATGTCAGAGTCAGGCCTATCCCCAGGAGTCCTATCCCATGTATTGGGGGAGGATAGTGAGTTTTTTTTGCAGAGTTGGCTGAGAGAGAGAGAGGTCACAATCGAGTAACAAAAGAGGTTCACTGAGGGTCTTAGGGATAATTATAAGTAGGCTTAACTTCAGCATTGCATGGCCAAATGTCTGAGTCTTGTTTTCATCTCTCTGCTCTCTGTGTCAACTCTTAGCTACCTCTATGTTTTCTGCCTTTTTTTCTTTTCATAAAGGACTCCAGTAAAAGGATTCAGACCCACTTTGAATGGGTGAGGTCACATCTCCATAGAAATAACCTAATCAAAAGGTCCTACACAAACAGTAGGTCTGTGCCCCCAAGATTGGATTTAAAAGAGCACAGCTTTTCTGGGATACATAACAGTTGCAAACAGTACAATCCCATTTATGTATTTCTTCTTTTATTGCTTGTGCTTTGGGTGTAAGTTCTAGGATACCATATTTTACTGCAAGATCTTTAAGATATTTCCCTACATTTTCTTCTAAAAGTTTTATGATCTTAACTCTAATGTTTAGGTCATTGGTCCATTTTGAGTTAATTTTTGTATATGGTGTATAAGATATAAGTCTCCTCTTTTATGGTTTTGGATATGGATATCCAAGTCTCCAAGTACTGTGTTTTGAAGAGGCTGTTCTGTCCCAGTTGAGTTGACTTGACTGCCTTAGCAAAAATCAATTGTCTGTAGATGAGAGGGTCAACATCTGAATAGTCAATTTATTCCATTGGTCAGTATATCTATCTTTTTGCCAGCACTATGCTGTTTTGACCACTGTAGCTTTGTAGCATGCTTTAAAGTCAGATAGTGGTAGACCTCCCACTTCATTGTTCTTTATCAAGAAATTTTTAGCTATTTAGGGCACCCTGCCCTTCCAAGTAAATTTGATTTTTTCATTTTTATATTTCTGCAAAGTAAGTTGTTAGGATTTTAATTGGTATTATATTGATTCTATAAATCAAATACTTGACATCTTAACTATATTTAGTCTTCAAGACCATGAGCATGGTATATCCTTCCATTTATTTATGTCTTCCTTAATTTCTTTTAGCAATATTTTATAGTGTTTCATGTATCGCCCTTTTATATCCTTGGTTAAATTTATTCCTAAATATTTGATACTATTGGTTGCTATTATCAATGGAATTTTTTTTCTTGATTTCCTCCTCAAGTTGTTCATTATTAGTGTATAGAAACACTACAGATTTTTCATGCTTTAATTTTATTTCCTGCCACTTTGCTGTTTGTTTATTAACTCTGGTAGCTTTGCTGTAGATTTCTTAGGATTTTCTACATATGGGTTCATGTCATCGGCCAACAGTGAAAGTTATATTCCCTCCTTTAGTTTGGATGCCTTTTTTCTTGCCTAATTGCTCTAGCTAGTACTTCCAGCACATTGTTGAATAACCATGGTGACAGTGTCATCCTTGTCTTGTTCTTGATCTTAGAGGGAAAGATTTCAGTCTTTTCCCATTGAGTTTAATGTTAAATGTGGGTTTTTCATATATCCTCTTTATCATGTTTTAGTTTGTTAAAGCTGTCAGATTGCAACACACCAGTGATGGATTGACTTTTAATAAGGGGTTTTATTTATAGTTCCTCAGAGGAATGGCAGTTAACTTTCTCTGTCACATGGGAAGGCACATGCTGGCCTTCTCTCCTGGCTTCTTGGTTCCAACAGCTTTACCTGGGGTTTGTCCTGTCTGCATCTCCAGAGGCCTGGGTTTGAGCTGCTTCTTTATTTTCTGACTCCTCCTTTTAAGCTTCCAGTTAATTAAATTGATTGTCACTCATTGAAGGCATTACCCCCAACTGATTACAGATGTAGTCAGCCATGGATGAATTTCAATTATTGATAATTTAAGCCCACAATAACAGAACAACTGAGCACAATTACCTGTCCAAGATTACACCTGAACCTAACTACTATAAAGAAGTTTCCTTCTATTCCTATCCTTTGGAGTATTTTTCACAAGAAAGGAAGCTGAATTTTGTCAGATACCTTTTCTGCATCAATCGAGATGATCATGTAGTTTTTATCCTTTGATTTACTGAGGCAGTATATTACATTAATTGATTTTCTTAAGTTGAGCCACCCTTGCATACCTGGGATAAAACACACCGTGGTAGTTAGCTTCAGGTGTCAAGTTGGCTAGGTGAAGTTGCCTAGTTGTATTGCTGTGGGCATGAGCCAATGGCATGTGAACCTCATCTGTTGCTGATTACATCTGCTGTCGGCTAGGAGGCGTACTGCTGCAATGAATGATGTTTGATTTAATTGGCCAGTTCTTAAATGAGAGAGCTCAACACAGCACAGCCTAAGCAGCTCAGCATGCCTAATTTCAGCACTCGCAGCTCAACCCAGGCCTTTGGAGATGCAGAAAGGAATCATCCCATGGAAATGTGTTGGAACCCAGAGGCCTGCAGAAAAAGGGCCAACAGAGATCATCCTGTGGCTTCCCACATAAGAAAGAACCTCAGTTGAAAGTTAGGCCTTTCCTCTGAAGAACTATATGTTAAATCAATAAATCCCCTTTTACTGAAGGCCAAACCATCTCTGGTGTGTTGCATTCTGGCTGCTAGCAAACTAGAAAAGATTTGGTACTAGAAAAGTGAAGTGCTGCTGCAGTTTGCAAACACCAGAAATGTTGGACCAGTTTTTTTGATGGATAAGGGGAAGATTTTGGAGGAACTATGAAGAGAATGATGGAGAAGTTCTGTGGTGTTTGCAGAGACTGTTGGTGTAAATGAAACCACTTCCAATCTGGACAAAGGGGAACACAAAAGGGGCAAATTGGAGTTTGCAGAGTGAGAACCATGGAAGCTTGGGTCTGAAGCCAAGAAACCTCAGCCAGGAGAGTGGACCCACCCATATACATGGAGAGGATGAGTCTCCCACCTCATTGCAGTGGAAGAGTTGTGCCTCCTTAGGCCTTGGAAAAGGTACAGCACACTCCATGGGGACTGGGGAGAGCCTGGCTTCCACCACATGGATGGGTTGAGCATGTGCCCTGGAAATGGCAGAGAGCTCAGGGGTGGCCCTGATGCCTGGAGAGGGTGGAGCTGAGAAAAATGTCGTCTCCTCAATGTCCCCCAAGGTTGATTCAGAAAGAGGTGGGCCACTGCATAGGCCCTTGGAAAGGGTGGAACTGTCACTTTCTAAAGCCAAAGGATAAATGACTTTCAGACTCTGAAATCCATGGTGTTGCCCTGCAGTTTTTCCTACCAATTTCTCCCTATGAATCCTGTGGTTGTCCCTCCTTTGCATATTGGCACCAGCTACCTTGTTTTGAGATTCATAGGTTCACAGCCAGAAGAGAATTTTTTGCATTTTGTTATCGTTTAAGGTGATGCATGTAGTTGCCAAGTTGACAAGGGGTGTACATGTGGTAGTTAGGTTCAGGAATCAACTAGGATAGGTGAATGCGCCCAGTTCAATTGCTGTGGACATGAGCCAATGGCATGTGAACCTCATCTGCTGCTGATTACATCTGCAGTTGACTAGGAGGTGTGCCTGCTGCAATGAAGGATGTTTGAGTCAGTTGGTTGGTGCTTAAATGAGAGAGCTCAATGTAGCACAGCTTAAGCAGTTCAGTGTACCTCATCACAGCATTCGCAGCTTAGCCTAGGCCTTCAGAAATGCAGAAAGGAATCATCCCCAGGGAAAGTTGTTGGAACTCAGAGGCCTGGAGAGAAGGCCAGCAGAGATCACCCTGTGCCTTCCCACATAAGAAAGAACCTCAGTTGAAAGTTAGCTGCCTCTCCTCTGAAGAACTATGTGTTAAATCAATAAATCCCCTTTTACTGAAAGCCAATCTGTCTCTGGTATGTTGCATTCTGGCAGCTAGCAAACTAGAAAACACACTTTGTCATGGTGACAATTATTTTTATGATTCAATTTGCAAGTATTTTGGTGAGGATTTTTGCATTTGCAGTCATTAAAGAGATTGGCCTGTAAGTTTCATTTCTTGTAGTATCCTTTGTCTGGCTTTGGTATTAGTCAATGTTGGTGTCATAGAATGAGGTAGTTTTCTCTCCTCTTTGAATTTTTTAGCAGGATTATTACTAATTCTTTCTTGAATGCTTGATAGAAATCACATGTGAAACTATCTATTCCTGGACTTATCTTTTTTGAGAGGTTTTTGATGGCTGATTCAATCTCTTTACTTGTGATTGGTTTGTTGAAGTCTTGTATTTCTTTCTGAGCCAATGACTGTTGTTCATGCTTTTCTAGGAAGCTATTGTTTCATCTAAATTTTGTATTTTGTTAGCATATAGTTGCTTATAGTGTCCTTCTGTTATCTCCTTTATTTATGCTAGGTCAGTAGTTATGTCCTCTCTTCTATTTCTGATTTTATTTATATGAATCTTCTCTCTCTTTTTCTTTGTTTAGCCTAGCTAAGGATCCATTGATTTTATTGATTTTTTTCAAGGAAGCAATTTATGGTTTTGTTAATTCTTTCTATAGTTTTCATGTTCTTAATTTCATTTGTTTCTGCTCTAATCTTCATTATTTTCCTTCTGTTTTCTTCAGTATTTGCTGCTCTTTCTCCACTTCCTTGAGGTAAGCAGTTAAGCCCTGAATTTTTCTCTTTCTTCTTTTTTAATATAGGGATTTAGGGCAATGAGTTTTCCTCTCAGCACTGCCTTTGCTGTATCTCATATGTTTTGGGATGTTATATTCTCATTTTCATCTTCCTCAAGATATTTACTGATTTCTCTTGTAATTTCTTCCTTGAACTTCCTTGAACCACTGGCTATTTAAGACTCTGTTGTTTGTCCTCCTCATATTTTTGAATTTTCCAATCTTCTGCCTGTTATTGATCTCCATTTTCATTCCATTATGATCTGAGAAGTGTTTGGTGTAATTTCAATCCTTCAAAAGTTATTGAGACCTTCTTTGTGACCCAACATGTGGTCTATCCTGAGAATGACCCATGAACACATGAGAAAAATGTGTAACCTTCTGTTGGGGAGTGGAGTTATCTGTAGATGTCTGTTAAGTCTAATTTTCATATTATTTAAGATCTCTGATTTCTTATTGATCCTCTGTCTATATTTTCTATGCATATATGAGGAGTAGTGTGTTGAAGTCTCCAACTATTATTGTAGAGGTGTTTCTGCTTCTCACTTTAGTGTTATCCATGTTTGTCTCATTCATTTTGGGGCACTTTGGTTTTGTGCATAAATATTTATGACTATTATATCTTCTTGATGAATTGTCCCTTTTATTAATACACAATATCCTTTTTGCTTCTTTTAATTGTTTTCATTTGATGTCTAATTTTTCTGATAAAATTCTAGTTATCCCTGTTCTTTTCTGGTTATTGTTTGCATGAAATACTTTTTCCAACCTTTCACTTTCAACCTATTTTTGTCCTTGTGTTTAAAGTGAATCTTCTGTAGATAGCAGATAGATGGATTCTCTTTTTTCAATCCATTCTGTCAGTCTATGACTTCTGATTGGAGGGGTTAGTCCATTTGCATTTAATGCCATTACTGTAGAGGCAGTACTATTTTCAACCATTTTGTCTTTGGATTTTATATGCCATATTTTATTTTTATTATTTTCTCTCTCTTTCTATTCTTTTAGTTATCTGTACTGATAATTTTCATTTATATATCCTTCTCCAAACCTTTCTCACTTGTCTTTCACTATCTGCCTTTAGTGCTCCCTTTAGTATTTCTTGTTGAGCAGATCTCTTGTTCACAAATTCTCTCAATTTCTATCAGTAAATATTTTAAACTATCCCTTATTTTTAAATGACAGTTTGCCAGATATAGAATTCTTGGCTGGCAGTTTTCCTCTATTAGTATCTTAACTATATCATGCCACTGCTTTCTCACCTCCATGGTTTCTGCTGAGAAAATCTGCATCTAGTCTTATTGAGCTTCCCTTGTATATAATGGATCATTATTCTCTCTTGCTGCTTTCAGAATCTTCTCACTGTTTTTGTCATTTGACAATCTGATTAATAAGTATCTTGGAGTAGGTCTATTGGGATCTGTTCTCTTTGGGCTTCACTGAGGTCTTGGACCTATAATTTTATATGTTTCATAGGAGTTTGTAAATTTTCAGTGATTAATTCCTTTATCATTCTTTCTGTCCCCTTTCCCTTCTCCTTTGCTTCTAAGACACCTGTAACATGTATATTTATGCTCTTCATGTTGTCATTCAGCTCCTGAGATCCTGCTCATACTTTTCCATTCTTTTCCTTGTCTGTTTTTGTGTGTGTAGGATTTCAGATGCCCTGTCTTCTAGTTCACTAATCCTTTTTCTCACTCTTCAAGTCTGCTGTTATAGGTCTCCATTGTGTTTTCATGTTTTCTGTTATGCCTTTCATTCCCATACGTTCTGCCATTTGTTTTTGGAAGATTTCAAGTTCTTTTTGGTAACCTAATGTCTTCATTATATCCTCCATCTGTTTTGCCTCATTTTCCTTCAACTCTATGAGTTGACTTAGAAGATTTGTTTGAATATCTTTAGTTAATTGTTTCAACTCCTGCATCTAGTTTGAAGTTTCAGTTTGTTCCTTTGATTGGGACATGTCTTTGTACTTCCTGGTATGACTCATGATTTTTTGTTGGTGTCTAGACATCTGATTTTTTTGAATGATTTATTCTGGAGGTTATTTTCTCTCTCTTACCTATGGTTTTCTGTTGGTTGGGTTTGTTCTCTAACTGTTCCTTGACATTTGGTTTACCTTATTCTAGACCTCCAGTATGGATTTTCTTTTTTATTTTTTAACTGATCATAATTTTTCAGCTCTTTTTTTTTTTCTTTCTGATTCTTGCCCTGTCTGTATGGAAGTATTTTGAGATTACCCATTTTTGTGTGTAAAGTTGGTTCATCTTCAGAAAAAAAGGCTTTCTCTTCCCTCTTCCTCTTCTGGGAATAGTGATCTGCTGTTAGTTTTGATTTTTACCTCTACATGTTTTTTTTTTCTCACATGAGCAGGCACCAGGAATTGAGCCCAGATCTCTGGTGTGGCAGGCAAGAATTCTGCCACTGGGCCACCATTGCCCACCTTCTACATGTTTTTAACACTCCTTTCATTTACCTCTACCAACTTTTACCTGGAGGTCTGACTGTAGGAAAAGAATCTCCCTTGTTAGAATCAATCCCTGTCAGATTTTCCCAGAGATGACATGCCCAGGAATCATGAAAGGGGCATAATCAGTATCAGGGTGCCCTGGGGATCAGATTCAGCAGGATGCCAGTCTTTCCTGTGAAGCCTCTTAATTCTGTATTTTTCCTGTCTTGACAGCAAATGGTGGTTTTCATCCCTTTGCTCCTGGTGGACATAAAGTGGCATGCCTTTAATCCTGAGAAGACTCTATCCCTTCCAGAGGTATGGTTGGGACAGAGGCTGAGGTTGAATGTGAGCTTAAACTGTTTCTGTTTTCCAGCTTCTGGGATCTGAATTCTCTAAATAACAATCACCTCCTGAACTGGATCTTGACCCCCCCATCTTTTATTGGAGGGAGAGGAGCTACTCTTCAACTCCCTGTTACCTTCAGGCTGGAAACTTTACATACCTTCAATCAGTCCCCTTTCCCCCCTGCTGGGAGCATATTTGAGACAGGCTGGGCTCTGCTTTTCTGGGTTAAAACTGATGCTGCTATCCTAGCCCAAAGATCTAAATTCTCTGAATGACAGTGGCCACTTGCATTGGGCCCTGATCCCCTCATTTCCTTGGGTAAATTATGCCTTTAGGGTACTATTTTCTCTGTTGGATTACTTTGTCTCTCAGTCATTCATTAATTCCACCCATGCCTAGGTCAGGGATGAAAACTGAGAATGACTGCTTCTTTCTTTAATGGGCTATTTAAAAAAAAAAGAAAGAAAGAAGGAATGAGAAGAAAAGAAAAACAATAATTTTCAAAGTTGGTCCCCACCCCCTGTATTCACCAATCAAGAGCTGGAGTTGGTACCCAGATCTGTGACCCTTTTCTCATATTCTGAGCTCAGCCATCTCCAGAAACCTGTTTTTGTTTTGTTTTTTATTTAGTCAGCCCTTCCTCCTCAGTACTGGGAACAGAGTTGCTATAGACACCCCAGTTTCCTTCTTATGTGCATTGTAGATTTATCTGTGTTTGGAGCTAGTATTCAGCAGCCAGGATTTGTTAATCAAATCTGCAATTGGAGCTAAGCTGAGCTCTCCCTTCCCTTGCTTTTAGTAGAGAAGGCTTTTGTCTTTCCCCAGAAGGGACTCCGAGTCAGCCTTTCCTGCCAGGGGGGAGTGTCACCAGACTCCACAGCATGGAAGAACCTACTTATAGTTCTTTGCTGTGATCTTAGCCCTTCCACACTGTTCTAGTTTGTTAGCTGCCAGAATGCAATATACCAGAAATGGAATGGCTTTTAGAAAGGGGAATTTAATAAATTGCAAATTAACAGTTTTTAGGCCATGTAAATGCCCCAATTAAAGCAAGTCTATAGAAATGTCCAATCTAAGGCATCCAGGAAAAGACACCTTTTTTTTCCAAGAAGGTTGATGAAGTCCAGGTTTCTCTCTCAAGTGGAAAGGCACATGGAAAGCATGGTCAGGGTTTCTCTCTCATCTGGAAGGCTGCATAGCAAACACAGTCAGGTTTCTTTTCATCTGGAAAGGCACTTAGTGAACATGGCATCTTCTGCTAGCTTCCTCTCCAGCTCCCTGGGAGGCTTTTTCCTTTTCATCTCCAAAAGTCACTGGCTGGTGGATTCTCTGCTTCATGGTTCTGTGGCATTCTGAAGCTTTCTAAAAAATACTTCTTTTATAGGATTCCAGTAAAATTAATCAAGATCCATGTGGAATGGGTGGAGAGACATCTCCATGTAATCAAGTTCAATACTTACACTTGATTGCGTCACATCTCCATGGAGATAATCTAATCAAGTTTTCAACCTATAGTCCTGAATAGGGATAAGAAGAAACCATTGCTCTCTCAAGATTAATTAGGATTAAAACATGGCTTTTCTGGGTAAATGCTTTCAAACTGACACACACAGATTTCAGACTGGTATATGAAATGCATCTGGTCACAGAAATCTCCCAATCAGTTGTTCCAGACAGTTCCTATTTATTATCTGTCCTAGAGGATGAACTAAATCCCACACCTTGCCCTACTTTTCACCGTTTTGTTTTTTTCTTATTGCTGTGTTCTTGTAAAAAGTTTATTTTATTTTATTTTTTTATTTTTTTAGGTGAAGGGTCTGGGAATGGAATGGAAGGCAAGCATTCTACCACTGAACCACCTGTGCACCTCATTGTAGTAAATTTTAAAGTCAGAAAATGTGAATCTCCCACTTTTTTACTACTTTTTCGAGATGTTTGTAGCTATTTGGGGCTCCAGGTCCTTTTAAATAAATTTGACCATTGACTCCTTCATTTCTGCAAAGAAATCTTTTCAAATTTTGATTGTGTTGAATCCGTAAATTACTGAGGGTAGAATCGACATCTTAACGATATTATTTTTCCAATCTGTGAGGATGGGATATCCTTCCATTTATTTAGATCTTTGATTTTTTTTTTTTTAGCAAAGTTTTAAATTTCCATGTATAAGTCCTTTACACCTTTGGTTAAATTTATTCCTAGATATTTGATTCTTTTCATTTCTTCTATAATGTAATTTTTTTCTTGATTTCCTCCTCAGTTTGCTAATTAGAAGTGTTAGACACACTACTGATTTTTTTTCCATGTCACATCTGGTTACATTTATATTTATACATGAATTAAAACATTTAACTTATATTCCTAAGACTTTAGTAATAAAAAGCTTAAATAGAATGAATCAACACTAAATTCTAATTTTACAATGGATAAAATTTTACTTGGTTTTAGGGAACTGCACTCAGAATTGGAGAGATGTGTGATCTCATCTATTTCTTAAGGAGCCCTGTGTTAAATTTGGTGTCAAGACACTACAAAAACACAACAGTTTTGTTTTTCATTCAAATGCCTTGGTCTGCCTCCATATGAATATAAGAATATAAGCTATATTTTCTGGGGAGCACAGGGGAAGGAGTTAGTGGGTTTCTTCATTGCCATTTCCAAGATGCAGATGAGATTAGGCAAAGTATGAGGACTTGGTCACCATAAAGAGCAAGACTGGGTATTGCAGACATACCAATGCCTTTTTAAAGGGCTGCCAGGTATGTCATCTCTACCTGATAAGGTTTAATTCTACTGAATATTAATATTTTGTGATTGTCCTCTTCATGAATTTAACTTGTAAGCATTGACAACATTATTCCAAGTTAAATTTTACCTCTGTTATAGCAACAAAATTTATTGTAAAACTGAAATAGTTTTGATAATCCAAGCTACAGTGAACAATCCTAAATTGGTCACAGAGTCAGCCAGGCACCCCTATATCCTGTACTGCCTTTGTTTGACCTTCTCATCAGAACCTTGACCCCCGGGGCTTCTGAACTTTATGTTCTAAGAACTGCATAGTCCCTTAAGTCCTGCCAATCAGTGCTGCAAAGATGTCTTTTCTGGCAATGTACCACTGGGAAAACACTATATTTCTAGCAAATCATGATCCCTTTCTCATACCACATACAAATATTAACTCAGAATGGAACAAAGACTAAAGGTAAGAGTTAAAACAACAAAACTCTTTTAAGAAGATATAGGTGTAAAGCTCTGTGACTTTGGATTAGGCAATGGTTTTTCAATATGACACTTAAAGCCCAAGAAAACTTCCCAAAAAGTAAAATTAGGCTTCATCAAAACTAAAAACTTTTGAGCTTCAAAGGACACTGTCAAAAAGTGAAAAGACAACCTACAGAATGTGAGAAGACACTTGCAAATCACACATCTGAAAAGGGACTTGTGCCTATAATATATAAAGAACTCTTAAACTCAACAATAAAAAGACAACCCAATTCTTAAAATGGAAAAAGAATCTGAATAGACATTTTTCCAAGGAAGATGTACAAACAGCAAACAAGCATGTGAAAAAGTGCTCATCATACTTAGTCACCAGAAACGCAAATCAAAACCACAATGAGCTATCCCTCCACACTGACTAGGATGGTTATATAAAAATGATAACAATAACAAGTGTTCGTGAGGATGTGGAGAAACTGGAACCCCCATACTCTGCTGATGGGATTTTTAACTTTTTAAATTGTATAGTATAACGTATATACACAGCAAAGAAATGAAAAAGCAATAAGTTTTCAAAACTATTATAAAATATAAAGCTATTCTTCAACAAGTAGTTACAGGACAGATCCCAGACTTTGTCGTGGACTACCATATGATCCTCTCATATTTTCCCTTCTAGCTGCTCCAGAATACAGGAGGCTAGAGGGCTTAAATATTTTTAAGTCATCACAATCGACTTTTTTTCCTTCTTTTTGTTGTGAAAAATAACATATATACAAAAAAGCTATAAATTTAAAGCACAACACCGTAATTAGTTGTAGAACATATTTCAGGGTTTGACATGGGTTACAATTCCACAATTTTAGGCTTTAACTTCTAGCTGCTCTAAAATACTAGAGACTAAAGGTACCAATTTTATGATTCAGCATTCATATTCATTTGTTAAATCCTATCTTCTCTGTGTAACTCCACCATCACCTTTGATCTTTCTATCCCTCTCTTTAGGGTGTTTGGGCTATGGAAATTCTACATTTTTCATATTGGAAGGGCCCGTCAATAATATGGGATAGGGAGATGGAATTATCTGATGTTGTGGAGAGGCTGGGCTAGGTTTCAGGACTTATCTGGAACAGGGCCCATCTGGAGGTTGTAGGTTTCTGGAAAGTTACTCTTGTGCGTGGAACACTTATATATTGCCTTAGGTTTCTTTAGGATTGGTTGGAATGGTCCTGGTTGGGGGTTGGCAGGTTATGATAGGTAGCAAGGTGTAACTGAAGCTTGCATAAGAGCAAACTCCAGAGAAGCCTCTCGACTCTATTTGAACTCCCTGTGCCACTGATACTTTATTAATTGCACTTCTTTTCCCTTTTTGGTCAGGATGGAAGTGTTGATCCGATGGTGACAGGTCTGGATTCATCCCTGGGAGTCATCTCCCATGTCACCAGGCAGACTTTCACCCCTGGATGTCATGTCCCACATGGGGGGAGGGCAATGATTTCACTTGCAGAGTTGGGCTTAGAGAGAGTGAGGCCACATGTGAGCAACCAAAGAGGTCCTACAGAAGTAATTCTCAGGCATTCCTATAGGTAGTCTAAGCTTCTCTGCTATCTACATAAGCTGCAGAAGAGTAAGCCTCATGATCAAGGGTAGGTCTATTGATTTGGACGTCCCTAAAGTTTACACAGTTTCAGGGGATTCCCTGATGGTAAAGTTTAATAGTTTCATATTCTTTCTCCAGTCCCTCAGGGGACTTTGCCAATACTTTTTGATTATCTGCTTAATATACTGTAGGATGTATCCAGGCATTACAATAATCTGTACAGGATTAAAGGATCTCTTTCTTATTCTGTGCTCCCTGTGTTTCAATTGTTCAAATGAGCTATACAGATGGGTTGAATTAGATTATGCAGTACAGAAAATTTCAGTTCCAGATCAAATAAACCTTTCTTCCATTGGTCTCAAGGAGTATGTATTGTTCTAAAATATATACACAGTCTTCCTTACCCCTATGTTCTGAATTAAGTTAACCCCAACCTGTTTGGCTTGAGATATAAATAAATATATAATATTATATGTAATATCAGATTATACATATAAAATAACCTCTCAAAATCCAGAAATAATTATCACCATTCCAGACTTAATGAGTCTGCTCTAAAACCTTACAATGTAGGCCCCTGCTTTCTTATAAGCATTTTCTAAAGGTGACCATACCATTCTTGTTCTTTTGTTTCTGGCTTATTTTGTCTCACCCAATGTCCCGCATGTTCATTCACATCGTTACATGCCTCACAACTTTGTTCATTTTTGTAGCAGCACAAGCTTCGTTCATAAGTATATACCATTGTTTGCCAATCTACTCCTCGGTGCATCCTTCAGCCACCTTCACTCCTATCTAATTCCTTACACTGGAGTTCAACCTCATCAGCTAATGGTTCACCCATCTCTAGCTTCTATGTATTTCTAAGTCCCTATTTTCTGTAGTATAAACCACTGATTATACCTTTATGCTGGTCATAAAAGTGGAATCAGACAGTATCTATCCTTTTGTGCCTGGCTAATTTCACTCAGCATTATGTCCTCAAGGCTCATCCATCTTGTCATGTGCTTCAGGATGTCATTGTGCCTTACAGCTGCATAATATTCCATTGTATGTATATACCACATTTTGTTGATCCACTTGTCTGTTGATGGACATTTGGTTTGTTTCCACCTTCTGGTGACTGTGATGATGTTTCTATGAACACTGGGTGTGCAAATGTTTGTTTGTGTTGTTGCTTTCAGCTCTTCTGGGTATAAAACAAGTAGTGCTATTGCTGGGTCATAGGACTACTCGATATTTAGTTTCCTAAGGAACCACCAAACAGTCTTCTGTAGTAGCTGCACCATTATACATTCCCACCAGCAGTGCACAAATGTCCCAGTTTCTCCACATCCTCCCCAATATTTATACTTTCCTGTTTGTTTAATAGCAGTCGTTCTTATAGGTGTGAGGTGGTATCTCATTGTAGTCTTGATCTGCATTTCCCTTAAAGCCAATGAAAGTAAGCATGTCTTCATGTGCTTTTGAGCCATCCATATTTGCTTTTCAGAAAAATGACCATTTATATCCCTAGGCCATCTTGTATTTGGATTGCTTGTTCTTTTGTTGTTGAGTTGTATGATTTCTTTGTGTATATAGGAAATCAAACCTTTGTCCGATATGTGATTTCCAAATGAATTCTCCCATTGAGTTGGCTACCTCTTCACCTTTTTGGCACAGTCCTTTGAGGTGCAGAAGCATTTGATTTTGAGGAGTTCCCATTTGTCTATTTTTTCTTTTGTTGCTTGTGCTTTGGGTGTAAAGTTTAGGAAGATACCTCCTATTACTAGGTCTTGAAGATAGTTCCCTACATTTTATTCTAGCAGCTTTATGGTGCTAATTCTTATATATAGGTGTTTGATCCACTTTGAGTTAATTTTTGTATAGGGTGTAAGATAGGAGTCCTCTTTTATTCTCTTGGCTATTAATATCCAGCTCCTCCATGCCCAATTATTAAAAAGAGTATTTTATACCATTTCAGAGGATTTGGGGGTCTTGTAAAAAATTGGTTGACCATAGATTTGGTGGTCTATTTCTGTACTCTCAATTCGATTCCATTGGTCACTTCTTTTATCTTTGTGCCAGTACCATGCTGTTTTGACCACTGTGGCTTTGTAATAGGTTTTAAAGTTAGGGAGTGTTAATTCTCCCACTTTTTTCTTCTTTTTCAGGATGCTTTTAGCTCTTTGGGGTATCTTTCTCTTCCTGATAAATTTGGTAGTCATCTTTTCCAAATCTTCAAAGTAAATTGTTGGAATTTTGATTGGTACTGTGTTGAATCTGTAGATAAATTTAGGGAGAATTGACATCTTAACTATATTTAGCCTTCCTATCCATGAGCAGGGAATATCTTTCCACCTACTTAGATCTGCTTTGATTTCCTTTAACAATGTTATGTAGTTTTCTGTGCATAAGGCCTTTATGTCCGTAGTTAAGTTCATCCTAAATACTTGATTCTTTTTGTTCCTATTTTGAATGAAATTTTTTCCTTAACTGACTCCTCAGCTAGGTCATTGCTTGTGTATAGAAATGTTACTGATTTTTGCACATTAATTTTACATCCCGCCACCTTGCTGAATTTGTTTATTAGCTCAAGTAACTTTGCTGTAGATTCCTCAGGATCTTCCAAGTATACTGTTATATCATTTATAAATAATGAAAAATTTGCTTCTTCCTTTCCAGTTTGGATACCTTTTATTTCTTTGTCCTGCCTGATTGCTCTAGTTAGAACTTCTAGCACAATGTTGAATAACAGTGGTGACCATGGGCATCTTTGTTTTGTTCCTGATCTTAGGGTGAAAGCTTTCAATCTCTCTCTATTGAGTACAATGCTGGCTATCAGTTTTTCGCATATTCCCTTTATCATATTGAGGTAGTTACCTTTGATTCCTGTCTTTTGGAGTGTTTTTATCAGAAAAGGGTGCTGAATTTTGTTGAATGCTTTTTCTGCATCAATGGAGATAATCATGTGATTTTTCCCTTTCTATTGGTTAATGTGTGGTATTGCGCTAATTGATTTTCTTGTATGGAACCATATTTGCATTCCTAGTATAAACCCCACTTGGTTATGGTGTATAATTCTTTTAATGTGTTGTTAGATTTTATTTGCTAATATTTTATTGAGAATTTTTGCATCTATGTTCATTAGGGAGATTGGCCTGTGGTTTTCATTTCTTATAGCATCTTTACCCGGTTTTGGTATTAAAATGATATCAGATTCATAAAATTAGTTAGGCAGAGTTCCTTTTTCCTCAAATATTTGGAAAGGTTGAGCAGGGTTGGAGTTAGTTCTTTTTGGAATGTTTGATAATATTCCCTGTGAAGCCATCTGGCTGTGAGCTTTTCTTTGTAGGAAGAGTTTTAATGACTGATTAAATCGCTTTACTTGTGATTGGTTTGTTGAGATCTATTTCTTCCTGAGTCAGTGCAGCTTGTTTGTGTGTTTCCAGGAATTTGCCCATTTCATCTAATGTGTCTAGGTGTTGGCGTATAATTGTTCATAGTATCCTCTTATGATTTCTCTTCTTTCTTCAGGATCTCTGGTAACACGCCACTTCTCATTTCTGATTTTGTTTGTTTGCATCCTCTCTCTTTTTTTCTTTTTCAGTCTTATCAGTGGTCCACCAATTTTATTGACTTTCTCAAAGAACCAATTTTGGGTTTTATTGATTTTTTTCTATTGTTCTTTTGTTCTCCCATTCATTTATATCTGCTTTAATCTTTGCTATTTCTCTTCTTCTATTTTGATTTGAGGTTAGTTTACCGTTCTTTCTCAAGTTCCTCCAGGTGTGCTCTTAAGGCCTTGATTTTTGCTCTTTCTTGTTTTTTAATATAGGTGTAGGGCAATAAATCTAACTCTCAGCCCAGGTTTTGCTGCATCCCATAAGTTATATTATGTTGTATTCTCATTTTCATTCATCTCCAGATAGCTACTGATTCCTCTAGCTATTTCCTCTTTGACCCACTAGTTGTTTAAGAGTTGTGTTATTTAATGTCCATGTATTTGTGAATGTTCTCATTCTTTGGTGGTTATTGAGATCCAGCTTCATCTGATTGTGATTAGAGAAAGTGTTTTGAATAATTTCAATGTTTTTAAATTTATAAAGATCTGTTTTGTGCCCCAGCATATGATCTATCCTGGAGAATGTTCCATGGGCATTAGAAAAGAATGTATATCCTTGTGCTTTGGGGTACAATGACCTATATATGCCTGTTAGGTCTAATTCATTTATCAAGTTATTTAACTTCTCTACTTCCTTGTTAATCTTCTGTCTGGTTGACCTATCTATAGAGAAGAGTGGTGTATTGAAGTCTCCTACTGTTATTGTTGAAACATCTATTGCTCCTTTCAGTTTTGCCAATGTCTGTTTCATGTACTTTGGAGCTCCTTGATTGGAAACATGGACATTTATGATTGTTATATCTTCTTAATGAATTGACCCTTTAATTATATGTAGTGTCCTTCTTTGTCTCTTATGATGTCTTTACATTTAAAGTCTATTTTGTCCAATGTTAGTATAGCTACTCCTGCTTTCTTTTGTTTACAACTTGCATAGAAAATCTTTTTCCATCCTCCCACTTTCAATCTATTTGTATCCTTGTGTTTAAATGAGTCTGTTGTAAGCAGCATATAGCTGGATTATGTTTCTTAATCCATCCTGCCAATGTGTATCTCTTAATTGGTAAATTTAGTCTATTAACTTTCAAAGTTATTACTGAAAAGGTGTTTCTTGAATCCACCATCTTATCTTTTTTATTTTATTTGTCAGATCTATACATTCTTTTACCTCTTTCTCTTTGTATTCTTTAAATTACCCTTAGTGTTAGTCTTCAATTCTGTGCCCTCCTCCAGATCTCCCTCTCCTATCTTTTTTTCAGCTGGCAGAAATCCTTTTAATATTTCTTGTAGGGCTAGTCTCTTGTTGTCATATTCTTTCAGGACTTCTTTGTCTGTGAAAACTTTAATCTCTCCTTCAGTTTTGAAGGACAGTTTGGCAGTGTACAGAATTCTTGGCTGGAAGTCTTTCCCTTTCAGGATCTTGAATATATCATACCACTGCCTTCTTACCTCTAGGGTGCCAATTGAGTAGTCTGAGCTTAGTCTTATTTGGTTTCCCTTGTATGTAGTTGATGGTTTTTCTTTTGCCTCTTTCAGGATTTTTTGCTTCTTTTCAACATTTGACAGACTAATTAGTATGTATCTTGTGGAAGGCCTATTTGGATTTATTCTGTTTGGAGTTCATTAGGCTTCTTTGACTTGTATATTTATGTTCTTTATGAGGGTTGGGAAGTTTTCCCCCATTATATCTGCAACTACTCTTCCTAGCCCTTTACTCCTCTCTTCTCCTTCTGGGACACCAATGTTTCTTATATTTGTGTGCTTTGTTTTGTCTATCAATACCCTGAGATCCAATTCAAATTTTTCCACCCTTTTTGCCATTTGCTATTTTGAGTCTTCAAAGTCAGTTATCCTGTCCTCTACATCACTTGTTCTTTCTTCTGTCTCTTCAAATCTGGTGTTGTGTGCCTATAGTATGTTTTTCATTTGGCCAACAGAGTCTTTAATCTCTGTCTCTTCAAATCTGGTGTTGTGTGCCTATAGTATATTTTTCATTTGGCCAACAGAGCCTTTAATCTCTGTGATATCTGCTATTTTTCTATTTATTCTTTCAAATTCCTCTTTATGTTCTTCTGCTGTCTTCTTGATCTCCTTTATGTCATTTGCTATCCCACTTATTTTATTAAGCAGAGTTGTATGAATATCTTTGATTAGTTGTACCACCATCTGTGTCCCCTCTGGTGTTTTAATTTTGTTATTAGGCAGGGCTGTATCTGTCTGTATTGTGATATGATTAGTGATCTTCTGCTGCCTTCATGGCATGTAAATATCTTGATTGACTTTGGAAGTTGATTCTTTTAGTAGTCTAAGGCCTTCTGTTTGCAGGATGGTTGTACAGCATGGAGCAGGATATGGGGTGGGGTACTCAGTGTGGTGATTTGTTTCAGAGCAAGAATAAGTGCAGGTTGGGGATGTTAAGCTGATGCTTGTGAACGTGGGTGCCTAGTGGCCAAGGAAGGTATAGCTGTGCGGGTGCCTCACTATTGATTTTTGCTAGTAGTACTTGTATCCCACCACTTTGCTGAACTTGTTTATTAGCTAAGAGCTTAGTTGAAGATTTTGGGGGACTTTCTATATACAGGGTCATGTCGTCAGCAAATAGTGAATGTTTTATGTCTTTCTTTCCAATTTTGATGTTTTTAATTTTACTTGTCTAATTATTGTGCTTAGAACTTCCTGTACAATGTTGAATAACAATGGTGACTATGGACTTCTTTGTCTTGTTCTAGATCTTAGAGGGTAAGCTTCCAGTTTTCCACCATTGAGAATGACGTTAGCAGTGGATTTTTCATATATGCCCTTTATCATATTGGGAAAGTTTCCATTACTACTATACTCATAAAAGAAATTGGTCTGTAATTTCCTTTTCTTTTTGTATCTTTATCTGACTTAAATATTATGGTTAAGTGGGCCTCATAGAATGAGTTTGTTTGTATTCCCTCCTCTTCAAATTTTTGGAAGAGTTTGAACAGGATTGGTATTGATTTTTCTTGGAGTGTTTGGAAAAACTCACCTATGAAGCCATCAATGCTGGGCAATTCTTTCTTTGGAGTCTTTTTATTACTTAAATTTTTACTTATAATTGGTGCTGAGATATTTTCCTGCTTCTGGAGTTAGTGTGAGTTGTTTGTGTGATTCTAGGAGTTCACCTATTTCATCTAGGTTGTCTATTTGTTGGTATACAGTTGCTCATATTATCCTCTTATGATTCTTATTCTGTAGGGTCTGTTTACTTCTCATTTCTTATTATCTCTTTGCATTTGCTCTCACTTTTTCTTTGTCAGTCTCACAAAAGGTTTATTAATTTTATTGATCTTGTAATAGAACCAACTTTGGTTTTGTTAATTCTCTCTTTTGCTTTTTATTCTCTGATTCATTTATTTCTCCTCTAACATTTGTTATTTCTTTCCTTATGCTTGCTTTGGTTTGGATTTGCTATTCTTTTTTCAGTTCCCCCAGATGTGCAGTTGGGTATTTGCTTAGTCTTCATTTTTAACGTAAGCATTTATGGTTATGAATTTCCCTTTCAGCACTGCCTTCACTGCAATGCATAAGTTTTGATATGTTGTGTTCTCTTTTCATTTGTCTCAATATATTTACTTATTTCCCTTGTGATTTCTTCTTAGACTTACTGATTGTTTAAGAGTGTGCTATTTAATTTCCCTATATTTAAGGATTTTCTCATCCTCTACCTGTTATTGATTTCCAGCTTCATTCCATTGCTATCAGAGAATATGCTTTGCATGATTTCAATCTTTTCAAATTTGTTGAGATGTGTTTTGTGACCCAAGATGTGTTGCATCCTGGAGAATGATCCGTGTGCTCTTGGGAAGAATGTTTATCTTGCTCTTCTGGGGGTGCAATGCTTTGCAGACCTGTTAGTCCTAGTTCATTTATCATATTGTTCATTTCTCTATTTTCTTATTTATCTTCTGTCTGGATGTTATATCTGTTAATGAATGTGATGGTTTGGAGACTCCTACTGTTATTGTAGAGGTGTCTATTTCTCTTTTTACTTTTGCCAGTGTTTACCTCACACATTTTGGGGCGTCATGGTTAGATGCATATGTATTCATCATTATTACCTCTTCTTTGTGGATTGACCCTTTTATTAATACAGAGTGTCCTTCTTTGTCTCTTTTAACACCTTTTCACTTAAAACCTATTTTACCTGGTATTAATATAGTTACCTCAGCCATCTTTTGGTTACTGTCTGCGTGGATTATCTTCAACCTTTTACTTTAAACCTATTTGTATCTTTAGGTCTAAGATCAGTCTCTTCTAAACAACATATAGTTTAATCATGTTTTTTTTTTTAATTCATTCTGCCAGTCTGTATCTTTTGACTGGGTAGTTTAAACCATTAACATTCAGTGTTATTTCTGTAAAGGCAGTACTTATTCCAGCCATTTGTCCTTTGCTTTTTATCTGTTGTATCTTTACTTTTGCTTCCCTTTTCTTTTATTCTACCTTTCTTTTCCATTTAGTTGATCTTTTGTGATGTATTTGACTGAATACATTTCTGTTATTGTATATTTTAAAAATACATATACAAATATATATATATAAATATTTAAGTATATAAATATATAACCACCTTTTTCATGGTTACCCTGGGGTTTGTATTGCATAAGCTACATCTATAACCCACTAATTTGAAAAGAAACCCATTAACTTCAATAGCATACATGCTCTCTGTTACCATACCCCTGTTTCCCCTCTTTATGTTGTTTTTGTTCCACATTAACTCTTTATATTCGATATGTCCATTTTCAGGAAATATGACTATTTCTTATTCAGCTGTATTCTAACTCTTATAGGAATTAAAGACTAGAGTTATATATCGATGACACAGTACTATTGAATTTTGCTTTTACTCTTTTTCTGAAAATCTTCATTTCTTTACACTCCTCTGAGCCACTCTCTTCTGTCTTTTCCTTTCAACTTAAAGGACTCCCTTAATAATTTTTTAGAGTAGGTCTTTTGGTGATGAACTCTCAGTTTCTGTTTGTTTGTGAATATTTAAAACTCTCCCTGATTTTTGTAGGACAGTTTTTCTGCATTAAATATTTTTATTTTATGGCATTTTTTTGGCAATTTTTCTCTTACAGTACTTAGATATATTATACAATTGCCTTCCTGCCTTCATGGATTCTGATAAGAAATTGGCACTTAGTCTTTGTGAGAAATTGCTTTTCTCTTACTACTTTCAGAATTCTTTCTCCATCTTTGGCATTGACTTCTGATTATTATGTTTCTTGCAGTAAGTCTATTTAGGATTTATTCTGTTTGGGAGTATGTTTTGCTTCTTGAATGTGCGTATTTATATCTTTCATAAGAGTTGGGAAATTCCATGTATTATTTTCTCAAGTATTTTTTTCTCTCCCTTTTCCCTCCTTTTCTCCTTCTGAAGCTTCCATGATGCATGTTTGATACACTTCATGCTGTCATTCAAGTCCTTTAGAGATTGTTCAGTTCATTCTATTCTTTTCTCTTTCTGTTCTTCTGATTGTATGATATTGATTGTCCTGTCTTCTCACTCACTGATTATTTCTTCTCTCCATTCAAATCTGCTGTTATATACCTCTATTGTATTTTTAATTTCCATTATTGTGTCTCTCATCCCAATAATTTCTGTTACATTTCTTTTTAAACTCCCTAATTCTTCTTTTTGTTCTCATATTGTCTTCTTAATATCCCTCAACTCTATATCCACTCTTAGTTGATTTCTATCCATATTTTTCCACCATCTTGTTGAATTGATTTAGGGGATTTGTTTGGTTTTTAATGAGTTATTCCAAAATTGGTATCTCCTCTGATGTTTTAATTTGTCCTTTCAACTAAGCCAAGCCATCTTGTTTTTTTTGTATGGATTGTAACTTTTTTTTTTTTTTTTTATCTCTGAGGGACTGATTATTTTGATGTGCTCACTCTGAAGCTCAAGTTCTCCTTCTTATCTAAGGTTTTATCACTGATTGGTTTTATATTAAGGCTCTTCTTTGATGCTCTTTCCAATTCGTACTGGACCTTTTGAGTAGTGATGTTCAACAGTTCAGACTCTTTTTGGTCTTCTGTACCTGATTTTTGCCCTGAATATGCAGCACAACTTTTACGATTGCCCTTTTATGTGAAATTGTTTCACCTTTCCAGGAAAATGCTTCCTTTCTTCTGTTCCTTTTGTGGGAATTCTGATCTGTTCTCTTTGTTTTTGGGCAGAAATTTCTCCCCAACTCCTAGGCTTTGTTTATCTCTCCCTGACTTAGTTCTCCCTTTTATTACACTTTTCAGTTCTGGGGACTGTTAATTTATAGCAGTTAACTTCTCACTTTTTTCTTCCATGAGGCTTTTCTGCCTCGGGTTATTTCCCCCTTAGGGTATCTCATAGTGGATAACCAGATGGGTTCAATCCACAAAAGTCCATTTTTTCTTGTTCAGGTAATTCAGCAGTTAGATTGGTCTGAGTGTGTGCACCTCTTTCTGACAGTTCGGCCACAGTTTTGTTTCTTTCCTGTGGGCTTTTTTAAATGCATGCACTATTCAGCCACTTGCATTCCACCCTGGGTCTCTGCAGACTTGGATCTCTGTGAACTTGGGTCTCTGTGCCTGAATATGCATAAAGTTTTAACTTATTTCTGTAGGTTGCTCTATAATCTCCATCAGTGGCAGGAGGTACCCAGGCTGCGCTTCTTCATGTGGGATTGTAAAATGCGTGGGATTGAGTTAGGGAGAGTGGTCCAGATTAGTTGACCATTTTCATTTTTGGTCCTTCTTTTTTTCTTTTATTGAGTATTTGTGTAGTTCCTTGCCAGTCCGTAGCGTCTTCCAGGGTTCTAAGCAAATGGGTTTTTTCCTATTATTAATTGTTTCTGAGGAGTGACTTACATTGCCGTGCTCATCTCCTGAATGAAAATATTTAACCATTATATTAGGCTATTCAGATATTCAACTTATTTTGTTTAATTTATGCTAAATTGTGTCTTTCAAGGAATTTGTCCATTTCACTTAATTCAACATATTTACAGGCATAAAATTCTTTATAATATTCCCTTATTATTTTAACTTCTATTAGAAAAATTTCTAATAATTAATTATCATTTTAATTTCTAAATTTTAATTTAAAATAGTTTTAAGATTCTACAGAATCTGCAGGTTTGCAACTTCTCCATTTGTGACCTGCATAATCTGTCTCTTAGTTTTTTCTTGATCTGTCTAGTTAGGTGTTTAATAATTTTATTGATCTTGTTAAAGAACCAGTTCAGGGTTTCACTGATTTTTCTCTATTACTTGTCTATTTTTATTTTATTGTTTTCTACTATTATCTTCATTTCTTTCTTTTTATTTACTTTAGATTTTTCTCTTCTTTTCTATATTCTTAAGGTGGAAAGTTTTTGATAATTGATTTCATATCTTTCTTCCTTGGTAATATGAGCATTTCAAACTATAAATTTTCCTGTAAGCATTGCTTTAGTTGCATACCTAACATTTTGATATGCAGTGTTATTATTATTTAGTTCAAAATATTTTCTAATTCTGTTTTTAATGACTTTGTTTCATGGATTATATAAAAGTTTACTGTTTAATTTAAAAAATTGCAGATTTCCCAAGTATGACTGTTATTAATTTATAATAGTGTTTGTTTGAGAATATCTTCTTTATAATTTCAATCCTTTGAAATGTATTGAGATTTTTTTTTTATGGGCCAGTATCTAGTTTGTCTTGGTAAACATTCCACACTTGAAAAGATTGTTTGCTCTGTAGTTCCTGAGTAATGTGCTCTATACATATCAGTTTGGTTATGTTGGTTAATAATGTTCAAATTTTCCATATCATTACTGATTTTCTCCTTTTTTATGAATTATTAAGAAAATTATTGAGAAAAAAAGAATTAAGATCTCTGATAAAATTTCTGAATTTTTATATTTTTCTTTTTAGATCAGTTTCTTTTTGCTTTATGTATTATGCTGTTTGATCATGGGTATTTAGAATTATGTCTTTTTAGTGAAATGACTTGTGTTTATTATAAATAGTTCCTCTTTATCACAGCAGTATGCCTTCTCTCAATGTCAATTTTGTCTGATATTAATATAGCCACATCAGCTTTGATTTAAGTGTTTGCATATAATATATTTTTTCATTCTTCTACTTTTGCCTATCTGTGCTTTATGGTAAAAGTGTCTCTTACAGGCATTATGTACTTGGATGTTACTTTTTAATCCGGTTTGACTATGTCTGCCTTTTAATTAGTGTGTCTGGTCTGTTTATATTTAATGTAACTGTTAAAATATTATTAGATTTAAACCTGCCATTTTATGGTCTCATTTCTATTTATTCCAATAACTTTTTGTTCATTTCTACCTCTGATGCTGTTTTGTTTTCATTTAAGTGAGTATTTTAAAAATATTCCATTTATCTGCATTGATGGTTCAGGGGTAGAATTCTCACCTCCCATGCGAAAGACCCGGGTTCGATTTCTGGCCAGTGCACTTGGTATTCTGTGGGACATAGTAGTGCTTACTTCTAAGGCATGATTTCTGTGGCTTTCAATAGGATATCTTGGATGTTTAGAGAGTCCCTTCCATTCTGGCTAGCTGGTAAGAACTCCTATTATCTTAGCACTGTGTGACATCTAGAATCTGTGTTTAGCTTGAAATTTCCAGTTTTTCTGCTTGGCCAGAACTTGTGGACTTTTCCTTTGCACATGTACTGCTTAATGTTTGATGAAGGACTTATAGAGATCCCTAAGAGTTTTGGAATGACTTCCTGCATAATTTTCTCCTCTTTGCCACCCTGCCTCAAAAATTCTAGCTGATTAAGCAGCCCTTCCCTCCAATCTCTGCTTCCTCTTCTCACTGAGATTTCCATGCTTCATTTAGGCTCCACTTCTTTGGGGTATGGTTTTAAAGGTACTTCTCCAGCAGAATGTGGGTAGCCATTGGGACTTTTTATTTCATTTTTTATAGGGATTACTAACCTGGGCAACCTCTTGCACAAAGACTGCAAATAGTTGGTTCATGCTTTTTGGCTAGATTTATATTTATTTATGGCATGATGACCATGTTCTAGTTACGCTGTCATGTTCAAAAGTTAAAGTCAATCCAAAATAATATTTAAAACATCAGTTTGAGACCACAGGATCTTTCCTTCAATGGAATATAAGTTATTCTCTTGATTCTTCCATGAAGCTTTTCAGATGATGTAAATTCACCAGCATAGCTGAAAATGTTTGTGCTGCTCTAATATTAACTGTGTAGGCATATTTTGTTAAGCAAGGGATGGAAATAAGAGGGCTATACATCAACAGTACACACCTGCCCTTAAGCAGACGCAGTTCCTAGTATCTTTTACAGTTACTCTCTGGTTCCCTTCAATCTCTCTAAAGTCATGTTATAACCCTGCCTGAAATTTCTTCTAGATGCCATTTAAATGATTATAGTCTAGCTTCTTTTCCTGTCCCAGACTATAAGGCTTTTCATGATGCCCTTCATAATATTAAAGGACTGCCATCATTTCCTAATTTCCCAGTGATCACCTTTTATTTCTTATAGCAGTTGCTAGATCTGCTGTGAAACTTGCATTTTAACAACAATCCTTACATATTCTTCCATTGTTTTCTTTATGATAGGTTCAATACTATCAGCTCAACTCCTTTCCTCAATCATCAAGAGTTAAAATTTTTAACCAGAACACAAATAAGTAGCAGAAAGAGTGCAAGTAGAATAAATAATACAGATTTCAGAGCACACAAAGCTCAGAGTAGAACCTCATTTACTGAAAGAAGTCAATATACCTTTATGCTCACTGGTTTAGAGCATATGATAGCACTCAAAGAATGGAGTAAACATATATTAACTGTGTTCTAAAAGTGTTTTATATGTATACATATAAAACAATGTATACATACATATATGTATGTGTGTATGTGTGTGAGACTTCATTTTTTAGAAAAATATTTCTCAGTCAAAGAGTGTTCTATGAAATGAAAATAGAATGTAATGAATACATTATCCTTAGTATTAAATTTTAGAAGGTCTGTGCTGGTTTGAAAATGTGTACACCAGAAAAGCCATGTCCTTGAATCCTGATTCCATATGGGAATGGTATGGAAACCTTCGGTTAGATTGTTTCCATGGAGATTGAACACCTGAATTGTAGGTGTGGCCTTTTGATTACATGGAGATGTGGCTCTGCCCATTCAAGGTGAGACCTTGATTAGTTTACTGGGGACTTTTAAAAGGGGAGACATTTTGGAGAATACACAGTTGCTCCAGAGCTCACAGAGATGCAGACATTTGGAAATGCTTGGAGTGCCAACAGAGAGGGCTAATAGAGAAATAGACCTTCGGAATTGCAGAAAGGAAACACCCCTGGGCAAGCTGTTTGAAACTAGAAACAAGAGAATCTGCAGGCGTCAGCCATGTGCCTTCTCAGATTGGCCTTTGTTGGACGTTTTTATGGTTGTAGAATTGTAAACTTGTAAGTTAATAAATTCTCTTTATAAAAGCCAATCTGTTTCTGATATATTGCATTTCTGGCAGCATTAACAAACTAATACAATGCCAAATAAGTTTTGCTGATTTTTCCTATTTTTATTCTTATTCTATATTCTTTCTATGCTACATGAAGCCATCTGTGCCTCAGTCATGAGTTTTTCAACTCTGAAGCACAAGCTATTTGAGAAAATGATATAATTCTGAGAACAGGGAAATAGATTTTATGCAGGAAGCCTAAAGATATTTGAACTGTTACTTTGGCATTCCAATTGAAATACCTGTGGAACTTAGCACCAGACTTTCTAGTAAAGACCTAAAGCTGATGCTTCCCTGACTGAAAATGAAACATTGAATATCAACTGGAGTGTTTCAGGCTATTTTGTTGTCTGGCTAGTTGGAATAGTTGGTTTACAGCAGGATGCTAATGAGGGCAAGTTCAAGGGTTAGAGCCCCTGGGTGGCTTAATTAGCTTTACACAAGGAAAACCTCTATTCCAGAGCCTGAGATAGCCCTCTAAATTTAGCCATCTGTCTCATCAATGAATGCAAGTTACACAGGGTTAATAATCTCATCATTATCAGCAAAAATTCATCACAATTTGTGAATGACCTGCCAATAGTGACTGGATACTATGATTTGCTGCTCTCCAGAAAATACATCTCCACAGAGAGTTTTAACACTGTTAAATAGACAAAGATGAGTATCTTAAATGACTTCACTTGAATTCTCTGATTCAATTCTTCCACTGCCTTTGGAAGATTACAATAACAATACTTCAGGTAGTCATCAGGACATAGGAAAAAAATACTTAGGGTGTCATCTACTCAGTCTTAAGATTATTTGCTCATATAAACATTACCCTTCCATAGCTTGACAAGATCTCTTTGTTTTTATTTTTTATTTATTTTTTTTTTTTTTAGAAATCATACCATTCTACATATGCACTCAGTAATTCTTAACATCATCACATAGATGCATGATCATTGTTTCTTAGTACATTTGCATCGGTTTAGAGGAACTAGCAACACAACAGAAAAAGATATAAAATGTTAATATAAAGAAAAGAAATAAAAGTAGTAGTAATAGTAAAAAACAACAACAACAAACAAACCAACAAGCAAACAAAAACAAAAAAAACCCTATAGCTCAGATGCAGCTTCATTCAGTATTTTAACATGATTACTTTACAATTAGGTATTATTGTGCTGTCCATTTTTGAGTTTTTGTATCTAGTCCTGTTGCACAGTCTGTATCCCTTCAGCTTCAATTACCCATTGTCTTACCCTGTTTCTAACTCCTGCTGAACTCTGTTACCAATGACATATTTCAAGTTTATTCTCGAATGTCCGTTCACATCAGTGGGACCATACAGTATTTGTCCTTTAGTTTTTGGCTGGATTCACTCAGCATAATATTCTCTAGGTCCATCCATGTTATTACATGGTTCATAAGTTTATCTTGTCTTAAAGCTGCATAATATTCCATCGTATGTATATACCACAGTTTGTTTAGCCACTCTTCTGTTGATGGAGATTTTGGCTGCTTCCATCTCTTTGCAATTGTAAATAACGCTGCTATAAACATTGGTGTGCAAATGTCCGTTTGTGTCTTTGCCCTTAAGTCCTTTGAGTGGATACCTAGCAATGGTATTGCTGGGTCGTATGGCAATTCTATATTCAGCTTTTTGAGGAACCGCCAAACTGCCTTCCACAGTGGTTGCACCCTTTGACATTCCCACCAACAGTGGATAAGTGTGCCTCTTTCTCCGCATCCTCTCCAGCACTTGTCATTTTCTGTTTTGTTGATAATGGCCATTCTGGTGGGTGTGAGATGATATCTCATTGTGGTTTTGATTTGCATTTCTCTAATGGCCAGGGACATTGAGCATCTCTTCATGTGCCTCTTGGCCATCCGTATTTCTTCTTCTGGTAGGTGTCTGTTCAAGTCTTTTTCCCATTTTGTAATTGGGTTGGCTGTCTTTTTGTTGTTGAGTTGAATAATCTCTTTATAAATTCTGGATACTAGACCTTTATCTGATATGTCGTTTCCAAATATTGTCTCCCATTGTGTAGGCTGTCTTTCTACTTTCTTGATGAAGTTCTCTGATGCACAAAAGTGTTTAATTTTGAGGAGTTCCCATTTATTTATTTCCTTCTTCAGTGATCTTGCTTTAGGTTTAAGGTCCATAAAACCACCTCCAGTTGTAAGATCCATAAGATATCTCCCAACATTTTCCTCTATCTGTTTTATGGTCTTAGACCTAATGTTTAGATCTTTGATTCATTTTGAGTTAACTTTTGTGTAGGGTGTGAGATATGGGTCTTCTTTCATCTTTTGCATATGGATATCCAGTTCTCTAGGCACCATTTATTGAAGAGACTGCTCTGTCCCAGGTGAGTTGGCTTGACTGCCTTATCAAAGATCAAATGTCCATAGATGAGAGGGTCTATATCTGAGCACTCTATTCGATTCCATTGGTCGATATATCTATCTTTATGCCAATACCATGCTGTTTTGACCACTGTGGCTTCATAATATGCCTTAAAGTCAGGTAGCGCGAGACCTCCAGCTTCGTTTTTTTTCCTCAAGATGTTTTTAGCAATTCGGGGCACCCTGCCCTTCCAGATAAATTTGCTTATTGGTTTTTCTATTTCTGAAAAATAAGTTGTTGGGATTTTGATTGGTATTGCATTGAATCTGTAAATCAATTTAGGTAGGATTGACATCTTAACTATATTTAGTCTTCCAATCCATGAACACGGTATGCCCTTCCATCTATTTAGGTCTTCTGTGATTTCTTTTAACAGTTTTTTGTAGTTTTCTTTATATAGGTTTTTTGTCTCTTTGGTTAAATTTATTCCTAGGTATTTTATTCTTTTAGTTGCGATTGTAAATGGGATTCGTTTCTTGATTTCCGCCTCAGCTTGTTCATTACTAGTGTATAGAAAAGCTACAGATTTTTGAATGTTGATCTTGTAGCCTGCTACTTTGCTGTACTCATTTATTAGCTCTAGTAATTTTGGTGTGGATTTTTCTGGGTTTTCTACATATAGTATCATATCGTCTGCAAACAGTGATAGTTTTACTTTTCCTTTCCAATTTTGATGCCTTGTATTTCTTTTTCTTGCCTAATTGCTCTGGCTAGAACTTCCAACACAATGTTGAATAATAGTGGTGATAGTGGACATCCTTGTCTTGTTCCTGATCTTAGGGGGAAAGTTTTCAATTTTTCCCCATTGAGGATGATATTAGCTGTGGGTTTTTCATATATTCCCTCTATCATTTTAAGGAAGTTCCCTTGTATTCCTATCTTTTGAAGTGTTTTCAGCAGGAAAGGATGTTGAATCTTGTCAAATGCCTTCTCTGCATCAATTGAGATGATCATGTGATTTTTCTGCTTTGATTTGTTGATATGGTGTATTACATTAATTGATTTTCTTATGTTGAACCATCCTTGCATACCTGGGATGAATCCTACTTGGTCATGATGTATAATTCTTTTAATGTGTTGTTGGATACGATTTGCTAGAATTTTATTGAGGATTTTTGCATCTGTATTCATTAGAGAGATTGGTCTGTAGTTTTCTTTTTTGTAATATCTTTGCCTGGTTATGGTATGAGGGTGATGTTGGCTTCATAGAATGAATTAGGTAGTTTTCCCTCCACTTCGATTATGTTGAAGAGTTTGAGGAGAGTAGGTACTAATTCTTTCTGGAATGTTTGATAGAATTCACATGTGAAGCCGTCTGGTCCTGGACTTTTCTTTTTAGGGAGCTTTTGAATAACTAATTCAATCTCTTTACTTGTGATTGGTTTGTTGAGGTCGTCTATTTCTTCTTGAGTCAAAGTTGGTTGTTCATGTCTTTCCAGGAACCTGTCCATTTCTTCTAAATTGTTGTATTTATTAGCGTAAAGTTGTTCATAGTATCCTGTTATTACCTCCTTTATTTCTGTGAGGTCAGTAGTTATGTCTCCTCTTCCATTTCTAATCTTATTTATTTGCATCCTCTCTCTTCTTCTTTTTGTCAATCTTGCTAAGGGCCCATCAATCTTGTTGATTTTCTCATAGAACCAACTTCTGGCCTTATTGATTTTCTCTATTGTTTTCATGTTTTCAATTTCATTTATTTCTGCTCTAATCTTTGTTATTTCTTTCCTTTTGCTTGCTTTGGGATTAGTTTGCTGTTCTTTCTCCAGTTCTTCCAAGTGGACAGTTAATTCCTGCATTTTTGCCTTTTCTTCTTTTCTGATAAAGGCATTTAGGGCAATAAATTTCCCTCTTAGCACTGCCTTTGCTGCGTCCCATAAGTTTTGATATGTTGTATCTTCATTTTCATTTGCCTCTAGGTATTTACTAATTTCTCTTGCAATTTCTTCTTTGACCCACTTGTTGTTTAAGAGTGTGTTGTTGAGCCTCCATGTATTTATGAATTTTCTGGCCCTCCGCCTATTATTGATTTCCAACTTCATTCCTTTGTGATCCGAGAAAGTGTTGTGTATGATTTCAATCTTTTTAAATTTGTTAAGACTTGCTTTGTGACCCAGCATATGGTCTATCTTTGAGAATGATCCATGAGCACTTGAAAAAAAGGTGTATCCTGCTGTTGTGGGATGTAATGTCCTATAAATGTCTGTTAAGTCAAGTTCATTTATAGTAATATTCAGGTTCTCTATTTCTTTATTGATCCTCTGTGTAGATGTTCTGTCCATTAATGAGAGTGGTGAATTGAAGTCTCCAACTATTATGGTATATGTGTCTATTTCCCTCTTCATTGTTTGCAGTGTATTCCTCACGTATTTTGGGGCATTCTGGTTCGGTGCATAAATATTTATGATTGTTATGTCTTCTTGCTTAATTGTTCCTTTTAATAGTATATAGTGTCCTTCTTTGTCTCTTTTAACTGTTTTACATTTGAAGTCTAATTTGTTGGATATTAGTATAGCCACTCCTGCTCTTTTCTGGTTGTTGTTTGCATGAAATATCTTTTCCCAACCTTTCACTTTCAACCTATATTTATCTTTGGGTCTAAGATGTGTTTCCTGTAGACAGCATATAGAAGGATCCTGTTTTTTAATCCATTCTGCCAGTCTATGTCTTTTAATTGGGGAATTCAGTCCATTGACATTTAGAGTTATTACTGTTTGGATAATATTTTCCTCTACCATTTTGCCTTTTGTATTATATATATCATATCTGACTTTCCTTCTTTCTACACTTTTCTCCATGTCTCTCTCTTCTGTCTTTTTGTATCTGACTCTAGTGCTTCCTTTAGTATTTCTTGCAGAGCTGGTCTCTTGGTCACAAATTCTCTTAGTGACTTTTTGTCTGAGAATGTTTTAATTTCTCCGTCATTTTTGAAGGACAATTTTGCTGGATATAGGAGTCTTGGCTGGCAGTTTTTCTCTTTTAGTAACTTAAATATATCATCCCACTGTCTTCTAGCTTCCATGGTTTCTGCTGAGAAATCTACACATAGTCTCATTGGGTTTCCCTTGTATGTGACGGATTGTTTTTCTCTCGCTGCCTTCAAGATCCTCTCTTTCTCTTTGACCTCTGACATTCTAACTAGTAAGTGTCTTGGGGAACGCCTATTTGTGTCTAATCTCTTTGGGGTGCGCTGCACTTCTTGGATCTGTAATTTTAGGTCTTTCATAAGAATTGGGAAATTTTCAGTGATAATTTCTTCCATTAGTTTTTCTCTTCCTTTTCCCTTCTCTTCTCCTTCTGGGATACCCACTACACGTATATTTGTACGGTTCACATTGTCCTTGAGTTCCCTGATACCTTGTTCAAATTTTTCCATTCTTTTCCGGATAGTTTCTGTTTCTTTTTGGAATTCAGATGTTTCATCCTCCAAATCACTAATTCTATCTTCTGTTTCTTTAAATCTGTCATTGTAAGTATCCATTGTTTTTTCCATCTTTTCTACTTTATCTTTCACTTCCATAAGTTCTGTGATTTGTTTTTTCAGTTTTTCTATTTCTTCTTTATGTTCAGCCCATGTCTTCTTCATGTCCTCCCTCAATTTATCGATTTCATTTTTGAAGAGGTTTTCCATTTCTATTCGTATATTCAGCATTAGTTGTTTCAGCTCCTGTATCTCATTTGAACTATTGGTTTGTTCGTTTGACTGGGCCATATGTTCAATTTTCTGAGCGTGATCCGTTATCTTCTGCTGGCGTCTGGGCATTTAGTCAGATTTCCCCGGGTGTTCGACCCCACAGCTTGAAAGATTTTTCTGCGCAATCTCTGGGTTCTGTTCTTCCTATCCTGCCCAGTAGGTGGCGCTCGTGGCACACGCCTGTCTGTGGGTTCCACCAGCGAAAGTTGCTGTGGGTCCCTCAACTCTAGAAAACTCTCGCCGTAGGGGAGGTTCGGCAACCGAAGCGTCTTGGAAGAATGCCAGCCGGCCCGGGGTTCCAAACGCGGGGAGGGCCACCGGCCGTCGCAGCACAGGAGAGCGTCCGGCCAAATTAGCCAGTCGGCCCGGGGCACCAAGCGTGGCGGGAGGGCGCCAGCTGTCGCAGCCCGGTAGAGTACACTGTTCCCAGCCGACGGGAGAGTCACGTGTTTGGAAGGGATCCCCCGGTCACTGTTCTCCGCAGTCTGGGGATTTCCGACCCAACTATCTCAGTTGTTCCGGGGGGCCTCGTGTGGTGGGGGCACCAGTCGCCGCGGCCTAAGGGGACCGCCTGTCCAATTCTACCAGCTGGCCCAGGAAGGTGGAAGGGAGGGACTCCGGTCGCTTGCCGTCCCACCCAGGAAAGCCCGTGCCCCTTGGTGATCTCACCGGAGCTGGTTCTCCCAGATAGTCAGCCGTTCCAGGATGGGGTACGTTGTCCCTTTGATCTCCGTCGTGGCTCCGGGAGTTGCTCTGTATTATCTCCACTCCCCCAGTAGCTGTTCTGGAGGAGGAAAGGTGAGGGCGGCAAGGCTGTCGAGGCTGGTAGCGGAGGAGCACGGTGAAGGCGGGGGAAGAGGGCACCGTGGTGGTTGGAGAGCAGCCGGAGCAGGAGGGGGAAGAGAGGGGAGAAGGAGGTCGGGCGGCTTGGCTGCTGCGGGGCTTGGGCGCCGCGCGGCGGGCCGGCGGAGAAAGAGAGGGGAGAAGGGGGTCGGGCGGCTCGGCTGCTGCGGGGCTTGGGCGCCGCGCGGCGGGCCGGCGGAGAAAGAGAGGGGAGAAGGGGGTCGGGCGGCTCGGCTGCTGCGGGGCTTGGGCGCCGCGCGGCGGGCCGGCGGAGAAAGAGAGGGGAGAGGGGGGTCGGGCGGCTCGGCTGCTGCGGGGCTTGGGCGCCGCGCGGCGGGCCGGCGGAGAAAGAGAGGGGAGAAGGGGGTCGGGCGGCTCGGCTGCTGCGGGGCTTGGGCGCCGCGCGGCGGGCCGGCGGAGAAAGAGAGGGGAGAAGGGGGTCGGGCGGCTCGGCTGCTGCGGGGCTTGGGCGCCGCGCGGCGGGCCGGCGGAGAAAGAGAGGGGAGAAGGGGGTCGGGCGGCTCGGCTGCTGCGGGGCTTGGGCGCCGCGCGGCGGGCCGGCGGAGAAAGAGAGGGGAGAAGGAGGTCGGGCGGCTCGGCTGCTGCGGGGCGTGGGCGCCGCGCGGCGGGCCGGCGGAGAAAGAGAGGGGAGAAGGAGGTCGGGCGGCTCGGCTGCTGCGGGGCGTCTTTGTTTTTATTTTTATAAGCATTGCAGGCTATCAAATATTATGTGAATTCTAACATTTTACTGGCATCTTTACCAAGTAGTCATTAATTTAACAAATATTTTTCATTTACTTTGTTATACATGAGAGAATCTTTGGTGAACTTGCAGAGATGTGGTCTCTGTATGTCAGGAGGCCATTGTCTAGTTGGGGAGAGCGGCCATGGCATAAAAAGTAAGCAAATAAAATCATGACAGATTGTGATAAGCTAATGACCTAAATAGTTGGTAATTGAGGTGGAGAATAGTGGGGGTAGGTGGAGTGGGGTGGGTTCAGAGAGCCTTTCTGAGGAGGAAACAGCGGAGGTATGAACAATCAGAGGAAGCCTGCCTGGTAGAGAAAAAAGAGGAGGGCAACTATGACTGTGGAACTAGCATGTGCTGATGTCAGGCAGGGTAATTGTTTGGTGCATCTGAGGTAATATCAGTGACATTGGAAAGGTCGCCACTTATAGATCAGGCAGGGCCATGCTGGACTTGGCTAATTATTTGTTTTTTTTTCTAAATGCAATAGAAGACCTTTCAGGGATTTTAGTTACATGTTTGCCAGAATTTGTTGAATATTTTTATTTTTAATTATAAAATTATTAAATGTAAATTTTCAATTAAAAAATTTAAAAATAAAAAAATAACAGCAAACAAACGCAAACATTCTTAACTTATGATCATTCCATTCTACATAATCAGTAATTCTCAATATCATCACATAGTTGTATATTCATCATCATGATCATTTTTTAGAATATTTGCATCAATTCAGAAAAAGAAATAAAAGACAATAGAAAAAAATTCATATATACCATACCCTTTACCCCTCCCTTTCATTGATCACTAGCATTTCAATTTATTTTAACATTTGTTCCCCCTATTATTTATTTTTATTCCATGTTTTACTCATCATTGATAAGGTAGATAAAAGGAGCATCAGACACAAGGTTTTCACAATCACACAGTCACATTGTGAAAACTATATCACTATACAATCATACAATCATCTTCAAGAAATATGGCTACTGGAACACAGCTCTACATTTTCAGGCAGTTCCCTCCAGCCTCTCCATTACATCTCGACTAACAAGGTGATAACTATTTAATGCATAAGAATAACCTCCAGGATAACCTCTCAACTCTGTTTGGAATCTCTCAGCCATTGACACTTTATTTTGTCTCATTTCACTCTTCCCCCTTTTGGTGGAGAAGTTTTTCTCAATCCCTTGATGCTGAATTTCAGCTCATTCTAGGATTTCTGTCCCATGCTGCCAGGAAGGTCCACACCCCTGGGAGTCATGTCCCACATAGACAGGGGTAGGGTGGTGAGTTTGCTTGTTGTGTTGACTGGAGAGAGAAGCCACATCTGAGCAACAAAAGAGGTTCTCTTAGGCCTAATTTTAAGTAAGCTTGACCTATCCTTTGTGGGGTTAAGTTTCATATGAACAAACCCCAAGATTGGGGGCTCAGCCTATTGGCTTTGGTTGTCTGCACTGCTTGTGAGAATATCAAGAATTCAACTTGGGGAAGTTCCCCCTTTCTCATCATTCCCCAAAGGGGACTTTGCAAATACTTTTTATTCACTGTTCAAATCATTCTGGGATTTATTGGGGCATCACTCTGGACACACCAACAAAATCTCATGCCCTACTCAAGGTTCCAAGTACTTATGGTGTTCAATTAAGCTGTCTACATAAGTTTGATTAGGAAATACACTAGTCAAAATATAAATTTTTTACCAAATAAACAATTTTTGCTTTAGTCTCAGACATAAGTTAAGATTTTAAATATTAATTACTATCAATTTTCAACACCCTGCAGTAATGACATTCCTATGTTCTTCCTCATGCAAAAACAATTTTTTAAATTTGTACATTTAGTCACCATCATTATATACTCTAGGCCTTCCTAGATTGTACCATCTCAGTCTTTACCATCTATCCTTCTTTCTGATTTCATTTGTGCCCCCAGCCCTCCTCCCCGTATCATTCTCTCATTCAGTTTCATTCAGTGTTTTAACATAATTATATTGCAGTTAGGTAATATTGTGCTATCCATTTCTGAGTTTGTTGAATATTTTAAGGAATCACTCCTGCCCCTGTGTGGAAGGCAGACTGCAGAGAGGGAACAGCAAAAACAAGGAGAGTGCTTGAGGCTATTTTTAAAATGATGAGGACATATTAGGGTTTGAAGCCTATATTCAAGAAGTGATACCATTTGTTGACAGATTGGAAGGAAGGAGGGTGAATCCAGAATGATTTTTAGCTGTAAATACCTACATGTATTGTAGTTGTACTTACAGATTCGGGAAATACAGAGAACAGGGTAGATTAGAGGGGACAGGCAGTAAAAACAATTTGTTTTTATTCACAATAAGTTAAAGTTTACTTTTTAAAACAATGTCTTAGCAACTGTTATAACAACAACTCTTTCATTATAGCTTCACTTTTTGATGCCAACAGTTAATTTGCTTTGCCAAAAGAATTTTGTACTTATGGGAAATATACTGTTAGGCAGTTTCTAGAGATTCTTTGAATTATTGGAATAAATCAGTACTATCATGTATCTGTCTTAAGTTTGTCCAAACCTAACCCCCAATCTCATTGAAAATCTAGATCACAAGACATGCCCATTACAAACACTTTATTAGTCATTATTTATTTTAAGATAAAGACAAACCAAACATTGTGCATGACCCATTTGCTATATTTTGCATAAATTACTCATAAAGCTATCTTGAGCTAGTTAAGCTAGTTTAAGTAAAGTTATCTTAGAATAAACAATTCAAATGCTGTGTAGTCATCAGAATTACTGATCTAATTTTGCTTGGTTACTTTGCTTACATTTAAATCTAATGTTAAATAGCTAAACAGTATTTCCTTAACAACTTTTCAAACCAAGACTTTATATTTTGAAATCACCCCTTTTTCACATGGCCTCTGACAAGGTTTTGCTGTATTTGACAGGGAAGTTAGGTGGGAAAAAGGAAGCGCACTGGATGCAAGGTTGAGGAACCTACATTCTAGCTTGATGTGTAGTTATCAACCTGTTTGACATTGAAAGTCACTGAAGCACTTTCATTCTCTAAGTCCCAGCTTCCTCACCTGATAAAAAGGGAACAATGTCTAAGGACACGGGATGCTCCAAAATCATATAGATACATGATACTATATTGCTGTGTACTCTTACACAGGGCCAAATGTATGTAATTAATTAGATATGGTGATCACTGGAAAATGAATAATTATGTGAAAATAGATATTGAATCAAGTGGTTTTTCCTAATATCAAAGAATAGTGACTGTTCGATATATTACTGATAAGTAATTTATACATATAGATTTATATATAGATAATATATTTATATATATAGATAATATGTTTATATATAGATAATATATGTAAATCTACATGTATAAGTTTATATTTGTATATAGATATATAATTTATATATATAGATTTATATTTAAAAATCTTTATTTATCTGTAAAGAATCACAAAAGTGTCTATATTATAAAAGGAAAAGAGTCCTGTGATAATTATAACTAATTTCTTTTTTACAGATTCGTATTAGGGAGGCATTAAAATAGGCTTCTAAGTAACATTCCAAGTTTTTATAGTATTCCTTCTTTGTTAGATAAGAAACTTGAAGAAAAATCAGTGTCTTATTCTGCACCCTTTGTTCCTGCCATTATTAGCAGATGACATTTTAATATTAAAGGCAAGGTAGCCCTCCCATGCTCAACCAGTTTTCCTCACTTAAATCTTTTGATATCCTTGGATGAATCAGCTAAGTAAGAAAATATGCTAATTTAACTTCAAGGGTGTAGGGCTTGTAAAAGGGCAATAAAGAAGGAAAATAATGGGCTGGTTTCCTCTTATAGTGACTTTAAAGATGAGATTAAAAATAAAGTAAAAGTTATTTAATTCTACATAACTTGAAAAAACTGGTTAACTTTGCAGTACTCTCCTGTATTGTTTCCAGGGGAAGAGTTTATTCACTTTATAAATAATTACTAGACATAATCTAAGCTATGACTTAACCAGCTCTTGGAATAAAATGTATAAACTTAGGTTCATCCTTACTTAATGAAACAGATTTATTTTGATGCTATCTTAAGATGTCAGGGCTTGTAGCATTCTCTAAGAAACAAGGGGGCAGTGATGGTCTGCATAAATGGCCTTGGCAGCACTGATCATCTCTTGTCATAGCTCCAAAGAAAGAATGTGCAATCACTCTGAGTGCTGCTCCCCAGACTAGTTTTGCTTCCTGGCAGGAAAGTACAAGCCTCTCGTCAGTTACAGTGATAGCTCCAATAGCAGATGCTGAGAAAAGGAGGGCGGGATACCTCTATGGTTTCTAACTAGCAGCTCTACACACGTTTAATAATGGCTACAAGCCCTCTCTGATTTGGTATGAGAAAACACTGAGAGGTCGGTTGAGAATTCAGATATGTTTCTGCCTTTGTCTTCAGGTTGAGTGCTGCCTACCATTTAAGGTACTTTGAGTCTGTAAAGAAAAAAAAGAGGTTCTATTCTTCTCTCTCTCGACTTAACTCTTCTGGTGTTCAATTGTGTGATATAGAGGCTAACCCATTTGTCTATGAAATAGATGTACCAGAGTTATCAGAATTTATTATACACCCACACCAGAACTTGGAGACATTAACATATAATAAAGATGAGTACTGTAATCTCGTAAATGGTTTAGCAGTAGCAATTGACATTGAGGAGTAAGTGCTTTCTGGTTTAGTCTAATATTAATCTCATTCTTGTTTATTATATTTTTGTGTTGAACGTGGGTTGAAAAGTAGGTTTTAGAAAATATGTGAAGTCATAGTATATTTAATGTTTTAAGAAATCAAAAAAGATACTTTTGCTATTTAAATAGAATTATTTGGATGGAGAATTCAGGCAAAGTCCTCAGACTAGCCTAAGTCTGGGTCTGGTTAAGGATCCTCCTGAGAAATTTAACTCTGATTTACCAAGTTTTTGCAGTTAAAAAAATGGAATGTGTACAGTATTATGTGTGTGAGGGTACATGCTTGTGTGTGTGTGTTGATTTGTATCAGTCATTTGTTATTTGGATCTGGGAGACAGGCTTGAAGCCAGAGTCTGCAGAACTGTTGGGAGAAGAGTAACTTTCCTATAGATGGCTTATTAATTAATTATTATTATTGATAGTTTAGGAAAGTTTATTTTTGTTTTATAATTTGTTATAATTTGTACTGTATTAATTTTTAGGATTTTTGTCAAACAGGAAAATCTCTGTCAAGATTCTTTCACCTATGCATTGTAAAATTTGGAAGAATTTTCTGCAGATAATCTGCTCTTATATTTCAAACTTCATTTCACCTCAAATAGCTTCTGTGTCTCTGTATCTCAAATCTTGTTTCTCACCCGCCTCTTGCATTTCCAGCTTCAGATCCCACAGCATCATTTTGCAATACAACCCCTGGCCCTACCCCTTTGTGTCACTCTGATCAGTGAGTCGGTATAGAGACCAGAGGGAGAACTGATGTAAACTATTTTTATACCAGAACAACCAGCAGTAATTAAACTATACTTGGAAATTACTGCCAACCACATACATATACTTTCCAGTAAAACCAAACAAAATTGTATCCCCAAATCAACTGCCTTTTAGCCAGATTCCCAAATTGATCATGGCCACTATAATGCCATCTAATATAAGGGAAACTGTGACAGAAGGAAGTGGCAACTGCCACAGGGCAAGGAGTCTGGAGGACTACAGGGACACACCTACCCAGAATCTGAGCATCCCTTGACCTTGTCAGGGTGATTCAGATACCTGTGATCCCGGCACTCCCTGTCCCGCATAGCCTCACACCTCCTTCAAGGTGCATCAGTCTCCCCTAGGTGCATCCTCTCATTCTGCACTCCTGTCTACAAGTCCTTAGATCTGAAGGAGTGAGGATGGGGGAGTACAGACAGAGCTCCACGTGTGGGCTGCAGCAGCGTACATGCTGCGGACACTCCATCACCTTGTAGGATTGAGCCGGGAATAGGAAGGGGGTATGGGCTGCAGGATGGGAATCCCCATTTGTCTTCTGGCTCTGGCTCCACAAATGTGAGGGTGAGTCTTAATGGAGGGAAAGCAGCAGATGTAAAGCACTTGTGATTAAAATAGCTTGCTTTTGCATTTTATACAAAAATACAAACATGTGAATGCATTGTTAGCATCTCCCAGGACCTGTGCAAGGGAAGGGTCCTGAAGATTATGCTTCATTGGGCTTTCAGTAAATCTCCTTCTGTTCTTTGTCATTAATGAAACCTTACATCAAAACTGTATACCTGTTGGCATCTCTATAATATCACCTTCCTATTGAAAAAAAAAAATCACTCAGGGCCCTTATATGTTAGTCTTAAAAATCTGTTGATACTAATTATTGTGATACTTCACTTATCCCAAGTTTTCTCATATGGCAGTATTAACTACTTGGAAGAAAATATTAAGAAATAAATTGTTTCAGGATAATCAAAATAAAATATGACTTTATTTGGATTCATACACTTTAGCTATTGTAATAAGTCCTTCAACCTTTTAACTGAGTGACTATGTACATCTTCCTTAGCAAGTTTTTAACACTAGTGTCCATTTTCTCATTTCATAGTATATTGGAAGTAGCATACTAGGAATGCATAGTGTTGGAATGCTAGAGGCAGCCACTAAAAAAAAGTGAACAAAAAGATGGTCAAATCTCACTAGGGTGGAAATTATCTATTCAACATATATTTTCTGAGTATCCACCATGTGCAGAAGTATACTGGATACTAGGATACAGTTGAGAACAAAACCGACAAAGATCCTTGCTACCATGATGCTTATATTCTGATGTGAGGAGAAAATAAAATAAGTTTTTTTTTAAAAATAGTAACCAGTCTAGTGGATATGAAATGGTGTCTCATTGTGGTCTTGGTTGTATTTTCCTAATAGTTAATGATATTAAACATCTTTACATGTGCATTTTTGCCATTTGTACATCATCTTTGGTGATATGTCTATTCAAGTCTTTGGCCCATTTTTAGGTTGAGTTGTCTTTTTATTGTCAAGTTGAGGGTTTCTTTACATATTCTGTTTATTAAACCCTTCTCAGATATGTGGTTTCCAAATATTTTCTCCAATTGAATGTGTTGTATTTTCTGCCTCATGATGAAGTTCTTTGATGCACAAAAGTTTTAAATTTTTATGA
The DNA here is from genome assembly GCF_023851605.1 of Tamandua tetradactyla. Classification (NCBI taxonomy): domain Eukaryota; kingdom Metazoa; phylum Chordata; class Mammalia; order Pilosa; family Myrmecophagidae; genus Tamandua; species Tamandua tetradactyla. The sequence continues at coordinate 114,290,732 of NC_135327.1, forward strand.
AGATCTTTTTTTTTTCATTTGTTGCTTGTGCTTTAGGTGTAAAGTCTAAGAAATTATTGCCTAACACAAGGTCCTATAATTGCTTCCGTTTGTTTTCTTCTAGTTTGAATGTTCTCGCTATTATATTTACATCTTTGATCCATTTTGAGTTAATTTTTGTATATAGTGTGAGGTAGGGGTCCACCTTGATTCTTTTGCACGTGGACATTAGTTTTCTCAGAACCATTTGTTGAAGAGACAATTCTTTTGCAAAGGGGTCTTTGCTTCCTTGTCAGCCATAAATGTGATGGTTGATTTCTCAACTTTCAATTTGATTCCATTGGTGTATATGACTGTTCTTGTGCCAGTACCAAGTCGTTTTGATTATTGTGGCTTTGTAGCAAGTATTAAGGTCAAGAAATATGAGTTATCCAACTTTTCTCTTCTTTTGAAAGATGGCTTTGGCTATTCAGGTCCCCTTATCATTCCATATACATTAGTTGACTAGCTTTTCCATTTCTGCAAAGAAGACTATAGGGATTTTGATTTGGATTGTGTTGAATTTGTAAATTGTTTGCGTGGATTTGATATCTTTACAATATTTATTCTTCCAATGTGTAAACATGGAATGTTCTTCAATTTAGTTATGCTGTGGAAGTTAGATTCATGTGTCAACTTGGCTAGGTGAAGGTGTCTAGTTCTATTGCTGTGGACATGAGTCAATGGCATATGAACCTCATCTGTTGCTGATTACATCTGCAGTCAGCTAGGATGTGTGCCTGATGCAATGAATGATGTTTGATTTAATTGGCTGGTGTTAAAATGAGATGGCTCAATGCAGCACAGCCCAAGCAGCTCAGCATATCTCATCTCAGCACTTGCAGCTTAACCCAGGCCTTTGGAAATGCAGAAAGGAGTCACCCTGGGGAAAGTTGTTGGAACCCAGAGGCCTGGAGAAAAGGCCAGCAGAGATCACCTGGTGCCTTCCCACATAAGAAAGAACCTCAGTTGAAAGCTAGCTGCCTTTCTTCTGAAGAACTATACGTTAATTAAATAAATCCCCTTTTATTGAAAGCCAATCCATCTCTGGTGTGTTGCATTTGGGCAGCTAGCAAACTAGAACAGATTTGGTACCGGCGGGTGGGGTGCTGCTGCTGTTTGCAAATACCGAACATGTTGGAACAGCTTTTTAAATAGATAAGGGAAATATTTGGGAGGAACTGTGAAGAGAATGATGGCGAAGTCCCAGAGTGCTTGAAGAGACTGTTGGTGTAAATGGAATCACTGCCAATCTGGACAAAGGGGAACACAAAAGGGACAAATTGGAGTTTGCAGAGTGAGAACCGTGGAAGCTCGGGTCTGAAGCCAAGAAACCTCGGCCAGGAGAGTGGACCCACCCATATACATGGAGAGGATGAGTCTCCCACCTTGTTGCAGTGGAAGAGCTGTGCCGCTTCAGGCTTTGGAGAAGGTACAGTATGCTCTTTAGGGACTGGGGAGAACCTGGCTGCCACCACATGGAGGGGTTGAACATGTGCCCCGGAGATGGCAGAGAGCCCAGGTGTGGCCCCGATGCTTGGAGAGGGTGGAGCCAAGAAAAAGGTGGTCTTCTCAATGTCCCCCAAGGTTGATTCAGAAAGAGGTGGGCTACTGCATAGGCCCTTGGAAAGGGTGGGACTGCCACTTTCTAAAGCCGAAGGATAAATGACTTTCAGACTTTGAAATCCAATGGCATTTGCCCTACAGGTTTTACATCTGTGTTCCTTCCAATTTCTCCCATAGAAATGAAAAGCTGTATTATGTGACTGTCTTCCTTTGCATATTGGCACCAGATAACTTGTTTTGAGATTCATAGGTCCACAGCCAGAAGAGAATTTTTTGCACTTTAATATTGCTTAAGGTGATACGTGTAGTTGCCAAGTTGACAAGGGGTGGACATGTGTTAGTTAGATTCAGGTGTCAACTTGGTTGGGTGAAGGTGCCTAATTCTATTGCTGTGGACATGAGCCAATGGCATGTGAACCTCATCTATTGCTGATTACATCTGCAGTCGGCTAGGAGGCGTGCCTGCTGCAATGAATGTTGTTTGATTTAATTGGCTGGTGCATAAATGAGAGGGCTCAATGCAGCACAGTGCAAGCAACTCAGCATACCACATCTTGGCACTTGCAGCTCATCCCAGGCCTTTGGAGATACAGAAAGGAATCACCCTGGGGAAATTTGTTGGAACCCAGAGACCTGGAGAGAAGGCCAACAGAGATCACCTTGTGCATTCCCACATCAGAAAGAACCTCAGTTGAAAGTTAGCTGCCTTTCCTCTGAAGAACTATACGTTAACTAAATAAATCCGCTTTTATTAAAAACCAGTTCATCTCTGGTGTGTTACAGTCTGGCAGCTAGCAAACTAGAACACATGCCTTTTTAAATTTCTTTTGTAGTCATGTAGTTTTCTATGTACAAGCCCTTTACATCTTGATTAGATTTATTCCTAGATATTTGATTCTTTTTAGTTGCCATTTTAAATGGAATTTATTTCTTGATTTCCTCTTCTGATTATTCATTACTAGTGTATAGAAACAATATGATTTCTGGGTGCTGTTCTTTTACACTGTCATTTTGTTGAATTCATTTATTAGCTCTGGTAGCTTTGCTGTGGATTTTTAAAGATACTCTGTTTATGGGATCATGTCGTTTGAAAATAGGGAAAGTTTTGCTTCTTCCTTTTTTGTATGCTTCTTATTTCTTTTTCTTGCGTAATTGCTCTTGCTAGAACTTCCAGCACAATGTTGAATAACAGTGGTGACTGTGGGTGTATTAGTTTGTAAGGTGCTGGAATGCAATATACCAGAAATTAGTGGTTTTTATAAAAGGAATTTAACAAGTTACAAGCTTACAGTTCTAAGGCTTAGAAAATGTCCAAATTAAGGTACCAACAAGAGGTTACCTTCACTCAAGAAAGGTTGATGCCATTGGGAATACCTCTGTCAGCTGAGAAGGCATGTGGCTGGCATCTGCTGGTCCTTATTCCCAGTTTTGTTGTTTCCAGATTCTGATGTGAGTGGTTTTCTCTCTAAGTGTCTGTGGGCCTTCACTCAGCTCCTCTGCGACACAACTCTGGGCTCTGGCTTGCTTCACATCTCATGGGAAGGTACATGACAATGTCTCCTGGGCTCTGCCTGTGTCTAGGCATCTCTCTTTCTGTTGATACTCTGTGTCTCTGTCAGCTCTGAAGCAGCTGTTCTCAAAGCATCTGCATCTTTCTCAGCTCTCTTCTGAGCTATCTCTGAAATGTTTCTTTTTAAAGGACTCCAGTAAACTAATCAAGACACACTTCAAATGGGTGGAGTCACATCTCCAACTAATCAAAAGACCTCACCACAATTGAGAATGCTGCAGCCTGTGGAGATAATCTTATCAAATGTTTCCAATATTGAATCAAGATTACAGGAAAAGTCTGCCCCCACAAGATTGGATCAGGATTAAAATATGGCTTTTCTAGGGTACATAATAGCTTCATATCAGCACAATGGTTATCCTTGTTTTATTCCTGATCTTAAACAGAAAACTTTCAGCCTTTCACCAGCTAGTATGATGTTAACTCTGGAATTTTCATGTATTACTTTTATCATGTTGAGAAAGTTTCCTTCTGTTCTTACTTTTCTCGAAGTGTTTTTTCAAGAAGCAGTGCTGTATTTTGTCAAATGTCTTTTCTGTGTCAAATAAGACGATCATGTTTTTTTTCCTTCATTCTGTTAATGTGGTGTATTGTATTACTTGATTTACTTATGTTTATCCACTTTGCATACCTGGGATAAATCTCAGTTGATTATGATGTATAATTGTTTTAATGTGCTGTTGGATTTGGTTTGTTAGTATTTTGTTGAAGAGTTTTATATTCATTAGAGATAGTGTGTTAATTTGCAAGCTGCCAGAATGCAATATACTAGAACTGGAAAGGCTTTTAAAAAGGAGAATTTAATAAGTTACAAGTTTACAGTTCTAAGCCTTTTAGAATATCCAAACTAGGGCATCTAGGGAAAGAAACTTTAATTCAAGGAAGGTTGATGGGTCAGGAACACCTCTGTCATCTGGGTAGTCACATGGCTGGCATCTGCTGGTCCCTTGCCTTTGGGCTTCATGCTTTCAACCTCTGTTCCTGTGGGGATTCCTCACTTTGTTTCTCTGAGACTGGCTTTCACTTCTTGGCTTCCCTTGGATCTCTGCAAGTGCTAGCTTGCTTAACATCTCATGGCGATATCTGCTGTGCTTCAAGCATTTCCAAATATCCATTCTCTGTTCTCCAAATGTTGGCATCAGTGCCAGCTGTGCTCTGACTATTCTGTTGGCTCTGTCATTTCCGACTCTCCCCAAGATGTTTCCTCTTTTAAAGGATTCCAATCAAGACCCACTTGGAATGGATGGAGTTACATCTCTGTCTAATCAAAAGATCACACCCACAGTTGGGGGTGGGACATCTCCATCATCTAATCAGAACTTTCCAACCTACAGTATTGGATTAGAATGATATGTTGGTTAGGTCACAAAACAAAATCAGTAAATTAAAAAACATGGAAGTCATGCAATGTATTTTCTTCAACCACAATGGAGTGAAGGTAGAAATCAATAACAGAGGGAGAAATGGAAAATTCACAAATATGTGGACATTAAACAACATACTCGCAAACATCCAATGGGTTAAGGGAAATTAGGAAATATCCTGAGGCAAATGAAAATGAAAACCAACCTATCAAAACTTACAGGATGCACCAAAGGCAATAAGGAAAGGGAAAATTAAAGTTCTAAATACTTATATTACAAAATAAGAAAGATTTCACATCAAGACCTAATCTCTAAACTGGAATAACTAGAAATAGAAGAGCAAAATATACCCAAAATGAGCAGAAAGAATACCAAAGATTAGTGTTTCAATAAATGAAATAGAGAATTAAAAAAAAGAAAAAGTAGAGAAAATCAACAAACCCAAAATTGATTCCTTGACAAGATCAATGAAATGAACTAGTCTTCAGGTAGACTGATGAAGAAGAAAAAGGAGAGTACAAATAATTAAAATCAGACGTGATTACTAGTCCATGGGAGTCCCAGAAGGAGAAGAAATAGAGAAAGGGGAAAAAGAAATATTCACAGAACACTTCTCAAACTTAGCAAAAAGTATGACTATGCACATCCAAGAAGGCTATAGGACACCAAACAGAATGAACTTGAAGAGAAAAATGCATCAACAAATAGTGATCACCTGTTGAACACAAAGAACAAGAAAAGAGTTCTGAACTCTTTGCCCAACAAAAAGAGAATATACATTCTTCTTGGGCTCACATGGATCGTTCTCCAGGATAGAACATATGTTGGTTTTCATTTTCATTTGCCTCAGGATATTTCCTAATTTCCCTTGTGAATTTCTCCTTAGCCCATTGGATGTTTAAGAGTATGTTGCTTAATGTCCACATATTTGTGAATTTTCCATTTCTCCCTCTGTTATTGATTTCTAGCTTCACTCCACTGTGGTTGAAGAAAATACATTGCATGACTTCAATATTTTTAAATTTACTGATACTTGTTTTGTGACCTAAGATATGGTCTATTCATGGAGCATATATTAGTACATTTGATCGTGTTCTGGAAATGTCTTAGATTATTTTCACTGTTTAAAATTATTTTTTCTTTCTGCTTCTCAGCCTGACTCAGGCAATCTTTGAGATTGTTAATTCTTTCTTCTGCCATCTCCAACCTGCTATTAAATCCCTCCTGGATTCCTGGGAATTTTTCATTTCAGTTTGTTTAGTCTTCAACTTCAATACTTTGTTTGGTTCTTATTTAATTGTTTTTTCTCCTTATTGAGAATCTCATATTGTTCTCTTCTTGTTTTCCTGATATCCTCAAATTCTTTCTCTGTATTTCTCTTCATCTCTTTGAGCAAACTGAAGATCATTTTTATTTTTAAGTCTTTGTCCATAGTCTGATCTTCTTTGTTGAAGTGTTCTGAATTTTTATCCCCTTTCTTTGGATGGGCCAACATTTCTTGTTTCTTTGTCTTGCAGTCTTTCATTGCACATTGTACATTTTAATATTTTAAAATGTTAACTCTGGGATTTGTCCCCTGAGGTGTTTGTTTCTTCAGTTCACATCCAAATAGTGATATGACAGAGATATTTTTGAGTTTCAGGAACTAAGAAAATCAAGCAAACCTAAGCAAAAAACAGTTTTCACTGTCTTTCCAAATTGACTTAGCATTTGCTGGTGCTTTCCTTCACAGTTCAGCCCTTCTATCAAGGTCAGCACAAGGTGAATACAAAGTGTAGGGTCCTCCCTGCCTTTCCTGTGCCTGTGCCTTGTCCTGGACTAGTGCTTGCTAGGAGCTTTAAGACTTCCTCTCTTCCAGGAATATGAATATGCCTTCTACTTTCCTGGAAAACAGACCTTCTTCTCTCAGGTGTTCATCTGCAGGGCTTTAAGCCAGGAAGCCTCTGTCCCAGGTCACCCAATTCTTATTGGGTTTCTTATTCTGATTTTGCTGTCTCAATCTGTAGTGAAGATTCTAGGAGGGATGGCATGCTGGAAAGGAGTTTCCCAAGTTAGACTTTTCATCTGAGATAAAGCTGGAGACCCACAAAATGAGTGCTGGTGGGGTCCAAATTTCCTTGCGGAAGGAATGAGAGAGGGGCCAGGAAACGTACCAGGAACTTATAGATTCCCCAAATCTGTGCTTTTCTTGATTTGGCAATTTTCCAGCAAATGTAGCCCTTCAACTGTCCTCCACAGCTGTGAGTAAACATACTGTCTTTAATTCTCCTTCAACGCCTCTGTCCAGGGCAGGCTGGAACAATGACTTTCGTCAGAGCTGGGCTCCAAGTAATCTGAAGCAACTAATTAAAAGTGGTGATCTATGTTAAGACATTATAATCCCTGATCTTGGGGAGCTGTGCCTTTTGCACTACTATGGCACCAGCAAGCTGCTCCAGTACCGTATTCTGTCTGCCATGAGGTTGGGGGATGGGAGATGGTAGCCACCACAAGGAGAGTACAATTCACTAGTGTTTACTATAATTTACCAGCTTCTTTCTCCTGTCCTTCTGTGGATGCTGCACTGGACCACAGACTTGCAAAACTGTTGATTAGACAGTTCCTACCTATTTATTAGTTGCTGTAGTAGAGGAACTGATTCATGGAGCTTCCTATTCTTCCATCTTCCCAGAATCCTCCAAATCACTTACTTTTAATGGGAGAAATATTAGTACATTTGCATGTAATGGGAAAAAATCCAGTAAAAGAAAAAACAACAATGCTTAGTCAGAGAGAATGGGGGATTGTCAGGATAATGTTTTTGAGCAAGTGTGTGGCAATGAGATCTAATGGAGAAGTGGAAGCTTTGTCTTCAAGAAGAACATTGGCAGTTCATCAGTTGGAGCAGGTAAAAAGGCAGGAAAGATACATCAGATGTAGTTAGTTGAACTAATGTGATAACAGGAACTTTTGGGAGATTGAATTTTTTCCTGATTAGTAAATGCAAGTCAAAGCCATTAGTTTAAGAGTAAGAATGGAAAAGGAGATATTGGAAGTTTGAGAAAAGAATAGATGAAATGAAGTAATCATTTATCAAAGTGGGAGAGTGAATGGATGGTGAAGCATACATATAGGAATTGCTGGATTGGGCAGCATTAAAGACTTAAGGTTAGTGAGTATGAATTTAATGAATGATCATTCTGGGGTTATGAGTAGTGTGAGTACATTTCCTGAAATTATCTGTAGCTGCCAGAATGCCACAAACAAGTAAGAAGTAGATAAAGAGTTGAATTCAATGACTGAAGCAAAAACAAGAAAGTAATTGACACCAAAAGCACAAAAGAGTTGATGGTATGTTCAAGGGAATGATAATTTCTGACACAATTCAAGATAAGCAAGGAGAGCATGAGGGTGGGAGGAACAAAAATGTAATGGGATCAATGACACATTAATTCATTGTCAAAAAATTGTTGGAGGTACAATACAAGAAGTGGAGATTTAGAATAATAGGAGGTTGTTGTTGGAGAGTTGATTGTTTAAGATTGAGAGTAGGATGAGGTTCCAGTTTTTCACAGTGACAAGTTCAAGGCCTTTTCTAAGGAAGAATGAAGAGATTTTTACTTATGTATTAAGAAACATTCTTAGGTCAAGGAACTAAGAGTGCTGACTATGAAAAGCATAACATATATGATTACTGAACTCTGCAGGAATTATGACAGCTGTCTTGTTAAAGAGAGTGAAAGTAAGCCAGGAGCTAAAATCTTCAAAGAATGAGATGGGGTGACCTGGCAGTTGGAAGATGACTTTGAAAGTGGGCTTTGGAGTCTGATGACAGGAGATTTAAACCTGGGGGAAGAAAAACAATTTAAAAGTATTACTCTGTGTAGCATAGCATATTAAGTATTGTTCATAATGATTATCATGAATAATTTAGAAGCTGCCATAAGTTTTAATTAATTTTGTTTAAAAAGACAAAGAAATGTGAAATCTATTTCAGAAAGATTTTTTTTCAATGACTATATATGTGTATAAGTATTTTTACTATTTGATACTTAAAAATGTAATCAATGTGAACTAAAATACAATTATACTGGTATATTGAAAAAAGTCATTAATCTACATTTACTTTTAAACTTGTTTTATAATAGAAAACCCAGCTGATCAATAGAGAAAAATCATTTAATAAAATTCAACACTTATTTATGATAAAATTCTTAACAAAATAGAATTGAAGGGAATTTTATTTAACTTTCTAAAAGTTATTTACCAAAATCTTAAGGAAGAGGTGAACTTCATGATAAAATATTAGAAAAAGTTTCATCACACTCAAGATACAATTTTAAATGTTTGATTTATTCGTTATTGTATTTGAAGTTCCAACACAATAAGAAAAAAAAAAAGAAATAAAATGTCCAAGGGTTGGAAAGAGGAAAAACAAAATCTCTCTTTATTTGATGACAATATGATCATCTACCTATAAAATTTGGGAAAATCTACTAACAAACTATTAAAACTAACAAGGGAGAATAATAAATTCCTAACAATCAATTTAATATACAGAAAGTATTTGTATTCTATACAGTATCTTAAAACAAGCAGGAAATAAAATATAGAAAATATATGTTTTTTGGACCAACAAACATATAAACCAGAAAACAATAAACTTGACTTTATTAAAGAAACAACAACTTTAGCAATGACACTTCTGAATTACAGACACCAAAAGAAAGGGAAAAGACAAGTCATGGGCTTGAAGATGTTTTTGAAATACACATAATTTATGAAGGAATTGAAAATACAAAGAAGTTTTATAGGTCATTATAAAGAAACAATTCAATGTAAAAAATGGCGATTTTCATAGATCAAACTCAAATAGTTAATAAACATGAAAATATTCAACCTCAATGATACTCATGATAATATAAAAAATTAAGCCCTCTTGTAGGCAGAAAATTCTCCCCTGCTCCAAGATGTCCCCAGAAACTGAGTACGTTAGGTTGCATGGTATGGGGAATCAAGTTTGCAGATAAAATTAAGTCTGCTAACCAGCTGACTTTGAGATGGTAGATTATCTTGGATTTTCTTGTTTTTTATAGTTTGAAGAGGGAAACAGAAAAGTCAGTGTCAGAAATTTGAAGATGCTACACTGCTGACTTTGAAGATAGAGGAAGGGGTCATGAGGCAAGGAATGCAGACAGCCTGTAGAAGCTAGAAAAGGCAAGGAGACAGATCCGACCCCAGAAGGATTGTAGCACTGCTAACACTTTGATTTTATCCCAGTGAAGTCCATTTTGGACTTCTGATCTCCAGAGTTCGAGAAAAAGAAACTTGTATTGCTTTAAACCTCTAAATTTGTGGTACCTTGTTACAGCAGTGATGGAAAATTAATATAAGCCCCAATGAAATACCATGCCTGCCCATCAGAATGGAAAATATTTAGAATCTGACAATACCAAAATGTTAAGGATGTGTAAAAATAGGAAGTCTCTTATAATTCTAGTGGTAAGCATTTGGCAATATTTAGGAAAGAATAAGCAATTTGATTTCTAGGTATCTGTCATAGAGAAAGTGTGGCACATATAAACAAAAAGATATACATAAGAATTGCTTAAGAGAATAGCTATAGTATGAAAATTTAGAATCAATAAAACTTACCGTCCATTGGAGAATGGTATTTATCTAATGAAATAGTATACAACAGGTGAATAAGCTAACGTCATTTATATTAACATGGTTAAGTTGCAAAATGAAATTTTGAGCCAGAAAGCAAGTTTCAGGACTTTATATACATACATAATATATACACACATATATACATATATGTATATTTTTATACACATATACATACATATATGTATATGCATACTTTTAAAACATGTAAAACAATTATTTTTATTGTTTTTGAATATATAATCCTGTGGTACAACTATAAAAATATCTGTGGGACTCTCAGTACTAAAATCAGGATTTTGAGGCCATCTAGAGAGTTTAGGAATGGGACAGAGAGGTTTGAACTCTAACTATAATGAGTATATGGGTGTTTCCTATTTTCTATCTTTTTTAATATGCCTGAATGTTCATAATTATAAAACAATAAAGTACATGTCTAATTACTTCAATTATTTATTTCTGGTAAATACCTCTACCCCAACAATATCAGTACATGATAGGTATATAAAATTACATGACAAAGAATTACATATATATATATTTATTTATTTATATAATTATATATGTATATAGTTTTATATGTTTGATTTTAGTTTAGAGAAAGTCAACTGGCTACACATAAAATGATAGCCTTAGATATGATCAACAAAAATAATAATTACCTAGGTGGAATTATAGTCTTCACTAACACTTTTCATCACAATTTGAGAGTTAAAAAAAGAAACATTTTCTTTAAATCAAATTTTAAGTGAGGCAGACTATAAATAAATGTACTCATATTGACATGAGATATTTTATTATTTGTGTGCTATAATTTTTAACCTACCTTGTGGTTATATGAATTGTCAAGTCTTAATTTAAAAACAAAATAAATCAAATGGTATCCACCACTGATCCACTCATCAGGTTGAAAAGTTATCTAATTTTTGAATTTCTGTTTTGCTTTGAACATCTCTCCTTTCAAGAGTAGAACCAGAGCACTTGGGATGGGCCCCTTAGTTTTCTCCCGTATTATCCACTGCCAGGTGCTTAATGTCCAAGCCCACATGGTCTGGCTTTACTGTTTGCAAATCAAGCTTGGGCATGAGAAGTTTGTCCAGTTTAGGAACTGAGGACCTAGAGTCTTACTTCCTAGGGCTATCAAACACCATTTTCTTCTGAGGTCCTACAAATTCCCAGTGGCACTTCAAAGGTGGAAGGCAGTAGTCATTTGAAGGACCCACCAAAATACTCTCCTTTAGTCCTAAAGGATCATATCTTTCCCTGGGGCTATTACATTCATCTCTACCTACTCCTCTATTCTCCTTCTTCCCCTTCATTTTAGTGAATGTCAGCATAATCTGCCCTAGTGAATCTTTGAAAGCAGATGTTAGACTTTCATTTTTGAAGGTATGGGATGCTGACTTTAGTCAGGTTGATGATCTTTTAAATCTACTCTTCTTTTTATGCAGAAAAATAATACGCAACTTATTTGGCAGAATTCCTGGTCTAGTTCTCAAAGAAAACTGGTAAAATTGACTTTTCAGAAGTTTAATTTCTCTGAATATTGCCTGCATTCTGACAGATTTGCCTAAGCAAATTTAACATTATGTGTGATTCTAAACTTGCCAAAACAAACAGCAGAGCTTCACAGGTTTCATAGAGGGCACACTCTAAAGGGATTGAGGGATGAAAGGGCAGCATCTTGCTTTGGAACTATCTCAAAGGCAATGAGGACCCAGCCTGTTAATCCTACAGGGGGTCAATTTCACTGTCCAAAGACTCTTCTGGAGAATGCATGCTCTGGTGAATTACAACGATAATCTAAGTAACATTGGCATAATCAAACAACAGCGCACATTGTTAATCCCTCTCTGGTACCATTGGGGTCTTCAGCATGCCTGTGTCTTATGATTGGAAAGGAACTGAATGGGCCACTGTACCTGCCTAAAATTTTAGCCAAGATTCCTTAAAAGTAAAAGTAGATGTATAGACAGGAGATTTTAAAAATTTAAACCACTAATAAAATGAGATAACTAAAGTTGGTCACAAAATTGTTTCATTCTGGCTCAAATCTAACCTGCAGAATTCCATGAATACCAAACTCATTCAGGGTTCCACCTCTGGCTCCAAGTGGAATTCATGGACATTGTCTTGCACACTGCTGTTTGCCTCCATTTTCCCCTGCATGATTCTTGGATTCCTGGTCCTAAGAGAATGGTGCTCTTTCCTAATGGCTCCTTGACACTTTCTCTTTATTAGGGGCACAGCCTCCTGGTATAGTGTGGGAGTAAACAGTGGAGACAAAGAGTGATCTTTGCTCCCCAGGTGCTGCAAAATCTTAGTCTTGAGAGCTGGTTGTCAACTACTGTAAGACTTATTTTTTTTCCCAGATGTGCTGGTTTGAAACTGTTATGTATCCTAGAAAAGTGATGTTATTTTAATCCAATCTTGTGGGGGCACCCCTATTGCTGGGTGGGACCTTTTGATTAGGTTGTTTCCATGGAGATGTGACCATACCCATTCAAGGTGGGACTTAATTAGCTTACTGGAGTCCTTTAGGAAGGAAACATTTTGGAGAAAACCAAGACAGATGTTCAGCGATGCTAAGCTAAGAGATGAAATCCAGAGTTTGCCCTGGAGAAGCTAAATGAGGGCCCACAGATGTTTGGAGAGAGAAAGCCACTGGAATAAGAAGCTGAAAGCAAACTGGGAGCAAGGACCAAAGACACCCACATGCCTTCCCAGTTAACAGAGGTGTTCCCGATGGCAGTGGCCTTTTACAAAGTCAAGGTATCTTTCTCTGGGTGCCTTAATTTGGATATCTTCATGGCCTTAAGAACTGTAAATTTGTAACCTAAAAAGTCCCCTTTGTAAAATCCAGTCCATTTATGGTATATTGCATTCCAGCAGCATTAGCAACTGAAACACCAGAATTCCTATGTTCTTTAGGCAAAAGAATCATGGCCCTGCCAAATCCTCTTGGCATCCTTTAGCATCTCCATTTGGCTCAGACATTTTGAATTTGGCTGAACCCATGCAATTTAGATGAACCACATATTGGAATCCATTACAAATCCCCCTCTCTCTCTTTCTCTTAATTTAAGGCAAACCTCTGGGATTTAGTTCATTCATCTTGTGAATGATCTTATGAGCATAGATTAAAAGGAAGCTGCCAGGGCTTCTATTGGCCTGGTATGCAGCAGTACAACCAAACTGTTTGTTTAGAGCTGGCATACACTATAATTTGTCATGAATCTCATTTGCATGGTGTCTATGTTATACTGTTTCAAAATATTTTGAATATTAATCCCTGGATAGAATGCAAATTAATGTAAAATTCTTGGATTTTGAGATGTATGTTGGAAAGGTGGCATAAAGGTTTTTTTCCCTCTGAGTTACGTTAACATATCAGTTATCAGTTTATTTCTCAAATATGGCAGACTTTTCTCACTGCCTCCTTATATCCGTTGTTCCTTTCTTCCTAAATAATATATTGCAACTAGCCAAAGATTATGTTTCCTCAGTTTTCTAGCAAGGTGGATGTTTTAGTTTGCGAAAGCTGCCAGAATGCAATATACTAGAAATTGAATGGCTTTTGTAAAGGGAATTTATTACATTACAAGTTTACAGTTCTAAGGCCAGAAAAATGTCTAAACTAAGGATCTAGGAAAAGATAACTTGGCTCAAGAAAGGTCTATGTTTATCACATGGGACGGCATGTGGTTGACATCTGCTGGTTCTTATTCCAGATTCCATTGCTTCCAGCTTCTGATGCCAGTGGTTTGCTCTCTAAGTGTTTGTGGACCTTCACTTAGCTCCTCCAGGACACAACTCTAGGTTATCACTGGCTTAGCCATGGCAATGTCTGCTGGGCTCTGCCAGTGTCTAGGCATCTCCTCTCTTTGTCAGCACTCCAGGCATCTCCAAACATCCATCTCTCTGTCAGTTCTGAATCAACTGTTATCTGAGTGTCTGCATTTGAGGTTTCTCCAAATGTTTCCCTTTTTACAGGACTCTAGTAAACTAATCAAGATCCAACTTGAATGGGTGGAGTCACATCTCCATCTAATCAGAAAATCACACTTGCAATTGGGCATGTCACATTTAATAGATAATAATAATTAGATAATAATCTAATCAAAAGTTTCCATCCCACAATATTAGATCAGGATTAAAAGAAATGGCTGCCTCCATCATATTGGATTAGGATTAGAACATGGCTTTTCTGGAGTACATAATAATTTCAAATTGGCATAGTTGGGAAATATGATTTGATTTTGGAAAATGAGATATAAGAAGTAATTTTAGGAGAAAATTCAAGTGGTCTTTCAGGAGATAGGATGAGCTTTTCTTTGCCCCTTTCTTCTTTCATTCTGCTGCCTGGCATGATGGCTGGAGGTCAGCAACAATTCTGAACCATGAAGAAGAGAGACTACACCTACAGAGAGCAAATTAGTGAGTGGAAGTAGTTCATGTCCTTGAACATTTCATGCAGAATCCACACGAAAGAGCTGTCTTCTTATAGATTTTCTTTACTTGAAAAAGAAATGAATTTCTGTATTGTCCATGTCACTACTACATTGAAAGTTTCCCTTCTTTTCAGCTGAATTTAATTCTACCTGATACATGAAATTCCCCTTCCTAGTTCCATGATTCTATGTATAGTTGACTCTTTACACTCCTGTGAATCTAAATATGATAATAGATCAACCAACTAAAGAGTCTTCTGATAATTTCTAGACATTAAATCATCATTGTAAACCATTAGCAGAATTTAATAATAACTAGTACTTTCAATGGCTTTGGATCCTACAGACCAGAATCCAATATGACTTTGCCATTCATTAGGTGCGCAGCCTCACATGAGGGAAAGAGACCTCTGAATCATCCTTTCCAACTGTTCCCTATAAAACCAGCTCATGGCATTGCTGTGTTTATTAAATGAGATGATACAGTAAAGTGCATGCTACTCAGAAGGTGCTCTGAAATATTAAGTACTCTCCTGAAATTCATTTTCTAACAACTTATAAACTTACTACAGGCCACCAATTAAATGAATCTTCAATAAAATAAGATGAAAGTTCTAATGGGACTTGTAAGCCACACATCTCAGTCTCTTCTCATTACCTTTTCACTCTTCAAATACAGAGAAATGCTACCTTAACGTTCAGAAAGATTGTGGTTCACTTAAGCTCCCAATTTAGAATCAGGGTGTTATAAAACCAGAAAATCTGGCTCTTTATTTCCTACTTTGTAAAATGTGCTGAATTACTCAATGCATAAGATTTTGTTAGAAATTAAAATGAGCTTTGCAGTTGTTTTGAATACAGTAAGCATCTTTTGTCTTAATGGCATATATAATTGGAGTCAGCTATAATGAGCAAAATTATTTCTGTATAATATTTTCAATAACTTTAGCTAAAAATATACTACAATGGTGGCTCAGTGGCAGAAGTCTGCCCTGCCATGCTGGAGACCTGGGTTCAATTCCTGGTGCCTGCCCATGAGAAAAAAAAATGATAAAAAATATACTGCAATGGGAATTTTTTAAAAAACTAGGTGATTTTATTGTCCCTCAAAATATACTTCTATCTTTATGTGTTTACATTTTCATCTGTCTCAGAAGGAGACTCATGAAATTGAAAAGACTTGATAGGGATCTGTGACTCAACCCTCTGTGTTGATGTAGGAATTTGCCCAAACCACTTTGAAGACATGAGACTGGTAATTATGCCCAAACTGTCTTTAGTGAAGGGAAATATTTCCTCTATTTAATGACCTGCATTATGTATCATAATTTGTTCCATTTGTGGAACAAGTGGTTTTATTAATTATACCCTTTCCTGTCTTTCCTCAGGAATATCTAGCAAAAAGTTCTGGTACCATTACAAATGTTCTATGCCCTTTTCTTCATATTCTGTGGTTCAAAGAACATATTTCAGATTTTAGAGTGGAGAAAGTTTGAAGGAATAAACGGGTGGCAAAAGAGGTTAAAGGGAAGTAGAAAACTTTCTTCTTCACCTACGTAAACTCCCTCTGAGAAATAGCAGATCTCTTCACCCAAAAGATAGATAGTATTTGAGTTATAACTGCTTTAATCCATCTGTAGTCTAAGGGAAAAATAAACTTACGGAAAGGATAAAACAGTATTGGAGATTCCGTAAGAATCTATAACATCAAAAATGCACATCTCTGGGTATTCTTTCGTTCATTTCCAGGCTTTATTAATTGGGACTGCAAAGAAGAAAACTCTAGTTAACTGTACTACATGGTATAGTATGATATTATTAGAATAATTGAAAACATTCAGGAAAATAATAGAATATGGAGAAAATCAAGGAGAAATAAGTATTCTCAAAGCTTAGGACTTAAGAATTAAGAAAAGGTGCTACATTTTTCAGCTACAAATGGCAGCTCTTAGGTTGAACATGTTATGTGGAGAAGATCTAGTGAAACGCAACTGAAAGACTGCCACATGCCTTCTACAGATTCTCAAACTGACAAGCACAAGAAGCTAGATTTGAATGAAGCCCAGGTATTATTTCTATTTTTTTAAGTGAAATTAATTGAACTTTAAATAGCTTTATGATATTTCAGACAGTTGTTTTTTTAAGACTTTATTAACAAATAGTGCCGTCAGGGAGGATTTGAGGAGCAGGCTGTCATGGGGCGAGAGGGCGAGAGCCTGGACGGCAGACCCCAGGTGAGACGGTCATGTAAATACGCCTTTCAGTCAATCCCCTGCACTGCTGGGACAGAGCCTGGCCGTGGTGATCAGTCCGCAGGAGCAAAGGACCTGCGTTAGAACACAAGTGCTGCCACTGAGGGCAAGTTGTGTAGGTAATTTGTTTTCCGGACAGATTTATTTATTTTGTCTATACTTGTGCTATCAAGGTCCTGGAAGAAGTTCCTTCCCAAATGTACTGTGGCAGATACTCGTATCCTTGATGTTAGGAAATGCTGCTGCTTTTTTAATTGATTGGGGTTGTAAATGCAAATGTATCTCAATTACCCAATGCGTAAGACATTTATCCTCAGAAAAACATTTACTCTTCTTGATTCACATTAAAGTCAAATTCTAAATGTTGAAATGGTATTAAAAAGCTATGTAAGAATCAATGCAGGCGTATGTAAAGCTGTTTCTTTAAAACTCCCCTATTGCTTCATTTTTTCTTTTTCCCCACAGGGGATGAATTTGCTTTAATTTCCATTTCCTTCTTTTCTATTTATTTATTTGTTTGTTTGTTTATAGTTTGAGTTAGGGACTTAAATCCACCCGCACCCCACAGGTTTATGTGTTCAAAGAACTACGTAGTATAGGCAGTAGCATGCAAACGTTGAAGTCAATCAGACAGGAAGATGTTCTTTTGCTTCTAATAGCTGCTTAATACTTACTATTTGTTTTTCTGTCGAATTCTTTCCATTAGAATAAAAGGATATGGACTTTTATTTTTGAAAGACTATAAAATCTGAAGAAAATCCAATGAGTTTGAGTTTTGTGAATTTTCTAAAAGTTGAAGGAATACATCTTTCATCTCAAAGCATTTTCAATTTGTATTTAGTTATGAGTATTTTCTGAATCACTTAGGTAGCTTAGCATATAAAGGGTGCCTTAGACCCTACAAGGCAATCACCAAAAGTGTTCTACGAATCTAACTAAATCATTTTTGCTTTAAAATCACTGATAGGGTATACATATGTTTTTACATATACATAAACATATACATTAATGGTATACCTTTAATACATATTACATTTGGTACATATTATTACATATATAATATGAAATGGTATATTTGGTACATAAATTTACTGGATAATATAGGTTTTAAACATTACATAATTGTAAAACCTAAAATTTTTTGTTTCTCCTTATTTTTTATGTACAGTATTAGAAATTTTTTGACACAAATTTTGAAAATTGCTGAAAAATTAAAGTTATTAGGGCTTTCAGAACTGTTATCTGTGTGTGTGTGTGTGTGTGTATGTGTGTATGTATCTTTTTTTCCACTAGATCATCGCTTCTTGGTGTAAGGCAATGCATTTTATCCCTATTTCCTCACTTTGTTCACTTTTTATCACTAGATATTAGCACCTTGACAGGAACATTGGAAGTGCTCAATAAATATTTGTTGAATGAATGAAGAAAGAGAGAGAGACAGAGAGAGAGAGAGAGAGAGAGAGAGAGAGAGAGAGAGAGAGAGAAAGTAGACAAAAAATATAATCCTAAGAAAGAAAAATCAGTGGAAAAGGTTAGCAAGAAAGGGTCATTCCTTCATTTACTGGATAATTTTATAACATTTTTCCACAGAAATAAATAGCTTCATACCATCAGTGGTACATTGCAATACATTGTTTTATAGAAGCTAAACGCTAAAGTATTGTATATTTCAAAGGGCAAGTAAAGTACTTCAAAATATGAATCCTTGAAATTAATTATATCTTACAGATACACATTTTAGTTACATACTTCTACTTAAATAATCCTAATTAAATATAAATATCAGAGATCAATCGTGATGAGTTGATAAATGTCTTAGATCTATTTTGCATGTGGGTGGTCTAGGCAAGCAAGATTCATTCATTTCCCAAATCAGTCCATATCCACTTCATCCACAAGTGCCATTGGCTTTACCTACAAAACATATTTTGGATCTGGTTACTATTTGTAATGCAAGAACTTTATTTTTGCCACCATCAGTTCTGTTGTCTAACTGTTACCCCTGATCCCCCTTTTTTCTCCCGTTATTCCCTCAGTAGTCACAAAGCGATTTTTTAAAAACTTAGATCATACCCATTCTTTGCTTCCCATTGCAACTAGAATACAATTCTTCTTCCTACCTGCTCCGCACACAAACATCTGGTATAATTTCATCTCCTACACTTAATCCTTTGTCTATTAGGTGAGAAGCACACTGAATATCTGTACTCTAAGCATCTTCCCATCCCAGACTGCTTGCATTTGCTATTTTCTTTGCTTTAAGGCTCCTTCCCCAAATTGTCAAAAACCTCCATCTCAACATTTGTGTCTTTGCTCAATTGTCAGTGTCTCAAGGTCTCTTTTAATGACTGTCCTAGCTGAATTAGCCCCGCATCAAGCCATTTTTCTATCACATTGCCCTGCTTTGTTTTCTTCATGGCATTTCTTATCATTAGAAGTTAGATGATTAGTTTACAGTTTGTTTATTTTTTTGCTTGGCCATTTTCTATTAGAATGTAAGGATATAAAGGATCAGGATATTCTTGGACTTTATTTGCGTGTGTGTCTGTTGCATCTGGTACCTAAAACTGTGCCTAGAGATCTCCCATAGTGAAGAAGATTTACATTTGAGATATTGACCCCTTTGAGAAAGAAAAGGCTTATTTTCTAAAGTAAGTTTTTGAAAACTTGAGATAGAGTCATCAGTGGGAAAAGAGATGATTGTTAAAAGACCTGGGCTCCTATCCATACATGCTTCATCACTTTTCCCCACACAGATTGATTAATCTCTCCTGACTTTAGTTTTCCATACAACATGACCACATTGTTCAGAGAAATGTCTGGGGAACAGAGGCAAAAACTTAACATCAAAGAGTGAAGTAACCTGCCTGATTTCTAAGTTTAAGAAATAGGTCTGTTTTGGCAGCAGTCCTGGGGAAGCTATTTTCTAAGAGTCCCACTATTTTCTCTGTCGCTCTGCTGTTTGCATAGGTTATGCCCCAGAATCTCCAGGAGCACATATTAGCTCTGGTTCCATCATGGTATATAGATATATATTTGATAATAAAGAGTATGACTTTTATTAATTTTTTGTTTTTTAAAAAGTTACATTTTTCTAGTAATTCAGCTTTATTGTATTTTATAGAATAGTTCACAATAGATTAAAAGTCTAAAAGAAAAAAAAAAACTGGCCCTCAATCACAGTTTGAGAAACACTGCAGTAGACCATACTTACTGTGATGGAACTTTTGACAAAAGATGTGCCATTAATACTGAAAACATTGGCATTTCAGTTCAGTGACATCTGTGCTGTGCTTTTTTATAATTTCAATGTCTTTAACTCATCTGAAATTCCCGTTAACAATACAGTGGCCTGGTAAGGGGTCTGGAGTCTTTGTTAAGTTTTGCTCTATACTACCTGTGCAACCTTGGTCAAATAGCTTAACTCTTCAAATCGTAGTTTATTCTTCTGTAAAATGGGAATAATAAGGGTACCTAACTTATAGAGGTGTTTTTCCTGATTAAATGAAACATGTATGTGAAGCACTTAGTATAGTGTCTGTATCATACACAGTATATGCAATAAATGTCCAATGTTAAACACCATAACACTGTTACAGAATGGAGATCATATTCCATTCTGCACTGAGTTAAGTGCAGGTCATAAAGATGGCTATGATAATTTGTTAAGCAAAATCAAGTGCAAGGCCATTTGATGCATACTAGGATATAATCCTTGTCCTCCAGCAGTTTAGAATCCAGAATGCAGGGGATGTTAAATGTACACAAGGAAGGTATGTGTAGCATAAAATAAGGGCCACATATTAGGTTCCCTAGGGAATCAGAACTTATAGAGATATTTGTAACTATTATGATATTTTTACAAGAAAATATCTCATGTGACTGGACAGATGCACAAGTCCAAATTCTGTAAAAGAGGCTGCAAGCTGGGAATTTCAAAGAATGTTTCTGATGAATGCCTCAGGAGAAGCTCACTGGCTGAAGTAAAGATGGAAATTCTCCTTTCTGACTGCTGAAATCATCACTATTTCTTTTACAGCTTCAACTGATTAAATGAGACTTCTCTCATCGTAGAAGGCAATCTCCTCAGTTGATTGTAGATGTAATTAGCCATATATGCAATCAACTTACTGACGATTAAATCCATGAAATATCCTCACAGTAACAGTCAGGCCGGTGCTTGCTTAACCCAACAACGGGACACCATCACCTGGCCAAGATGACACATGAAGCTAATCATTGCAGGCCATAAGGGAAGGGGAAAAAATTATATATATATATATATATATATATATATATATATATATATATATATATATATAATTATATATATATAAAATATATGTATAAAATTATATATATAATATATATATAATTGCATATATACACACACACAAATATATGTATAAATAAATATATATAATGATTATATTATATAATTTATTTAAAAGCCTTATAGCATACTGTCTGGCAAAAATAAGTACTCATTATGTATAGCACATAAGGCATTTATAGCTCATAATTCATAGTTGTTACTATAATTGATGGTAATTGATCACATTTCCTATTAAAAATTAAAGTGAGCATAATCTTTTTTCAATTTTAATTTTTTAGCATTATCTTAATGATGAATATTAGAAGAATTTTAATATTAATGTTAAAAGCAGCATAAGTATTACCACTTTCATTAATGTTGTCTAGTATTAGTTTGGAAATGCTAGATAATGGTATTAGACAAGCAAAGTAAATTGTGGTGAAAATATAACTTTGAAATTAAGCTAGTGGTTTATTTTTTGGTAGATGATGTAATTTTATATACAGATATGATAGAGTTCACTGTTGTTTTTTAACATTGTGAAATTTTTTTAATGCAATTTTGTGTGCAATCTGATGTGTGAGATACATCACACATCAGATAATACATCCAAAGTATACTATCAGCGACTCACAGTATCATCAAATAGTTATGCATACATCACCACAATCAATTTTAGAACATTTTCATTGCTCCAAGAAAAACTAAACAAATAAAAAAGAACACTCAAAACATCCCATATCCCTTTATCCCCCACTATTATTTATTTATTTAGTTGTCTTTATTTTCTTACTCATCTACCCATACACTGGATAAAGGGAGTGTTAACCACAAGGTTTTCACAATCACATGTTCACACTCTAAAAGTTACATAGTTAGCACAATCATCATCAAGAATCCATTCGACTGAATCACAGTTCAACAGTCTCAGGTATTTCTTTCTAGCTATTCTATAACACACTAGAAACTAAAAAGGAGTATCTATATAATGCATAAGAATAACCTCCAGAATAAATTCTAGACTCTATCTGAAATCTCTCAGCCACTGAAACTTTATTTTGTTTCATTTCTCTTCCCCCATTTTGTCAAGAAGACTTTCACGATCCCATGATGCCAGGGCCAAGCTTATCCCCGGGTGTTCTGTCCCACATTGCCAGGAAGATTTACAACCTTAGGAGTCGTGCCCTACGTAGGGGTAGAGGGCAGTGAGTTCACCTGAGCAGTTGGCTTAGAGAGAGCGCCAGATTTGAGCAACAAAAGAGATTTTCTGGGGATTCAGGCATAATTATAAGTAGGCTTAGCTTCTCCTTTGCAGGAATAAGTTTCATAAGGGCAGGCCCCAAGATCAAGGGCTTGATTTACTAAATTGGGAGTCCCTAATTGTGAGAATATCAAGAATTCCAGAAGTGGGGAAGTTTAAAATTTCCATGTTTTTCCCCCAGTCTTTTGAGGGGCCTTTACAAATACTTTTTTATTTTCCAGCATGGATTATTATGGGAGACAGGACCGATCATTTAGAAAGAGAAGAGCAGTGTTTGTTCAAGGTTCAGGCAATTGTAGTTTGGGGCACCACATTTATCTGATGCTGGAACATCTTCAGATCAGCTGCCCTGACAGCATGGGCATTACTCAGGAAGTGACCATGTGTCTAAGCAGTGGTACCCAGGTGGACAGAGGAGGGGCCAAAGATGGGATGAGAGGCAAGTGACTTGAGAATAATGGGGAAGGGGGAGAGATTTCCTCTCCTGTCACTAACCCTGTAAAAATTATGCCAAACAAATGGCAACAATGACTACATTTGTCATAGATATTACCCCCATGTCTTCAGTTTTTCCTAGGCATGTGAATTCAATTTATGGAAAAATATTACTGTATTCTGGTTTCTGCTACAAATCATAAATTACATTCTACAAGGGTAGAACTCCATTTGTCTTTTAGCTTACGTGATAGCCAGCTTCTCAGTATCTCATTTCAACACTTACAAAACTGGTCACTGTGGAGGATGCCCTATATGTGAAAACCAGTAAATCCCATAGGCTTCAAGCCATTGCCTAATTTCCTTTGTACTGAAATGAGAGGAGCTTTCAGTATGGTAAATATATCCATATCCTCTTTCCTGAACATTTTTATCACCAGTGTTCCACTATTGTTCTTTCACTGTCCTTGTCTGATCAGACAATTAGCTCCAGAACCCCATGAAAAGCCCAGTTTCTGGGTATATCAACTTTTAAGCAAAATAAACCTTAAGATATACTGCTTCATATTCTATCTTCCAAGAGGATTGTCTTTTTCACTTTAGTGCCACTTCTGTGTGGATCTTCAATGGCCTCCGCAGTTCAACTTTAATTTACTGCCAGTATAACATGTAGTGCCATTGTTAACTCATTTAAAATTGCCTTATGCTCAGTAAACTCTTCAAAGTAAAATTTCTTTGAATTCAAGGTGCTGGTTGAAGGAAGAGCAGCAGAGTGACCAGCACAGGGACTTTGTGAGTGAGCCCAAAGGACCCAGGAACTCCACTGTGATTCTTCTATTAGGGCTTGCCAGGGGCAACATAAAGCATTCTCATCTGCCAACAACCCTCAGATTCCCATTGGATCTGCTGAGTTGTGAGTGTTGCGTGCCCTACTTTTGCTTTTCAGCATGGATCAAATGGAGAGTCTTTTTTTTCTGTGCACTTCACTCACAATTCTTAAGTCAGAGCATGAGGTTTCAATGTAGTGTATGGCACAAGGCCTAATGCTTCCTTGTGAGGAAAAAGAGATGCAAGATATAGCAACTTATGGTCACTCACATTTCAGTGAAGACCCTAACTTGTACCTGACAATAAGACCCTTAGGGGCTACCTAACCTCAGCCCCATGTGTGTCAACTGTCTTCTGACATTGAATGTTGTCATGGAAAAGTTTGAGATCTAAGATTTTCCTCCATATGGGTGACTTACTTTACAGTGCCAATGCCCACATTGTTCTTCCTTTATTCTTGAAGTTCACTTATTTTTATGCTGTATTTCTTGATGTTAATCATTGCATATCAATTTTTATTGAGTCTTTTTTAATATGAATAAAACATTTTATTCAGACACATATACAAATGTTCTACATTTGAACATTTATTTGTTTCTCCTCTCTTTATTTTCATTTCTTTTTAAAGTTGATATTTTCACTATTTATCATCTCCTCTCTTTCTAATGATTTTTATTTGATTCCAAAACACATTATCATATATTTGTTCTGCATGATTTTTCTAACTCTTTGCTGTCCTTAACTGTGTTTTCATTTGTGTTTATTTTCATTGCTCCTCATGATGTATATTGTTTTATGTCAATCATTTCAATGTATACTCCTCGTCATCTCTTAAGGCATCCTTCAAAACTCATTTTGGATGGTTCCTTCATTTAGGATACCTTCTCTGACCTCTTTGTCACTCACCTTAAGACTAGGTTGGTTAGGTGGTGTATTAGTCAGGGTTCCTTAGGGAAACTGAACCAACAAGAGATATCTGTAAATATGAGATTTGATAAAAGTATCTCACACAACAGGGATGCACGAGTCCATATTCCACAGGGCAGGCGGCACATTGACAACTGTGATGAAGGTTTTCCAGGAATTCTCCAGGAGAGGCTGGCTGGCTGAAGTAGAGATGAAAGTTCTTCCTTCTGACTGCTGTCATCACCTCTCCATTAAAAGTTTTCAACTGATCAGATTAAATCCACCTGATTAGATTTTCTCATTGTGGAAGACACCCACCTTAGTTGATCATAGATGTCATCAGCCATAGATGCAATAAACAAGACTGATGATTAAGATCCCCAAAATGTCCTCATATAATAGGCCAGTGCTTGCTTGGCTACACAACTGGGCACCATCATCTGGCCAAGTTTATGCATGACCCTAACCATCACAGGTGGTTCTTATGTTTATTTCTTGTGAATACTTCTACCATTGCCGGGTTTTATTATCTGTTTCTGTTTGACCTCTACACTATATTGCTACCTACTGAAAGGCAAGAGATGTCTTTTACTCATCTTTACATCACTAGTTATGATGCCAAGTATTTGAATGCTAGTTTGAAAGAATAAATAAATCAATATAAATAACTTGCATCTAGTGCATCCCAAAGTGACAGAACTGTGCAAATTTAAAGAATCACAAGCCCTACATGAACTAACACTTGATGCAAGTCTCAACTTGTCCCTTAGGCTTAGCATTAGATGGGAGGGTGTTAGACTTCTTGAGAGTATGACAAGATTAATGACCATAATGAATTTTTTAATGTGAAGCTTCTAATAAGACTTAAATAGAATAATGGAATATTATGGTTGAAAGTAACTTAAATATCATTGAGTCCTTGCTCCCTCCCTGTAAATGTCCTGATATTTAACAGAAGAGGCAACAGTCCTAGAAAATTTAAGAGGCTTGAACAAGATTATCCAACTGGTAACTGGTTAAATCACCATTAAGAGCTAGGTCTGTCATGATCTTTTCACACCATTCACTGCTTTTGCTCTCTGGACACTGTTAAGCTTTGAAACTCTTTTCCATTCCTTTTTGCAACCCTTTCCCACAGCAAGGCAGATTATAAAGTGCTGTGCTTTTATAATTCTTATAAATGCTAGTTATTTTATAAATAAAGGTAAAAGAGTTTAATCAAACCATCAGCAATTAAAATGGAGTAGCATTTGGACAAGTATATATTTTTTAAAAAATAGAAGTGACATTTTGATGGCTAATGCTTTAAGAGAGATTCTAATACCTACCAGAGCACTTACCTACCATAGTATATGCTTAAAAATACATATTGAGTATTCAAAAGCAGCATCCTTAAAATGGTTGATAACATTTTGAAATTAGATTCCTTTAACTTCAGCCAATTTATTGTAAATGTCTTCATTCAGAGATGGAAACAGATCCAAAGGGCCATTTGACATTTAGCGTCTTTCTTTGTGCTTTCCTTATAAGTGTCTTATTCTGGCATCTCTTCAGTTTTGTAAGTAGTGCACTGTATTAGTTAGTGAGGTGCTGAAATGTGATATACCGGAAATGGAACAGCTTTTACAAAGGGGGATTAAGTTGCAGTCTACAGTTCTAAGGCCATGAAAATGTCCAAATTAAGGCACCAACAAGAAGTTACTTTCACTCAAGAAAAGCCTATGAAGTTCAGGGTTTCTCTGGCAGTTCATGACGATGTCTGCTAGCTTTCTCTTCTAGCTTCTTGTTTCACAAAGTTTCCCCTGGGGCATTTTCCTTCTTCATCCCCAAAGGTCTTTGGCTGTGTGGACTCAGTTCTGGTTTCTCTAAAGCTTTTTCCAAAATGGTTCCCTCTTAAAGGGCTCCAGTTAGCAGCCCCACCTTGAATGGGTGGAGACACATCTCCATGGAAACCATTTAATCAAAAGTTATCACACAATTGAGTGGGTTACATCTCCATGGAAACAATGAAAAAAAAACTCCCACCCAGCAATATTGAATGAGGATTAAAGTACTTGACTTTTCTGGGGTGCACAACAGATTCAAACTGACACATGCACTAAAACTTTTCTTCTATTATTTGCATTATAAAGAAAGTCTCTCCATATGGTAAGGTATAAATGATAAATTGTTTAGAAATGAATATGACTTTGGTGCTTCTAATTTGTTTACAACCTTGTATCTCTTTCCATAGTTGAATTGTTAGTCTGACAATTTCCTTCAGTGAAACAGTATTATCACAGTTGTGCAGGTTAACAAGATCAATTCAGTAGAAACCATAATGAATATCAAAAGCATATCGTAGATTTAGTCTATGACCCATGACACCACATCTTATTTGTCTGCCTGTTGAAACTAGCTAATTGCAAGCAACATATGACTGTATTTAAAAATCCTAATAGTTTTTGGAGCAACTTTTACAAGTTAAGTTCTATGACAACTGTGAAATAATGTGCATAATAACTATATTAAGAAAGCGTTAGGTCCCAAGCAATAAAAATTATATTCATAAATACTGATAAGTGCAAATGGCCATGGTAAAATTCCTAATGAAACAGCTGGAGCCGTGAGCTCGTATATTGTAACTTACGACCAACAGGTGGCAGCAGTTCCCAGGCCGTTCTCTCTGGAGAGGCTGTAAAATCATACAACAAATTCAGCTGTTATGTTTTATTCTTCACTAGGGTTGTTTATAACACAATGTATTTAAACTGATTGATAGGTGCCTCTGTTATTTGCTTTAGAAACAAAATTACTTATTCAATTGTGTTTAGATTATATGTATAATGTACATTTATTTATTATACTGTGCTGAAATAAAAGTACGTCAATAACTGATTTGCTCTTTGTTGAAGGAGGTTGGGAAGTAATGATGCATTGAGTACATTAACTCTTCTAACTCTTCATCCCTGGGGATATTTTAAAGAAATGACTTTAGTCATTTCTTGCAGATTTCTTTTTGACTACAACATAGGACTGGATTCTGGTAGTTTTTTAAAAAATAAGGCAAATCACAACTATAACCATCTGTAAAATTCAGAATAAAATGTACTGACAATATCATGTTTCATAGTTCAGTAGTGTGCTGTCCTGTACTAAAGAGTGTGACTGACTTCTCGTTGTACCCTTGAAAATGTCTGACTATATAATAATTGACTAGTTGGTTTTGTTCTAATGTATCTTTCATTGCAAGGACGCATTAACACAATTAAAACAAACCAATCAATATATTAAAGAGAAAAGCTATAAAGCAAATCAGGGTCATTTGAAGATGTATTCTAACTAATTAGCCATCTAAGAGCATTATTGCTCCAATTTCAATCCAATGTTTCACAGCCAACTAATGGTAACAGCAGCCCTCTGATACCTGCGTCAGTCCATGATTTGTTAGACTGTTGTGTCTTTTAAGCCAAAAGTTATGGGTCCGTATCACTGGTTCTCAATTGAAGTCGGTGTAGTACTCCAGGGAACATTTGTCAACATCTAAAGACATTTAGGTTGTCACAACTGGGTGATGCTACTGACTTCTAGTAGGAAGAGGCCAGAGTTGTTGCTATCATTCTACAGTACACAGGACAGCCTCCTACAGCAAAGAATTATCAGACCCCAAATGTAAATAACAGCAATGTTGCAAAACCCTGGTCCACACTAGAAGTCAGCTAGAGCAAAGTCTATTACATCGAAATCTTAGGCATACATACCCAGAAAGGCCATCAAATTGTTATCTGGGTGCATAAACTAAATAGTGAACCTATGATTACAGCAGGCTCTTTTAGACACAACATCTGTCTTTTGATGCATCAAGAGATACAGTATAAAAAGCTTTCTTTTCCTGAAAGTTATGAACGAATGTAAAGTACTCTAGTTCAGGAGCCCCAAGATGCAAGTTTTTGTCTTTAACTTTCTACAAGAAATCCCTTTAGGGAATCTCCTTGACTTCCCAGCAAAATTGAAAAAACCCAGACTATCAAACTTATATTAGCTATACAAATTTTGTGCTGAATAGAGGCACTGAAATATCACCATGCTTATAGCTGCTTTTTGAATTCTTGATGTGTACATTAAAGACACAATGCAAAGCAACGATCCCTTCCACATCCATCTTGCTTCAACACATTTATACAAAATCTAGTCTTCCCTCTTAGCAATTAAAGGAATTTACGGAAGTTCCATGGAGTTGCTTTTGCTTTCTTCATCTTATTTGCCTTTGAACAATCTGTGCATGTGGATGTGTGTGTGTGAGTGTTTGTATATGTTCCATATGGAGAGTTTCCAAATATTGGAGTCTTTCCAGGTTCTAGAAAGCTTTAGCAAAATGTATGTTGTTGTAAGGTTTATGACTGTTAGTTAAAAACCTGTATAGACTCTTAAAAGGGACCATTTAGAATAATGGGTAATATTATAAATGTAACAATTTATATATAGTATAAGTGAATATGTAGTTGTAATAATTATAAGTGTAATAACAAATGTAAATATTTGAATTTTAAACCATTACTTGGGTTCTTGAGTAGTTTATAATGTGCCATCTAATAAGTACATGTCCCATTCATTTGAATTATCTTCATAAAAGGAAAAGAAAAAATAATACAACAAGAAGTAGGACATTATGCTGATACAATAAACAACTTTAATGATCCAAATCTCAGTATATCTGGGAAAATTGTTGTGTCACCGAGCTCCTTAGATTTCCAGCAACTGCAAATGCTGAAACTCAACTTCTCCAGAATGTGAAGGCTTGACTTCCTGTGTTTTATCATGAAAGGTAATGTCTCTGACTTTGTCGATCAAGGTTTGTGCTTTGGTTAAACAGATAAGCATTTTTCAATTTTCTGTCCAGGGCTTACTTGCTTCATAAGGGCTATGTTATACAAAGAAAAAAATGAGATTAGAAATGCTACTTTGGCCAAATGGCACTTTCACATATTTTAGGATACTACAAAAGAAAAAAGAAAGGAAATGCAGACAATATCTGTGATGCTCTTGAATTTAAATTCACTGCACCAGTAGAAAGTGTGGGGTATAAATTGTTAATAGCAGCTGGTTAAAAATCTTGGAAGAACGATTTGGATAGCATATAAAATAATTCTAAGGAGATATTGATCTTCAGATGGTTGTTGTTTTTTTCTCCACATGCTCTATAATAGAAAACAGTTCTTTATTCTGTTTAAAGCTTTTTCTTGCATTAAAAATATATTTGAGATTTTCCAATATCAATGAGACATCAATAAATGAGCACATACAGTCTATCAGTATAACACATAATCAATAAATTAAGGATATAATATTAATTTTTCCAAACCTTTGTCATTTGCATTCTCTCATTTGATCTTTACCTGTGAAATAGGTACTAACAAGCCCATTTTAAGAGTTTGACAAACTGAGACCCAGAGTGATAAAGGAACTTGCTTAAATTGTTTAGAAGAGTTGAGGGGGAATACACAGAGATGAGAGCTTCAGGCATTTTCGGAGTGAGAGAAGAGGGCCAGGAATTCAGAGGACAGATGTGCAATTACTTAAATTTTAGCTATGCTAACTATTAGACTATTAGACTCTAATGTAATTGTTAGAGTCAGATTCAGACCTAAGCTTTCTGATTTAAAGTACAGTGATCTTTTTACTCCATTACTTCCAAATCTATATACTTGAGAATACACTGAAACTTTTGCTCTATTTATAAGAAGTAGGGAAAATAGCTGTTTAAAGCTTCTTATAATAAATCTGTATAAAGGACATATATATATATAGCCTCAGGATATATACCTGAGGCCATATTTATCCTATCAGATTGAATCTGAGACAACTTAATTTTTCCCATATATATATATATTTTTTTTTGCCATTTTGTGAATAGACAGCATTGCTTAGTTGGCCATATTGGATTTCAAGTTCATTTAGTTATGGCTCTGTAGTGAACATTTGCTATGTGTGAGGTCTATTCTTGGAGCTGAGGATGAAGCAGTCAATGTGGCAGAAAATGATCCTGCCCTCATATCTAATGAAACCATCAGAATGACTGAACCCGTAGTGTGCCCTACCACTTTTGATTGCAGGGGTCCCAGTTATAATGACCAAAAACCTTAATGAATGCTAATGTTAATTAGAAATAATAAAATAAAATAGGATTCTTAAATAATCTTGTTTTAAAAGACTCTAATTACAGGCAGGAGCAGTGTATTATTAATATTTGCTACTCGGCCATGAGCTACTTTAAAATTTTTATATTTAATATTTAATGTTCCTATTTTAACGTTACTATACTCTTCTCATGAATGAATATGTTGATGGCTTTTAGTAAAGTTGCCATAGTTATTATGGTTATCAAAGTAATTCTTTTTCCAAATAGAATTATGTTACTTGGACATAAAAGTTTAGAAACTTGTTAGTGCAACTCTCTAACACCCAGAATTCTAAAGAACAGACAAACCTGAATAATTCAAAATACTATTTTATAAATGAGATTTCTCAAGTACTTTCCAATCTATTTTGTGTAGCACTGATTTGTAAATAACCTTAGACATCAAAATTCAGATATTTGAGGCGAGTTCCATGTTTTACCATTCCAAGCTTTAAGCCACTATTGATTTTATTGTTTACAAGTAAGTTGAACATGACCCAGATGGTCAAAAACTTCAAGGCATCAACAGAATTCTTTTCAAACCTATTGTCTTAGTTTAACTAAAAGTTGCAGTACAGATACTCAGCTCTGTTTTAAGCGCGATATGAAAGATTACCCCTGGTCATCCATGAGAAGATGATGGTGAGGAAATCAGCTCTGCTGTAGAATGCATTACCAAGGTGGGAAGAAAAGAGAATATAGCTGCCAAGTGCTGATGAAAGAAAAAGAAAAACAAGTTCATATATATATATATATACATATATATATATATATATATATATATCTCTTTTTGTTTTTTAGGTTGCATGATATCTGGGAATCAAACCTGGGTCTCCCACATGGAAGGCAAGCATTCTACCACTGAACCACCTGTGTACACCACAATATATTTTTAAAAACCCATTGATAGTTACATATTTTCTCAGTGAAGCATATCTTTTTTTTTGTTTTGTTCATATATATACCCCTCAGGTTGAATGTTGCTGCCATAAAATAAACCACTGTATTTGCAGAGATTAAACTTAAAGTCCCAAGTATGGTTTCTGAAGGTTCATCAGCCTTGTGGATCTCCTGTTGAATGCTACTGCTACTTTGGGTGGGCCCAGTGGACTGGTCCCACTACAGCTCACCACCTGTAAACACATTGTTTGCTTATCTGTCTTACTGAAAAGAAACCAAAATTCTCCCAGTTTTAGAATAGAGCTGTAAGATAGATCTTGTCAGAGGTAGGCAAAGGGAAAGGAGACATTTGGGACATAGGACTGCGAGTTCCATCTCCCTGTCACCATGTAAACAATTTCCTTCCATTTCATCATTTGGAGCAACCTACTTCAATTGGCCCCACTTGTTTTCCTCTTCAAGGGTACCCTTGAGGTTTTTGGAAAATTTTCACCCGTATGAAACATCTTGTCTGGGGGATGAGATGGGGTAGGGGATGGGCTGAGAGTCTATTTACTGATGTACCAATTCCTATAAATCTCTGGGGATCACCTATACCTTTCCCCATTGATTATCAAAGTTGGTTTGTGGTTAACAAATAATGACAGGATACACACAAGAGTATTTCAGTGTGCCATCATGTGCTGATTAGATATGAATGGAGCCATTTATATGACTTTTTAATGAAAGTGCACATGAAAACTTCCTGGAAGAGCAGAAAAGGATGACTTAAATGTATTTCTAAAGTGTGTCATTTGTCAAAAAACCACTTTCCATGACCTCTGTCATTGCAAATTATCTACATTTTGAAGAAGAATATAAACAATTATGATTCATAATTAACATACCAAGGTATAAGTTTTCTAACTCTAAAGTTTTATACTAAAAGTTCCTCCTTCCATTTGAAAGAGTTTTTCTTCAAAGTTGCCTTTTGGGAAAATCGAAGGGAATTTCGGAAGTATTATTACCTGTACTGATAATAAAAATTTTCAGAGATTAATCTATTAGAAGAGAGAATTTTTTTATACAATGGTTTTTAATAAATGTTTAACTTTTATAACGTATACTTATAGGAGAAAACCAACTGAAGAAATGACTTCTAATCATATTTAATATCTAAATATTATATATCTAAAATTATTCAGGGAAATCATAGGAAGAGACTAAAACTTCATATTTTGTAAATAATTTTCCGCTGTAAATTTAAATAAATGGCTATTAATTTAAGAAAAGATAAAAATGAAGTAGGAGGTAAAAATATAAGAAATTTTTATAATAAGAAGAATTTTCCCACATTGTTCTGACATGAAGAAAGCCAAACTTTCCTGCAGTAAAGTGAATAAAAAAGGAACAAAAGAGGTGTCTGCACAGTAATAACATACACAGGGTTAAACAGTTCTTTTTGAAAGAAATGTAGAACTAAAATATTCCTAAAGGTCACATGCCATCTCTTCAGCCCATTTAAGGCTTCTGAAATGCCACTCTGAAGTAAAATAACTACCTCTCCAGAAGAGTCATTCCATTAGAGAGCCAACTAACATCAGTGCAGAGATAAATGGAAGAACAGAAAATTGATTTTACACTTGTGCTGTAAGTGTGGTCAAATGTTATAGGCCAGCACATCAAATAGGATTCCAAAGAATGGCTGTACCTGAAAAATAACAACATAAGAGGATGTTGTTAAAAACAGCTTAATAATAGGTCTGATATGCTCAGTGTATAGTAAAATATTTATTTTCTCTTTCTATTTGTTATATCATACATTCATATATCTTTTCTTTTACTAATAAATTTATAATCTCAGTGTTCCTGCAACTGATACCTTTTGTGCCAAATCAAGCTATCGCATGGACTCAGAGGCATGCAGCAAACCATCTGTCTTTTTGTTTCATTTAAAACGAATAGATGGTACATAATAAGGATATTTTAATTACATTTTATTTAAATGATATCAAGCCTATGTGCAAATATTATCAATGTAAAATTTAAAAAAAGCTATTTATCTAAACTATGGAAGTTTATTAGACCCACTGGAAGCAGAAAATGAATGTTCACCTTTCAACTTTCTGTGGTTCCTTTGCCTTCTCTGTGCCACTTAAGTTTCTGTAATGCTCAATTGGGACCCACCATTTCTTTTCAGATGTTTTAGACCCCTGTGTAGTTGAATAGAATCAGGTAT
The DNA here is from genome assembly GCF_023851605.1 of Tamandua tetradactyla. Taxonomy (NCBI): domain Eukaryota; kingdom Metazoa; phylum Chordata; class Mammalia; order Pilosa; family Myrmecophagidae; genus Tamandua; species Tamandua tetradactyla. Next base: position 114,324,622 of record NC_135327.1, read on the forward strand.
GATGAATGTGATACAGCGTATTCTTTTATCACTGCACTAAAAAGTCTCGAGGGTGAGTCGAAAGCCTGGCAATGACATTTTTAAAAGCCCTGGTGTGCTTTTGGCAACTTAACAAGAAAGTCATAGCTAATATTTTTTTCCTCTTATAGACATTTAGAGCAGTTCATGAGCAAGATAGCCTCTTTCCGCATATTGCTGAGAAAATGATCAATTCCAGGGTAGATTGAAGGGGAAATGAATGTCCAAAAAGGTAAGGAGAGATGATTTGGAAACTTTAGTTCTTATGTTATGGTGGTTCTACACAGTAGCTTTGAAATCCACTCCATCTCTTCCTTATGCTTTTATTTACTCTGTCTTCCCTTTGTCTACAGACTTAGACACACACCACTCCCTATCACCCCAGTTTATTTCTTTTTATTCTTGCTTGGAAAAAAGAGATTTTGAGCCATACCATACTATCCACCCATTATCTTAGCGTATGGGCAGCTCCATGGAATTTAACTTTGTGCTCAAAGAAAATCAATCCCTTTGCCACAACTTCAAGTGTGTCTTTGATAGGGATTGAGATAGTGTCTGGATGTTCTTGTTAGGAATCACAATCTAAATGCATTTCCTTCACCTTGATCTTTGAAATCAAATTAAGAGTCTACCTTATTTCCTTGGTTAAGAGAACTGCAATGATTTTAAACAGTTAACATAAAAATAGAATGCCCTTGAGTGTAGATGCTTTTGATCATAATGGTAGGATTGTGGTACTCGGTAAATACTTAAGGTCTTACCTTTCATTAAAATTTAGGCTCCTTGGTTAGATTAGTCACTTGAGGAATCAAATTCTATAAAATTACGTGAAGAAAACTGATTCCACACCAAGTCTGATCTGTTTCTGATGCCATTTAACAATGTTAGATAATTTTTGTTTTGTTTTGTTTTCCTTTGTAACTTTAACTATCTAGGCATATATTTCTGAAATTTTTAGGTTGGTGTAATTTTTTATTTCCTTTGCAGAATGAAATGCCTTTTCCAAATACAAAAATATCTAGGTAACAATTTGTGATTTTTCGTGTATCTTTGTATTGGACCTTCTATGCTATTTTTGAATCCAAAGGAAAGATGAGCAGAGAGATAATTCACTTCAATTTTAATTACTTGTATTCATGACTTCAAAACTTAAAAACTAGAGTGAAATAGCACATTATTTTTGTAATGAGAGCAACAAATGAGCATGTATTTATTAATCATCTGCTTTAGTTGCTTCAATTTGCTAAAGCTGTTGGAATACAATATACCAAAGATGGGCTGGTTTTTACAATGGGGATTTATTAGGTTACAAATACAATATACCTGCATTGTCTTCACATGGCATGGTATAACTGATAAGATGGTTTTGTTTTTCATTCTAAAGAACTATGATCATAAGATACAAAGAAGCTAAGCAGCGTGATAGCTTTTTAAAAACTATAGGGAAATAGCACATTTTTTTTGTAGTGAGAGCAACAAATCACCATGTATTTATTAATCATCCACTTTAGTTGCTTCAATTTGCTAAAGCTGTTGGAATACAATATATCAGAAATGGGCTGGCTTTTACACAATGAGGATTCATTAAGTTACAAATTTACAGTTCTAAGGCCATGAAAATGTCCAAATTAAGGCATCAACACAATGATACCTTCTCTAAAGAAAGGCCACCAGCACCTGGGGTACCTCTGTCACATAGGAAGGCACCTGGCCGGCATCTGCTGGTCCTTCGCTCCCAGGTTTCCTTGCTTTCATCTTCTAGCTTCTCTCCGCTCCTCTGGGGGCTTTTTCTCTTCAAACTAGCACAGTAGTCAAGGCATTTTATTATATTTGGAGCCAAAATCATAAGAAGTGGTCTCTACCTTCTAGGAATTTAGAATTTATTTTTGGCCGGGGGTAGGCAGTTACATAATGATATAGTGTTATATTTGTTTAGCGACTGGTCATTTAAATATATATATATCCTCTTATTGGATGTCACAAAAACTCTAAGAGATTAAAAAATCTGCCCTTATTTTCCATGATCAAATCAGAAAATTGAGGTGCAGGTAGACCCTTGAAGTTTAAATACTGGCCTAATCAGCATATGATAGGTACCTTCCTTGTTTAGTTACTCTCTAAACTGCCACATTAACAACTATGACATGTCTCAAGTCCTGAGTAAATGCGGAATAACAATATACATTAATACCTTCAGACCTTATTTATAGGGAAGACCATATATGTTAACCTGAGTGGAAAATGGGTGGCCATTGGCTAGCTATAGCCTAGAGACAGATTGTTTGTCTCACACAATGTTGACTCTTGAAACATTTCTTAAAATTAGAAACTGATTGTTTTAGTTTGCTAATGCTGACATAATGCAATATATCAGAAATGGGTTGGCTTATTTATTCGATTACAAGTTTATAGTTCTAAGGTGCATTGGTTTGCTAAAGCTGGTGGAATACAATAAATAAGGAATGGAATGGCTTTTAAAAGGGAGTTTATTAAGTTGCAAGTTTTCAGTTCGAACGCCAGAGAAATGTCCAAACATAGGCATCCAGAGAAAGATGCCTTAACTCCAAAGAAAGGGCCAATGATGTTCCAGGTTTCTCTGTCAGCTGGGATGGCACATGACAAAGTCTGATAGCTTTCTCTCCTGGCTTCTCCTTTTAAAATGGCTTTCCCTGGGGTGTTTTCCTTCTGCATCTCCAAAGGTCTTTGGCTGTGTGGGTTTTGAAGCTTTTTCTAAAATGGTCCCCTCTTAAAGGACTCCAGTAAGCAACCCCACCTTGAATGGGTAGAGACTCAATCCATGGAAACCACCTAATCAAAAGATCTCAGCCACAGTTGATGGATCAAACCTTCATGGAAACAGTTTAATAAAAAAGATCCCACCAAGCAATGTTGAAATAGGATTAAAGGACATGTTTTTCTGGGGTACACAAGTTTCAAACAGGCACATTTCACTCTCTGGACTCCCCAAATAATTGCTCTTTCCATATGCAAAATACATTCATTCATTACAACATCACAAAGCCATTCTAGTAACAATACAAATAGCATACAAATTCAGAAACAGTATAAAATCTCATCAAAGTCAGCTATAGGCATAGTCAGTCCTAAGGCAAAATTCTCCTCTGGGTTTTGACCCATGAAACTCAGAAGAAGTTATTTGCTGCCAACAAACAAAAGAGGAACAGTCATAGGATACATATTCCCGTTTTGATAGGGTGATATTGGAAGGAAACCAGGGATCTAATGTCTCAAACAGTTCTTGAAACCAGGAGGGCAAACTTCACTAGATTCAAAGTCTGAGAGGCACTTACCCTTGGGACTGTAGAAAGCAGCAGTCCCACTCTTTCCAAGGGCCTCTGCAGCATCCCTGTTCTCTTCAAATATTAGGGTGAGAGTTGCAACACTGAGGTACATTGAGGGGACCATCCTTCTCTCAGCTCCACCCTCTCCAAACTTTGGGAGAGCACCTAGGATCTTTGCCATCTCCAGTACACATGCTCAACACTTCTAGAACAATGAGGTGGCAGCAACGCTCCCTGCAATCCCTGGTTTATGCACTCCACCCTCTCTGAGGCCTGAGGTCGCAAAAGTCTTTCTGAGCATCAAATTGGAAGGCTTATCCTCTGCCTTTAGGGCAAATTCATTGTCTCCAAGTGCATGGGTGTGCCCACTCTCCTGGCCTGAGGTTTCTTGTTTTCAGACCTTAGCTTCTATGGATCTGTCTGTGAAATCATTTTTCCTTCAATCTGTCCCTTTTAGTCCAGATTCAGTGGTTCTGTTTATACAGATCCTGCAACACTCTTGATGGTTTTCTGTGTAATATGTGGAGATTGTAACCTTTAGATGATAGGAATTTCCACAGATCTTTTCTGGATAACTCCATCTCCAATCCTCGCTTTTCCTGTAGTGGCTGACTGCTTCCATGTTTGGTTAACTATTCACTGGGCTCTCCTCTTCTGGAAGCCCAGAATTTTCCAGACCATCTATTTCTTGTTTCTTTGTACCCAGTTCTCAGCTTATCTCTTTCTTATCACATTTCACTATAAGTTGCAAGGAGAAGCCACGATGCACTTTCCACATTTAGTTTTGAAATCTCTTCAGCTAAGTATTATGACTCATCACTTTTAACTTCTGATTTCCATGCAAAATCAGGACACAATTTGGCTAAATTCTCTGCCAATTCAAAATAAGGATCACCTTCCTTCCAGTTTGTAATAACACATACATCGTTTCTGTCTAAGGCCTTAACAGAAGTATCATTAGAGTCTTCATTTCTACCAATAGTCTCTTCAAAGCATTCTGGGCTTTCTCTATCAAGCTGCTTACAACTTTTCCAGAATCTTCCCCTTATCCATTTAAAAAAGCCATTCCAGTATGTTTGGTGCTTGCAAACAGCAGCATCCCCTTCTCTGTATTAGTTTGCTAAAGCTGCTGGAATGCAATATACCAGAAATGGAATGGCTTTTAAATGGAATTTATTGAGTTGCAAGTTTACAGTTCTAAGGCAATAGAAATGTCCAAACTAAAGCATCCAGAGAAAGAAACCTTGACTTAAGAAAGTCTGAATGGCATCTGGGATTTCTCTGTCAGCTGGGAAGGACCTTGCTTTCAATTTGTTGCTTTCTGACTCTGATTCCAGTGGCTTTCTCTCTAAATGTCTGTGTCTGCTCTTACTTAACTTCTCTGAGGCGAAAGTCTGGGTTCTGGCTTGCTTAGCATCTCATGGGAATGTACATGACATTGTCTGATGGGTTCCTCTTCAGGCTTCTGGTTTCAAATGGCTCTCTAAGCTCCTGGCATCTCCTGGGGCTTCTGCATTTCCAAATGGCTGCATCCAGGCATCTGCTCTCTGTTAGCACTCCAAGCATTTCAAAATGTGTGCATCTGAGCTTCCTTTGTGCTTTTCCAAAATGTCTCCCTTTTAAAGGACTCCAGTAAACTAATCAAGACCCACTTTGAATGGTAGAGTCAAATCTCCATCTAATCAAAAGGTCACACCCACAATTGGGAGTGTCACATCTCTATGGAAGTAATCTAATCAAAGGCTCACACCCAACAACTGAGTGGGTCTATCTCCATGGAAACAATCTAATCAAAGGTTTGTACCCTAAACAATAAGTCTGCCTCCAAAGATCGATTAGGAAAAGAACATGACTTTTCTGGGGCACACTGACACACAGAATCTGAAGGTTTCATGCAAATGTCACTATACCCAGGTTCTTTTGCACAATTAGAATGTCTGACAGCATGGGGACTGCTTTTCTGTGGCAGCAAGTGACCCTGTGCTATGGTCACACCTCACAGGTGGCTTTTTCACTTACATTGCCTGCTGGAGTTCAAGTCCACAACCTCTGAACAAGGCGTGGGAAAAATTAACAAATCATTTCAGGTTTTAGTTCATCTGGTGGCTACCATATTGTAAATAGCTCCATTTCAAATAAAATTTAGAAAATATTGACTCCCAATTATGAAAGAGGAAAAAGTTATTTCACTTAAACTATCCCATCTTTACTCTCACTTCATTTTAAAAAGCTCAAAATACACATTAGTTTTATTTATTTTATTGATTATCCGTATAGCTTTAAACCATCTGCTGAAACTTGTTCCAACCACTCCAGGTATTTCTTGATAAACATCTATGTGAGCAGACCCTGAGCACATCTCTCTCCCAACTCTGTGCCCCAAATGCTGCCAGCTGTGCTGTTACTTTTACAATATCAGAATTGATAAAGTCTATTGTCTCTTTAATAATTATAATTTTCTTGTTTATAGGTTCATTCTGAAGATTTAAAAATAATAAACAGGGTTCAGTGTATGGAAATATTCTTCATGGTAGGACCAAGTATTGTGATTGAACCTTTAGAGAAGGAAATGTAATCAATACTATGTCAGTAAACCTGTTCTGCTCAACAGATACTGCTTCAATCTGTACATTGAAATAGATTCTCTTTTGTTGTATTTGATATTTCAAAAGTATGCAAAATTTATAAGTTTGTATATGTGGGCCATGATTTGTTCCTACAGCATTTTTATTATTTCTAGAATTTCAAATTCCCTTTTAAAAAATATGTATATTAGAGGATTGTACTCTTCATTACCATTAGTTATGAAGATGAAGCAATGAATGACTAATTACTGAATGTCATCCATTTTATTCTTAAGGATGTTTCATTGACTGACTATTCTGATTTAGATCAACTGCTTTCTAGACTTTCCTGGAAGCTACTTTCATTGCATTTTTGGTTCAGTTTCACTGTTTCTTAGTGAAATTGTGTTCTTTCTTTCATTGTCCTTTTGTTTTTGCTGGGATATATCTTAAAAGTTTTTTGTTTGTTTGTTTTTTGAAAAACAAGTATTGGGGAGATATGTGCCTTTTAGTCCTTTTGAGGCTGAACCTGATGTTATTTTCAATATATTTTTTAATAGTACTGTTTAAAATATTTTTTTCAAAATTACTTTACCTTACAGCTTTCCAGGTGTCACTGCATTTTTTTTCTTGTAATTAGTGTAGCTCATGAGAAGTCTTACATCAGTCTGATTCTTATTTCCTTTTGGGTAATTTGGTTTTGGACCATGGAGTTTCGAAGATACTATCTTTATCTTAGTTATTTTCAATTTTTTTATATTGGATCTAGGTGTGGGTCTTTTGTCATTCATTGTGTTATGACTTTAGGAGCTTTTTCATGATAACTTTTGTGTTTATCTTTGAGAAATATCCCTTTATTATATCTTTCATTCCTTTGCTCCTTTTTTTCTTATATTCTGTTTCTAAGACACTGGTTAAACAGATGGAATAACAAGAATTAACTTATGCGTCTTCTAAGTTTTCTCTCTTATTGTCCAACTTTTACCTTTACTTCAAATTTCTATATATATGTACATTTAATTATTTTTCAATCATTCCATTTAGTCATTTATTCCATCAGTTATAAAGGAAATACCAGGGTTTGCTTCTTTCTCTGACTATTCCTTTGAAATTGCATTATTTTCTTGTTTATGGATGTAGATTTTTCTCTGTCACTTATTTTCTTTATGACTTTGGGAAAGTTACTTAATGGATTTTTGCCTCAATTTCTTCTGTAAAAATGTAGATGATTGTCATACTTTCTTCACAGGGGTCTGTTTGATACTCAGTGACTTAATATTTATGAAGTACATAGAAATATCCCTAGCTATAGGGTATACTCAATAAATGGTAGTTTTTATTATAATTTTATCATTCTTAATACTAATTAATAGTAACTTAATTTTCAAGCCCTTCCAATTTTCTGACTTTTATTTCTGTTTATTCCAAGTTAGTTTTTTGGTTCTTTTATTTCAGACTTTTTCTTCTGTGTGTTGATTTTTTTTCCCATTAAATTGCTGGTGCTACTTCCTCTTCCACACATATTTAAGAATGAGGCTCTAGGTTGACAAACATGTCTTAATTTTATGCCCAGTAGTATAAGTCTATTTTACCAATAGGCCTTTCTCACAAATGGGAGGACTTTCTTGGAGATTGGGGCATATGGAGAGATAATAATAATACAGATTTTTCTTTAGGATGCATGGACAACAGACAGGCTGAAAAAGCTCAAATACAAAAAAATCCTTTACTCTGATATGCCAATGTCCTAATATGGTGCTCTAGCCTTTCCCAAGAATGTAATTTATATATATGTACACACACATACACACACACACACATTTTTTAATTATAAAAGATAGTATGGCATGATGGTAAAAATTATGGGCTTTAAAGTTATCTTATTTAAATTCCAGTCTTATCTCTGACACTAAGTGTGAGTTTGGACAACTCTCTGGACCTCAGTCTCCTCATAAGTCACTGAGGATAATACATAGCAAGTGCCCTCTAATGTACTTGATAATTTCTTCCAGTGTCCAAATATATTAAAACTGGAACATTAATTATGAAGATGAACTAATGAATAACTCCAAGTAACCAAAATCAAGGAGAAAGGAATGCCTAGTGTGAAGGCTTATTCTTAACAGGACTGTGAAGTTGACAGAATTTCTCTTTGATTTCTTAACGATCACTGCTTTTTTCTCCTTGATTATATAAATCTTTTCTGAACAAAGAGTATTCTTGCTGATTTCCCTGATATCACATAGCTAAGTTACTGTTTTAGTTTGCCAAAGCTGCCAGAATGCAACACACCAGAGATGGATTGGCTTTTAATAAAAGGGGATTTATTTAGTTAAAAATGTACAGTTCTTCGGAGGAAAGGTAGCTGTGCTGGTTCAAAAGGATATATGTCCCCTAGAAAAGCCATGTTGCTATCTAAATCCCATTTTGTAAAGGCAGAATAATCCCTATTCAATACTGTATGTTTGAATCTGTAATTAGATCATCTCCCTGGAGATATAACCCAATCAAAAGTGGTTGTTAAACTGGATTGGGACAAATGTGTTGCTTCCCATTTGGGTGGGTCTTGATTAGTTTCTGGAGTCCTATAAAAGAGGGAATATTTTGGAAAATGAAAAAGATTCGGAGAGAGCAGAGAATGCTGCAGCACCAGGAAGCAGAGAGTCCACAAGTCAGTGACATTTGGAGATGAAGAAGAAAAATGCCTCCTGGGGAGCTTCATGAAACCAGAAGCCAGGAGAGAAAGCTAGCAGATGATGCTGTATTCGCCATGTGCCCTTCCAGCTGAGAGAAGCCCTGACTGTGTTCGTCATGTGCCTTCTTACTTGAGAAAGAAACCCTGAACTTCATCAGCCTTCTTGAACCAAGATATGTTTCCCTGTATGTCTTAGATTGGACATTTCTATAGACTTGTTTTAATTGGGACATCTTCTCTGCCTTAGAACTGTAAACTAGCAACTTATTAAATTCCCCTTTTTAAAAGCCATTCTGTTTCTGGTATATTGCATTCCAGCAGCTAACAAACTAGAACAGGAGCTAACTTTCATCTGAAGTTCTCTCTTACATGGGAAGGCACAGGGTGATCTCTGCTGGCCTTCTCTCCACGCTTCTGGGTTCCAACAGCTTTCCCCGGGGTGCTTCCTTTCTACATCTCCGAAGGCCTGGGCAGAGCTGCGAGTATGGAGATGAGGTATGCTGAGCTGCTTGGGCTGTGCTACCTTGAGCTCTCTCATTTAAGCTTCCAGCCAATTAGATCAAACATCATTCATTGCAGCAGGCACTTCCCCTAGCTGACTGCAGATGCAATCAGTGACAGAGGAGCTTCACATGCCATTGGCTCATGTCCACAGCAACAGAACTGGGCACCTTCATCTGGCCAAGTTGACACCTGAAGCTAACTACCACAGTTATTATTTGGTAAGTTTATTGAATGGAATCCATTTTATTCTTAAAGGTGTTATATTTACCTTTCTGAAAAATACCTGCCTATTAATTATTAAATAATAATTTATTCATTCAACAAATATTGGTCTACTGTATACCAAGAACTGTGCTGGGTAGAGGGAACACTTAGATTACAAAGACCAGTAAGACATAGTTCCCTCAGTTGATAACTTTAGCATCTAATAGATTAAAGTTGACATGTCTTCTGTTTTCAAAATATGAACTAGAGAATGCTTACGGTCTTGGTTTACCATCTCTTAAGTCTTGTCAAGTTGGAACTGCTATTATATTTTGCCATTTTTTTCCTGCAATAGATGTATATAGTCTGAATACATCTTAGACTTACTGAAGAAGTTTCATATCTGCAGCATATTACACATCTTTTTATTCTACTTAAAGAGATTCTAGTTTAGAGAGGAACATGGAAAAAATAATAATTATAACAAAGTATTACAGTGATACATTGGAGGTAAGATACTGGATATAAAGGCAGTACATTGGAGGTTGAATTGAAAAGAATAATCAAAATATAGGCCTCAAGATATTAGGAAGCCAAGTGTTTTAAAGTTTAATATATGGCTAGTACTTTGAGAATGTTACTAGCAGTGGAGAAGAGGGGTGCATGTTGTTGGTGAAAGAGAAATCTAAAGATGTTAGATGTGCTGGTTTGAAACTTTATGTACCCCGGAAAAACCGTGTTCTTCTAATCCTTTCTTGTGGGTGCAGACCTATTGTTGGGTGGCACCTTTTGAGTAGGCTGTTTCCATGGAGATGTGACCCACCCAATTCAAGGTGGGTCTTAATGATCTTTACTGGAGTCCTTGAGACATTTTAGAGAGAGGTCAGAGACAGGAATGTCCAGGGGGAGGAAGAAGTAAGGACATATAGTAGCCCAGAGACATTTTGGAGAGAAAGCATTACCATGCCTTCCCATGTGACAGAGGAACCCCAGATGCCATTGGTCTTTCTTCAGAGTCAAGGTATATTTCTCTGGATGCCTTAATTTGGACATTTTCATGTCCTTACAACTGTAAATGTGCAAGCTAATAAATTCCCTTTGTCAGAACCAATCCATTTCTGGTATATTGCATTGCAGCAGCTTTAGCAACCCAAAATATTAAGTGTGGCAAGGTAATGAAAGACTACATGCCTTATTAAATGTTGTGAGCTTTATGCTTCATATGCCAAGGGTGCACTGTTGAACATTGCAAACAGGTGACTAAAATTTGCATGGTAGTATACTCAAGAGAAGAGAGCTGAAAGAGAGTGAAGAAGTTCTGGATATCTGTGAAGGAGTCTTTTCAAATCTTTGGCTGAATATTGATCTTTGTATACTTGTGAGGAAACTATCAAGGCTGGTGTGGAAGGGGCATAGGAACCACAAGATAGAGGTAAGTAGAACAATCTTTGGTGTTAACACCAGCTTGAAATAGTTTGTTTTCTCAATAGCTAGAGTATAAAGACCTCATCACACACATGGGAATTGAGTAAGGTCTTCTGAAGGGTATTGTCTCAATAATTGGGCCAAATTATCCTTAAACTAAAGTCTTTTTTGAATCTGCCCCCGAAATATTGAAACCAAGCCCCGGAAAGGGTTAAATTGATTCCAAGCAACTTAATTGCATCACAGATTTTAAAAAATCCAAAAATATTTCAAGGAATAAAAGGAAAATATGGCACCCAACAATATGAAATTCACAATGTTAGGCATTCAATAGAAAATAACTAGGGATGGAGGAGGGCAAAGGTAGTTCAGTGGTAGAATTCTTGCCAGCCGTGAGGGAGACCTTGGTTTAATTCCCAGCCCATGCACTTCCCAAACAAACAAATGAAAAACCAAAACAAAAGAACAACAAAAAATTCAACAAATGGTGCTGCAATAAGAGGGTGCTCAAATGAAATAAGAATCAAGTGTGACTCCTGCTATACAGCATACAAAAAAAATTACTAGGGATGCAAAAGACCAGGAAATATCCATACTGAGGAAAAATATCAATTCAAACAGACTGAGAAATTATACACAAAGATGACAATATTAGTAGATAAGGACATTTTTTAAAAGGTCTTTGAAATTGCTCCATATATTCTAGAGATTAGAAGAAATTATGACAATGATAGGGAGAGACATGGAAAAGATCCAAATTGTATTTCTAAAAATGAGTATCAGCAATGAAAAGCATATGCTGGGATAAAGAATAGCGTGGATACGGAATAAGAAAAGAAAACATTAATGAATTTGAATATTCATGTATCAATCAGTTTTCTTCAGAGAAACAGAGCTAACAGGATATTTGTATACATATATTATGAAGATTTATTTTAAGGAATTGACTCACGCAACTGTGGAGGCTGGCAAATACAAAATTTGTAGGGCCAGCCAGAAGTCTGGAAATTCTGGTAAGAATGATTTTTCAATCTTGAGTCCAAAATCCATAGGGAAAACCAGTAGGCTGAAAACTCGAAGAGGAGTAGTTATGTAGCTTTGAGGAAGAATTTCTTTTTTCTGGAAACCACAGTTCTTTGCTCCTAATACCTCTAACTGATTGAATGAGGCCCAATCTGATTATCCAAGGTAATCTTTACTTAAAGTTAACCAATTGTGGATGCTAATTATATTTACAAAACACCATGAGCAAAATCTACACCAGAGTTTGACTGAAAAATAGGACACCATAACCCAGCCAAGTTCACACTAAAATTAACCATCACAACACAGTAATAGCAAACATCTAAAATTAAACACAGAAATAAATAAGACTTAAAAAGATGAACGCAGTACTAATGAACTGTGATGCAATATGAAGCTGCCCTATATACTTGTAATTAGAATTCCAGGAAAGGAGAGAAAGGGCTTTGAGAGTGTGATGAGCAGAAGGGGAGGGTGTATGGACTTACAAGTATAAACAGAAAATGTTGAAGAAATATTGGCTAATTTTTTTTCAAATTCTAATCTGAAAAAAATTATAAACATACAAATGAAAGAACCTTAATCTCAGAAGAAACATGAAGAAAACCATACCAAGACACTTCATAATCAAATGGCAGAAGACAAGAGAAACTTAATGGTATGGAAGAGCAAAGATAATCTCTCAAGAACTATCCATGCCAAAAGAGAATAAAACAATAAACTTGAAGTATACAAAGAACTATTTGTTAGACTAGAATTCTATACCCAGAAAATTTCTTACAAAAGCAAAGGTGAAAAAGAGGCATTTTTAGACCTACAAACGTTGATAGAATTCATTATTAACAGATCAGCAATAAAAGACATGCTAAAAGACTTCAGACTAGTATAAAAAGTTTTTTTCCTAATTTTTAAATTTCTTTGAAAGATAACATTGTTTAAAGCAAAACTGGTTATGCGTTATAAGGTTAATAGCAGAAGTTAAAGTTAAATATATGGCAATTGCACAATGCTGGGGTAAATAATGGAATATTCTATTCTTACCTAACATATGAAGTGGCATTGCTTACAAAAGACGGGAGATGGAAATGTTATGTATTGTAATTGTATACACTAGTCAAAACCCATTAAATTGTATACCCAAAATTGTTAAATTTTATTGTGCATAAATTATATCTCAAAAAAAAGGAGTCCCCACAAAATAATACGATCTTTGTTTGGACCAATTGAGTTTGGGACATTTGTCAGCCATTCACATGATATTGTTTAGTATGCAACTGACTGGATGTCTCGGGAGGACAGGGAAGAGATTCAAAGTGAAGCTCCCCAGCTGTGAGTCATCAGCATAAATACAGTGAAGGTGGCAATGGATCACATAGAGGAGTATATTTAAAATGAAAAGATCATAGGGCAAGGATGGGACCATGTAATATGCTCACATTTCAGGGATATATCATCACTTAATTTGATCTGAATGGTAAGAGCTGATCACTACTTGTCAGTTTGGTGGAATTAATAGTCATAGAGAAGTGGATGATTACTTCACTCTGTTAAAATGCTAAAACTGGTGAAATGTTCATCGACCACTGATTGTAAATGCCCTTTAGATGTTTATACTGAACGTCATGGATAAATACCTTGAGGTCATACCGGTTATCTTTTGAAATGAAGATAAAAGTTTCACAACAGATAAAATAATTAGGAATAAATATCAAACTGACAGAACTCTTTCATTTGCTAGGATGTATTATAATTATTGAATTTTAGCTCCTTCTACATTCACTACATTTCATAGTCTTCTGCCTTAAAGATTCCTGGTAACTTTCAAAGTTAAAACATACTAATTGTTAATTATTTTCCAAATTTCATTTGTTTTATCTGTTTATTCATATCCCTTTGAATGTCATAACGCATAAATATTCAGTATCATACATATATAAATTCAGCTAAAAGTATGGCCTTTCATTGTGTATCTTTAAATATAAACATTAAATAAGACTACTTCAAATTGTCATTCTTTTTGGACTCCAATTTCTGACTTCATTCATGTTGACAAATTGCAACTATACAGTGTTTTATTTACAATCTTTAATGGAATTTTCAGTTCATTTACATTGCTCATTCAATTTAATTTTACTAGTAAATTTCTTAAAGCTCTGAATTAAGTCCTTATTATGGAAACTTAACAGCTCAGCACTTGTGTTCATTTTCTGCATTAATTATGTAAATCTATTAACTGCAAACAAATTGAAAAGTCTATGTTTCTGTTTTTGTCAGAACTTAATTTATCTGTGATATGTATAATTGTTTTCTCTTTTACAATCCGAAAAACATATGTTACCTGATTTTGCCAAGAAGTTATAGCAGACCTTCCAGAAAATCATACGCAGGGTCTCTTTGCTTATTTCTCAAACACGCTACCCTTGTTTAGTGTGTAGTATGATGTATTTCATTGCATCTTTGTACTGTTGGGTATCCTTTGTTTCTGGGTGTGTTCAGGAGACCGAAAGAGAAGTGCACAAAATGCCAAGAGATGCCATGCACACAACTACTCTTTTAAGAAGTGACCCTAGTGATTTCTTTCCTTCCTAAATTACTGTCAACCATGGGGCAGGTAGAATATAATGCAGTAACTTTAATCGTAAAACTATAACTAATTGAAAAAGGGCCTGGTGCATGCGCAGGAAGAGGTTAGCAGTAGGCTAAATGTGAAGGAGATCTGGAACTTCAGCACTGCTTGGCATCAAATCTGGCCAACATGAGTGATCTATACCCATCCCAGACAGCAGCCTACTGACTCATAACTAGATATGTGCCGGTGAGCATGGGAAAACAGGCTACCCGAGCTTGCTCAGGGTGCCATTTACCTAATGAGTGATTTTTCTGGTTATCTATGAAACCAGCTGCAAACCCTCATGTTAGAAGTAGGAGCTAGTGGATGATGACTTCTGTTGTGCATTTAGTGTGTCTTTCCAAGAAGTCTTAGTTACCTAAAGTGATTTGTGCAAGTCTCCTCCTTAAATCCCTAAGGAAGCTGACACATGGAGTGAATGATTAAAAATAAAATAAAATGAAACAAAATAACAACAAACACTGAAAAATGAAAGTGGTATTACTTGTAGCTAGGTCCCTTGACACACCAAAATCTCAAGAAAGATACTTAAATATTGGCATTTTTAGGGTATAGGTTTACATATTTAGACAATGCTATTTTTTAAACAATGTTAATTCATCAAATGCATTGTAAATAATAACAATTTAGTTTACTTCCTTAGGTAAGGACACCTGCTTCAATCTAGGTCAGCATCATACCAAAATATTAGAAAATTTGTATGATATTATCAAACATCTTTCTAACATCCCTAATTTTAATCTCCAAATAGGTTCTTTATATAGAATATTATTCCTGAAGATTATAACTTAAAGAAAATCCCCAAAACACTAGGTTAATTTTAATCCTATCAATTTTTTTTTGAAGTCCAAAAGAGAATATTTCTTCAAGTTTAGCTGATTGGGGACTTTTTCTTAGGCCACACATTTTAACCAAGCAAAGATCAGGAAAGTCCTAGAGTTTTACAAGAACAACAATTCTAAAAAGGGTTAGAATGCTGTTATCAGAGAATGTATGACAATATGAGCTAATAGCAAAATAAGTTTTACAGCACTGATTTTTATTTAAAATTCACAAGTTTAATTTATTATCAGGGTTATAATATGAGGATTTGCTTGTGTTCATTTTATTTGAAACTCTATTTATACCCTAAGTATTCAGCTTGTCTGTTGTTGTTGAAATCAGCTACAATGTAAAATAAAAAACTATGTGGGGAATTTTGTACTAAAAAAAATGTTATCCAGATTTGAAGACTTTTTTAGAGAAAACTATGTTCTCAACCATAATACTTAGTAGCTATATAATAAAAAGAGTTAACATTTGATCATAAGAAAACAATTGTCATAAAAGAAAATAATTCATTGTGATGTGACGATGCAATTAATTATATCAAAGAAAAATTCTACACAGAAGTTTTTGAAATAAAAGGTTAGATATTCTTAAAATCCCCTCTTCAGTGTTGCTAATTCATCCTGTATTAATAAAAGAGAAGTCTTAAATGAGTAAGTGTTGCCATTTATCAGTTTCAAATACACATTTTAATACATTTGAGATTTCATCTATTGGATTTTGTAGTGTATTATTTTATTGCAGCAGATAAAGAAAAATTAAATTAAATGAGAAAAGAGTTTAAATGACAAAATTCTTATTAGTAAATGGATTCAAAATCATTTTTTAAATTATTATTAAGGTATGATGAAACAGGACACAGCAAATTTTTTCTGTAAGGGCACAGGTAGTAAATATTTTAGGCTTTGCGAACAATTACTTAACTCTGAAGCAGCTGTAGGTTATAGGCATTATGTAAACAAATAAGCATTGCTATTTCTCAATAAAGTTTTATCTATGAAAATATATGATGGGCTAGATATGGCTCGTAGGCTGTAGTTTGCCTAACCTGTGATAGAGGGCAAGACACCTACTTCTATTTAGATTTTTCTAATGTTGGATTTGATTTTGGAAGGGTTTCTTTTTTTTTTTTAAGTTTCCATTTTCTTTTCCTAGCATTATGTTGTCAGAATCCGTCTTTGCTGAAGTAAATTTATAAAACTTTTCTTTTGTCTAAGGTTAGAGAAAGTAGAAGATATCATTTTATAGTTTTTTATGAATTAGCATGTAAACCTCTCAGGCTATATATGTAAATGTGAGTTTTCCTACATTCTTAGAACCAGAAATTTAACAAAATCAAGGGTATGAAATTTTGGGTCACATTTACTATGCTTAGTTACCGGTCACTCAGAACTCCTTGTAACTTTGTATAATATGTCAAGAATTTACTTCTAAAAGTCAAAAGCAAAAGTGTTATTTTTGCCTTGAATGTTGCTGTCAGGTCCCAAGTTAGAAGTGCTATAATAGATTTTATTTAACACTATGAATTTGCTGGTGTGAAATCCAACTGTAGATTTTACTAAATTGACTTTAGGATTGTTATTTCCTAGCAACAGAATTTTCATTGTAAGGAATGAGTGATCACTGAAGACGTGTTCATTCATAACATTGATGAGTTTTATACAGTGGGAATTCATACTTTCCTTACAAGTGTTGCCGTATGAATAAATGATTTTGCATAATTTTTTAATGGAAAAAAAGTCATTTCTCACAGAATAAGAACATGCAGTGTCATGGTGAAAGATAGCTGGATGTATCTCATGTTTCAATGTCCCAGCAAAGAGAAAGGAAAATTTGGCAAGGTCAGAAGACCAAAGAACAGATTTATCCATAAGTAGGAAAGATAACTGTGTCCCAAGTGTGGAAAGGAAAGCATTGCAATATTTCTTGTAACCTGTCTTTTCTTAACAGGAAATTTTAGTAAGAAGAAAACCATTAATCATAAATGGGCAGTTCTGGAGCATCAATACATAGTATTCAGAAAAATAGGTTCAAAAGCCAAGAGCTCTTATCAAGAAATTTGAAAAGGAACCTAATTAAAATAGTTGACTCTATAAAACATGGGAAGGACATTAAGAATTCATTACAGTAAATAATATAAATGGCATATTTGCCATGAAATAAAAAGTCTCTAACCAAGGTTAAAAGTTCCAGTAATTTTCTAGCTGTTCAGCAATTCTAAATGAGTCCTTTCAGCTAGAAACACATTCTGTAAATAAGTTATGAAATTCCCTTGTAGTCATTTTGCTACAGTATTAGCATGACATTTGTCACTAATATGATGCAAATATATTGTTTATACACTTAGAACGCCAGTAAATTTGATATGACATTAAAATATGTAGCTGGATGCCTCTGGTGTCAGTTCTGTCTCATTTAGACACTGGCTTTGAATAAATAAATAGCTGAGTTGATGGCACCTTTTAATTTTTTCTCCTACTTGATTTTAATAGATTATTGGCACTCTCAGAGCTATTTGAAATGTTTTTCTTCATTCATTTCCAACATAAATTAACATTTCATTTTTTCATGATTTTCAAAAGCGGATAGGATAGTGGCAGTACTTGTACACACATTTCAAGGCTTTAAATACATCATTTGAAGAAGAATAGGCCTATATGAGCATCTGTCATTACTATACGATTATTGCAGCTAAAATTGCAATGTCACCATTAGAAAATGAAGCATGACAGTCGCAGTAAAATAAAAGTCAATTCTAGGAACAGCAACTGCTGCCTATTATTTACTTTGCATACTTTGAGACTGGAGATTATCATTTGACCTTGAGTGGAAATGTTTTGGGGAGTATTGGTCAATACGATTCCCAATAATCTTTTCATATTTTCAAAATATACTGACTCTTTTTGTTTGTTTGCCACTTGAGTAAAATAAAGATAAAAGAAGATGTAATGCAACCTTTCAATTGTTGGATAGAAATGCAACCTTCTTTGTAAACAATTTGTTAATTATGTTCTGTTAGTATTCCATGCCTTGTTAAGCTTTGCAATATTTAGAAAATGTATTTATTAATCTTATCTTTCTCTTTAATAGTTGATTTACATTATTGTATTTTTTATCAATTACTATTTTAAGTAAAGCTTCCATGTTCATGTGTCCTTTTTCTTCAATAACCCATTTTTTACTATAATTATGAAGCACTTCCACTTCCCTCAGGATTCAAATAGTAATCAACCTAAGAATCAGTATTTCTTATGATTTAACTTGTGTTCATTCTGCTGAAAATATTTTAGTAACTACTGTACCTAATGACCCTTTCTCCAGAAATGGACTTATTGTGAACTCTAGATTACTAAAGATTTACCCAATCCACCTGATTTACTTAACTAAGACTTCAGAGACATTTAGTAAAATAAAAATATTCCTCATTCTTATTAGTATGAGAAAAATGAATAAAATCTGGAGAAGTTTCCATAATAAATATCATAAATGAGATCAAAGGAAGGATTACTTAGTGGAAAAAACAGTTTAAAAGTAAATAGTTTAGTATAGAGGAATGCTATGCAACTACACATACTCATTATACAGTTAAACAATATGAAATTGCTGACATTTGTCCATTGTGGGCCTACAAAATCTGCAATTTCATAAGATTTCATTTATATGAAATCCAGAAAAGCATTTTGAAAAAACAAAAACAAAGACAACACTAAGCTTAACTCTAAGTTTGTCACTCAGATGGTCTTCCTTTCTAGATATTTTGCTTTGTGACAATGCTTATATATCACAACCATAAATAAAATTAGGTTAATGCTCTGCATATGAATTCTAACATTGCTTCAAGTACTCTTTCCAGTGTTTATGAGAATTTATCCAGACAATGAAATACTTAAAAAAAAAATCATGTCCATGACATTATATTATTTTACCACAGAGGCATGGGTGCATAGCAAAACTACTTACCTTGCCTGTCTATTAATTACTGTATCCATAGCAACTTGAACACAGTACTTATCACACTGTGGCCACTCAACAAATGTTTTGATTTGAAACAATTAAATGGAAAGTCTAATGTTGAGACCAAAAAAGCTTGTGATCAAAGCTTTTTATGGAGAATGAGAGAGAAGAAGAGATCATAGGAAAGGCTTAATCGTTATATGTAAAAATAGCATTCAAAATGAAATAAACTATTTTATATAAGCTATTTGTTTCTTCTTTTCCTATTTTGAACTCCTAATCTGGACAACCTCTCAGCCCATATCCATGTGTGTGGTGACTGAATGACCAGAAGAACATCAGTGCCTTGTGGAGTTTTGCCAAACTTCTTACATTATACTGTACATTCTCGGAGATTTTTTTCCATTCACTTAGTTTCTAGTCATCATCCATTTTGACAGGTCTCTGAAGCTGTCTTGCTGATTTGTGCTTTGATTTTCTCAGTTGCTTTGGAAATTGCATTTATTTCTTCTATAACTTATTTTGGAAATAGTTTTATTGAGATATAATTCTCTCATAGAATTCACCTATTTAATGTAAACAATTAAATAGTTTTTAGTATAGTTACAGAGTTATAAAATCATCACAACAATCAATTTTACAACATTTTGATCACCGAAAAAGAAATTTCGTACCCATTACCTATCCTCTCTATTTCCTTTATCCCTCCTCAGCTCTGGGAAACAGCCATTCTACTTTGTCTTTACATATATGTCCATTTTAGACAGTTAATATAAATGGAATCATGCAATATATGGCATCTTGTGGCTGGCTTCTTTCACCTAGTATAGAGTTTAAGATTTATCCATATCGTAGCAAATATCAATTTTTTGTTCCTTTTTATTGCTGAATAATATTCCATTGCAAAGATATGCCACATTATTTTTTCATCAGTTGATGACCATTTGAGTTGTTTCTTTTTTAATGAAGTTGCTATGAACATTTATGTACAAGGCTTTGCGTGGACATATGTTTTCATTTCCCTCATGTGTAAATCAAGAAGTGAATTTGCTGGTTCATATGGCAGTGCTATGCTTAATTTTTGAGGAACTGCCAGATTCTTTTCCAAAGTGGTTGCACCATTTTACATTCCAAGCAGCAGTATATGAGTGTTCCAATTTCTCTATAACTTCACCAGTACTTGCTATTATCTATTATTTTGGTTTTAGCAATCATGGTGGGTATTAAGTGGTATTTTGTGGTTTTTTGATTTGCATTTCCCACATGGAAAATAATTTTGAACATCCTTTCCTGTGCTTATTGGCCATTTGTATGCTTTTTTTAGAGAGCTCTATGTTCTAGTTTGCTAGTTGCCAGAATGCAACACACCAGAGATGGATTGGCTTTTAATAAAAGGGGATTTATTTTGTTAGTTCTTCAGATGAAAGGCAGCTAACTTTCCACTGAGGTTCTTTCTTACGTGGGAAGGCACAGGATGGTCTCTGCTGGCCTTCTCTCCGGGCCTCTGGGTTCTGACAACTTTCCCCGGGGTGATTCCTTTCTGCACCTCCAAAGGCCTGGGCTGAGCTGCAACTGCTGACATGAGGTATGCTGAGCTGCTTGGACTGTGCTACCTTATGCTCTTTCATTTAAGCACCAGCCAATTAAGTCAAACGTCATTCATTGCAGCAGGCATGCCTCCTAGTTGACTGCAGATGTAACCAGCAACAGATGAGGTTCACGTACTATTGGCTCATGCCCACAGCAACAGAACTAGGTATCTTCACCTGGCCAAGTTGACAACTGAATCTAACTACCACACTCTATATTCAAGTTTTTGGCCTTTTTATAAAATTGGATTGTCTTTTTATTGTTGAATTGTTAATGTTCTATCTGTATTTTGGGTATTAGACCTTTATCAGGCATATGAGTTTCAAATGTTTTCTTCCATTATGTGGGTTGTCTTTTCACTTTCTTCACAGTGTCTTTGATGCACAAAAGTTTTTGATATTGATAACATCAATCCATTATTTCTTTGGTTGCTTGGGCTTTTGGTATTGTTAAACATGAAGCAGCCAAAGACCTAGGAAGTGAAATTCCAAAAGACCTTTTCCCAAAAGAAAAACCATGAGAGGACTTTGCTGCTAAAGTAATAATATAGGTTTCATTGAACAAGAGCAAACATGCATGTAGAGCTAAGATATAGCACCTGCTCAGAGATCGGGGTTTAGGAAGCAGCTTATCTGGACTATCTGGGAATTGAGCTGCCTCGTTACACCAACAGTCTCTTCAAGCCCTCCAGGACTTCTCGATCATTCTTTTCACGGTTCTTCACAGAAGAGACTGTTGGGTAGGGCATGTTGGGGGTAGTTTCAGACAGACTGTCTTTGGAGGTGGCTAGCCAGTTCAGAGACCACAGAAGCAGGATGTTTGCCAATGGATTTTTCAATAATTAGCTTAAACTGGTTCTTTCTGGGAGACTTGCAGTTGTTATAGCTGCAGAAATGTCCTGGACACTCAAGGGATCATGGGTTTGTTAATCTGGAGCTGCTTCATTGGATTCCCACTTGACTCAGTCCTCTGCTGGATAATGTGGGAGCTGAGCAAATCGAGATAGTTCGTGTAGTCTTTAGCTGTTCCGTTTTTACAATGTCCTATTAAAAAAAGCAAGGTCCTGAGAATTTATACATAGATTTACTTCCAAGAGTTTTATAATATCATCTCTTATATTTTAATCTTTTATATATTTTGTATACTTTTTGGATATGTCATGAGGCAGTAGTTGAACTTCATTATTTTCCATACTGATATCCAATTGTCCCAGCACCATTTGTTCAAAGTTGATTCTTTCCCCATTGAATTGTCTTGGCATCCAGGTCAAAAATTAATTGAAGGCTCATTTTGGACTCTCACTTCTTTTCCATTGATTTATATGTCTACAATTATGCCAACACTCAGCTTTGTAGTAATTTTGACATGAGTTCTCAAATTTTGTTCTTCTCACTAGATCATTTTGGCTATTCCTGAGTCCCTTGGATTTCAGCTTGCCAATGTCTGCAATAAAGCCAGCTGGGATTTTCATACAGATTGCATTGAAACTCTAGATCAATTTGGAGAATATTCCCATCTTAATAATAAGTCTTTTTGTCCATGAACATGAAAAGACTTTTCATTTATTCAGGTCTTCTTTAATTTCTTTCAACAATGCTTTGTCAGTTTTCAGAATATAAGCTTTATGCTTTAATTTTATTCTTTTTGCTGCTGTTGTGAATGGAATTGTTTACCTAATTTCATTTTGGGTTGCTTATACAATTGTATAGAAGTACAATAAATTTCTACACATTCCTCTTTTATCCTGCAGACTTGCTAATGAGATTAACTCTTCTAGTTTTTAATGGATTTTAAAAAACATTTCCTAAATACAAGGTCATGTCATATGTGAATAGAGGTAGTTTTACTTCTTCCTTTCCAATCTGGATGCTTTTTATTATTTTTTCTTGTCTAATTGCCCTGACTAGAACTTCTAGTGAATAGAAGTGGTGAAAATAACATCTTTGTCTTGTTCTTAATCTTAGGGGGAAAGCATCTAGTCTTTAACCATTAAGTACTACTTTAACTGTGCTTTTTTTTTTTTTTTTCAGATATTCTTTGTTAAGTTGAAGAAGTCCCCTTAGTTCCTAGTTTGTTGAAAGTTTTTAACCAAGAAGGAGTACTGTAAATTTATCAGATGTTTTTTGTTTGTCTATTGCACTGATCATCTGTTTTTTGTCTTTTGTTCTATTGATATGTTGTATTATATTAATTGATTTTTGGTTGTTAAACCAATCTTGCATTCTCAGGATAAATCTGACTTGGTCATTGTGGATGACCAAGTTGCTGGATTTAGTTTGCTACTACAGTATTTTGCTGAGTATTTTTGTGTCTATATTATAATAGATATTGCTCTGTACCTTTCTCTTCTTGGATATCTTAGTGTGGTTTTAATATCAGGCCAATACTAGCCTCATGCAATGAATTAGCAAATATTACTTCTTCTTCTATTATTTGAAAGAATCTGTAAGGAATTAGTATTAACTCTCCAAAGTTTTGGTAGAATTCAAAAGTGAAGCCATATGGGCTGGACTTCTTTGTGGGTAAGGTTTTGATTACAGACTCAATCTCTACCTGTTCTAAATTTTTCAGATTTCCTATTTTTATTGAATCTGTTCTTTTAGTGTCTGCATTTCTTTGGATTTTTCCATTTCATCTCTAGTTATTTGCTTGTATCTGTTTATAATTTGTCCTTAAAATTTGTTTTATTTCTGCAAGGTTGATAGTAATGTTCCCTTTTTTATTCCTGAGTTTAATAATTTGAGTTTTCTCTTTTTTTATAAAGATGCGTTTAGCTAAAGATTTGTTAACTTTATTGATCTATACAAAGAACAAACTTTTGGTTTTGTTGATTTTCTGTATTGCTTTTCTAATATCTACTTTATTAGTTTCAACTCTAATATTGTTTTCTTCCTTCAATTTGCTTTAAGTGTAGTTTGCTTTTCTTTTTCCTATATTTATGATGATATCTTTGGCATATCTTTTTTTAATCCTTTTATGTTAAGCCTATTTGTATCTTTCAATCTAAAGTATGCCTCTTGTAAACAAAATACTGTTAGACATTTCTGCTTTTTGAATCCCTTCTTCCAATACCTGTCATTTAATTAGAGTGTTTAAGCCACACACATTTAATGTTACTTTGTTGTAGCTGGATTTATGTATGCCAGTTTCCTATGTTCCGGTTACTGATAGGATGTGATAGCTATACATTTTCCTCCATGAATCTATTTAGCTGCATCCTAATACTTTTAGTATGTTTTATCTTTATTTTAACTCATTTAAATGTATTTTCTAATTCCTGCTGTTGACTTCTTCTTTGGTGCATTAGTTAATTATGAGCATATTGTTTAATTTCCACATATTTGTGAAGTCCCCAAATTTCTTTCTCTCACTCATTTCTAATTTCATTCCATTGCTGTTTGAGAATACAGTTTGTATGACTGTAATCTATTTACATTTATTGAGGCATTTTTTTTTCTTTTTGGCTTGTCGTCTGTTCTCTTCCTAAAAATATACCATGTGCACTCGAGAAGCATATATATTCTGCAGTTTTTGGGTGGAATATTCTATAGTTGTCTGTTAGATCTTAGTGGTTATTTCATGCCTTCTATTTCTTTGCTGATCTTTGTCCTCATATTCCATCTATTAAAGAAGATATTGAAGTCTCCAACAAGTATTATTGACTTTTCTGTTTCTCTTTTCAATTCTGTTAGCTTAGCTTCATGTATTTTGGGTCTCTGTTGTTAAGTTGTATATACATTTACAATTTCTAATGTTTTCCTAATTGATTAACCCCTTATCATTTTAAAACTTCTTTTTACTCTAGTGACAATTTTTGCCTTAATATATATTCTCTACCTCTCTTTTGCATGACATATCTTTTTTTTAAATCCTTTTAGGTTAAGTCTATTTGTATCTTTCAATCTAAAGTATGCCTCTTGTAAACAAAATACTGTTAGACATTTCTGCTTTTTGAATCCCTTCTTCCAATACCTGTCTTTTAATTGGAGTGTTTAAGCCATGCACATTTAATGTTACTTTGTTGTAGCTGGATTTATGTATGCCAGTTTACTTTTAGTTTTCTATCTGTCTTCGATCTTTCTTATATCTCTATTCATCCTTTATGGTTTTCTTTTGCATTCAATGAATATTTTCTAGTGTAGCGTTTTAATTCCTGTAATGATTTTGTCACCACATTTTTTGGAGTTATTTTCTTAGTGGTTATGCTAGGGTTTACTTTTCATGTATATTTATCAGAATCTACTTCAGATTTATAGTATCTTCACTCTAGTGAGATATAAAAACCTCACTTTGATATAGATCTATTCTCTCTTCCCCCTTTTTGTGCTATTAATCTTGTACATAGTACCCCTATATACATATCTCAACAATGCATGGTTATAATTATTTTATGGTATTATATCTTTTGAAGAATATGGATGAAGAAAGGCATACAAGTATATATTTATAGCACTTGTGATATCAACCTTCTTATTTATCATTTCTGGTTTTCTTCTTTTGCTCATGTTGATTTGAGTTATTGTTTGAGGTCATTTCCTTACTCCTATCAACTTTATTTCCACCTACCTCTTTTGTGCTGCTATTGACAAAAATACTGCATTTTTGATATTATAGGTCCAACAACGTAAAGTTATACTGTGTTGTTTTATGAAATTGCTTTTGAAACAAGTTGGAAAGGAAAATAAATATGTATTTATACTCTATTTTATAATTATTGATATCCTTTACTGGCACACTTTGCATGTGTGTGTATTGGGATTAATGTCTGGGGCCAAATGCTTTCAGCCTAAAGAACTTCCTTTCATATTTCTTTATAATATGCAAGGTGAGTCTGCCAGCAAAAAGTTCTGTTAGTTTTTGTTCATCTAGGAATGCCTTTATTTCATATTGAATGATTGGTTGAAAGTTTTTTGCATGTTTCTTTTCAATTTTTTTGCTTTTGGCACTTTGAATATGTCATTCCATTATCTTTTGATCTCCATCGTTTCTGATGAGAAATCTGATATTTATTTTTTGTGAGTTCCCTTGCACATAATGAATCATCTTCTCTTGCCTCTTACAAAATATTCTCTTTCTCTGCGGCTTTCAGTTTTATTTTCCCTATGGTGTGCTTAAGTGTGGATTTCTTTGTGTTTATACATAGAGATCATTGATATCACTGATAAATGATATTCTTCAAATTTGGGAAGGCACTTTTTTCAAATGTTTTTTTCTCTTCTTTCTCTCTCTCCTCTCTTTCTGGTACTCCATTACACATATGTTGGTGAACTTAAGGCTGTCCATATTTCTCTGCTCCTCTATTCATTTTTTCTTATTCTTTTTTCTCTCTTTTCCTCAGATTTCATAATTGCTGTCAATCTTACCTCTATTTTGCTTTCTTTCCTCTGTCTCTTCAAACCAAACCTACTATTGTTAATTTTTACCTCTAATGAATTTTTATTTTATTTTTCTACTCTGAAATTTCCATTCCATTTTTAATTATTTATATCTCTTTGTTGACATTCTTTCTTTAATGAGACAGTATCTTCATATGTGTATTTGTTCTTTGAACCTAGTTTTCTTTAGTTCCTGAAGATATTTATAATGGCTGCTTTGAGGTTGTTATCTGTTCAATTTGAAATCTGGGTACTCTCACAGACAGTTTTTGTTCCCTGATTGTTTTTCTGTTTATGGGTGTCACTTTCCTCTTTCTTTATATGTTTCATAATTCTTTTTAAAAAGTGTATATTTTAGGTAGTATAGTATAGCAATTCTGGATACTGATGTCCCTCTCCCCCTCTCTGCAGCCTGCCTTTTTGTGGTTTTCTTATTTATTTCTTTTAGTGACTTAGCTGAACTATTTTAATGCAGTTTATTTCCTGTAATGTGAAATATCTGATGTTGCTCCTCTGTGGGTATAGCCTTGGACATAAGAGCAGAAACCCTGAGATGGCAGTGGTTTCAGCAGGGCTCTCTTTGTCTCTTTCTCTAATCTGTCTATTAAGCTGTCTATGTTTGCTGGTAAACACACAGTTGTTAGTTTCCACTGATTGTCAACCAGTTACCCTGTTGTTTTGACAACGTCTGGAGGCATAAATTGCTCCCCTGTCTGATCCAGTTAAATTCAGGTTCCTTTGTAGAGGTAGGTTTTGAGGCAAGTCTTTACAGGTATCTGACTCTTGGTTGTTGTAGGAGGGGGTTCTTATTAACTCTCTCTTTCCCTATTTCTCTTTGGCATTCTAGTTGTCCTATGGTTTCCTCCTTTTTCTCATGGAGCTACCACCCTTCTCTTTTCTTACTTGTGCACTGCCGTACTCTCTATTGATTTGGGATCCCTTAGGCTTCAATTCTTCCACACTCTGCTTCCAATAAAGTCAGTTTCTTTGGGAAGAGTTTTGGAGTCCTCTGTTCTTATTGATCTCTTTCCACTTGGACACCATCTCTGAGCTACTACTCTGGTGTTGTGGGGAGCGACAGTAGCCTACTTCCCTCTAAAAGATACCCCTGCTTTATGAGCAGAGTGTTGGGTGGAGGCACTAAACTCTAATCTTCTCAGCTTGTCTCTCCCAATGTGGAACCTTTATCCTTCTGGTAAGCTGTGATAGGAACACCAGTATCCTCAGTCTGTCTCTGCTATTATAGAGCCTCCATTTTATGATTGAGGCCTGGGTGGAGGAGGTGAGCCCTCAGACTTTCAGATACACCTGTTAGGAATTTAACCTCTACAACTTGAAGCTAAGGGGGTGAGAAATTCTGGGAATCTTCCCCTTCTGTGGAGATACCCCAGCGTTATAATGGGAGCTATAGGGAGAGGGAACCCTGTCTTCTTTGCCTCAGCTGCCCAGAGTAGAGCTTCTGTCCTCCTAAGCTGGAGGTGGGGAAATGGGGGGAATGTGGTGTTGGTTCAAGTGCCACAGACTCTTGTGTACTTACTGAGACTTGGTAGATTATGTTGAATATATGTTTCTTCATTTGTTGTGGGTCCTTAGAAAAATTTCTGGTATAAATACATGTATTTTTAAAAAACAATGTTCACCAATTACATTTGTTTGCTGAGGAGCTATTTTTTAATTTTTGACTTTTGTCCACAAATCATCATTGGTGGACTATGTCTGTAAATATTTTCTCGTCATTCTACTTTTACCATATGTTACTTTTATAGCTATTATTCGCATAATTAACTAGGTGTGGTAGTGTGAGGGGTAGGGGGATAGAGATGAAAGGTGAGAATGGCTCTGTATCTCAACCCTGATTTCTGTTCTCTAATTCCCTACTCATGTGGGTACCAGGAACTCATTTATAGATTCTACCAGAAGTAGAAGTTAGGCTGCTCTACATCCCTGTTTTTATTCCTTCACTTTTAAAAATATGCAGAACACAAATATTACTTTTCTTTCTGACAAATATATTCATTTAATTTTGATCCTTTTTACTTATGTTGTTAGATATCCCTTTAAAAAGTATCATATAATTGGATTTGTTTACTTTTTAAATCTAAATTGTGATACTTTGTCTTTTATTAGATACATTTAATATATGAATTTTAATTGTCTGTTAAAATCTCATATTTAAATGTGGGCTTATCTATTATGCCTTATAGTTCTGTCAGTCTTTCCTCTATATGTTGAAGCTGTGTTATTTAGTACATACTGATTTAGAATAGATTCATCTTTCTGGAGGATTGAAATTTTTATCATTACAAAGTGATCTTCTATATCTATAGTAATGATTTTTACCTTAAAATCTATTTTGTTTTATTTATAGCTATACCAGCTTTCTTTTAATTTCTACCTCTTTAAAAAACAGCCTACACTTAAGTGCTTTTGCAATATTCAGTCTTTACTGAAATTCATTATTTAGTCTGCTCCATTTTTCTTTACTGTATTTATATATATTATATATAAAATATTTATATACTTTTATGTATTTTATTTATTTAGCTAATACTTATTTTGATTTAGTCTGGTTATATTTAATATAGTTAGGGGCATAGTTGGGTTTAAAATATTTTGTCTTATTATTTTCTTTTATATGTAATGAAACTTCTATAGACTATTTGATTTTCTTTCTTATTTTTTATTGTTTCATTCCTCCCAAGTCCCTTCAGCTTGGAAATTTTGCATTTGTTGCTTTGCTTTTAATGGTTTTCCTAATTACAGTGAAACAGCAGAATTTAATACTTAGCATTCTCAGCAGTTCCATCAAAGATCTTAAAATATTTTAATGCCATTTACCCCCACTGTGTGAAGCCTCTGCTGTTACTTCTCAGGGCACAGTCTTGAGCATGGGCACCATCATCCTGTGCAACTTCTTAACTTTGATGCCGCTGTTGCTTTGTATTGAAATCTATATATATATGTGTGTTAAACAAGATATTATTATATTGTTTAATATAGTCAATATTCATTTAAATTAATTTGCATATTAATTCTTTTCATTGCCCTTCATTCATCCCTGAATCTCCACATTTTGTTTGGGATCATTTTTCTTTTGTTTAAGAACACCATCATATTTCCTTTGGTGTGGGTCTGCTTTTTAAAACTTTGCTTAGTTTTTGTGTTTTCTGAACATGCCTTCATTTCATCTTCAATTTTGAAGAATATTTTTACTTAGTATAGAATTTTAAGTCACAAATTAGTTTCTTTCTGCACTTTGATACCATTGCATCATCTTTGAAATGCAGAAGTTTCTTTTGAAAAGTAGACTGTAAATTGTCACTTTATTCAATGGAATGTATATTTACATTTTCTCTTTATCTTCAGTTTGTATCAGTTTTAGTATAAAACATTAGGAGTGATTTTCTTTTTATTTATACTACTTTGCAATTTTAGGGCTCATTTTATATGTGGATTGCTGTCTTTCATCAGTTTTAGAAATTTCTAAGCCATTATTCTTCAAATATTACTTCTGCCTAGTTGTCTTTCTGTTCTTGTTGTGGGGCCCAGTTACAACTGTGCAATACTTTTGATCATGTCACCTATATCTCATGTGTTTTTTCTGTTTTCCATTTTGTTTCCATTTATGCTTTATTCTGCGTACATTTTTTTCAGGCTTATATTTGAGTTTACTAATTCTCTCTTTATCTGTGACTAATCAAAGATAAAGTCAACCATTGAATTTGTAGCTTAAGTATGTTTCAATTCCAGGGTGTATTAGTTTCCTAAAATTGCTGTAACAAATTACCACAATTTAGTGACTTAAAAGAGCAAAAATTTATCTTTCTGGAGGCTAGCAGTCCAAAATTGGGCACAGTGTGCTCACTCCAGGGATTCTAGCTAAGCATCCATTACTGACTTCTTCTAATTTCTTTTAGGCATTCTTTGACTTATGACTACATCTTTCCAATTTTTGCCTCCCTGGTTATGGTGGCTTCCTTTCTGTCTGTCTTGTCCTTTTCTGACTGTCTCAAGTCCCCTTATTTTTTCTCTTACAAAGACACTGTCTTTGGATTTAGGATCCATCTAGATAATCCAGGATTATCTCCTCATTTAAAGATCCTTAACTTAATTACATTTGCAAAGACCCATTTTACAAATAAGGTAACATTCATAGGTTCCTGAACTCAAGATGTGCATGTATCATTTGAATATACCATTCAAACCACTGCATAGAGGTTATATTTGATTCACTTTTGTTTCAAATTCTCTGCTTAAATCTCCAAATTTGTCATTTAATTTCTTAACCATACTAATAACAGTTTTTAAAGCCGCATCTGATTGCTCTAAGTTTAAACATCCTGTGGTCTGTTTTTATTATTGTTTTTCTGTCTTTTATAAAAATTAGTTCCTTTTTGTTTGATGGTCTTTGTTTGACTGCCAAATATGTTAAAAAGCTGAACTAATTTTTGGATTTTGGGTGATATTATCTTTCTCCTGAGAAGTATAATTTCTGTTTCTATAAGTCAGTTAGCCTAAGGGCAGATACTTAAATTCAGTCACAGGATGAGCTGATTCTAAGCTTGGCTTTCTTACTTGTGATGACTAGTCTATGTCTTTTGCACCTTTGTTTCTAGTGTGTAGAACTTTGGACTCCCAGAGAGTCCTGGACTGTTAACCAGGTCTCTCCTCCTTACAGATGCTGAGCTCCAGTTTTCTCCAGGCTTCTTAAGAATGGTCTAACAAAAGCTCTATTTTGTTTCTCTACATCTAACCCTATACTTTGTGCTCAACATCTCAGCCTCTCAGTCTTAAGTTGCATATTTGCATATGTTTTAATGTGAAAGGCAAGTCAAAGGTTGGGCTCACTTACCTGAGTGGCTCTTCTCTCTAAGATCCTGCCTTCCCCAATTTATAGTTACCCCGTTCTTTCCAGCAGATGTTAACAGATATATTGTTTTGGTTTTACACAGCTGTATGGGTATTCTGAAAAAAACTTCTGAGTCCAAATTCTACCCGATGATCAGAAATACATTAATTTTGGTTTTATTAACACTTTTATTTCAATAATTTTTCATTTTATCCTCGGAAATATGTCCATATCTTACATTGGAGCTTTGTTGTCTCCATATATTTTAAGTTCTCTTGCATCACTTTAATTTCTTTGATTTATCTTTGGATTCTGAGAGTTTTTAATGTTTCTTCTCCACTGAACTTATTTCATGGAGACTAATTTGTTTTTTTACTGACACTAGTTGAGAATATTGCTTTATTTTTCGAATTAAATTTTCTTTAATTTCCTATACTATTTATATCATTGTCATCACCATCTTGTGATGTCATTTTATTTGACATGTGTGGCCATATCACTGTCAATGCTTATGATTATGTATAGTCTTCTAGTACTTCTTTATGGTTTTACAATTTACCAGATTTAGGAATATGTTATTTTGGTGAAATTTCACTAGAGAGGTCCAATTTTCCTTGCTTCACAATGCAATTTCATAAACTTTGCATTTAATTTTCTTGTTTCTTGACATAATTCTTAAACATAAAATATTTACCAATATATAATAAATGGCTTTATAGCTCAGATTTTACTCTTTGTTACCTAAGTACTTGCAATAAATCTTTAGTTATATAGATTGAGGTCAAATCTTACAACTCTTACCCCAGTTCCTGTTGTTGGTCAGAAATTCATCTATTGCCTATTGGACATTCAGGCGGTTCATCTCCACCTTTGAGGCATCATCACCTACTTCGAGTGTCTGCTTCTCTCACATTGTGATCCAGGAGATTATAAGAAAAACTTTGATACCTATAATTCACTGCCTCCAGAGAATTTCTTTTCACCTTTTCAAATACTGTTTTGTTTTGTTTTTTATTTGAGGCTACTATGTTTTCTAAATAAAGTGTTTTTTTTTTTTTTTTTGAGGGTTCTCTGTTTCAAAGTACACTATCACCATTTTTTTCTGTATATTCTGTTTTGGAAGCAGCATCCTTTAAGTGCAGATTTTAAATGTCTGTGTTCCTTTTCCTAGCACTGCTCCTTATTTCTTTATTCTTATTAACTCAGATTCTCATTCATATTTTTCTATCAACAAGACCACATATAAGCTTGTGTACCTTGTAAATTTTAACTTGGGTGACCATACCTCCCAGTGTTCATGGGACTGAGTTCTTTATGCCTGGGATCCCAGCGTTGCAATTCTGTTGCTCCCTTTCACTCAACAGTGACCAGGTGTAGATGATCATTTTTTATCACATTTATTTTTTATCTTCTCAACAAACTGTAGTCTTAAGTGGATTATGTACACATTGTTGTATAGGTCTACCTAATAATTTGTTTCTTTATATTTTTGTGTAACAACAAAAAAGAAGTATGTGCTAGGATTATTTTAAGATAGCTGGGCTTTAAGAATGGACATCACAGTATTTTTTTTTTAATGTTTATCTTTTCTTCTTATAAATCCATATGCCACAGGGCAGAAAACTTATTTTAGAATGACCTGAAACAAACAAATCACAGAGAAAGCAGAAGAGCTGAGTTTGTGAAATGTTCAGTCCAATTTACATGAAGAATAGGGTTAGGAAAACGTCAGATAAACCTTCAAACACCATAAGATTTATCTAACCTAAGAAAATAGACATTAAAGCATTGCCCATAACTAATAATGATGCATTATTCTTTAAAAACCTCAGGGAAATAGCTGGTAGCTGTCATTATTATAGATCATTATTTTCTATTCCTTAGAAAATGTTAATAAGTATATCAGAAAATGGCATTCTTTTCTTGTTCTACGCTGTCAGTTAAACTCAAAATGTATTAAAAGCAATTATAAAAATAGATTTATCTTTTTGAAGTGACAAAAATCATAGATATATTCTTTTTAGTTGGATTAATAAATGAACTGGCGTTTGGTGGTTTAATTTTTAAATGTGAACGTTTTAACAGAGGCTGCCAAATCCATATAGCAGGTATTGTATTCTCTTGTGATGCTTTTAAAAGCTTTGAATGCCTATTTCAAATGAGTAGATGTACTATTAAAGCTTACTGGTAGCGCATGTGCCAATCCCAGCAGCAGTATAAGAAAGCATGATTGATGAAATAACACCACAGCTTACGAGAAACCTGCCAACCTTTTTGTCCACTAAAGTGCACATTTTGAAACATGAATACTTTTAAGGAATGGGTTTCCAGGTATTATAAACTAAAACTTAATGTCAATCTTGCATCAGTATTCAAACCATCTTCATCATTTTAAATAGGTCATTTTATGCATTGTGTATAAATGTGGGATTTGTTTTAAATGGTGTATGCCATTCCACTTATAGATTTGATTAAGCACGAAGAAATAGCTACCCTCAACTTTCTTATGAGAAGGTTCTCAAACTTGTTTCTAATCAAAGAGATAAAAAAGAGGAGACTCTTAAGGATTTATTTCGGTGCTCTGTGTGGTCAACAATGCGGATATGTATTCTGGAGAAATCCTCAGTGACTTTTACTTTCTTGCCTTTTCTGGGCCATATTTCAAGGGTCTGTAACATAAATCCTCCAAGTAAGACCCGAAGTCTTATATAGAGGAACAGTTTATCATTTAGATATTACTCATTGATCACCTTACATGCATTCAAGTAATAAAGAGACGATTCTTTTACAATATCAAAAATAAGTACCACATAATCCTTAATCTTTATAAACAATTCTAACCAGCTTGGATACATGGTTTATCAGCTCCTATGCTTCTTGAGTAAAACTTTAGAAGGATTCTACAAAGGGAATGCTCATTGAGGCATGCAGCTTAATACCACCAAGAGGAGACAGCTGAACTTGAAGCAAGGCATAAGTGTTAAAAAACTGACATAAAACTGTACCATATTATGAAAAATCCCTTTTATCCTGATCCAACCCTAATAACTACCTTAGCTTGGATCTTTTTTCTCTCTTTCCCACTGATATCCTTTCTAATGTATCATACTTTAATGCATTATTTTTACTAAATTGCCACCCACCTACCCTTAAATATCTGTTGAGGTCTCTCAAAAATATCCATATACTTATCATATGCAATGGCATTTTTTTCAGCTTTAATGTATTTAATCTCTATGATGTATTTAAAACTGGAGGCCACTCCATTTATGCTACCACTTTCCTTCCTTGGGCTTCTGTAACATTTCAAAACCCTGATGCTCCTTCCCACCTCACTTTTCTCTTTCTTTGGTTTCAACCATCCCTTCCCCTTTCTATTCCATGGTCTTCTTCCTTATATGTATAAGCATTATCTACACCAGAGATCAGTCTTTTCTCTATTATTTTTTCCATGTCCCCTGCCTGATTCTGTTCACTTCAACTACTGCTCCATTAATGATAGTCTCTAAATAGGAAGCACAGTGATTGGAAAGGAATTAATGCACATAAATCTGAGGATTTTCATTGAAAGAATTCAAGCAACTGGTGTTTAATTTGTAGTGCTCTTTTACGTGGTATAGAGTGAAGATCGTGGTTTTTTTGTTTGATTGCCTTTTTTTTAATTTTTGGAGTTTTTTGATGAAAAACTTTCTGATTTTTAAAGTAGTTTGCCATAAAATGGCAAATAGATTAATATCATAAAACTAAAAAAAGTGAAAAGAGAAATTTAATAAAGAGTACATTGGTATTTTCCATTTGTAGCTCACAATTGATTATTCTTCTGTATTTACTGATATTATATCATTGAAAATACCACTTGCAAGGAAATATTTGGAGCGATTTTTCACATAAAGTAAATATATTCGATTTGAAGATATTTTAGTCAACCTCTTTGGGCTTAAATTTGCTTACAATATGTGGTTCTTGGCCCAGAATTCATTTTATGTCTTTTTTAGAAGGGCACATACTTATGTGTCATCTGGCAAGCTCTGACCAAAGATGAATTCCTGTAAATTTTGTCTATTTGGTGTTGTTAATTTTCCCTAAGATGCTGAGTCATGTAATTTTCATTGAGAAAAATGATATAGTTGATGTGAGGAGGAAATATGATAGTCTTCATTTTCTCTATAATTTATTATATAGTTAGAAGGCACATTCTCATCATCAGAAGAAATAAATGAAGCCTTTTGCATTTTTTAAATTATTTCAATGGCTAGTGATTTTTTTTCTGAAGACAGTAGATGTAGTGAGCTCCTTTTTGAGATTTGTTATAGACCCTACATTTGAATTTGTGCCTTTGGTAACAATCTGTGTGAAACCAAAGTCACAAAACAAAAAATAAGTTCATAATTTTCTGTAGTACACTAAGCACAGGAATATACTACTGCAAACATTCCGAAAGGAATTTTAAGAAGCTTGAGATCTTCCTTTGGTATCATACTCTTTTTTGGCTGTGAGATGGTAGCTGGTACACCAGGTGTTAGTCATGAAAAAAAGAAGAAACGAAGGGTAAAATGTGCCCGCTATACAGCACTTTTTAAAAAGATGCTTTTTCAGAAACTTCAATGCTTGAGTACCGCTATTCAGAAATTAGTCACAGGGTCATCCTGATATGGAAGACAGGTGGGGGCTTAACACATGGCTACACAGAAAAGGCAAATGGCTATTGGGTAGGCAACAAATAGTCTGCCCAACAATCTTGAATACTTAACCTCAGAGTCAAATTTGTGTACATTTTAAAAATTCAAATCTCCCAAGAATCCTTTTAGGTAGACACTTTTATAAATCTCATTTGACAGACAAGAAAATGGAGGCTTATATGGGCTTAATTTATTAAGAAGACAGGGTACTATGAACTTTTTCTAATACTGTGAAATCCATTTAAAGATGGAAAGAACCTCTTTATAGGAGTAAAATTTTTAAATATTATGTTTCTGAGAACTGAGGCATTTTACAAATCTGGATAGCTCCTTTGTTAAAAATAATTTCTTGATCAGTTTGTGGGTAATTGGAGTAGTAAGATACTATTGGTTGATAAACTCAAAACCTGTTCTCATTCTCCTTTCTTCTTCCTTACCTCTACCAAAAAGACTGGAAAAAAACCATCCTTGCTCTTTCAGTCTTTCTTCATGCTGAGGAAGGCCAAGTAATACAGTTCTAATTAATGCTATACAAAAGGAAGTTTCTTTGGGTGTTTCTGGGAAATCTTGTTTACGTACCTAAAGGGACAGATGCAGTAGGAGCTATGGCATTTTGAAGCCCTTTTGAAACCACAGATTTTCAAAGAGATGCTGGCCTTGATATCATTGAGTTGCTGAATCAGTGCCTACTTCCAGATTTATTTTCTTTATCCCCACCTTGTTTATGCAAACTTTAATTCACCCTAAATGACTTCTAATTAATATAATTAGTCATTGCTTTTCAACAAAAGCCATAACCATTAATGGATTGATTTATTTAAAAAAAAAGCCTTAAGAAAACTGGAGATATTGACTCCATCTAGAGATGAAAATTTTCCTATAGGTTTGGGGTTTTGGACACAGAAAGTGAATGTTACATATAGAATTTAGATCTCCACAAGAGGATAACAAATATATTTGTCCATTGACAAATGATGCTTTTTGTTTCTTATGCAGAAGACAAAATAAGCACGAGACATTAACAAAAACTAAACTGACTTCGTAGAGTGGTCCTGCTCTTGGCTGTCAAAAATTGGATAAACCTGCTTTCCAATATACACAGCCTTAACCAGGATCCTCAGCTCACTCTCTTGTAAAGAAGTCCAATCCATTCTTGGTTTATGGGAGTCCTAAGATTAATGATGATCCATCAAGTTGCTTTTCCACCTCTCTTTTCAATGTGGGTATATGGGTAATGCTATTGTAGACATAATTTGCTGTAACTCAAGACTTCCTTTGTTCATACAAAAAAAAAAAGAATCTGTAGGCAGAAGGCAAGGAATATACTTTAACCTTTATTTGTGGTTTTTCTTGCAAAAGAAATCTTTTATTCTTTTTTCCATTTCAGTGTTTTCTTTGAGAATCTTGTGTCATATTTTAATTTCTTTCTAGCTCTAAAATTATGATCAACATATATAAGTGGATGTGCTCTTTTAATTTAGAAACCTAATTGATGCTCATTTCCACTGTCTTTGTTCCCATGTTCTATTTTATGTCATTCAAGGAGATTGTGGCTGAGAATTTAAGAAGACAGCTACATGTCGATCAAGGTGAGACGATATTGAGCCTTGAATAAAGGCAGAAGAGATCATGCAGAGATGGTGAATGTGAATGATAGGAGGCAGCATTGGCAAACTTTGGTAACATTTTCTGTGGTGATGAGAACGGAGAGAAAGTGTGAGAAATTTAAGATAGTTAACATATTTTTATTTGGCCTTAGTGCTACCTTGATTTAAGGAAAGATAATGAGTCAACTTGTGGATATACTGAGTTTCAAATATTTTTGAAATTATCATGTCGAAATGTTCAGTAATCAGTTATTTATGTGGATATAAGTTAGTAGCTTATAAAACAAAGACTGATCTATAGATCTCAATTCAGGAGTTAGAGCAAAAAAGACTCTAGATGAAGTTATTGGTGTAGGTAAGTCTGCACAGAACGAGGGTATAGATTCAGAAGGAGATAAGAGATGTGTTTGTTAAGGAACCATGAATAAATTGAGCATGCAAAAGGTAGGAACCGAAAGAACCCCTACCGCATACACACTGAGATTAGATTAGTTGGTAGAGAACAAGGAGAGTTGTATAAAGAAAGCCAATGAGGTGAAATTGCTTAAGGAAAGAGAAAGCAACAATATCAAATTCCATGACTATTCCTTAAAGATAAGTGCTAAATAATTTCTACTAAATTTCTGATGTCTAAATTAGAAGAACATTTTTAGCATAGCTAGTGGCAGAAGGAATAGGGAAACAGGAAATGAAAAAAATTGACAGTAGAGAGAAGAGTAAACATAGAAGAAGCACTAGCTAGAGAAGGACTTAGAGATGGATAAAATATGTAAACTTTTAATTTTAAAAATTTATTATAAGTATGTATTGGTGCTGAAGAGAAGGGCTAATAGAGAGATTGAAATTGCAAAAAGGAATGAGAATAGTAAATGGAGGATATCTGAGCAGGCGAATATGAATGTGTGTTCAAGATGTGTGTGGGTAGAGTGGGAACAAGGCTGCAATGAGAATTCATTTTTATTTTTATTCTTAATATAGTTTAATTTTTATTTTTATTAGAGAAATTGTTGGTTTACAGAACAATCGTGCATAAAACAGGATTCCCATACACCATGCATTGGTATGGACCATTTTTATGATTGTACTACTAATCAAAGTCCATGGTTTACTTTGGGCTCACTGTTTGTGTAGTGTAATTCCATGAATTTTTTGTAAAGAGGGTATTCTGCTACCATACGTACAACTAAACATTTCTGCTTTTAATCATATTCAGGTACGTATTTCAGTACCATTAATTGCATTCACAATGTTATGCTACAATCACCACCATCCATTACTAAAACATTTCCATCATTCCAAGTAGGAATCCCATATATTTTAAGCCTTAACTTCCAATTCTCTTTTCTGACCCAATTCTGTGGTAGCCTGTGTTCTAGATTTGGACTCTATGAGTTTGCTTATTTGAATTGTTTCAAGTCAGTGAGATCACACAATATTTGTCCTTTTGTGTCTGACTTATTTCCCTCAATGTGATGTCTTCAATGTTTATCCACATTGTCACATGTATCAGGACTTCATTCCTTTATACAGTTGAATAATATTCCATTCTATGTATATACCACTTTTTTTATCCATTCACTGGTTGATGGACACTTGGGTTCTTCCCTCTTTTATCGATTGTGAATAATGCTACTATGAATATTGGTGTGAAAATATCTGTTCAATTCCCTGCTTTCAATTCTTTTGGATATATACTTAGTGGTGAAATTCCTAGGTGATATATTGGTTCTTTACTTAGCTTTCTGAGGAACTGCCAAACTGTCTTCCTGAATGCCTGCACCATTTTACATTGCCACCTGCAATGAATGAGTATTCCTGTTTCTCCCATCCTCTCTAGCACTGGTTACTTTCCATTTATTTAATAGCAGTCATTCTAATGGGTGTGAAATGTCATTGTGATTTTGATTTGCATTTCTCTGATAGTTATTGATGTTGAGTACCTCATATACTTTCTGTCAATATTTATGCCTTCTTTGGAGAGAGGAATGTTCAGGTCTTTTGCCCATTTTTAAATTGGGTTATTTTGTTTTTTGTTGTTGTTAAGTTGAAGAATTTATCTATATATTCTAGATATTAATCCTATCAGATATGTGATTTCCCAATATTTTCTCCCACTGTGTAAGTTGTTTTACATTTATGACAAAATCCTTTGAGGATCAAAAGTTTTTAATTTTGAGGAGGTCCCATTTGTCTATTTTTTGTTGTTGCTTGCACCTTTTTTTGTAATTTTGTTGTAAGTTCTAAGAAACTGTTACCTAACACAAGGTCCAGAAGATGCTTTTCTACATTTTCTTCTAGGTGTTTGACAGTTCTGGCTCTTATATTTAGGTTGATAGTCCATTTTGAGTTAATTTCTTTATGAAGCATAAAGTAGGAGTTATCCCCTCCTTTTTTCTTCTTCTCCTTCTCCTCCACACTTCTCCTTCTCTTTCTTCTCCTCATCCTCTTCCTTCTCCTCCTCCTTCTGCTCTTTTTCTTCATTCTCATCATCCTCTTGCTCTCCTCCTCCTCCTCTTCTCCTTATCCTAAGGTCTTTTTCTCCTCCTCCTTCTTCTTCCAAATAGAAGTCCAGTTTTCCCAGCACCATCTGCTGAAGAGACTATTCTTTCCCAATTAAGTAGTCTTTGCCACCTTTTCAAATATCAGTTGACCACAAATGTGAGGATTGGTTTCTGAGTTCTCAATTCTACCATTCATTGGTCTATATGTCTGTCCTAACATTTTGTTTTGATTACTGTGACTTTGTAATACATTTTAAGATTGGAAAGTGTGAGTCCTCCAACTTCATTCTTCTTTTTCAAGGTAGCTTTCCTTCCTCTTCCATTCAAATTTTCCTTGCAAGGGGTCCCTTCTTCTTCCATACAAATTTGATGATTCAGTTCTCCATTTCAGCAAAGGTTGTTGGCATTTTGATTGGGTTTACATTGAATTTACATGTTGTTTTGGGTGGTAATATTGGCATCATAGCAATATTTAGTCTTCCAACCCATGAACACAGGTCTTCTTTGACTTCTTTTAGAAATGTTTTATAGTTTTCTGTATATTTGTCACTTACATCCTTGTTTAAATGCATTCCTAGATATTTGATTGTTTTAGTTGCTATTGTAAATGGAATTTTTCTTGATTTCCTTCTCAGATTGCTCCGTGCTAGTGTACAGATAACATTGCTGATTTTTGCATGTTTCTCTTATATTGTGATACTGTACTGAATTCATTTATTAGCTCTAGGAGCTTTGTTTTGTATTTTCCAGGATTTCCTGTATAAAGGATCATTTCATTGTCCATATGGCAAAGTTCCTTCCTTCTTTTCTAATTTGAATGCCTTTTATTTCTTTTTCTCGCCTAACTGCTCTAGCTAGAACACCCAATGCAATGTTAAATAACAGTGGTGGCAGTGAGCATCCTTGTCTTGTCCCTAATCTCAGAGAGAAAACACTCAGTTTTTCACCATTGAATATGATGTTAATTCTGTTTTTTTAAAAAAATATATGTGCTTTATTATATTAGGATGTTTCCTTCTATTCCTAGTGTTCTAAATGTTTTTTGTCAAGAAAAGGTGCTGTATTTTATCAAATGCTTTTTTGTTTGTGCATCAATTGAGATGATGATGTGCTTTTTTCCTTCATTTGATTAATGTGGTGTATTATATTAATTGGTTTTCTTATGTTGAACCAATATTGTATACCACTTGACCATGATGTATAATTCTTTTAATATGCTGTTGGATTTGATTTGCTAGCATTTTGTTGAGGATTTATGCATCTATATTCATCAGAGATATTGATATATAATTTTCTTTTCATGTGGTATCTTTATCCATCCTAGGTATGAGGGTGACATTGGCTTTGTAGAATGACTTTGGGAGTGTTCCATCTTCTTCAATTTTTTAGAAGAATTTTAACAGAATTGGAGGTAAGTCTTCATGGAATGTTTAGTACAATTCCTCTGTGAATTTATCTGGTCCTGGGTTTTTCTTTTTTGGCAAGTTTTTGATTACTGATTCAATCCCTTTATTAGTAATTGTTTCTTGACAACTATTTCTTCTTAAGTCAATGTAGGTAGTTTTTTGTTTAATTGTTTCTAAGAATTTGTCCATTCCATCTAGGTTATCTAATTTGTTGACACATAGTTGTTCATAGTATTCGTAGTATCTTTTTTCAAAGAAGAAACCTTTGGTTTTGTTGCTACTCTCTCTTCTTTTATTTCCTGTTTTACTTATCTCTGCTCTTTCTTATTTCCTTCCTGTTGCTAATTTGGGTTTAGTTTGTGTTCTTTTTACTAATTATTCAAGTTTTGAGGTTATATCTCTAATTTGATGTCTTTTTTTCTTTTTTAATATAAGGATTTAGAGCTAGAAACTTCCTCTCTGCATTGCCTTCACTGCATCCCATAAGTTTTGCATGTTATATACTTATTTTCATTCATCTCAAGTTATTTCCTAATTTTGCTTCTGATTCCATTGGCTGTTTAAAAGTATATTGTTTAATTTTCACATACTTTTGAATTATCCATTTCTCCCTCTGTTATTGATTTCATTCTTTTGTGGCCAGAGACTATACATTGTTCAATTTCAGTAATTTTGAATTTACTAAGACTTGTTTTGTGTCCTAGCATATGGTATATCCTGGAAAATGATACATGTGTGCTGGAGAGAATGTATATTCTGTCTTTGTTTGCTGCAGTTCTCTTTCTATATCTGTTAGGTCTAGTAGTTTTAGTGTATCATTCAAGTCATGTACTTGCTTATTGTTTCTTCTGACTAGGTGTTCTACCCATTATTGAGAGTGGTGAGTTAAATTCTCTTACTATTAATGTAGAACTGTTAAATTCACCCTTCAAATCTGTCAGTATTTATGCTTCATATATTTTGGGGTTCTGCTCTTAGTTGCATATATATTTATAATTGTTACATCTTCTTGTTGAACTATCACCTTAATGAGTATTTAAGGACCATCTTTGTTCTCATACCTCCTTGTGACTTTAAGTCTCTTATACTTGATATTGGTATAATCACCTCAGCTTTCTTTTGGTTACTTCTTGCAAGGTGTATTTTTTAAAATCATTTTTTTTATTGTGAAATAAAACATACACGCAGAAAAGTAATTAATTTCACAGTGTGGTTTAATAAGAAGTTACAGAGCAAAAGTATGGTTTGGGTTACAGTTCCTCATTTTCAGGTATTTCCTTCTAGCTGTTCTGATATATTGGAATCTAAAAAGAAATATCAATATAATGATTCAGTAGTCATACTCATTTGCTAAATCCTATCTTCTCTGTTACAACTCCTCTGTCTCATCTGATCCTTCTCAAAATCTTCAGAGATATTTGGGCAATGACCATTATAACTTCTTCATGTTGAAAACAGGTGTCACCATTATGGGTTGGGGAAATGCAACTGGTTAATGTTCAGAGATTAGAACTTCTGGGTATAGGGTTTATGTGGGATAGGAATAATCTGGTGGCTTTAGGTTTCTGAAAAATTAACTTAGTGAGTAAAACATTTATAGAGCTCAGATAGAACTCTAGGTGTTCTTTAGGATTTTCAGGATACTGTTGGTTGGGGCTTGGCATACTGTGGAAATTTACAATATCTAGTTGAAGCTTGCATTAGAGTAACCTCCAAAATGACCTCTTGACTCTATTTGAAATCTCCTAGACACTGAAATCTTATTTTATTACATTTCTTTTTCCTCTTTTGTTCAAGAGTGCATTCTCAATCCCATAATTTTAGAGCCAGGCTCATCCCTGGGAGTCATGTCCCACATTGCCAGGGAGACTTACACCCCCAGGAGTTATATCTTATGTAGTGGGGAGGGTAATGACTTTATTTGCAGAATTTGGGTGAGGGAGGGAGGGAGGGAGGGAGGGAGAGAGAGAGGGAGAGAGAGAGAAAGAGAGAGAGAGAGAGAGGGGAGAGAGAGAGGCCACATCTGGGCAACAAAAGAAGTTCTGTGGAAGTGACTCAGGCATAATTATAGGTA
Source organism: Tamandua tetradactyla (assembly GCF_023851605.1). Lineage (NCBI taxonomy): Eukaryota > Metazoa > Chordata > Mammalia > Pilosa > Myrmecophagidae > Tamandua > Tamandua tetradactyla. The sequence continues at coordinate 114,367,849 of NC_135327.1, forward strand.
GGCTTAGTTTCTCCATTACAGGAGTAAGTTTTATAACAGCAAGCCTCTAGATTGAAGCCTTGGTCTATTAACTCAGGAGTCCCTAATGGTTGAGAGACTATCAGGAATTTCCTGCATTGGGAATTTTAATTGTTCCATGTTTTTTCTCCAGTGTTCAAGGGACTTTGCAAATATGTTTTTATTATCTGCCCAACATACTCTGGAAATATCAGAGTATTACATTAAGTTGTACAGAATTACCAGATCTTATTCCATATTCTAGGCTCCATGAACTGGCTGGACAGGTTAAATTAGATTGTGTGCTACAGATAATTTAAATTTTAGACCAAATAATTATATCTTTTTTTTGTCACACACAAAATACGAAGTTTTAAAATACTGACAATATTATCTTTTATCCTGTATTCTTATTTACCTTATTCCCAACCAGATTAGCTTTGCTCATCTCTCTAGTTGAAATTCGATCTATTTTTTTACTTCCTTAACAGTTGCTGTATGGAGTAATGATGACTTTCAGTGTTTCAGAATCCGAACTCAGAGTTTAGGTGTCACACAGGTACCCCAAGTTCCAGGGAAATATCAGGTTATACACATAGAGCACAGTTTCTCAGAACTTAGAATAACGTTGAAACTTAGGAATAGATGTGACTGCCGTAAGAGCTTCCAATATAGGTCCTAATTTTCTTATTATAACTAATTTCTAAATGAAACCATATGATATTTGCGATTTTGTTTCTGGCTTGTTATATACAACATTATGTCCTCAGGGTTCATTCACCTCGTCTTGTGCCTCATGACTTCATTCCATTCTATAGCTGCACAATATTCCATCATATGTATAACATCACAGCTCTTCCTTCTGCTCCTCAGTTGATAGACCCTTCAGCCACCTCCGTCCATTGGCTAACATGAATAATGCCACCACAAATATCAGTATGAAAATATCTATTCGAGTGCCTACTTTCAAGTTCTTCTAAATATGTTTCTAGTAACTGGATTGCCTAATCATTTAATCTAACCTCCTTTGAATATGCTACATTATTCTCCAGAGGGGCTGCACCATTCTGCTACCCTACAGACACTGAATATGTATACCATCTCCACATTTTCTCTAGCACTTGAATTTTCTGTTCATTCATTCATTTTGAAGCTGCAGATTTTGTTGAGATACACTCACATAGCATGTATTCTATCCCCACCCCCCCACCCCAGGAAAACAATCAGTTTCTCACTGTATCCTCATTTAGTTGTGCGGTCATCCTCACTCTCAATTTTAGACAATTTTCATTGCTCCAAAGAGAAAAATAACAGATAGACACACCCACACCAAGAGAAAACACAAAAAAACCCATAGCTTTTACTCCCCCCAATTATTTATTCCTATCATTGTTGTGGTACTAGTGAGGTATTCCTGTTAAGTATAGTTTTTAGCATGCAATAAGTAATTTTTCTCATATTCCACTCTCTTATTAACTATAAGTGCAAGTGTCATACCTTTGAAGTTGTTCATGCAAGAACTTATTTATATTTGTAGTGCTAATTGGTGTCATACATGGCTTTAAATAACTTCTTTCCATATATTCAGGTTCAGTACAGCACTATTACTTATAATCCCACAAATAAATTGCTATCACCTCTATCCATTCAAGTTCTACCTTGTTAACATGTCTGTACGTATTAGGTAACGCTCCCTCTTTTCTAGCTTCACTTTATCTCTAGGTTCCCTGTACTCTGAGTTTAAGATTCTGAGTTTACACATGGTGATGAATACCTCTTATTCTGATTTTGTTTATTTGCATCTTCTTTCTTTTTTACTTTGTCAGTCTAGCTGACAAAGGGTTTGTCAATCTTGATGATCTAAAAGAACCAACTTTTGGTTTTATTGATTCTTGCTACTGCTTTCTTTTCATACTCCAGCTCATTTATTTTTGTTTTAATCTGTGTTATTTCTTTTTTTCTATGCACTTTAGGGTTAGTTTGCTATTCTTTCTTAAGCTTCTTCAGTTGTTCAGTTAGTCTTTAGTTTTAGCTCTTTCTCCATTTTTAATATGCTTAGAGCTGTAAATTTCCCTTTAAATACCTCCTTTGTTGCATTCCATAGGTTGTGATGTGTTGTATTATCATTATCATTTCTCTCCAGATATTTACCAAATTCTCTTGTGATTCCTTCTTTGACCCACTGCTTTGTTTATTAGTGTGTTGTTGAACCTCCACATATTTGTGAATGTTCTGTTTCTGTAGTGGTTATTAATTTCCAGCTTCATTCCATTTGGTCATAGAAAGTGCTTTGAAACTTTTCAATCTTCTTAAATTTATTGAGATCTGTTTTTGTATCCCAGCATTTGATCTATCCTGGAGAACATTCCATGAGTACTAGAGAGCCCTATTAGTGTCTAGTGAGAATTCAAAACTCGATCTATTGGGGCCTCCCTTATACAAAATACATTGTTTTTCTTCTGCAGCTTTCAGACTGTATCCTTATCTTTTGCATTTTGCAGTGTAATCAATATATGACAGGGTGTATTTTTTCCATGATTATCTGTTTGGAGTTCTGTGAGCTTCTTGGATGTGCTAAGTTTGCTTTGTTTGCTAAGTTTGTGTGAAGTTCTCTCATTATTTCTTTGACTAATCCTTTTGCCTCTTTCTCTCTTTCTTCACCTTCTGGGACCTCCATAATGCATACACTAGTGTGCTTCATGGTATCCTATGGCTGTCTTAGACTAGTTTTGTTTTTAATATTTCTCTTTTCCTTCACCTCTTCAGCTTGACTCATTTAAAGTGTATTTTCTTCAAGTTGACTAATTCTTTCTTCTGCCAGCTCTAATCTGCTCTTGGGCATTTTTCATTTCAGATAACATGGTCTTCAACTCTAGTAGTTCTGTTTGGTTCCTTTTTAAAATTTCTCTCTTTACTTACACTCTCATATTGCTCATTCATTTTTTCCCCTGACTTCCTTTAGTTCTTTCTCTGTATTTTCCTTTAATGTTCTTGAGCATTTTTAAGGTCATTTTTAAAAGACAATGATTGGTATGTCTACATTCTCATCTTCTTCATTGGTGTTTTCTATATTTTTATCTTCTTTCTTTGGATGGGCCATCATTTCCTGTTTGCTTGCCTTGCATCCTTTGGTTGCACACTGTACATTTTAATGTTTTAAAATATCAACTCTGGGAGTTACTCCCTGGAATGCCTGACTGTAGTTTTGTAACCAGCTGGTAGTAAAACATAAATTTCCTTGACCTTTAGCCCTCCTATCAGGAACATCTGCCCAAGGCAAATGCAGTATGCAAGGTTTTCCCTGTCATGCTGGGCCTGTGTCTAGTCCTGGGCTTTTGCTTCTTCGTTGTTTTGGAGTTCCCCTCTTTACAAGAGTTTGTTTGTCTTTTCTGCTCCCCAGGAGACTGATCTCCCTCTCCCAATTGTTTGAAGTTGACAGTCCTTTGTCTCAGACTCTCCGCCTCTATAGTTTTTTGTTGTTGTTGTTTGTGTGTATGTTTTACAGCCTTTCATTATCTCATGATGCTCTTTCTTGGAGGGCAAATTCTGTGAGGAGGGTCACCTTGGAAAGGACTTTCCCACATTAGTCTTTCCCAGCCAAAACTTGGTCAAAGACAAGATCCATGGAGGGATGCAGGACGTCTTCAAAGTGCCCAGGGAAATCAGGAAGGGTGCCAACATATTTTTAAACAGCTTTCCAGAACTGATCTTTCCTGGTCCACCTAGCAAATGCAGCCTTCAGTTAACTTCCCCCCACACTCCTGAGGAAGCTTTGTGTCTCTAAATCCCTACTGCCTCTGCTCCAGTCTAGGGCATGTTGAAACAATGGCTGCTGCTGCTTTTATCCAGGGTGGGGTTGAAATAATGGCTGCCTATGCCTTTTTCCAGAGGATGCCAAAACAATTGTTGCCCTCAGAGCCAGAACCTAGCAATCCAAATTCACTATTCAAAATCTGCGATCAGTGATTGGCCATGCACACCACTGTTTTTGAGAAAGAGGATTATTATGTCCCTTGCAGCTAGCCAGGGACTGGACCTCATGGTGGCCTGCTGTGAGAATGGGGAATGGGTGTGAAGATCAGTAGTATTTGCTAATCCAGTAGATGTGGGGAGTAAAAGGTGAAGTATAAGGAGAATTTGAGGAGATTCTAAAGCTCCTAATTTGGGCATCGAATGAAAACAAGTTAAAACTAATATGGAATGATTTCAAGTATGAGTTAAAGTTCCATTTCTGGTACCTTTAATTTTGGCTGCCTATGGAATATCCAGGTAGACAATGGAGTAGTTATTTAGGTGGTTGGAAACTGATGGACATAAAAGGCCATATACAGGAATATCAGAGACATTGTGATATGGAGGATAATGCTGAAGTCATAGGAGTAGAGGAATTTCTTGGAACTGGGAGAGAAGATGAGTGCCTTGCATGAAACCTTCAGTAATTTAGAGCCAATTGGCAGAGAAGTCAGTCAAAAAAGTGAAAATAATTACTCAAAGGGTGTGGAAATTGAACCAAAAGAAACAGAAGCACAAAAAATAACATCTTTTCAAATTTTATTAAAATGCTGATGCAAGGTCTAGTTATAGAACTTAGAAGTGTCCATTGAATTTGGTATGAGAAGCTATTTGTGATCTAAAATGAGAGAATTTTCACTTGAATGATGAATGAAAACACCACATTTCAGAAGACTAAGGCATGTAAGGCAGATAAGGAAGTTCAGAGAGAGTGGAAAGCACTCTTCTAAGACATGATTAAAGAAGAAATGAGGGGAGCACAAGGGGTCTTTTAGCCCAATAGTGGAATTGAGGATAAAATCCTGCAATGTTTTCTCTTAAGACACATTTCAGGTTGATAGTGGCAGACATTTGTGGCTTTCTTTGGGGCTTTGTTTGTAGTCCCATATATAATTTAATTTGTTCACTTTAAACAAGATTGAGTATTTTAATAAAGTCTTGATAAGTGCTGATACACTGTGATGATAACATTTAGGAAATGATATCAATTCTATCATGGAAAAAGATGATTGTCCTGTAATTACTTGTTTTCCTCATGTTACTCAGGGTTCTCCAGGGAAACATAACCAGCAGGACATAACCATGTATATATATATATATACATATATATTATATATAATGTAAATATTATGAGATTTATTATAGGAATTGGTTTATGTGAATTTAGAGATGGGCAAGTCTGAATTCCTTAGGGCTGGCTGCAAACTGTGAATGCTGATGAAGTTTCTTGTAAATTCCCCAGGGGAAGCTGGCTAGCTGAAGCAGAGTTGGAAATTCTTCTTACTGCTGAAATCATCACTTCTCCTTTTAAGGTCTCCAAGTGTTTGGATGAGACTTCTTTCATTATTGAAGTCACTCTCCTCAAGTTGATCATAGATACAATCATCCAAGGATATAAGCAACTTACTGATAATTTAAATCCATGAAATAATACTCACAGTTACAAACAGGTCAGTGCTTGTTTGACCAAACAACTGGAAACCACAACCTATCCAAGTTGTAGTTGATGAACTTAACCATCACACATCAGTATCTCATTATTTCTTGTTATTGCTAGTTTTTATCTGCATTTTCTTCTTTCTACTTTTATTAGTAATTGCTTGAGTATAGTTTTTCTTTTACAGAGTTATAAATTAAGTTTTAAAATTTTATTTCAGGCCAAAAATAAGCAAATAGAAAGCCTTTTCTCCAAATTGATGTCTTTGAATATTCCAGATGGGATTTCATCCATGTCATGAACCTCAATTTTCCAACTAAATTGTATCTTGAGATATTTTGATACTCACAATATTAGTCTTTTAAGTATCAGAAGTTCGCTATAGTCAAAATATTACACTGTTCTTATTTCTTAAGAGTAGCATTTGGCATTTGTATATTCATTATATATTTTTGATTGAAAATTAGTGATGTCTTTAAATGAGGTTGAAAAAGCTAAAAACAATTCCTTGTTTTAATAAAAACATTTAATAATCTTATTTTAAAAAGATTCTAGATGTGGCACCTATATACATACAATAAGTACCTACAGGCATTTCTCATATTATTGCAGATACTGGTTTTTTTTGTTTGTTTTTACTAAATGAAAGATACTGCATTGAGCAAACCTATTTGCACCATTTTCCAACAGTGTAGCTAACTTCATGTCTATAGGTCACGTTTTGGTAATTCTCACAACATTTCAATTTTTTCATTATTATTGTATCTGTTATGATGCTATGTGATCAATGATCTTTGATGTTACTATTACAATTGTTTTGGGGCACTACAAACCACACCCATATAAGACAGTGAATTTACTAAATGTCATGTGTGTTCTCACTGTTCTGCACGCCCATCTCTCTCCCTTCCCTCAGGACCCTCTGTTCTCTGAGACATATGAATTTTGGAATTAGGCCAATTAATAACCCTACAGTGACCTCTAAGTGTTCAAGCAAAAAAAAGAGTCATAAGTCTTTCACTTTAAATGAAAAGCTAGACATGACTAAGTTTAGTGAGGAAGACATGTTGAAAAGTGGGATAAGCTGAAATCCAGACTTCTTGCACTGAACAATTAAAAGACGTTGTGAATGCAAAGAAAAAGTTCTTGAAGGAAATTAAAGGTGCTACTCCAGAACACATGAATGAAAAGAAAGTGAAACAGAATTATTGCTACTATGGAGAAAATTTTAGTGGTGTGGATAGAAGATCAGACTGGCCACAACATCCCCTTACACCAAAGTCTAATCAGGAGCAAGTCCCTAACTATATTCAATTCTGTGAAGGCTGAGGGAGATGGTGGAACTACAGAAGAAATGTGAAGCTAGCAGAGGTTGGGTTCATGAGGTTTCATGAAAGTAGTCATCTCCAAAATATAAAAGGAAAAAGGGAAGCAGCAGGTACTGGTGTAGAAGCTGCAGGAAGTTATAACCATAAGATCTAGCTAAGATAACTGATGAAGGTGACTACACTAAACAACAGATTTTCAATGTAGAGGAAACACTCTTTTTTTGGGAGAAAATGCCATCTAGGACTTTCATAACTAGAGAGGCCAATTCTTGGTTTCCAAGCTTCAAAGAACAGGCTATCTCACTCGGGGCTTAGCAGCTGCTAACTTTAAGTTGAAGCTAATGATAATTTACCATTCCAAAAATCCTAAAGCCCACAAAAATTATGTTAAATCTACTCTACCTGTGCTCTATAAATGGGCCAACAAAGCCTGGATGACAGAACATGTGTTTAAAACATTTGTTTAAGCCTTTACTGAGAACTACTGCTCAGAAAAATAGACTCCTTTCAAAATATTACAGCTTTTTGACAACGCACCTGGTCACCCAAGGACTCTGATGGAGATGTACAATGAGCATAATGTTATTCTCATGCATGCTTGCAGCACATCCATCCTGCAGCCCATGGGTCAAGGAGTAATTTTCACTTTCAAATCTTATTATTTAAGAAATACACTTCAAAAGGCTATAGATGCCATAAATAGTGATTCCTCTAATGGATATGGGCAAAGTCAATTGATAACCTTCTGGAAAAGATTCAGCATTCTAGAATTCATTAAGAATATTAGGGATTCATGGGAGGAGGTCAAAATATCAACATTAGCAGGAGTTTGGGAGAAGTTGATTCCAATCTTCACGGATGTCTTTGAGGGTTTTAGGAGTCCAATGAAGAAAGTAACTTCAGATGTGGTGGGAATAGCAAGAGAACTAGAGTTAGAAGTAGATCCTGAAGATGTGACTGAATTGCTGTAATCATAAATCTTGACTGGTTGAGGAATGACTTATGATGGGTATAGAAGAACCTTGTTGTTCTTCTTTCAACAATGTGAACATTGTTGAAATGACAACCAGGAATTTAGAATATTTTATCGGCTTAGTTGATAAAGCAGTGGCAGGGTTTGAGAGGATTTCCTCCAATTATGAAAGAATTTCTCCTGTGGGTAAAAAGCCATCAAACATCATTGCATGCTACAGAGAACTCTTTCATGAAAGGAAGAACCAATAAATGTGGCAAAATTCATTGTCTTATTTTAAGAAATTGCCACATCCATCCCAGCTTTATCAACTACCACCCTGATCTGTCAGCTACTGATAGTATCGAGGTAAGATTCTGCCCCAGCAAAAAGACTACAACTCACTGCTGGCTCAGGGATGGTAGCATTTTTACAAATAAAGTAATTTTAATTCAGGTATGTGCATTTTTTTAGACATAATGCTGTTGCAGAGTTAATATACCACAGTATATGTAAACATCACTTTTACATGTACTGGGACAACAAGAAGTTTGTGTTACTTGTTTTATTATGATATTTGCTTTATTGTGGTGGTCTGGAACTAAACCTGCAATATTTCTGAGTTATCTTGAATATAACATATGCTATCAATTATATATGAAATATATATGATATCTAGAAAGGCAAATATTCATACATGACAAAAAGTCTCTAGCTATATATCAGTGGAGAAAATATTTTAGATCTACTTAATTAAAATGTAAATAGGAAGGTAAAAGAGCAAGCGTTCAATTATTCTGTCGTATCTTCCTGAATAATGATAAAACAGGATATTAAGCAATTGTTTGATGCTAGAATGTTTTGATTTAGCTGAATGCTAATATTAATCTAGGAAAATGTATAAAAGGAATGAAACCTTATATATTTAAAGAAATTAAATCCCAGATAGAGGTGATAAGAAACCATTTTTCCCAGCCTTGCTTTGAAATGACTCTGAGGAACTTCTGTAGGTATGTGAAGTTCCTGCAATGGGTGACCCTAGGAGGTGGGGTTGCTGGGAAGCAAGGCAGGGAAGGTGGCAGGCTACACCTACCACTCCTGCTGAGATCTTAGCCATGGGGGATTTACTTCTGTTACGGTGTGAGCTTCTCCATGAGCTTTCATTAGTCAAAAGAATTTTAGAGTTTAAAAGTGTTTAAAAGCTATGGGTGCCACTTCTCTTTTTCCCTTCACTGCTGGAGGCTAAGTGACTTCTTAAAGTCATATATTAAAAGTGATTTGCAGAAGCAAACATAGAGTTCAGGTCTGTTAACTCAAGGTACAGTACTGCCCCTCCACCAATTAGCTAAAACTATGTTATGGATATAAAGTATTGATTTTTTTTCGGGTGTGTTTCCTGGAATATGAGCAGATTCCATGGAGACTCCACAGAGTCACAAGAGTTTTGTTAGAAAAGGATTTATGAAATAATTAAGTTCAAGTTCCTTCCCCATGCTGGATTCCTTCTTACTACACCAGAAAAAAGGGGATACTACTACAACTTCTATTAATATGTCCAGAGAAAATAAGTATGTGACCTCCTCAAATAATATACTTTTTTCCTATGTGCCTTTTGTATTAAAAGTACTTTCCTGTATTAACTACATCCTTGTTCCAATAAAGTTAAATTATCAAACTTAACTTTTGTCTTTTAGGTAATTGAGAATGAATCCAAACCATTTGTAATATTTGTCATGTTATATATCTAAGGACACAGTTACTCCATCTACTGGCATTATTTTTTTCACCAGGTTGAAAATTTCTTGTTCTTCCACCTCTTTGTCACATAGTCTGATCAGTGGAGTGTTTATGGGATTGTTTCTTTCTGTTGCTTTGATACTGTAATTCTAAGAATGTATTCTGAGGTCTTCCTGAAGGGATTTGTGAGGAGTTGCAGATGGGGATCTAGCATTTTAGACACATGTCAACTTGCACTACTAAATCCTAAATCTTATTTTTTTTATGTGAAATGTTGATCATTCTGGTGCTGAGTCTGATTCCCTTAGATCCATAATTTCTTAATATTGACCATAATAATAATATTTAGAATGAAAAGAAAGAGGAGAGGGAGCAAGAGAAGAAAAGAAAAAAATACAAGGAAGAAATAGAGAGGAATAGAAGATGACTTTATTACCCTGTCACCACTTGTTTGGCTGGATTTGTCTGTTAGTACCTTCTATAGGAAGGGCTTATGTGAATAATATTACATGATTTCTTGAATGTCCAAAATTCAAAACTCAACTGAGTTTTGAATATCCAAAATAGTTTGACTGTAGCCTTCATACTTTCAGGACAGCTTGGCCGAATATAAAATTTTTGGGACACATTTTATGTCTTTGATTTTTTTCTGATGGTGAATGATAATGTGCAGAAGTCTAAAGTCTGACTACCCTTGCCTCTTTTATTTTGTTTGACTTCACAAATATGACCAATAATTCTACTAGGACATGTCTCAGTCTTGATGGCTCAGAATCAATTGTTCCTGTGATTTGGAGTTTTCTTTTGGATCTATAGATTTGTTTTCTTTTATTTTTGGAGATTTTTCTTCAATTATATTTGTGTTGGTTGTTTTCCCTGGGTATTCAAATTTTGTTTGTATTGGATCCCCTTTCCAGTATTTTATATCTGTAATTTTCCTTCTAGTCCTTTTACTACTTATTTATCTATTTTTCATTTGCATTCTGTGTGTCTTCACAGTCTTCTGTAGTCTCCATGATATCTATTCTTCGTTATGTTCCTCACAGTTAATCTTTGTTTCAAAATATTTTTTTCTTCTAATTTGAGTTGTGCTTGACTTCATATTTTCTGGTCATCTCCTCCATGAGTTCTTGAATTGTGCCTTGTGGCCTTCCTTATATATCTTCACTAAGTTTTTTTTTTAATGTGGAATTGTGGTCATCATCTGTTTTGGATAGCATGCTTCTGATGAGTTTTGTTTGTATGTAGAGTTTTTCTGTCTCTTTACCCAATTTATTCTTAGTATTTTGGGATGGATGCTATGTTTATTTCCTTTTGTTATTCAGACTTGAATGTCCTGGATTTTTCTGGGCCAACTATTAGCAGGAGTTTCCAGTCATAGTGAAAATACTCCCACAAAATCCTTCATACTTGTTAGCAGGACCACAAGTTATAGCAAATAGTCTTGTGGTCAGTAAGACAACAAGATTTTTTTTTTGCCTGCTTAATATTTCCAGCTCCCAATACTGCACGCAGGCAAACCTACATGTTGTCACTCTTACTGAAGCCAATAATCATCATATGTATGGTTGTGATCAGTTCATATCCAACAGATTGACTCACAGGTCCACTATATTGAAGATATTGCTCCAGATCCCAATCTTATAGCTCATCATGCATAGCATGTTGGGGATGGCCTGGAGGAGAAAGAATGCCCGGTTCTCTAGGAATTGAAAGGACCATGTTTCTCATGCATATTAAGAAAACTTAATAAAATTTTCTCTAGTGAATGTAGAGAAAGGAAGGAGAGACAGGGTGAATTGTAAAATGATATCAACCAGTGCAAAACCCATCACCCCAAGATTCAGTTGATGGAGAAACATATTTCTTAAGGATATTGAGGATGTTGGCTGACTTGGGCCTTTACTTCTTCCTACTTGGGAAAATACTAAACTTGTATAAAGAAAAGTTACAGAAAAAGCTGGAATAAAGATTATGAAAAGGTCTGAGTCAGCATAGACATGGCTGGGTCCTGCCAGAAGGACCAGCTCATATTGATGAAGAGATTACAGCAGGAAAAGCAAAAGAAGAGTATGACAAGGACAATACTTATTAAGATAAATCCTGCATACTTCAAATTCTGGCTCCCATACATATGGGACATGAGGGTGTCATAAGTCAAATCCCAATGAATTGCAAGTGACATTGATAATTGCAATCATGAGTATGACAGTATCCAGTTCTAGTGTCTAGTTTCAGTGTCCAACTCAACTAAGTGGCTGGAAAACATGGAGCTTGGGAAATGGGTCAGAAACACCATCCACTGGGCCAAGAATGTTTCCCTCCTCCACGTGGAACTCCTCAGCTCCTCTCAGAAGGTGGAAAGATGAAGGCAGTGTGTCCTGTGAAACTTGGGGGTGACCACAGGCTTTAATTGTTATTATTACAATTTAAAAATATATTTTTCCTTCAATCTGTCCCTTTTCTGTCACTTTTAGTCCAGGCTGGCAGTGGTTCCATTCATACAGATCTCACAAAAAACTTGTTGGCTTAGCATGCAGTGCACAGGAGTCCCAGACATCAGACAATAGGACTTTCCACAAATCCTTTCTGGATAACTCCATCTCCAGTCCTGGCTTGTGCTGAAATGCATGACTGGTTCCATGTTTGGTTAAATCTTCTTGGGGGGGGGGCACTATATTCTGGGGACTCATTTTCCTAGAGCTCAGAATTTTCCCAAGTATCAATTTCTGGTTTCTTTGTACCTAAAAGTTCAATTCTTAGCTTACTCCTTTCCTCTTGCATTTTACTATAAATTACAAGGAGAAGCTGGCTTCATTTTCCACATTTAGTTTGGAATTCTCCTCAGTTAGATATCCAAGCTCATTGCTTTCAAATTCTAGCTTCCATCTGATATCAGAACTCAATTTTGTGAAGTTCTCTGTCACTTTAAAACCAAGGATTGCCTTTCTTCCAGTTTGCAGTGACATATTCATCATTTCTGTCTAAGGCCTTATTGGAAATACATTTAGTGTCCGTATTTCTCTAAGCATCTCCTGAACACAATCTAGGCCTTTTCTATCAAACATCTCACAATTCTTCCAGAATCTTCCCCTTATGCATTTATAAAGCAATTCTAACATTTTTTGTATTTGCATATTGTAGCCTCTCACTTCTCTGGTGCCAAAATATGTTTCAGTTTGCTAAAGCTGCCAGAATGCAATATACTAGAAATGGATTGGCTCTTACAAGGGAGGTATATTAGTTCACACATTTACAGTTATAAGCCATGAAATGTCCCAATTAAGGCATCAACAGGACAAAACCTTCTCTGAAAAAAGGCTGATGGCATCTTGGGTTCCTCTGCAACATGGAAAGACAACATGACTGGCATCTTCTGATCTTCCTCTTTTGGGTTCTTCTGTCACATGAGAAGGCACATGGCTGGAATCTGCGGGTCCATCTCTCTCAGTTTAACTTCTGGCTTTTCAGTGGCTTTTTCTTTCAGCTTCTGTGGATCCTTGATTAGCATTTCCTGGATGTTTCTCTTTCTCTAAATGTCTCTTAGCTCTCTCAGCTTTTACCACCTTTTATCCTCTCACAAAGACTCCAGTAAAGGATTAAGACCCACCTTGAATTGTGTGGGTCACATTTCCATGGAGACAACCTGATCAAAGGGTCCCATCCACAGTAGGTCAGCCCCCACAAGAATGGATTGAAAGAATATTGCTTTTCTGTGGTACATAACAGTTTCAAACCACCACAGTGTCCTAGGGATGCCATAAGAAATTACCGTAAAGCGGATAACTTTAAACAACAGAAATTTGTTCTTTTACAGTTGTAGAGGCCAGAAGTACAAAATCAGGGTGTTGAAAGTATTGGTTTCTTCTGGAGGTTCTGAGGAAGAATCTGTTCCATGCTTCTCTCCTAGTTTCAGGTAATTGCTGGCAATCTTTGATGTTCCTTATCTTGTAGATACATGACTCTAGTCTCTGCTTCAGTATTCATACGGTCTTCCCCTCTGTGTCTCTGTGTATCTTCTCCTTTTCTGTCTGTTTTAATGGTAGCTGTTATTGGAGTTAAGTATCATGGATTAGATATCCTGATCCATGGTGGTTTCGTTTTGAATCCTTACTGTAATGACTTCTGCAAATATCCTTAATCCAAATAAGATCACATTCTGAGATTCCTTGTGGACATATCTTTTGAGGATCACTATTCAACCCAGTAAATAGAAAAGAAAAATGAGGTTTATAGGCATTAACTTAATCACTGCCAAGAAGTGAGTCTTCTTTTCTCAAGTAATTCATATTTTGTGTCATGGCTCTGGACTTCCTGACTCATAACTGATTCCAAAACACCAATTCTGATACTCAAAATTGTCAAGGCCTTTGAAATTTGAAACCCATTGCCCCAGGGACCATTAACACAAGCTCATTTTAGGTCCAGAGCAATTTTAGCAGTATGCCCCCACTCTTACTATGCACTACTATTTCCTACTCCAACTGAGGAGAGACTGAACAGCTAGAGGAAGATGATGGCGGGGGAGACTTATTATATATATATATATTTACTTAAGAAACATTTGAATGTGATTAAAAGTTTATGGAAAATATTAGAAGTAAGGAAAGATTTGAATGTTTGCTAGAATATTTGATTTTGAAGAGAAAGAGGGCTGCTTCATTCTTTGAGTCAGAACATAATAAAATAATAAGGTTGGTTGTATATGAACTTTAATTTGTAGAGGGGAGAGACTCTAAGAAAGATAATGCTTAATGGCTTGACTCTTTTTTTTAACAAGGCTGGAGATAAGGATTTTCTGTTGACAATTATAGGGGTGGGTTTGAATGAGGGATTTGCAGAAGGCATCAAATGTTTAGAAAAATTTGTGATGGAATTGACAGTGGATAGGCATTTCAGATAAACCACTTCTAGTAGTATTGACAACACAACTCATATTAGAAAACAAATTTGTAGTGTCCAAATCCACAAAATAGCATTTTATTCTGGATTCCTATCCATTCTGGTATAGAAAAGGTGAAACATTTTACCATTGGTCTATGATGGGTTCACGTTTGAAGAAAATGTAATCAGAGCTGAGCATGATAGTTTCAATAAATGAATCAGATGTTCATTCAGGGTTGGAACAGGACACTGGGAGCAGTCTGATACATTCTTTAGAAAGAAACCTATAGAACCTAGTTTCAATGAGATTAAAGTACCCATGTAATAGGGGTTTATGGCTTGAGGGATTAGCTGTCTATACACAGGGTTAAGATATTTGGGCTTAAGATTGTGGACATGAACATATTCTGAGTGAAGAACAACACAGGTGTTTGCAGGAGTGTAAGTGAAGGTAGCTAGAGCTAAGAAAGTCAAGTTGATATTAGCCAAGAGTCTTGAGGTTTGGGGTGGTCATTTATATGAATATTGAAATTATATGTTGATAAGCTGGCATTCTGCCAACTTCTCTTCTTCCCAGGTTTGTGGTTTGGGGAGTATGGGAGAATAAGTGTCTCCTCTAGAGAAAGCCATGGAGGAGGTGTTCTATATTTTCTTTTGGAGTTAGGACCCACACATTCTATCCTTCCCAAATATTTGTGTTCCTCACATATGATCCTGTCGGTCCCATAAAGAACTCTGAAACATCATTCAATCCCTACTTCCCTACTGGGCCCTTCCAAAGCCACGTATTCTCCTTCAAAGTTGAAGACTGAACACTTTCCATCTGTTTGTATTTCCATATGCATAATCTTCCTGGATAGAGAGTGTAAAGTTTCACCATATTCTCAAAAAAGTGTCCATGATGCAAATGAGTAAGAACTATTACTTAGAGTAATAGTTTTAGTAAACTTTAGTAAACTACAAATCTCATGATATGCTTGCTGTGATTAGAACTTCTTATGTAGGGAAGTGAAGTGATAGGGACAGAGCTTCATTTTCTATTTAAAGGTGGGGCAATACAAAGCAACCTGCCTTGACTTTTTTTGACCAAAACAGAAAGAAACACAAATAAGGTACATGCAGTGTGTATGGGCCTTTGAGGTGCCCCAGGTGCTGAGGGTGAAGTAACAAATGTGCTATATGGACATACTGGAAGATTTTCCCTTAGTTATTTCAGGGCTTTCCTGGCATCTCTGAAGCATATCCACATACTATAGGATAAAACCTTGATCTGCAAAGATGTTTCTCTAAAATAATAAGCTGGCTTGAAGTAACGAAGATGTGACCTTAACCAATCACCTGCAGCCTTTTTACTACAAGGAAATTCTAGGATTTCTATGAGTTTTCTTTTTTGTGTCTCTGTTTGCCTTTCATGCCTATCTGAAGAGTTAGCAAGTTCAACACTGAAGCCACTGCTTACATAAATTGTTGGTGTCTTAAGTGTTATGTTCATTTCTCTGCTTTTACTATTCTATTCCTTTTGAGGTAGGTACTGCATCAGGTGCACGCTGAGTGAGAATATTTTGTGGGAACAGCATAAAAGTTAGGCCACCTCTGCTGCCCACTGGAATGCAGAATCTCAGCACATACAGGGCTGAGTACAGCTTTTTTCTACTAGGTAGAGGGGGAGTGTTATTTCACAGACCTTTGCCTACTTTTTCCAAAGAAGCAAAGGTGCTCAGGAATAACTCTGTTATGTCACTAACCTCAACAGATTTTGAAGAAACAGTAGCTTCCAAGGCATTTTTGAGTTGTCAGAGCTGAAGCCTACATATATTTCCTTTTTTTTGGCCTGCCAAAGAACTAGAAAATACTCATTACAAAGGACTAGGGACCAAATTACATAGTCACTTGTATTCTAAGGAAACATTAAGTGTCTTTGTCACGCCTTTAGGGATATAGGAGATCCAAAGGTCAAGCAAGATTAAGGACAGAAACAGAATTTGAAAAAAGAACCCTTTACTTAGGTGGATCTTGATTAAATATTGAGATCTTGGCACTTCAAACGTAAACACTGATATGATACTCCCACTGGCCTCACTGACCCAGAATATTCACATTCTAGCTATGAATAAAGATATAAAGATAAGCGTGTTGAAAAGTGGGAAAAAAAAAGACATGGTACTCATTTAAAAGTGTCATTACTATACTTATAAATTAGTGTAATTTCCCTGATCACCATGCATGGACTTTAATAAATAATGAACACAGGACTTCAAGTAATAATTAACAAAATAATCTATTGGTTGCTAGAGATAACTTCAACCTTTGAGTTCATTTGGCTTGCTTTCTCAAAAATCAATGCACTCATATGATTTTTGAGATTGTCTAGTGATATGACTTGAAGAATCTGAAGCATTCTTTAGTTGAGGAGCACTCAACTGTCATAGGGTGTGAAAATGATACGGAATGACCCATATCCTTACATAATTCCCTCCTCTTAAAAATAGTCAGAAACTGTGAATAAAATGGGATATCACTCCTATGATTATGTGACATTATATGGCAAAGATGGAAGGATTTTGTAGATAGAATTAAGACCCATAATTCGTTGACTTTGAGTTAAGCAAAAGGGAGATTATCTTGGATGGATCTGGCCTAATTGCATTTGAAAACGGACTAGAGAGTAGAGCCTTCCCTGAGTTCAGAGAGATCCTGCTATTGGTCTTGAAGAAATTGCCACATGAGAGGGGGACATGTGGCAAGGCCCTGAAGATGGCCTCTAGATGCTGACAGTGGCTCTCAAATGACAAGAAAATGGGACTATAAGTCCTGCAACCATAAGGAACTGAAATCTGACAACAACTTGATCATGGAGCTTCTGAGCTCCATGAAGGAACACAGGCTCCTTGATGCTTTGATTGATTGCAGCCTGTGAGACCCTGAGCAAAGGATCCAAAAGCTCTACCTGGACTCCTGACACATGGAAACTGAGATAAGATGTGTATTTTGATTTAAGCTGCTAAATTTCTGGTGATTTGTTACATGGCAATAGAAAACTAATACATTGAAATTAATCAGTTAGCTAGGTGGTGAGCATTTATTAAATGACTACTTAGTGTATCATTTGTTCCATCTATATTTAGAGATCTCTGGGAAAGATCAGTTTAGTATTCTGGGTTTTATTCAGAAAGTGGGCAAAAGACCCTGAGGATTGATAATGACCAATGGCTGGCACTTTACCTGGGCAAGGCCATGAGACAGTGTTTTATGTCCTTTGAGGATTTTATTTTCTATTCAGCAAGCAATGGGAAAAACTGAAATAATTTGATCAGATATACTTTTAAAATATTCTGTATGAAAATATGGAAGATTGTTGGGAGGAAAAAGGCAAGACTGAAGTAAGGGGACCAGTTATGAAGCTTACCTCATAGTCTAAGCAAGAAAAAATTATGATTTGATCTAAGGCAGTAGCAATAATGATGGGGATGGAGAAGAGATAATGGAATAATTGGAGAGATATTTAAGAAGTGAAATTGGCAGGGTTCGGTATCTATATGTTGGGCAGAGAGTTTGAAGATGAAGTAGGTTTTTGGCTCTGCTGGATCCTAGTAAGTGGAATCAAGATAGTGTGAGAAGTTGGGCTGTAGGGCTGGAGGAAAGAAGAGGATATGCCATTTAGCTTAGGATATATTTCATTTCAGTTGTGTTGAGATCTTGTAGACAGTTTGACGTATTGTACCTGTACTATTAGAGAAGGGTCTGACATAGGAAGGTTTAGGAGTCATCAGGTTTCTGTTTAGTTGAGGCCGTGGATGTAGAGTAAATCACCGTGAAAGCATGTTTAGAGTAAAGAAAGAAAGGGCATGAAGAAAAATTCTGGAGTGTACCAACATTCAATAGAACGTAGCATAAATGTAGCTGAAAATATACTCCAGTAGCAGCCATGAAAAATGCCTAAGGGTTATGACAAAGAAGTCAAAAAAGAGACAATTCTAAAATGAGAGGTGAGGGTTTGATTAAAGTAAGAACTAAAGGGGGTCTATTGATTTGGATTTTAAAGGTTATGATTGGCATTTTTAGTTTTATTTCTAGCCACCACTATTCTTTACAGCATTAGTACCCTGATTTTGCTTTGAGGGACTTTCCCTGTCCCACTTCTATTTTGTGTCCTTTGGGTAAAGCTGGCTCAACCCCAGGATCCAGGGGTGAAGTATGTGACCAAAACCAAGTTAATGACACATTATAGACTCCTGGTCTCAGTGATTGTTCAGGGAAGTCACACAACATGAGTCAGCTAATCAAGGCCAATGGGATAACATTTGCTAGACATTTTTTCCACTATCAGAAAAGCAGATTTGCTCTTTCTGATTAGATGTGAATAAGAGGAGATGTAGGAGCTGGAATTACTTCTGCCATTTTGTGACCATGGTTATCCTGGGAATGGAGCCAATGCTGAGAGCAAACACTGAGAAAGCCAATTTGAAAAATGGTGGGAAGTCCCAACCAGGTTGCATTGTTTGAGGCCTGGAACAAACCAGCTTTAAGCAGGCTCAACCCTTTATGCTTTAGTTACATGATCTAATATATTCCTTTTGAACATTAAGCCAGTTTGAGTTGTTTTTCTCTGGCAGTTGGACCAAAGCAGAGGTGTTGGCTCCCTTAAATCAGCACACTTTTAATATGCTGCTTTTAGATTTCTCTAAGGAAATTCCTTTTATTTACTCATTTGAGAAATAAGGATTGTCTACCATGTACCATACACTTTTCTAGGCACTACAGATATGGGACACAACAGTAAATTAGAGGGCCAGGTCTTTGTTCCCCTGGAACATGCATGTTAGTGGGTGATACAGAAATCAAAGTAAGTAAACACATAGATAATATAATTAAAATAATAATAGGTGATAAAGAAAATATTTATGAATTAGGAGAGTAATTATGTTTTTGTTTTCAGTTGGAAAGACAGCAAACATTTTATCACAGAAACAGAAGGGTTGAAATTCAATCAACAATCCCATAATCTCTCAAGAAAGGTCTCTGCCTTAACCCTTCCTATCCCACACTCCAAGGAAAATTTGAAGTGACATTAGAGTTGCTCTTTGAGAATCTCAGACCTAGGGGTTTTGAGCTTTTAAATATTTGTTAACTATGTAATATGAATTGCATCTGAAGAAAAAGCATCTAAAGGACTTGGTTGAGGCCATTCTGGGTTCTTTGATCTTAAATGGTGAATAAAATATTAATCTTAAAAAGACGACCTGAATTGGACAGACTTCGGAATGAAATGCTCTGTGAAAGGTGAATATTCAATCACAGGCTTCAGTTGTTGCTTTTGAAAGCGTTTCTTTAAAGCTGGGTTAAAGAGAATGGCCAGCTATAGGCTTATAGGAAAAAGGGCTGTTTTGGCAAGGGAACAGACCCTAAACTGGGCGCCTTTCATCTGTTTTTAAAATTAAACCGAGGTTCAGCAGATACCTTGAGGAAAGATACTAAATTGCAGATTTTGCAGTTTTGGTCTCCCTGCAATTTCTGAATGTTGCTAGTGAGAGGCTGAGAAGGCCCTTAAAAGCCTTTGTGCTTGGCACCTGCAGAAATCTAATTTCTGATGAATAGGGCCCTAATTGGGTCAATTATTCTATTATATTACACAAGAGTACTTCAAACTGCTGCTTCAGTAAAGAGAGGCGCTTTAGTCTCACTGATGTTCTCCAGTTTGAACATAACTCAGAATCCTGCATTTAACTTTTCCTTCCCCATTGTCAATTTTGCCCATAACTCAGAATCCTGCATTTAACTTTTCCTTCCCCATTGTCAATTTTGCCCATCCAATCTGAGTTTCTTATATACTGCTGGATTAAAATGAGACCAAGTTTTAACCTTCTGAGACTGAGGGTAAGATTACAAAGGAGAACGTTTCTGACTCCTTTAAAAATGTTTTCTTAAACATTTGCAAACATGTGAGACAACTCTTTCAGTGCATCTTATTCAAAGGGTACATTCTTTTGATTAATTATTATCTTTTAGGAAGGAATAGCAGAGAGGAGGAAAGAGGAGTTTGCATTTCATTTTTGGATTATATTATAAGTTTGCGCACATGTAAGGCTCCAATTTCAAGTTTATTTCCATATTATTCCTAAGGATTGCACCAGTTATAATAGCATATGAGTTAGAAAGAAAAATGGATTTTGGAATCTGATAAATGATGGCGTTTATAGTGTCACTATTTCAATTTCTTAGACATTTTCTTTATACTAAATATCCTAAATTAGGAAACTAAATATCCTAATTTGTAACTTGTAACAGAAACTTCTCTAATTAGAGTAAATGCTTTTACTCATGAGTTATCTGCTGTGCATATTTCACTTGGTAGAAGATGGAATTATGGCATTAAAGGCTGTGTGTGAAAACTACACTATGAAGAAACTTGCAGCCAGGGAAGAAGCTTGTGCTTGGGTTTTAGTGAAGCAGAGAAGGTATTGTCTTGGCTTTTGTGAAAGGCTTACAGGTACCAATTCTACATCTTTCCTTAGGTATACATGATGCTTTCTCACATACACCCGACACTGAAATTGATTGTCTCTACTTACTCTGAAAACTGTAACTCTAACAAATGAACATGGATTGATTGATTTTTTTGGTAATTCAGAGGAAATACAAATTATTATGCAAATTATTTTCCTGGTTCCTTTCAAAAGGGATTTGAAAGATGATATATGATTAATGCTTTATGGGAATTCTTTATGGATTAATTTCCATCATAGAGGCAGGAATATTTGGTTAACTTTTCTTCCTCAAAGAAATTTTGTAAGTTAATTTTTTAATATGTCTGTTCCATTGATTTTAATTAAAAATTAAGGAAAATAGGGTGGGTTACAGTGGCTTAGCAGGCAGAGTTCTTGCCTGCCATGCTTGAGGCCCCAGGTTCAATTCTTGATGCCTGCCCATGCAAAAAAATATATATATATATATTAAAGAAAATATCCCTAATAGTATACTTTTGAAATTTTCTCATTAACAATTGACCCCTTTTTCCCTCAAGTAAAATAATATTTTGCTGTTTTTTGGCCTCCCATTATTTTGTGTGATTCCTTGCCATTTCTATTACTATTTATTTTTATACTTCCTACAAAACATTAGATTTTCAGAGAAATCTCATCTAATTGGTGCTGAATTTTAACAGAATATTTGGAAAAGATTCTCACATGTCTTTGGAATAAACAAATTCTAGGGATTATTTTTAATAACTATGTATAACAGTGTATGAGGTGCTCTACATAAAAAATCTCAATCATTTTTTCTTCTTGCTTTTGCATTTGCTTTTTTAAAAATAAGTCATTTTATTGAGATATATTTGCATACCCTCCATCTTTCCAAACTGTACAATCACAGAGTTATGCATTCATCACAAGAATCAAGTTTAGAAAATTTTCATTACTCTGAAAATTCTATACCACTTACTAGTCACCTCTCAATTCCTCTATCTTTCCCCAGCCCTAAATAACCACTAATATAATTCTGTCTTTATAGATGTATTTATATTTACATTTTATATAAACAGAGCCATACAAATTGTAGTACTTTGTATATGGTATCTTTCACTTTGCATAATTTTCTGAATTATTGTTATCTGTTTTTAGTTAAAGAGGTGGTAGGTCTCCAGAAAAGTGATGTAAAAAATACAACATAAACATAATCATATACCCCCTATTATTGATACTATGCATTAGTTTGGAACCTTTGTTGCAACTGATAAAAGAATGTTGAATTATTATCGTTAACCATAGTCCACAATTTACATTAGGTGTTTGTTTACCATGTACCATTCTATTGTTAATACCTTGTCATAGTGTCATATACTTGTAATTCATGAAAGACATTCTTTTATTTATATTATTAACCATAGGCCATCATGCACAACAGGGTTCACTGTGTTATACAATCCCATGTTTGATCTTTTAAATTTCTGTGTAGTATCATGCACAACCCCAAACTTCCCCTTTCAACCACATTCACAAAAATGTCAGCACTGTTAATTATACACACAATGTATCAGTTGTACATAGATGTAGGAATCTATTTCTGAACTCTCAATTCAATTCCATTGGTTAATATATCTAGCTTTATGGAAGTACCATGCTATTTGGACCACTATGGCTTTGTAATGTGTTTTTAAAGTTAGGAAGTGTGAGTCCTCCAAATTCGCTCTTTTCTTTCAAGATGTTGTCTATTTGGGGCCCGTTACCCTTCCAGATAAATCTGATAATTAGCTTTTCCATTTCTGCAAGGTAGTCTGTTGGAATTTTGCTTGGGATTGCATTGAATCTATAAATCAATGCGTGTAGAACTGACATCTTAATGATATTTAGTCTTCGGATCCATGAACACAGAATGCCCTTCCATTTATATAGAACTTCTTTGATTTCTTTTAGTAATGTATTATAATTTTATGTTTACAAATCCTTTACATACTTGGTTAGATTTAATTTTTTGAAATTTGGTTCTTTTAGTTGCTTTTGTAAATAGCATTTTTTTCTTGATTTCATCTTCAGATTGCTCATTATTGGTGCATGGAACACAACTCATTTTTGCCACTTGATCCTGCCACATTGTTGAACTTATTAGCTCTAGTAGCTTTTTTGTAGATTTTTTGGGATTTTCTATATATGGATCCATATCACCTTCTCTTTCTATTTTCATGCCTTTTATTTCTTTTTCTTGCCTAGCTCTAGCTAGAGCTTCTAACACAATGTTGTATAATGGTGGTGACAGTAGGCATTCTTGTTTTGTTATGGATCTTAGAGGGAAGGCTTTTATTCGTTCACCACTGAGTACAATGTTAGCTGTGGGCTTTTCATACGTGCCCTTTATCATATTGGGGAAGTTTCCTTCTATTCCTATCTTTCAAAGTGTTTTTATCAAGGAAGGATACTGGATTTGATCAAATGCCTTTTCTGCAGCAGTCGAGATGATCATGTGTTTTTTCCCCTTGGGTTTGTTAATGTGGTGCATTACCTTAATTGATGTTCTTGTGTTGAACCACCCTTGCATACCTGGAAAAAAAATCCCACTGGGTCATGGTGTATTATTCTTTTAATTTGCTATTGGATTCAATTTGAGAGTATTTGTTGAGGATTTCTGTATCTATATTCATTAGAGAAATTGGTCTGTAATTTTCTTTAGTATTTTTATCTGGCTTTGATGTTAGGGTGATGCTGGCATCATGGAATGCATTATGTAATGTTCTATCCTTTTCAATGGAAGAGTTTGGGCAGGAATGGTATTCATTCTTCTTGGAATGATTGGTAGAATTCACCTGTGAAGCCATCTGGACCTGGGCCTTTCTTTGTGGGAAGATTTTTGATGAGGCTGGCTCAGTACCCTTTACTTGTAATTGGTCTGTTGAGTTCTTCTATTTCATCTAGAGTCAGTAAAGGTTGTTTATGTGTTTCTAGGAATTTTTTCACTTTATCTAATTTGTCTAATTTGTTGGTATGCAGTTGTTCATAGTATCATTTTATGATCCTTTTATTTCTGTGGGGTCAGTAGTAATACCTGCACCTTCTCTTTTCTGATTTTATTTATTTATGTCTTCTTTCATTCTTTGTCAGTCACACTAAGGGTTTGCCAATTTTATTGATCTTCTCAAAGAACCAACTTTTGGTTTTGCTAATTCTTTCTATTGCTTTCTTATTCTTAATTTCATTTATTCCTGCTCTAATCTTTATTATTTCTTTACTTCTGCTTCCTTTGGGGTTAGTTTGATGTTCTTTTTGTAGTTACTCCAAGTTTGAAGTTAGGTCTTTGATTTAAACTCTTTCTTCTTTCTTCATGTGGGTGCTTAGGACTGTAAGTTTCACTTTCAGCACTGTGTTCACTGTATTCCATAAGTTTTGAGATGCACTCTTGTTTTCATTTGTCTCGAGAAATTTACTGATTTCTCTTGCAATTTCTTCTTTGATCCACTGTTTACATAATGTTATTCAGTGTTGTTACTCTAAAGTCAAAACTTACTTCAACCAGTATTATCCTTTGATTTTTGAGTGACATTTTTAATTTTTTCTGCTTTTACCCTTTTAGTTACCCTTACTGATAATTTTTCTGCACTCTCCTCCTAAACCCTCTCTCTTACCTTTTCCTTTCAGCCTGCAGAACTCCCTTTAGCATTTCTAGTAGGGGATGTTTCTTGTTAACAAACTCTCTCGGTTTCTGTTTATCTGTGAATATTTTAAACTCTCCCTCATTTTTGAAGGAAAGTTTTTGCCTGACAAAGAATTCTTAGCTGACAGCTTTTCTCTTTCAGTACCTTAAATGTATCATATCACTGCCTTCTCTTATCCATGATTTCTGATGAGCAATTAGCACTTGGTCTACTTAATCTTATTGCAATTCCCTTGTGTTGTAGCTTGCTAGCTGCTGGAATACAATATATCAAAAATGGAATGGCTTTTAAAAAGGGGAATTTAATAAGTTGCAAGTTAGAGTTCTAAGGCCTGTGAAAATGTCCCAACTAAATCAAAGCTATAGAAATGTCCAATCCAAGGCATCTAGAGAAAGATACCTTCGTTCAAGAAGGCCCACGATGTTCAGGATTTCTCTCCCAACTGGAAGGGCACATGGCAAGCATGGTGCTGTCTGCTACAGTTTTCTCTCCTGGCTTCTTGTATGACTCTTTCCTGGGGACATTTTCCTTCTTCATCTCCAAAGATCTCTGGCTGTGGGGGCTCTGTCTCTCTAGGTATCTCAAACCTTTTCCAAAATGCTTCCTCTTTTAAAGGATTCCAGTAAAGTAATCAAGACGCACCTGGAATGGGTGGAATCACATCTCCCTCTATTCAAAAGTTCATACTCACATTTCCATGGAGTTAACCTAATCAAGTTTCCAACCTACATTATTGAATAAGGATTAAGAGAAATGGTTGTTCTCACAAGATTGATTAAGATTAAAACATGGCTTTTCTAGAGTACATAATCCTTTCAAACCAGCACACCTTGTATATTCGTAATTGCTTTTCCCTTGCTGCTCTCAGGATTCTTTCTGTATATTTGGCTTTTGACATTCTGATTAATATGTGTCTCAGAGTAGTTCCATTGAGATCTATTTTGTTTGAAGTGTATTGCAATTTTTGGATGTGTGTTTTATGATTTTTGTAAGAATTGGGAAATTTTCAGCCATTATTATCCTCAAATATTCTTTCTGCCCCCTTTCCCTTCTCATCTCCTTTTGGAACACCCATCACATGTAGGTTTGTGCACGTCATGCTTTCATTCAAATCCCTGAGACATGGATACATTTTTTCTCTTCTTTTTTCTGTTCTTCTTTCTGTAAGATTTCAATTGTCATATGGTCTAATTTGCTGACTCTTTCTTCTGCTTGTTCATATATGCTGTTGTATGCCTCTAGCGTATTTTTAATCTGTTCTATTGTGACTTTCATTCCCCTAAATTCTTTTATGTTTCTTTTAACATTTTCAAATTCTACTTTATTGTCACCCAGTTTCTTCTTAATACCCTTTTTCTCTTTAGCCATATTTTCTTCTTCTCTTTGAATTGATTTAGGATATTATTTGAACATCTTTGATTAGTTGTTCAAAATTCTGTGTCTCCACTGAAGCTTTAATTAATTCCTTTTGCTGGTCTATATCTTTCTATTTCTTAATATGGCTTGTAATTTTGCTGATATGTAGATATCTGATTATCTTGATGAGTTTCTTCTAAAGGTCAGTTTCTCTCTCTTACACAGAGTTTTGTTGTTGATTGGCTTTGTGTTAAGACTGTTCTTTGACACTTGATTCAACTTATTTTAGAGCTTTAGTATTGCCTATGTTTAAGTGATCAGGTTTATTCAGTTCTTCTGTATCTGATTCTTGCCATGGATATGTGGTACAATTTTAAAGATTGTCCTGTTTGTGCAATTGTTTCACTCCTAGGAGAAAGCTTCCTTTTCTCTGTTCATGCTTGGAATCCTTTATTTGTTCTGTTTGCTTTTGTTTTGTTTCTTTCTTTTATTTTGTTTTTCATTGCCTCTAGCTGCTTTTATCTGGTGAGCAAATTCTGGGCAAAGTGTCAACCCAGAAAGCACTTTCCCAAGTCAGTATTTCCCTGAGGGACACACAAAGTGGGGGGTGCAGACCAGTTCCAAAGAACTGTGGGGAGATGGTGAAGAAAGAAACCAAAAAACTTTTTTGACAGTCTCTGGTGCTGTGCTTTCCTGGCCTGCCCAGAAGATAATGTTCTTCATTAAATTGTTCCCTACATCCCTAAGGAGGCCTTGTGTCTTTAAACCTCCACTGCCTTCACCATTTGGGGGTGTGGTTGAAACAATGGCCATGGCTGTCCTTGTCTGGGGCAGGCTGAAGCAGCAGTTTAGAGCCAGGACCCAACAATTAACAATTTTCCTATCAAAAACCATGAACAGTACTAGACTATGACCCCCTGCCCCCATTTTGGGGAGGAGGAATTCCATATCACTCTCTGTCTACCGCACCCAGCCAGGGACTGGCTCTGAGAAGGCTCATCTCGAGAGTGGAGTATGACAACTGGCAGCCACTGAGAAGTGAGTTACACACAGTTTGTACTACAGTTTCTCAGTCTCTTCATCTCACTCTTTCTCGTATGCTATGAGGTACTCCCCTGGCCTCTGGAGACCCAGAACAATGATTTCAAACAGTTTATGCCTGTCTACTAGTTGATTTTAGAGGTGTGTGTCCTTGAGCTTCCTACTCTTCCATCTTCTTTGGAAGTTCCCCTGGATTTGTCTTTAAAATATGTCTTTGAGATTAGAATTTTTTTGGTTCCAGACCTTCATGACATAGAGAGTGTGAAATTCCATACAGGTTTGTGTGCATCCATTCTCTGCTCCAATGATGGCTTTGAGGTTAGGATAAATCCAAAATCAATATCCCATGAGGGTGATGTTTTCTCCCAGAAGACTGTGGTATTCTGGCACTGGCTGCTGATCTTTGATTCTTGGCTTTTCTGTCACATGACAATGCACATGGCACCCTCTCCTAACCTCTCCTCTTTTGACTCTTAGAAAAAGACATTAACATTCCAGTTTAAAGATGAAACTGAGACCCAGGGAGACTAACTTAACTTGTTCAAATTCCCACAGTAAGCATGCCAATTTGTCTCAGTCCAAAGCCCTTTTCCTTTTCTCCATTCTGTTCAGCTTTAGTCCTTAAGGAACTCTTTGGGATTATAACTGCTTGTAGAATCACACTTTTGTAACATCAAAAAGGTCTTCGGATTCTGCTAAAGAATGTTCCTTTGAATATTCATTCTCACAAACTGACTAGCATTGGCCTAAAGATGAACTTTTTTCTTACTGTTTTTTAAGCTTAAACTTCAATGTAATGCTGTTCCCAGAATAAGTGGTACATATATGGCTTTGATCATCAAATATGTTTCTTTGAAGATTTAAAGTAAGAAAAGGGATGCTTCCTTTAGGCAAAGAACTTTTTCCCACGCTCTGGAAATATCTGTGCAGGTTAGGACAAACATACTATAAGCCATATTTGGACTTCTACAGCATACATAAAATGCTTCCCTTGCTTAATCATCTCTCTCCTGCCTTTAATACTCATTCATTCATGCATGCATTCATTCATTAAGTCAGTCTGTCTGTCAGTCATCTATGTGAGTAGAAAGTCTTTGACTTCAGGGAGTTCTTCATCTGTCAGATGAGACCAGATTTGCACAAAAATAGTTTTAACACAAGCTGTAAAAAGCAACACAGGAGGCAAAACAAGAGTGAGGTGAAATACAAGAAGCTGGAGAAAGTATCCCAGTAAAGGTACCCTACAATCATTTTTTACCATAAAGTGCATGAAGTCAGGGACGTTATCTGCTTGTTCACCACTATGTTTCCTGTCTACAGTATGGTGCCTGAACCATAAGACATATACTACATAGAATTAGCTAAATGCATAAGTAATTTATTATGTCCACCCATAAGTCTAGGAAAGTGTATGGGTACACTCTCATCCAAAATATATTTTAAATCAATTACTCGTATACACAAAGTGCAGACTGTGTTGCAAAACATCTCCTTCCTTCCTTCCCTTTTTAAGATCCCAGTAGTTATACAGAGTCCATCTTGGATAAACATCCTTGAGTCTTCTTCACACTCTGAGATATCTTTCTCCTCTTTCCTAAGAGTGTTGGGCTTTTTTTCTGTCTCTCCAATTCCCTCCTACAAAACAGAGAGACAGAGGTATCAGATACTTGAGCCCAACCATCAGCCTAAGGAAACTTTAAATCTATTCCATTCTCCAGAATAAAACATCCTTAAAGATAAGTCAAACTTTCTCCTGCCTATTATTCTCTGCCTTCAAAGCATAAGTGTAAAGTTTTTGTTACTGCTTCACTTTGTGTTAATGAGATCTTCACTTAGGATAGGAGGAAGGAAGGCATAAGAGGGTATGAATGTGGATAGGGTATGTGAGGGGTAGGGAGGCACAACTTGTCCTGATTTACTTGAATGAATGAATGAACAGTGGTTGTAGGTCTCTGGCAGAGTAGAAGGGAAAGATTCTTGGAGAAGAGAATTGCATATGCAGAGGTAGGAGGTTTGAGCACATAAGGCATGTTTGATGAAGCACACAATAATTCTCCTGGTGTCTCTGGTAGGCATAGTAATTCACAATGATTTACCTATAAGAAGAGCCTCCTCCTTTCCATCTGCAGAAAACGCCTTCATGCCCTTCCCCAAATCCTTTCCAACCAACTATGAGTTCCCCTGCAGCTGCAGAAAACCATTCGGATAGGATCTAACAGCTTCCACTTTAAGTACCCCATGTCTGAATGCTTTCTCAGGGGCCAGAGGAACTTTTTCTGCCCAAACTCAGGCAACTGAAAAAGGATGGGGTGGAGAGAGGAGCAGAGGGTTGGAGGACACAAGACAGAAGTTAGTAGCTAAGTTTCCCATCTTCCATTTGTGGTCAAACAGTTCCAAAGACTCTTTCATTTAATCCCTCAGAGTAAAGCCCTGAATGCCCATGGCAGCAACATGGTCATAAACACATACTTTCCTTGCTTACTTCCCCATCCCGATATCACAAGCAGGGTTCTTTCCACTGAGGGGCTGACAGACCCAGCACTACAAAGGAAAAACATGTCTCTCAGTGTGAAAGTGACTTATTACAAGTGCACTCTGATAGGAACTGTAGGAATCTTCCCCAAACCATTTCAAACTGGGGATGTGAGTTAGGGTTGTTATAGGCAGAACAAAGTGGGTCGGGGTAAAATACTAAGTAATGTCCATACGATTCATTCTTGTCAGGTCAGCAATGACACTGAGTCTTTGTGAAGGGGACATGAACAATTTCCCAATCCTGGGTTGTCTCGACCATGTCTTGTTGTTCCAATGCCAGTTATTAGCTTTAGGTATTGATATGCAAGCTCTTGCATGCAGCATCTTCATAACTCTTTTCAAACTTTTGTCTTCTGAGGAGGAAGTCACTGATTCACTGGGCCTCAGGGTGTTCTTGATGTTATTCTGTTATCTTATTCCTATTAAGCACAACTGAGAAAGTCTGATTAATTTCCAGGGATCTAAATATAAAGAGTAGATCACTAAGCTCAGCTAGGGTAAACATATTTTCCAACTATAAATTCCCCCCTGTTTTGGTTACCTAAGCTGTCAAAATACAATAAGGCAGAAATGGAAAGGGTTTTAAAAAGGATATTTAATAAGCTGCAAGTTTATAGTTCTAAGGCCATAAAAATGTCAAAATTAAGACATCCAGGGAAAGATACCTTGACTCAAGAAAGGCCAATGGGTTCAGAACACCTCTATCGGCTGGAAAGGCATTTGGCTTAGATCTTTGGCTTCTCATTTCAAGCAGCTTCCCCGGGGCCATTTTCCTTCTATATCTCCAACAGTCTCTGGCTGTGTGGACTCTGAAGCTTATTCCAAATGGTTCCTTCTTAGAGGACTCCAGTGAGCAACTCTCCCTTGAATGGGTGGAGACACATCTCCATAGAAATGATCTAATCAAAAGGTCCCATACAGCAATGTTTAAAGACGATTAAAGAACATGGCTTTTCTGGGATGCACAACAGGTTCAAACCAGCACGTTTCACCCTCTGGACCCCCAAAAGACAAATTCTTTCCATAAAGAAAATACATTCATTCCAAATAAATACATTCATTAAACCATTTCAGTAAAATACAAAACAAATGAAAACTGGTAAAAAAAAATCTCATCAAATTCAGTTATAGGTATGATCTATCCTAAGGCAAAAATTTTCTCTGGCTCTGGACCTGTGAAACTCAGAACAAGTTAACTGCTGCCAATATACGAAGGAAGGACAGTCATAGGATACATGTTTCTATTGCCATAGGGAGAAATCCAAAGGTCAAAAGTCTCAAACAGTTCCTAAAACCAACAGAGCAAATTTCATTAAATTTCAAATTCTGAGAATCATTTGTCCTTGGGCCATAAGAAAGTAGCAATCCCACCCTTTCCATAGGCCTATGCAGTGACCTTGCTCTCTCTGAATACTGGGGTGAGGATTGCAACACTGGGGCTCATTGGGTGACCACCTTTTTCTAGCTCCACCTTCTCCAGACAGGTTCTGTACCATCTCCCGGGCACATGTTCAACCCCTTCAGAACAGTGGGGTGACAGTCATGCTCTCCCCAATCCCTGATTGATGGGCCTGGGGCAATGAAACTCTTGCTAAGCATCGAGGCAGAAAGCCCACTCTCTGCCTCTAAGGCAAACTCACCCTCTTTGCGTGCATGAGTGGATCTACTATTCTCCTGGCCTGAAATTTCCTGGCTCCAGACCTTAGCTTCCATGGTTCTTCCTTTGAAATTATTTTTTCTTCAATTTGTCCCCTTTCTGTCCCATTTAATCCAGACAGGCAGTGGTTCCATTCATATAGATCTCACAAGAAATTTGTTGGTTTTCTATGTAGTGTACTGAGATCATACCCAACAGGGCTTTCCACAAATCTTTCCTGGATAACTCCATTTCCAATTCTGGCTTTTTCTGAAATGGCTGACTGCTTCCATATTTGGTTAAATTCTTACATGAGACACTATTCTCTGGTATCTACCTTTCTGGAAGCCCAGAATTTTCCAGACCATCAGTATCTGTTTTTCTTGTGCCCAAAAATTCAATTCTTAGCATAAGAATTTCCTGTCACTTATCATTATAAGCTGTAAGGAGAAACCAGGCTACATTTTCCACATTTAGTTTGGAAATTTCCTCAGCTAAGTATCCTGCATTCTCATCTTTCAATTCTAACTTCCATCCAATAGCAGTACTCAATTTTGTCAAATTATCTGCCATTTTAAAACAGGGGTCGCCTTCCTTCCAGTTTGCAATGACACAATCCTCATTTCTGTTTGAAGCCTCATCCGAGATATCTTTAGAATCCACATTTCTACTAATAGTCTCTTCAAAACATTCTAGGTCTTCTCTATCAAGAGCCTCACACTCTTCCAGAATTTCCCCCTTATGCACTAAAAAGCCATTACGATGTGTTTTGTATTTGCAATTCAGCAGCACCCCATCTCTCTGGTACCACAATCTGTTTTGGTTTCTTAAGCTGCCAGAATGCGATATACCAGAAATGGAAAGGCTTTTAAAATGGGAATTTATTAAGTTGCAAATTTCTAAGGCTATAAAAGGCCCAGACTAAGTCATCCATGGAAAAATACCTTGACTCAAGAAAGGCCAATGGGTCCAGAACATCTCCATCAGCTGGAAAGGCATTTTGGTTGGCATCTGTTGGGGTCTTTGGCTTTTAGTTTCAAACAGCTTCCCTTTTCCTTCTGTATCTCCAAAGGTCTCTGGCTGTGTGGGCTCTGAAGCTTTTTTCATAATGGTTTCATTTTAAAGGACCCCAGTAAGCAACTCCACCTTGAATGGGTGGAGACATATTTCCATGGAGATTACTTAATCAAAAAGATCCCACCCAGCAATATTGAAAGAAGATTAGTGAACATGGCTCATCTGGAGTATACAACAATTTCAAACAGGCATACCCCCATTGCATTTTTACTTTTCTTATTTTAAGGAGACATATTTTGTGTGCATTCCTCATATATGAGGAAAATCAGTTAAAGCCTTATCTTTTGTAGTTATGTCCTGCTGTTCATGGATGCAGAAAACTTTTATCATTTTGAAGGATGCTTTAGACATAAACTTACAAAGACAATATAGGTGACAAGAAAACAAGTATATGGCAAGCAAAATAAAGACAGTATTTAAGAGAGTTGTTTTTATCTCATCAGCAAGTTCATTAACTACTTTGAAAATGAGCTTTCTGTTAAGATTTTTAACATGTTCAATATTGCTTTGCATATGACCTAGTAAAGAGGAGGTGTTATATTCGTAGGTACAGCACTTAATACCAATCACTGCAGTGGTTTTTCTTTGAAATGCAGTGGGTGTTAAGCTTATTATGCTATACATGGCATCTCCACGTAGGAGCAAGCCTTAGTGCCAATTGTGTCTTTTTAGGTTCTAATCTGTATTTCTGACAATCATAGCTCCAGGAGGTATGTTCTTTGTGCAGTTGTTGTAGTGCAGCATTGTTAGTCTTCTAGGAAACAGAACAGGGGGCTCCAGGTCTCTATCAGCCTATTTCATAGCACCCTCTGGCACTATGCATCAGAGCTAATCTGGAGGCAGTGTCCACTAAAGAACTAAATTAAGCAACTGAGTTTTTTCCAGCAGGCAGAACTACAGGTATCTATCTGTATTAGCAAGGTGTTTTTGGTAACCAGGTCCCATCTACTTCTGGAGCATGTCCAGGTGATGTGGCTGATACTTGTATAGTTTTAGGGGCTGCAGAAATGGTTCTAGTCAATAACTCAAATGGAGAGACAGTGTGTACCAGGCTAGGAGCCTGATTTAAACATGCAAGTTCAAACAGAGGTTCAATTACTTTTTCATGTTTGTACTAGAAAACAGAAAACTATGACTAGCAGCATTATTGTTGTCTAATATGCAGATCAGTAACAAAAAAAAGAAGGTCAGAACATCTTTAAATTTTTATAACATTTTCTAAATATTTATATGCAATTTATAATGTACTAAATGAACTTAACTGTTTTTAGCACTTCTGTTTCACAAGGTGAAAGAATAAAATTTGTGCAACTATTTGGAATAAAAAGATATCTTTCAGGGTTTGACCTTGAGAAAACAAAATATTAAAAGTTGTCAGGTTTGAAACATTATTTAGTTCCTTATTAACTAAAGCTAAGGAAAAGACTTAGTTCTTTTAAATTGAGACTTGTTTTGCTTAACCAAGGACATGATAAAGTCAACATAAAGTACAAGAAGTTATTTTGATAAAACAGACTTTTTTGCTTTTTACACTGCTTACTTAAAATAAAAAAAAACTTGTATAACTTTTGATTATAAACAGACTAATAACCCAAGAAAACTTGTTTCTTTAGCAGAAAAAGCCAAAATTTAGTCTTGCATCAGTATATTATTTGATACTAAAACTTTAAAAAATTTTATAGATAGACTCACCAAATCTTTCATTACTTTGATCATAATTTCCTTTTCTGTGAACCTTCTGTGACTTACTATATCTATTCAGGTTTTGTCCTGCATTTTTTTCTTTCTCATTTCTGTAACAACCAGTCATTTAGGGCAAAATTGCTCTCTTTTTCCTCTTAATAGAAAAACATCCTTTATATCCTACATACTTAAGTTACCAAAATAATCTTGGAAACTGTCTTCAAGCAAACATTTCACAACGTACAATTACCAACAAAATCAAGCTTGTCAGAATTATGTTATATTTAAAACACTTTAGCCAATGCATTTTTGAAACAGTACTTTATAATCATTTAACAGGAATTAAAAGCACAAGTATATATTGCTTTGTTCTAAAAGATTTGCACTTTTTCAAAGTTTCATGATTATTATATGATTTTTTTAAAAGTTTGAACATAAGGCATCTCATCTCATTTGTGATTTCTTTTACAAAACAAATCTAATTATAAGATGGTATTGAAATTTAAAGTTTCCTTTTTAGGCTAATTTTCACTGTTGTCTAATTTATACCATGGTCAGGCAGCATTACAAAGAAAATTAATTCCTTTTTTTTTTTTAAAAAAGGGATCCTCTCCAAATTTAGATGAATTATTCAAAATACAACCCAAAGGAGACATAGCCACTACATCCTGAGAGTTCCCCATGGCTAGGCAACACTAACAAAAAATCACGAAGACAAAACATCAAGACAGGCGTTTTTCAAAGTCAACAGAGTTTCAAACTTAAAAGCAAAGAAACACCATGAAGCCAAGACATACAAACGAGGAGCTTCTTAAAGTCAATAGGTTTTCCAAATTAAAAGCAAAAAGAAAAACCATGAAGACAAAACATGCAAACAAGGAGCTCCACAATACCAAACAACTTGCCCAATTCAAAGATACAAACTTCAAATCCAACAGGGAGCCACAAATCTGGGGTCATGGATGGTAGAGCTCAAACCCACAGAATCCACATTTATGAACCCAGGCCAATTCAGTAGTCTGCTCCTTATGAGCAGGCCAACACACTGAGTCAACATAGATTAAAAGAGAAAATTATACACTTAACTAGAACAGGGAAAGTCTTAACTTTAAAATCACTATCACACAAATACATCTAATGTCCGTCCAAGGCAGAAGCCTTGCCCTGAACCCCAGCCTCGGTCCTCCAGGGAAATCCCTACAGCTGCGGGGCATGGAGCTAGAGGATCCCGGGAGCTGCCACAGCTGACAGTACAAGATCAGGGCTGCATCTCAGAGCAGCATGTCGGTTTGGGTGGAGTTAACAAATTGTTACTGTAGCATGGTGCTTTTTCCCAAAGGGGCCCACCTGATCCGGCACTGCAAAGGAGGAAAATGTCTCTCAGTGTGAAGGTGATCTATTACAAGTAGGAACTGTAGGAATCTTCCCTAAAGCAGTTCAAAATGGGGCCATGAGTTAGGGTTTTTATAGGCAGAATAAAATGGGTAGGGGTCAAAAACTATGTCATGTCCATATGAGTCATTCTTGTGAGGTCAGTGATGACATTGAATCTTTGTGAGGAAGACACAAGTAGTTTCTCAGTCCCATGTTGTCTCAACCACATCTTGTTCCAGTGTTAGTGATTAGCTTTAGATTCTGATGTGCAAGCTCTTATGTGCAGGGTCTTCATAACTCTTCTCAAACTTTTGTCTTTTGAGGAAGAAGTCACTGATTCACTGGATCACAGGGTGTTCTCGGTGCTATTCCATTATCTTATTCCTGTAAGCAGAACTGAGAAAGTCTGGTGAATGTCCTGGGAGCTGAGTAGAAGTCGTAGCTCAGCTAGGGGAAGTATATATTCCAACTATCAATCCCTCAAGTGTATTCTGAAGTTGAATTCTTCCTCAGCATCTGCTTTGCAGGAACTTAAGCTATGACACTGTCCTTAAAAGTATCTCTATATTTTCCCAGGCTTTGCTTTACTCTTTCTTTTCCAAAGAGAGAAAGAGAGAGACAATATTCATTCTTTTTCCAAAATCAGTCCTTTTGCTGTTCTTTGTGTTTTTTGTCCCTCCTTCTATTTCTAAGCATCACCAACATTATGGTCATCCTTTTCCTTGCTAAATCTTTAATCTCCTTTTTGTCACTCTTTTTTTTTATTAGCTTGCAAGAAACTTGAGCCATTACTAAACAAGAGAAGCAAAAAGAAAGTATACAACCCTAAAACTCTACTTTCTTTGATCCCAACTGTCCCAAAGGCTTCTCTTCTATCCATCCCTTCTTTTTGTATCTTGAAGGAACAGTCTACACACTCTGTCTGAAATTTTCACCACCAATTCACTTTTTGATCCATAACAATCTGATAGTCTCTGTAACAAGTAGAATACATTTTTTGAAAAGTTTCCAGTAACTGCCAAAGTGACAAATCTAATAATATCCTCTCAGACTTTATCTCATGTATTTTCTTGGTGTCATGTGATATTTCTGAACATTCTTTTTTCCTCAACTGCCCCTTATCTTTCTTGGTGTTTTCCTTCCTCTCATTTCTTCCAATAATCTCTACTTAGTGATTTCAGTCCCTCCTATATT
This sequence comes from Tamandua tetradactyla, assembly GCF_023851605.1. NCBI lineage: Eukaryota > Metazoa > Chordata > Mammalia > Pilosa > Myrmecophagidae > Tamandua > Tamandua tetradactyla. The sequence continues at coordinate 114,404,233 of NC_135327.1, forward strand.
TTTATCCTAATATTAATGCCAGGAATGACTTTTCTTTATGAAAATTAAGTTCCTTAAATCAATTTGCCTGAAACATAACTTTTTATCTTCATTCCAAACCAAAAACTGGTTTATGCTCATGTTTTTCTGCTATTAGTTAGTAACGTCACTCTCAACTGTGCTCACCAAACTAGCTACTTTTGGAAGCTTATTTCTATATCTATTCCACTTATTCATCACATCCAAATGGCTACCAATTCTCATCACTTCGCATGTGAAATAACTGCTTGAATCCATCTCCTCCATCACAGCTCTGCTCTAAATTTACTTACCGCTTGTCTGGGCTAGACTCTTAATTGTTTTTTCTGCTTCCAGTCTATTCCCCTCCAATTATTTTCTATAGTGTGCTGAACATTACTGATGCTAGTAAATAAATATCACATAAATATGATCTGCCTGTAGTTATTTTACCAAATATACCATGATTTTTCACAGCTCTACACTTTTTCTGTGTCCATGTTTTCCTTTCTTTCTGTAACATAATGAGTTTTGAGAGCATTTTGATACTGCATTTGAAATCAGCTACTTCTCTCCTGATTGCCAAATTGCCAAATTGTCTAGGGCTTTGAAATGCTCATTCTTAGAAAAAAAAAATGTGTTTTTTTGGTATTGGATTTTCCAATTTGATTTGCTAATTAGTTTACTTTTAACTTTTTCTGTCCAATATTGTAATAGGCAGAGAAGGATGACCTTTAAGTTGTATGTCAGATGTTTTAGGAGGTGAAATTCAGGTTGAGTTGCTGATAACTCCCTCATTTACTGTTGGGGAGTTAGCCCAAGCCTCCTGACAGTAGTAAGGGCAGAGAGGACCTTCTAAGCAGTATACTTCCTGGGTGGCTATGGGCCCAGTCCTCTGACTTTTTCTGTTGAGTAGTTTCCTCCAGGCAGAGATGTAGACTAGCAAATGAAGCCATAGAGATCATTTTGATGTAGAGTTTCTTGATTTACTACCACATTGTCAGAATCAGCAGGGAAATACACAAGTTACTCCATCTCAGACATACACCCTTTGATTTAGAAATCCAAAGTCCAAAGACTAGTTTATGTTTGCTCTTTGCTGTACCTGGATCCTCACTTTAGGAGGCCTTATAATACCAGTTATTAAAAGCCAATTTTCAGCCCAAACTAAGAAATCTTTGATGATCACAATATGGTGAGTATTTTGGTACTTGCAATATCAGTTAGGTACCTACAAATTACTTCTGTGACGTAACCTATAGTGTGCAGACACTTTCATATGTGGTGCAAAGAATCTTCTGTTTTTTGGTATAACTTGTGGATATCAGTAATTGTAAAATCAATCTAACTCTTTTTTTTGTGCCATCCTTGTAATTTTGCTCCTTTGTTTTGATATTAATCTATTTTTCCTCACATTATGGTCTACTTATGACTAACTTACAGTTTCAACCAGAACATAATTATTTGTTTGATTACCAGCTTAATTCATAATTATTTTATTTTTAAATTTACTGACTATACTACCTATGTAATGGCTTATATAATTGATTTCTATTCCACAAAATAGCATGAGGTGTGTATTTCAAAGATTTTTTTTTATTAAATAACTTAGGAATCTAAAACTAAATGTTAATAATGAAATATAATGAGATTATTTCATTCACTAATAGTGAAAAACTATTTTAGAATAAATTTTGTAAAGGCTTAGCATGAGAAATGTGTAAATGGAACATATAAATATTAATGCTATATTGTTCCTAGTATCTTACATCTAGACATTTTTATATTGGATTGGAAAGTTAACTGAAGGATTTACAAAAGGAAAAAGATTAGCCCAGCAAAGACCAAGGAGCCAAGATAAATGGAGAAGGAAGGCATACTTAATCAAGGAGAGTAATGTTTTTCAAGATGGATTTATTTAATTTTCATCATTCTATTACCTCTATCACAGTTTCAGTTAGAAAGGGAGTTTATTCAGTAGTGGAATAAGAATCAGATTTAGAGAAAGTTACTTTTTTGTCAAACTGTTTATAGTCATCCAGGTTATATACACAGTAACATCATATGCTCAGATGTAAACATTTTGTCTATTGAGCTATATATATTAAATGTTTGGGGTTCACAGAGACACTTCTAAAACAAGTCAGAGTAATATGCTATTGGTGTACACCAATACCAACAATACCCAGGATTTCTCAGCCTCATACATTTTATAAATAACAAATGATTCATTTAATTCATAAGAACTACAAGTTCTGCCTATATGTAAGCTATTGTTTAGATGAAATTGCATATAAAGAACTTGTATTATCATATTTTCCTAAGTTTTGCTAAGCCATACACTGAAACTTTAAATATTTTTCAGGGGAAATCAAAGTCAGTTTCCAGCAGAGAAAATGCCAGATTTGGATTAAGGAAGCAAATGGACATTTTTGATCTTTAAATTTACCCCTGCAGGTGATTACAGTTCAAACCATGGTCTAAGCCTCTGGAAACTGTATTAAAATGAGGATTCTCATTTTGGCTCGTAAAGTGAATACTTTGCATAACATAAACTGCCCCAGGTACCAATACTATTTTTGTAGGAAGAAAGTGCTGGTACTTTTGCTATTTAAACCAAAGTTTTTCAGAAAAGGAGTTTTCAAATGAACCAAACTGGCTATAAAGAAAGTTTCTTAAATGTAAAGATAAATGGGGAAAGCTTTCCAACAAGGAACATGTTAAAAACTTCATCAAATTATTGAGCCAAATTTAGATTCCAAAAGATGATACCTACTGTATTACCTTACCCAAAGTTGAGTCATATTGGCTGCCCACGAAGTGAAACTACCTGGGAATTGTTTCCCTGGCATGTCTACTTTATGTCAGTTATGGACTTCTTTGATTTGTGTGGTATTAGGTACTGTTCAGAGTACTTTCATAGACTTTATCTGTGTTGATTCTCTCTGTTTTGTTTGCAGCATGTCAAAATTGGTCCAGAATAAAGGTCATTGAAATGTACTTTTGTGCATTGATCCTGATACAAGGTCGACTCAGGGTCCAAGTAATTAAAATAGTCTCTTCATTGTTGCATTTCACAAGTTTCCATTTGCTTTCTAAAATCTCCCTCACTGCTTTATTTCATACCTAAAATGTCTACATATTTCCTTTTTAAAAATTTAATTTGTGCATTTGTTCTTAAAATATGTATTGAAGGCTAATTTAGGAAAACTAACTGCATTTCCAGTTAGGGACTAGCTTCAGTATTGCATCCAAATCTTAATATTTGCTGCTGTAGTACATGGAGAGTGTTCACTATTTCTCTGATGCTTTAACTGGAAGCAAAAGTAACAAACCCAGCTATCTCTCATCTAAACAAGAGAAACCGCTGCTTAAACAAAAAGATGTTTATTGTACCAGAAATACTGTACTCCTCAGAAGAAATGAACTGTAGTTTTTTTTTCAGGCTGTCAGTGTTTCAGTTAAATGCCATTTTCACGATGTTTGCTGCAAAAGGGTGTGGCATTCAATACCAAGAAAGAGCTAAAAATAGATGGTGAGCAAAAGTGTCCTCGACTACCAGTCTCTATGGTACTATTTCTTTGTTTAAGTCAATTTTGTATTTTTTCCAGAGTTGAAAGACATTATTCAAAATGACTCGAGCTAATTATTCATTAGGTGCTTCAAATACGTGCCACAATGGCTGTTCCAATTGCTACCAAGGAGAAAAGGGAGAACAAAATCACCCATTGTCTGGACCTCAGCTATCAGAGAACAGTTTGGATTGGCTGGGGACATTTGGAACATGGCTTGGTAAAAGAAATGATATGGTTTGTTGGATTATCTATATAAAATATATATACAGTAATATATAGTAATTAGATGGTTTATGCCTTTAAAACATTCATAGTAGCAGATAAGTGCTTAAAAGAAAGGGTAAAATAATATATAAACAAAATGCTGTAAAAACGAGAAAGAGCAGTGCTCCTCCTGACTGGCAATATTAATAAGGCTTTATGGAGGAGGTTAAATTTAAGGTTTGTAGCATGAGAATGTTTTGAATGTATGGAAATTGGCAAAGAAAAAGTTAAACTGTAACAATGGATATTGCCTTGAGGGTAGGTTAAGAGATAAATTTTAGAGGTATATCATTCTGGATTCAGTTGCAGCCAATATAATCCAGTCTAACTAGTTTAAGCAGAAAGGAAATTAAACAGAGAATTAAATATTTTACAGCAAGTTTGGAAAGACTGGGGAAGATTTTCAGCTACATATGTCCATTAACCTCCATCTCTGTCTTTTTGCTGTGATCACATATATCACATCTGCATATGATACAAATCCCACAATATGCGAAAGTGCTTTGAACTATCAAATATAATTCAAAGAATTAAGAGAAAGAAATATAACCTTTTGCACTTACTCATATACTTACTATTTCTGATGCTCTTCATTCCTTCCCATACATGTGAATTATCAACCAGTATCATTTTCCTTCAGCTAGTTTTTCTTTAACGAAGGACTGCTGGCAATAAATTATCCTAGTTGTCATTTCCTAAATATGTCTTTATTTTTCCCTTCATTCTTAAAGAATAGTTTCCATGGGTATAGAATTCTAGGTGGCCAACTGATTTTATTTTTCCAGAAATCTAAAGATGTTTTTTCTGCTCTTCTGGCCAGCAGTGTTTCTATTGAGAACTCAGTAATAATTTAGATTGTTGTTATCCATGTATACTAAATGGTTTTTCACTGGTTGCTTTTGACATTTTTCAATTGTTCTTTGATTTTTGTGAGTGAATATGATGTGTTTACATGTAGTTTTCTGTGTTCTATTGCTGCTTGGAGTTTGCTGAGTTTCTCAAATCTGTAAATTAATGTCCTTCAACAAATTAGGGAAATTTCAGCCATTATTTCCTCAAGTATTTTTTCTGCCCATGACTCTTAGTTGTCTCTTTTTACAAACCTAATTATGTGCATGTTTTACCTTATAATAATCTCCCTGAGATCTGTGAAGTTCTACTCATTTAAAAAGTAAGCTTAAAAAGTTTTTTACAGTAATTTCAGACTTACAAAAAAGTTACAAGACAGTGTTAATAATTTCTGTATACCTCTTACCCAGTTTCTCCCATTGCTAACATCTTACATTACTATTGTTCATGTGTCAAAACTAAAAAGCCAACATTGGTACATGACTGTTAAACAAGCTGCAGATTTTACTTATGTTTCATTTTTCTTTTTCTGTTTCAGAGTCCAATTTAGCATTTAGTTATCTTGTCTCTTTCATCTCCCTTGGTCTATGACAGTTTCTCAGTTTTGCATGACTTTGATAGTTTTGAGGAGTACTTTTTTGTAGCGTGGCCCTCAATTTTGTAGAATGCTCTTAAATTTGGGTTTGACTATTGTTTTTCTCATGACAAAACTGGGGTTATGGGTTTTAAAAGAAAGTACTGCAGAGAAGTGCCCTTCTCATCACATTATATCAAAATTATATGATACCCATGCAATATCAATGTTGCAGTTAACTTTAAGTGTTGATTATGGCAGCATTTAACATGTTTGTCCATTGTAAAGTACTATTTTTCATTTTCCATTCTCCATTCTCTGAAAGTAAAATACTAAGTCTAGCCTACCCTCAAAGGTGGGGAGATTGATCTTCATTTCCTAGAGTGGGAAATGGCTACATACATTACTTGGAATTCTTCTCTAAGAAATTAATTAATTTATTTATCCAATAAATTATTTATATCATTATGGACAGATAGATGGATAGAGAGAGAGAGAGAGATTTATTTGGGGTTGTAATCCAACACCATATTGTTTTATATTGTTGCTCAAATTGTTTTAGTGTTGGCCATTTGGAATAATGTCAGATTGGTTCCTGTGCCACTTTGACATGTTTTCAATCTCTTATTTTTTTTTAACACTTTCTTACTGTTTAGATTACAAGATGTTTCAGACTTATCTTGTATTTTCTCTGGCATAGTCCTAGAATCAGATGGTTTTAGTTTGCTAAAGCTGGCTAAATGCAATATACAAAAAATGAGTTGGTTTTCACAATGGGGATTTATTAACTTACAGGCATACAGTCTTAAGTTGTGAAAATATCCAAGACAAGGCATCAACAGGTGATGATTTCTCCCCCAAAGAATGACTACCAGCAATTCTCAGCTCTCCTGTCACATGACCTGGCACATGGCAACATCTGCTGGTCTCTCCTTTCTCCTGGGTTTCATTGCTTCTAGCTTCTGGCTTCAGTGGCTTCCATCTCAGCTTCTCTAGGGGCTTTATTTCTGTCTTAGCGTCTGTCTCCCTTATCCTCTTATAAAGGACTCCAGTAAAAGGAGTCAAATCCACCTGTATCAACTGAAATAACCTAATCAAAAAGCCCCACCCATGGAAATGGGTTAAAAGAACAATATCTTTTATGGCATCCAATATATCATCAAACTACCATACAGACATTTCTCCAAGTAGCTCTGGTTTCCTTCAATTAGAAACCAAGATCTGGACACTGGGTGCTGTTCATTATTATAATTTTTTCTCACAGTTATTTTATATTTAATTATTTGTATTCATCTACCTTAAAGTTTTCTGATTCTGATTCTTTCTTCTGTTACTTCCATTGTGTTGTTAAGCCTTTTCCTCCCAGGGATTTGATCAGACTTTATGAAGAGGCTGTTTCAGACTTCTGATTATTTCAACTTTATAGTTTATATGTTCTCTATTGAGATTTCCTATTTCTTCATTAATTTCAAACAAACTTCCTTTTATTTTTTGGACATAGGTATTATGCCTGCTTTAAAATCCTTGTGTACTAGTTCCAACATCTGGTTGATCTTGAGGTTGGTCTCTGTTGAAGTTGGTCTCTATTGATCATCTTGAAGCTGGTATATTTTTCTTGAGAAAGGTTCAAATTCTATGTATTTTTCACATGCCAATCTACTTTCAATAGTTTCCTGAATATTGTGAAGGGCATGTTGTAGAGAATCTGAGTTCTGTTACAATCCTTTGAGAATATTGAATATAGTGATTTCTTTTCTTTTTTAGCTTGAATTTAAGTTGTCTAAACTCAAACTGCAAAATTGGTATTTCTTGCATTGGGCTATGTCTTGGAGCCTTGACTGTGCTGCTTGGAGGCTGCTTTATGCATGTATGGCTCAGGCAGCAGCCATTGGGCATAGCTCACCTACAGAACTGGAACTGCACCTCAATGACTCTCTCCTTCCTTGGAAACTTCACTCTCTGGTTCTTCAAGCCAGTAAGACTGTGGACTTTCTATCCAAATTTTAGCTGCCCCACATGGCACTAACAGTATCTTCCCTTAGGCTAAAATTCTTAACAATGAAAAATTCTCCCAGAATTATTCCCTTCTTCCAATGTCAAATCCTTTCCAGAATCTGTCTCCTAATATATACATATATTTTTAATTGTAACTCA